>NC_073624.1:27883750-28627500 GCF_029407905.1 Bubalus kerabau
AACATCACGGGTTTGTGGCTTGAAACAACACAAACTCACCTGATGGTCGAGGCCATCAGAAGGTTGAAATGAGTCTCACTGAGCTGATGTTGGCAGATGTTGGCAGAACTGTGTTCCTTCTGGTAGGAGAGAATCTTTGCTTGCTTTTTCCAGCTTCCAGAGGACCCCGGCATTGCTTGGTTCATGGTCCCTTCCTCCATCGTCAAAGCCAACAACGCAGCATCTTCAAATCTCTGAGTCTCCTGCAGCCCTCTTTCATGGCAAAGACATTTGTGATTACACTGGGCCCATGTCAGTTCAAGATTCTTAATCCCAGCTGCAAAGTCCCTTTTGGCATGTAAGAAACAGAAAGTTTCAGAGGTTAGGATATGGACATCTTTAGTGGGCCATTACTCTGCTTACCACACTTTATTATGGTAGAACCCTGTAGTAGAACTTATTTTAGCAAAAAGTTCAAGTTTGTATTTTAAAATTGTATCTGTCAAAGCCGCCAGTGTCCTGCGTGTTTCTAACTCAGTGGTTCCTTTCTGTTTTGATCTTAATGAAAGCTTTGCTGCTGCTATTTAGTCGCTCAGTCATGTCAGACTCTTTGTTGATCTTATGGGCTGTAGCCTTCCAGGCTCCTCTGGCCATGGGATTTCCCAGGCAAGAATACTGGAATGGGTTGCCATTTCCTTCTCCAGGGGATCCTCCCGACCCAGGGATTGATCCCGCATCTCCTGCATTGGCAGGCAGATTCTTTACCGCTGAGCCACCTGGGAAGCCCCCATAACTAAACCTTTAGCAACATTCAGTTGTCTTACTTGTTTTTGAAGGTTTTTTTTTTTTTTTTTTTTTGACTTTGTGAAACTTCTATCACACTTGTGATTTTCCTTACATCTTTTTGACTGCTTCTGTAATCTGCCAGCTCCTTCTCTTATGCTTGACCTCAGGTCTGGTCTGTACTTTCTAGCTCTGGTCTCCAAAGAGAAAATGTAGGATTCAGTCTCTTCCGAAATCTTTCAAATTCTATATCCTGCCTGCGGCCCTGAGCGTCAGAATTTAATGTCACAGTTGCTGCTCCACGTTAGTAAGTATCTCAGGTTTACCTGTGGAAAACAAATCTTAATTTCTCAACCAAACCTATTTCCCCTCAACCTGTTACCCATTCCACTCATGGGCACTGCCTACTTCTTCAAGCTGAAAGACGTAAAGAAGGATGAGTCTGTTAGTCTCCGTGTAAGTCCTGTGGGTTCTTGTGAGTCTACTTGCCTCATCTCCACTGTTACCACCCTAGGCCAGGCTATTCCCATGTGGACTGTTTTAGTGCCTGACTGTTCCCCTTTTATCCCTACTCCCTCACCTTGCCCTCATCCTACCCTTCCTCTACACAGGAAAGCTAATTACTTGAGGATTTGAAGAGGCTGCGTGACTGTCTTGTTTAAATCCATAGTATCGTCCTCTTATACCATATTTTTACTATTTTCTGACCACTGCCATCTGTGACTTCATTTTTTCCCTTGTTTGTACTTGCTTTAGCCATAGTGGCTTCATTTCTCAACACTGCCCCCCCCCCCTTTTTTTCAAGATTTTTGTTTTTGATGTTGGATCATTTTTAAAGTCTTTATCAGATATGTTACAATATTCCTTCTGCTTTATGTTTTGATTTTTTGACCACAAGGCATGTGGAATCTTCGCTCCCCAATCACGAATTGAACCTGCACGCCCTGCATTGGAAGGCGAAGTCTTAACTACCAGACCACCAGGAAAGTCCCTCACAAGGCCTTTGACTTGGCTTGCTTGCTATTTCTGCTACTTGGGCCACTCTTACTTAAATATTTGCATGGCTGGCCCTTTCTTGTGATTCAGGTGTCAAGTCCTCTTCACTTGCTATTTTGTCCTATTTGATCTTTCTGCTATCTGAAATAATCTTGTCTTTTTTTTTTGTCTTCACCAATTCTGCTTTGCTTAGAAAGGTGGCTGGTATGTTGAAAGTGCTCTCGAAGATGTTGAAATAAGTCCCTAAACAAGCATCAAATCGCACCAGACCAGGGAGACGATTTTTCACCTGTCCCCCATGGAGCAGACCTTTCTATCCACTGAAAGTCAGATATGGCAGGCACATGCCTCTCTCCAGTGAGTTCACGTATAGCTTCAGCTGACCTGAGATTCAATCACCTACAAGGATTTCAGCTCATTTGATAAGTCTCCCCATCTCCACTCTGCTTCCCATTCCATTCTTCCTCTGCAGCTTTCTCTCCACATCCTAATCACATTATAGCTCAAATCCTGCCTAATTTTTAATAATTTATCCTATATATCATTGCTTCTCAGTTTTAGTGTCATTTAGAGGTTTTTTCCTAAGAGACCAGGATTGAGTACAGTCAATTCTCAAGAATATTTCATGTCAGTCAATAAAGTTAAACACATTTTTTTTTTTTTTTTTGGCCACACAGTATGTGTTATCTTAGTTCTCTGACCAGGGCTGGAACCTGAGCCCGTTGCACTGGAAACTCAGAGTCTTACCCACTGGACTGCCAGGGTAGTTGCAACACATTCATTTTAATGGCTACAAAATAATTTACAGATTACATTTTTTAATAGTTCAAATTCAGTGGAATTATTAACTTAGCTGCCTGTTCCTCTTTGAGACCAAGGTGGAGGCAAATGGATGTAACTTTTCAGGACAGAGCAACAATAAGATGGTGAATTGAAAATGCAGACCAAGGGAAAATATTTCTTTATTAGGACCCTTATGTTCCACACCTGAATATTTTCAGACAGTGATTCTGTTGGATTACTATATGTTACTGAACCCTAGGGGAGATTCCTGAAGGAAAAGAATTGCTGGAACACAAACATTCTCAGATAGGCCTAGCTTTGCTGAGCTATAAGAGTGCACAATTGCCAGTGTGACATAGTATCACCTAGACAAGTGTGAGTTTAAAATCAATAGAGTTCCTGAAGAAACAAATGAGACATCTAACAAATCTACTTGAGTAAACAAGGCCAAAGTATGCATCTAAATGCCAGCTAAAGGACAGTAACAGTACTTTATAGGCTGAACCACTTGATGTAATTAATGAGAGAATGGAACTTGGTCAAGTGGAAACAACTGGTTTAAGTTCACAGATGTGTGTGGAAACAGTATTTATTTAAAGTGCCTTATGTTAGATTTTCCACTTAAGTTTTAAAATATTGTTGCTGTTTAATTTCTCCAATAAACCCATGAGATAGGTAATATCTCCATTATGCATATGGGAAACTTCATTTCAGAGGTTAAATGACTTGTCTAATGAGTTTGGCTTCAGAGAAATAGGAACAGTAAGTATGTTTCTGTGAGTTATACTGTCTGGGTTTGAATCATCTTCTATCAATTATAGACTAATCTCTTTGATCCTCAGTTTCTTTATCTATAAAAGGAGATGACAGTTTTCACACATAGATTTACCTAGGGGGGAAGAGATCAAATAATTGATGGAGAGGGCTTAACTCGTAGGAAGCACTTAATATAACCTAGTGGGTACATGCTCAGTTTCTCAGTGGTGTCTGACTCTGTGACCCCGTGGACTAGCCCTGGACAGGCTACAGAGAACAGACTCCTCTGTCCATGGGATTTTCCAGCCAAGAATACTGGAATGAGTTGCCATTTCCTCCAGGGGATTTTCCTGACCCAAGGATCAAACCTGTGTCTCCTGCACTGGTAGCAGGATTCTTTACCACTGTGCCACCTGGGAAGCCCCAATATTATGTATTTATTCTATCAGTGATCCCTCCTAACTTTGGGATTTGTTGGAAAAATAGATGAAAAAGATGGGGAGTGGATGTCAATGAGAAGATAAAATGGTCTGCTTCTAATTTTGCCAAGTGAGTATTAAAACATCACCTACCACCATAATCTTCATGAAAGAAAAGACATTTTGAAATCCTAGTTGGTAGTGAAGGGCAGAGTCTCAGAATAAAGGGCTATTCCTTAAACTGAATAAATTTAGCTTCATAAAAAAGACAATATAATTCTTTTTTTATTTTAGGCCATGCCACACTGCTTGTGGGATCTTAGTTTTCTGACCAAGGATTGAACCTTGGCCCTCAGCAGTGATAGTACAGAGTCCTAACCAGTGGACCACCTGGGAATTTCTTCTTATTTCACCATGAAGTAGGAATTAGAAGCTCTAGAAGTCACTCTACAGTTCTGAAATATTTCAGTTCTAATATTCATACTCTTTCCCAACCCTCCCTGTTTCTAGTTTCCCCCATCTGATTTAGAAATACTATTGACAATCCACAGTCTAAGTGAATTTTTACCTTAGGAATGAGTGAATGACTGCTCTAAGAAGTCATGGAGACTGCAGTTGAATATTGGACTTGTTAAAACAGTGGGCAGTATAAGAAAGTAGCACAAACCGTAATAAATAATCATTCATCTAACAAATATTCTACTAGGCCTACATGTGTGACTAAGCAAACACAACTAATTCATGCCCTTTGACCCTTAACATTTGGATTACTCCTATCTCCCAGGTCAGGTAGGTTCTAAAGGTTTCAAGGTAAACAGAACATATTCTTAGAGCTTTAATTTTAATTGAAGGAGTCAGAAGTGGGAGAGCTGGGAGAAAAGTAATTTATCTGACAACTCGAAATTTTTATTAAAAGCATAACATGGATTTCCCTGGTGGTCCAATAATTGGAGTTTGCCTATCAATGCAAAGGACATGGGTTTGATTCTTGGTCCCGAAAG
This sequence comes from Bubalus kerabau, assembly GCF_029407905.1. NCBI lineage: Eukaryota > Metazoa > Chordata > Mammalia > Artiodactyla > Bovidae > Bubalus > Bubalus kerabau. The sequence goes on from NC_073624.1 coordinate 27,888,468, forward strand.
ACCCCACGCACCTCGGGGCAGCTAAACCTATGCACCACAACTACTGGGCCTGTGCTCTAGATTCCATGTTTGGGAATGAAAGAAGCCACTGCGATAAGAAGCCCACGCACTGCAACTAGAGAGGAGCCCCACCCACTTGCTGCAATTAGAGAAAGTTTGCACTCAGCAACAGAGACCTGGGGTAGCAAACAAAAAAAAATATATTCCCATAGCCACAAAAAGGAATGGCATGCAAAATTTGCATGGGTTAAAAGAATACAATAAAGACAGTTTTACCCTTGTAAAAGACAGTTTGGGCCAGAGCTCCAGATTAGCATGCATGGTTTACTCTCTGCCTCTAGGCCAGTGATTCTTTGCACTTTGCTTGCGTAAACATCATCTGAAGAACTTTTTAAAAAAATACAGATTTCACGGTCCTAGAGATTATGATTCAGTAAGGCTGTGGTGAAGCCTAGAATCTGCTTTAGGAAAAATCTTTTGGGAGAGTCCAACATAGCAGTGGTGGCCCACGGATCTGAGAGGCCTTACCTTAGGATGGATACCTCATCAGTTTCAGAAGGCAAAAAATGTAGAACTGAAATCCACAGAGTGAAATTTAGCAACATTTCCTCATTAGAGAAAAAAACAAACCCTGCACTTCCCTGCTGGCCCAGTGGTAAAGAATCCACCTGCCAATGCAGAAGACATGGGTTCGATCCCTGATCTGGGAAGATCCCACATGCCTCAGCAACTAAATGTGAGAGCGGAAACTACTGAGCCCGCTTGCCGCATCAGCTCAAGCCTGTGCGTCCTAGAGCCCGTGCTGCACAACAAGAGAAGTCAGTGCAATGAGAAACCCATGCATGGCAGCTACAGAGTAGCCCCCACTCTCTGCAACTAGAGAAAAGCCCATGTAGCCGTGAAAACCCAAAATAGCCAAAAATAAATAAATACACAATTTTTAAAAATCTCACTTTTTGCATTGTATCCCCACTATCTCTGAATGCTGCCAATTTAAGATACAGTCAAACTGTATAGATTAATTCCAGGTTCAGTTCAGTTCAGTTGCTCAGTCATGTCCGACTCTTTGCGACCCCATGGACTGCAGCACCCTAGGTTTCCCTGCCCTTATTTAACTTATTTAACGTATATGCAGAGTACATCATGCAAAATGCCAGGCTGCATGAAGCACAAACGTATCAAGATTGCTGGGAGAAATATCAATAACCTCAGATACCAGATGACACCAACCTTATGGCAGAAAACAAAGAACTAAAGAGCCTCTTGATGAAAGTGAAAGAGGAGAGTGAAAAAGTTGGCTTAAAATGCTACATTCAGAAAACTAAAATCATGGCATCCGGTCCCATCACTTCATGGGAAATAGATGGGGAAACAATGGAAACAGTGACAGACTATTTTTGGGGGTTCCAAAATCACTGCAGATGGTGACTGCAGCCATGAAATTAAAAGACGCTTGCTCCTTGAAAGAAAAGCTATGACCAACCTAGATGGCATATTAAAAAGCAGAGACATTACTTCACTGACAAAGGTCCGTCTAGTCAAAGTTATGGTTTTACCAGTAGTCATGTGTAGATGTGAGAGTTGGACTATAAAGAAAGCTGTGTGCCGAAGAATTGATGCTTCTGAACTGTGGTGTTGGAGAAGACCTTGAAAGTCCCTTGGACTGCAAGGAGATCCTACCAGTCCATTCTAAAGGAAATCAGTCCTGAATATTCATTGGCAGGACAGATGCTGAAGCTGAAACTCCAATACTTTGGCCACCTGATGTGAAGAACCAACTCATTTGAAAAGACCCTAATGCTGGGAAAGATTGAAGGCAGGAGAAGAAGGGGACAACAGAGGATGAGATGGTTGGATGGCACCAATGACTCAATGGACATAAGTTTGAGTAAACTTCGGGAGTTGATGATGGACAGGGAAGCCTAGCGTGCTGCAGTCCATGGGGTCCCAAAGAGTAGGACACAACTGTGCGACTGCACTGAACTGATGATTACAAGTGATATTGTTTTTGTTAATTTATCATGGGTCCAGTGGCCTTGGCTGATGTTGGTGTTCTGTAAAACTGTATTATATTCTACTGGGGAACGCAGTGGTCTAGCTTTGAGTGCTAGGCCAGCTCCGGGCTTTCAAGGTGAAGATAAAAATAGGTAAAATACTATTATACAGGACTTACCTGGTGGTCTAGTGGTTAAGAATCTGCCTGCCAGTGTAGGAGACATGGGTTTGCTCCCTGGTCAGGGAAGATCCCATAGGCCATGGAACAGCTAAGCCCATGCACCAGAAATACTGAAGGCTGTGTGCTGCAGCTACTGAAGCCTGCGTGCCTCGTGCCTGTGCTCTGCAACAAGAGAAGCCAGTGCAATGAGAAGTGTGCATATCAGAAAGAAGAGTAGCTCCTGCTTGCTACAACTAGAGAAAGTCCATGCACAGCAATGAAGACCTCAGTTCAGTTCAGTTCAGTCGCTCAGTCGTGTCCGACTCTTTGTGACCCCATGGACTGCAGCACGCCTGGCCTTCCTGTCCATCACCAACTCCTGGAGTTTACCCAAACCCATGTCCATTGAGTCGGTGATGCCATCCAACCATCTCATCCTCTGTCGTCCCCTTCTCCTCCTGCCCTCAATCTTTCCCAGCATCAGGGTCTTTTCAAATGAGTCAGCTCTTCGCATCAGGTGGCCAAAGTATTGGACTTTCAGCTTCAACATCAGTCTTTCCAATGAACACTCTGAACTGATCTCCCTTAGGATAGACTGGTTGGATCTCCTTGCAGTCCAAGGGACTCTCAAGAGTCTTCTCCAGCACCATACTTCAAAACCATCAATTCTTTGGCGCTCAGCTTTCTTCGCAGTCCAACCCACATCCATACATGACTACTGGAAAAACCATAGCCTTGACTAGATGGATCTTTGTTGGCAAAGTAATGTCTCTGCTTTTTAACAAGCTGTCTAGATTGGTCATAACTTTCCTTCCAAGGAGTAAGCGTCTTTTAATTTCATGGCTACAGTCACCATCTGCAGTGATTGGGAGCCCCCCACAATAAAGTCTTCCACTGTTTCCCCATTTATTTGACATGAAGTGATGGGACTGGCTGCCGTGATCTTTGTTTTCTGAATTTTGAGCTTTAAGCCAACTTCTTGGCTTAAAAAAGAAAGCCTCTTTCACTTTAATCAAGAGGCTCTTTAGTTCTTCTTCACTTTCTGCCATAAGGGTGGTGTCATCTGTGTATCTGAGGTTATTGATATTTCTCCGGGCAATCTTGATTCCAGCTTGTGCTTCATCCAGCCCAGCGTTTCTCATGATGTACTCTGCATATAAGTTAAATAAGCAGGGTGACAATAATACAGATCTACGCCAACCAAAAAATGAAATAAATAGAAAATTTTAAAAATGCTCTTTTATGTCTGAATGGGATGTAGACACATCCAAAATGTTCAGCAATGGCTTTGGGCTGACAAGGATGAGAGGCAGTTCCATGTAGAGGGAAAAACTGGAATTACTTTTCCTATGAAACCTATAGTTACTGCATGAAGCTGACAATAACATTAGCAGCTTCCACTTGTTGAGCCCCTACTATATGCTATAATGTGTATTGTATTACTGCTTTACACACATACAACTTTGCAAGTCAAATCTGTTTTGATCATCTGTGTTTAAAACTCAGCAGTGGCCACAGGACTGGAAAAGGTCAGTTTTCATTCCAATCCCAAAGAAAGGCAATGCCAAAGAATGCTCAAACTACCGCACAATTGCATTCATCTCACACGCTAGTAAAGTAATGCTCAAAATACTACAAGCCAGGCTTCAGCAATATGTGAACCGTGAACTTCCTGATGTTCAAGCTGGTTTTAGAAAAGGCAGAGGAACCAGAGATCAAATTGCCAACATCTGCTGGATCATGGAAAAAGCAAGAGAGTTCCAGAAAAGCATCTATTTCTGCTTTATTGACTATGCCAAAGCTTTTGACGGTGTGGATCACAATAAACTGGAAAATTCTGAAAGAGATGGGAATACCAGACCACCTGATCTGCCTCTTGAGAAATTTGTATGCATGTCAGGAAGCAACACTTAGAACTGGACATGGAACAACACACTGGTTCCAAATAGGAAAAGGAGTACGTCAAGGCTGTGTATTGTCACCCTGCTTATTTAACTTCTATGCAGAGTACATCATGAGAAACGCTGGACTGGAAGAAACACAAGCTGGAATCAAGATTGCTGGGAGAAATGTCAATAACCTCAGATATGCAGATGACACCACCCCTTATGGCAGAAAGTGAAGAGGAACTCAAAAGCCTCTTGATGAAAGTGAAAGAGGAGAGTGAAAAAGTTGGCTTAAAGCTCAACATTCAGAAAACTAAGATCATGGCATCCGGTCCTATCACTTCATGGCAAATAGATGGGGAAACAATGGAAACAGTGTCAGACTTTGTTTTTCTGGGCTCCAAACTCACTGCAGATGGTGAGTGCAGCCATGAAATTAAAAGACGCTTACTCCTTGGAAGGAAAGTTATGACCAACCTAGATAGCATATTCAAAAGCAAAGACATTACTTTGCCAACAAAGGTCCATCTAGTCAAGGCTATGGTTTTTTCTGTGGTCATGTATGGATGTGAGAGTTGGACTGTGAAGAAGGCTGAGAGCTGAAGAATTGATGCTTTTGAACTGTGGTGTTGGAGAAGACTCTTGAGAGTCCCTTGGACTGCAAGGAGATCCAACCAGTCCATTCTGAAGGAGATCAGCCCTGGGATTTCTTTGGAGGGAATGACGCTAAAGCTGAAACTCCAGTACTTTGGCCACCTCATGCGAAGAGTTGACTCATTGGAAAAGACTCTGATGCTGGGAGGGATTGGGGGCAAGAGGAGAAGGGGACGACAGAGGATGAGATGGCTGGATGGCATCACTTACTCGATGGACGTGAGTCTGAGTGAACTCCGGGAGTTGGTGATGGACAGAGAGTCCTGGTGTGCTGTGATTCCTGGGGTCACAAAGAGTCGGACACGACTGAGCGACTGATCTGATCTGATCTGAACATTCTTAGAATCAGCTAGTCATTAGATGGAATTACTGCTGTATTAAGGAATTGGACCCATTTGAAGTTTGCTCACTTTCCACTGGTCTTGCCGGGTGGCTCAGCTGGTAAAGAATCTGCCTGCCAATGCAGGCAACGCAAGAGACGTGGGTGGGGAAGATTCCCTGGAAAAGGAAATGGCAACCCACTCCAATATTATTGCTTGGAAAATTCCATGGACAGAGGAGCCTGGTTGGCTACAATACATGAGGTTGGAAAGAGTCGGACAGGACTGAGCACACATGCAGTTTCCACTACGCCAGGATCTCTCTGTTCATAACTTTGATGTCTCTATGTACAACAATGGAGAATATAGTACATGCTTGGCAGGATTGTTCTGAGACTCCATTGCTATCATTTCTCTGAAAGTACCTGGCCTAGTAACTGGCTCATGGTAAACAAACTGTAACTAAGTTTTCCCTTTTACATCAGAGTGAAGCTATCTCTGATGGTGAGTACGGAGTTCGTCAATAGTCTGTGCTGAGTTACTCCAGTTAACTTAAACCTCCAGGTCAAAAAAAGGCTAAAAAATTTCACAGAATAGAGTTTTAGAGCTCCAAGATGTTGTCAAGGTGCTTTCTTACAGATGAGGAAAACGAAGCTTAAAAAGGCAGTTATGGCCAGTGTCTCACTTAACCGCTTTCAGAGCAAAGCTGAGACCCATTCCTAAGCCCCCTGTTTCTCAGGCCACAGAGCTGCTTCTTTTCAGGAAGCCTAGGTTAGAAGTCACAGGACTTGGGGGACTCTGGCGTGCAGTTTGGTGGCCCTTAAAAAGTTCGGGGACCACCGATGCCCTTTCAGGTGTGCGGCCGCAGAGCTCTGTTAACGGTAACTGGGAAGAGCTTCTCCTGTCTTGTTTTGTAATCAGGGAAAAGTTTCAAAATGCTTTTTGTTCAGTGCAGTCGGTAACTGAAGTATTTGGCGACGAGTTCTCGCAGCCTGATTTGCGGGAGTTAGTATGGGAGTTCCGTGCCTGGCGGAGAGGACCGAGGAGGCTAGGCGGTGCGATTTTCTCTTCAGTCAAGGGAGTCACGTTCCAGGCATCCGGGGGTGTTCAGTGGTTCCGCCCTCAGATGGGCGTGGCCTGGCGGAAGAGGGGCGTGGCGTGGCGAAGCAGGGGTGGGGCGAAGCAGGAGCTGGAGGAAGGAGGAAGGGCCGTACAGAGACGGGCTCCCTGAGCCAGCTGTGCTGCGGCCTCTTCGACATGTCGGCGCACCAGCAGGGCACGGAGCTCGGTAAGGGCCCGCAATCGCTCCCTCTCCTCTCCATTGCTCTCGATCCCTTGCTTCCTCCAGCCTTGCGGCGCCTGGTGCCCTGGCCAGGGGTTTCGGAGGCGAGTGCTAGACCGGTCGGGTGGCGCAGGCGTGGGGGCAGCAACCCAGGAGATTCAACCCTTGGGCACGTGGACCCTGCAAGTCTTGACTCACGAGCCTTATATTTATAATCGGAGAAAGTAATCGGAAGGGATTCGACTTTGATCTTTCAGCTCATTCGTTCATCTGGTTGCAAAGAACAACAGCAGTAATCAAAAAACCCCAAGACCCGCAAACAAACCAGATGAAAACCTTCGTTCCGTATTAACAGAATTACCTTGCGCTATTTAATGCTGGCTTTCCATGGGTTATTGTTGGCACAGCTCTAGGTCCAGAGTGGTCTTACTGTTGAAAAAGTTGTCAGGTCTCTGGACTATGTGCTGTATGCTAAGTCACTTCAGTCGTGTCCGACTCCGTGACACTGCTGATTGTAGGCTCCTGTGTCCATGGGATTCTCCAGACAAGAGTACTGGAGTGGGTTGCTATTTCCTCCTCCGGGGGATCTTCCCGACCCAGGGATTGAACCTGCATCTCTTAAATTTTCTTGCATTGTGAGGCGGATTCTTTACCACTAGCGCCACCTGGCACTATATAGTCCGTCCTTGGATTATATAACTTAATGGAAATTGTATGATTTTATAGGTACAATGATTTCTAAAAATGCTTGGATTATTTTGCCATTTATTTCATTTCATTGATATTATCAAATATTTCTGGCAAGAAAACCTAGTTTTGATTTTCCTGAATGTGAAAAATTTGTAATTCAGACATAGCAAAACCATGATGGAGCCAAAGGTTAGGGATCTTAGTTTAAGTATGATAGCTTGCTTATCTGTATTCTGAATCTTCACTTTAGCTGTGTGACTTTGGGCAAATAACTTACTCTGCTTAAATTTCTTAATCTGTTAAATGGTTATAATAGTAGCACTTGTCTCATAAAGTGCTTTGGAGATTAAATGAGAGGGTGTTAACTGATACATTGTGAGCACCTAGTAAACTACTATATACCATATACTTACTATTATATACTATTTGTGTGGAGAAGGAAATGGTGACCCACCCCAGTATTCTTGCCTGGAGAATTCCTTGGACAGAGGAACCTGGTGGGCTACAGTCCATGGGGTTGCAAAGAGTCAGAAACGACTAAGTGACTAACACACGCACACATAGTATTTGTGAGTACCTAGTAAACGATTATACACCAGATATATAGTAAGTATAAGGTATATAATAGTTTACTAGGTACTCACAAATAGTATATAATAGTACTCACAATATGCCAACTAAGTATACAATAATATAAGGAGAATTCTATTTTTAGGGGCCAATTTTGTGAAAATTAGCTAAAAATTTATATAATACATGTAGGTACTTTTTTTTTTTTTTTTCCTCTTTAAGTGGTTGTTCTCATTAAACAGCTTGGATTTCATGAGATGGTCCAGAACCCTTGTCGAATGGTAGAAGCTTGTCTTTATGAAGGCAGGTGATTTCCTCACCACATTGAGTCACCTTTACTCACTGCCCTTTAGTAGGTTATATTTTAAACTCAAGTTGTATCTTTGAAATGTGGACTTTAGTAAAAAAAGGAGTTTCCTAGATTGGAAGATCCAGAAAGATGATGGATGGAGGATAAGAATGGGCATAGGGCTTGGTCACCTTGGTATCTTCAGGGTATGGCTGTGACTCTGTTTACCATTTGATGCACTATTGTTTCACCAAAACATAGAACTTTTTCTTTCAAGAAGCACAATTAAACCATTTTTTGCTTTTTTTTTTCTTGAGTTATAATTGACATAGAAAATTTTATTTCCAAGAATTAGAATCATATCCATTTCTTTGTTGAAAAATAACAGTATAGACAAGAGAAAAACAATTCCTGTGTAGAAACTTTAGAAAAATTGGTTTTTGTAAACAAAAACCAATTGCTGTGTAGAATAATAGTACATGTAATTTTTATACAGCTATTTAAATGATCATAGTTTTGTTTTATTCTCTTTGTTTAAATAACATCAGATATATTTCTTGGATGTTTTTCCTTCACTGGTATTAATCATTAATCCAGACAGAGATTTAGCCTAAAATGCTAAAATAAGTTATTTGAAATATTTATGTAGTGGGAAAAAATCATTCAGTATTAATTTATGCAATATATTACTTAGTGCCTTAGTCTTTTGAAATAACACTAACTTTTTTTTAAAGAAATGAACTTTTAATCCTTTATTGGGTTGGGAAGATCCACTGGAGAAGGGATAGGCTGCTTACTCCAGTATTCTTGGGCTTCCTTTGTGGCTCAGCTGGTAAAGAATCCGCCTGCAATGTGGGAGACCTGGGTTTGATCCCTGGATTGGGAAGATCCCCTGGAGAAGGGAAAGGCTATGCACTCCAGTATTCTGGCCTGGAGAATTCCATGGACTGTATAGTCCAGGAGGTTGAAAAGAGTTGGACACGACTGTGTGACTTTCACTTCACACCTTGATTATAATTAGATTATAGATTGACCTATGGTTCTCAAACCTGAGTGCATTTCAGGACCACTGGAAAGGTTGGGCCCCATGTCCAGAGCTTCTGATTCATTGAGATCTCAATTTGTATTTCGAATGAGCTGTCACCTAATGTTAATGCTGTAGGTCCAGGAGCCACACTCAAGAAAGCAAGCACCTAGGCCAAAGCCACAGGCTGCTCAAAAGCTAGACCAGCTCTAGGGTTCTTCTTCCTTCTGATTCCAAACTGGTCAAGCCTTCTTCATAGGAAGACACAGCTGTCACCTACCCACTTACAGCCAACACTGCTCAAAGAAAAGATATAATCTATCTAACTATAAGCTTTGTAGTTCTGTGGTGCACCTTTGGCCCTTTGTTGTTATTCTTTAGTTGCTAAGTCATCTCCAACTCTTTGTGACTCCATGAACTGTAGCCCACCAGGCTCCTCTGTCCATGGGATTCTCCAGGCAAGAGTACTGGAGTGGGTTGCCATTCCCTTCTCCAGGGGATCTTCCCAACCCAGGGATCGAACCTGCATCTCCTGCATTGCAGGAAGACTTTACCTGCTGACCTATTGGGGAAGCCAATCTCTTGTGTACAGAAAGGAAATTTTCAAAGATTTCTGAAAAACAGAAAAGAAAAAGAAAAAAAACTCCTTGAAAACTGATTTTTAGCTGAGACAGGATGGGGACAATTCTATGAATTTCCTGTTTTGCAGTAAAAAGAAATTGTTTTAGGCATATATTTACAATTGGAATGATCAGGAGCCATGATTACTGAGAAAACTGTTTTGCTCTGTAGAAACATTTTTTGTAATTCAAGTCAGAACAGACAAGGCAATTTATTTGCTTAAAATACAGATAAAGAAGATCAGCTTTGGATTAGTTGCTAAACCAAGAAGCAAGATGGAGTTTTGTATTTTATGAAATACATTTATTCATCAAAAAGTTGTTATTGAGTAGCAGTTGTGAACTGGTTGATATTACCTGGGCTCTAGGGATACAACATGGACAAGGGGAGTCCCTGCCTTCATAGAACTAGGTCCGATGGCTAGCTGCATTGAGCCAAGCTGCAGTTAAAATAAGTGCAAATGTGATACACTGTTACTTTCCATTTATTTTGTCTTTTAAAGAAATTAGATAGTTATGCCTAAACTGTACCTTAAATGAGTTACCATAACAGAGAAGACTCTTGAGAGCCCCTTGAACTTCAAGGAGATCAAACCAGTCAATCCTAAAGGAAAATAAACCTTGAATATTCATTGGAAGGACTGATGTTCCAGTACTTTGGCCACCTGATATGAAGAGCCAACTGATTGGAAAAGACCCTGGTGCTGGTAAAGATTGAGGACTGAGGAGAAGGGAATGACAGAGGATGAGATATGGCGTCATCAACTCAGTGGAGATGAGTTTGAGCAAACTCTGGGAGACAGTGAAGGACAGGAAAGCCTGGAGTGCTCAGTTTATGGGATCGCAAATATTTGGACACCCTTATGGCAGAAAGTGAAGAGGAACTAAAAAGCCTCTTGATGAAATTGAAAGAGGAGAGTGAAAAAGTTGGCCTAAAGCTCAACATTCAGAAAACGAAGATCATGGCATCTGGTCCCATCACTTCATGGCAAATAGATGGGGAAACAGTGGAAACAGTGTCAGACTTTGTTTTTTTTGGGCTCCAAAATCACTGCAGATGGTGATTGGAGCCCTGAAATGAAAAGACGCTTACTCCTTGGAAGGAAAGTTATGACCAACCTAGATAGCATATTCGAAAGCAGAGACATTACTTTGCCAACAAAGGTTCGTCTAGTCAAGGCTATGGTTTTTCCAGTAGTCATGTATGGATGTGAGAGTTGGACTATGAAGAAAGCTGAGCGTCAAAGAATTGGTGCCTTTGAACTGTGGTGTTGGAGAAGACTCTTGAGAGTCCCTTGGACTGCAAGGAGATCCAACCAGTGCATTCTAAAGGAGATCTGTCCTGGGTTTTCTTTGGAAGGAATGATGCTAAAACTGAAACTCCATTACTTTGGCCACCTCGTGTGAAGAGTTGACTCATTGGAAAAGACTGTGATGCTGGGAGGGATTGGGGGCAGGAGGAGAAGGGGACGACAGAGGATGAGATGGCTGGATGGCATCACCGACTCGATGGATGTGAATTTGAGTGAACTCCGGGAGTTGGTGATGGAGGGAGGCCTGGCATGCTGTGATTCATGGGGTTGCAAAGAGTCCAAAACGACTGAGCGACTGAACTGAACTGAAATGAGTGACTGAACAACAGTAACAACAAGGGCAATTTCCTCAAAGACTGCAACAACACTGTGGTCCTCAAATTGAAAACTTTAACATGAATTTATTATTATCATCCAACGCACAAACTTCAAGTTTAGCCAGATGTCCAAATAATGTTTGTTTAGTTCAAAAAAATTCACTTCAGTATCATGTGTTGTCTTGAATCGTCATGTCTCTTTAGTTGTCTTCAGGCTGAAATGATTGCTTAGTGTTTTGTTGACTTCTGCAGCACAGAGGCCAGTTGTTTTAAAGACTGTTCCTCTGTTTCTATTTGCCATGTTTGTTTTGTGGTTAGATTTAGATTATGTATCCTTGGCAGGAATTTCACAGGAATGATGCTACATACTTCTCATTGCATCCTATTAAGTAGCCCATGATATTGATTTGTCTCATTATTGATGTTCATTTTGATCATTCGATTAAGGTGTTGTCTCCAAGGCTTCACCACTGTAAAGTTACTTTTTAACCTTTGTAATTCATGTGTCTTTTGTGTTGTGGTACTTTGAAGCTAAGTACCCTATTTCTCTGCAAATTTTCCATTTATTTATGTTTTTTTATATTAGTATACATTTGAGGTTTCCTATTTTTTTTCAAATGGTTTGTAGTTTTTACTATTATTATTTAATATTGAAATTGTTGAGGTTTTGCTAAAGGGATTCTCTTCATCTTAGCTCCTCTCTCTTTTTAACATGTCTCATTATTTTTGAAGTACTTCATTCTTTCTTGGCTTAACAAGGTGTTCCAGGCTTCTCTTATATTGGATTGGCTAAAAAGTTTGTTCTGATTTTTCCATAACATCTTATGGGAAAGCCCAAATGAACTTTTTGGCCAACCTAATACTTCCCCTGGTGACTCAGATGGTAAAGAATCTGCCTGAAATGTGGGATGCCCAGGTTCAATCCCTGGGTCAGGAAGATTGCCCGGAGAAGGGCATGGCAACCCACTCCAGAATTCTTGCCTGGAGATTCCGTGGACAGAAGAGCCTGGTGGGCTACATACAGTTCATGGGGTTGCAAACAGTCAGACACTACTGAGTGACTACACTTTCACTTTCAATACTTTCCCTGGCCCAGCACTAGAGTCAGCTCTTTCTCCAAGGAATGTTTTTTTCAGTGGATAATGGTGTTTAGAAGCCATGATCTGGGCAGCAGGTATGGAGACTGGTGTGTCCCTGCTCCTAAGCCCCTCACTTGGTAGAGTTAGACTGTGTACACACACACACACACACACACACACACACATTTACTTCTATAACTACCTACTTATCATCTATCTATATCTCTCTGTATAGTGAAAACCATGAATTCACACCGATTCTTCCAATTCCAGACCAGCATCACAGATTTATTCAGTTTTTCTTCCTTTGCATGTTTGAAACCCTTCACATGCTGGGTTGTACATACTCCATGCCCAGTAGACGTTCTTCTCAACTTTCTCAAGTTCTGACCCGCTGTGCTGGGCACCTGCATCCAGCCTGTACTCCAACTGCTGCATCAGGCTGCTGCCGACATCGATACCCCCCAGCAGGTGGTTCTCTGGCTCAATGACTCTCCCTGCTTCGCAGGGTGGGGGTAGGGTTTAGGATAATTGTTAGGAGAGGACGGGGACCAGAATACATTTAAAAAATTTATTCTTATTTATTATAAACTTACATTAAAAAAAAAAGAGCAAAGTAGAGTTCCTGCTGTTCTTGGCACTTGTTCCTTGTTGCTCATGATAATGGTTGGGCTGCCAAAATGAGCATAGCCTGGTCTCTGCTTTCCTGAAGCTCACAGTCAACTAAAGGAGACTGTCATGTATAAAAAATGATCACAGGAGGATACAGTGGCCATATTGTTGTTGTTATTGTTTAGTCGCTCAATTGTGTCTGACTCTTTGCGACCCTGTGGTCTGCAGCACACCAGGCTTTCCCGTCCTTCACCATCTCCTGGAGTTTGTTCAAACTCGTGCCATATAGAAGTAATCAAATTGGAAAGTTACAGAGGAATTTACAGGTAGTCCAGACCAGGTTTTTGGAAAGGATGTTTTTGACAGGGAGTAGTTTCTGCAAAGGAACTGACCCAAAACAGCCTGGCATGTTTCATTAACTATAGGAACCCAAGTTTCAGATTTCTAGTGCAATCTTCTCATTCTATAATGACTAACCATACTATTTTCGTGAAGAAAGAAGAAAAAAGTCCTTCATATTCTAGGTATGAAATTCATACACAGAGTCAATATATAATTATGTACACTTGTAGGTTTTTGAAAAAATATTTTATTTATTTGTTTAGGCTGTGCTGGGTCTTAGTTTCGGCATATGGACTCACGGTTGTGGGATGTGGAATCTAGTTCCCTGACCAGGGACTGAACTCAGGTCCCCTGCATTGGGATCTCGGAGTGTTACCCACTGTACCCCAGAGAATTTCCATACTTCTAGATTTTAAATGGGACCTCCTTTTCTGAACTTGAACTTTGATTTTATATTAAAAGTCTTTTACCCTTTGCATATAAGCACGAGTGATAAGGCTATCTTTTATTATTCTGATACTATTTTGATAAATGGCTTCCTACTTGGCTCAGTGGTAAAGAATCTGCCTGCCAATGTAAGTGACGCAGAACACGTGGGTTCGATACCCGGATTGGAAAGATCCCCTGGAGGAGGAAATGGCAACCCACTCCAGGATTCTGGCCTGAAAAATCTCATGGACAGAGGAACCTGGTGGGCTACAGTCCATGGGGTCACAAAGAGTCAGACACGACTGAGGAAGCACATGTGATTCATGATTTTAGTAACTAGAAAGCACTATAAGGGAATCATTTGTGTCTGTGGTATAATTAAATAATTAACAGCCCTGCATGGTGCCTGCTAAGTTAAAAAAAATAAAGCATCTGAGCTCTGTGAGTTTTAATTGTTAGAAGGGAAGACAGACTTCAAGCGCTCATGTGAAACGGGATGCCTCTGCCAGGAAAGAAAAACTAGTCAGCGAGACAGCGCAGAGAGCCCCGGAGGATGCGGTTTAGACGTGTCACTAGAAATTGTTTAAGTGGAGAGCGTCGGCCCTTTTAAAACACTGCCTGTCACTGGAGGATTGGGTCACCTTGAAATGTGTTCATCTTTGAGTTAAAGGCATGAAAAGGCACTTTGAAATTTTCCAGTTAACTTTGGTGTGTGTCGTGTGCGTGTCTGCAGTTGTTTCTCTTCTCCGCCCGCCTCAGCCGTTCACAGGCAGCTCCCTGGAAACCAGCGTGGTCGCACGAGAAGGATAAATGTTTCATCTCCATTCCAGCGAACTATACAGACTTTTTTAAAGTGTGGAGACACTCCAGGCTGCGAGTTCTGACTCTCTTTGTAGAGTCAGGCCTTCCTCCCCTAAAGCAGAGTCTGAGATAAGAGCAGCCTCCAGTAGTTCCTTCCTAAAAAGGTGCCACTTAGCTGGTGCTTTGGTTCTCTTGGACTGTGGTTAATAATGTCGGGATTGTGGCCTTTAATGTTGGGCGGAAATAATCCAAATTAACTGCTCTTGTAATCTCGGTTCAGATAAGCTTTTCAACTGAGCACCTAGTGGACCCAACTCCTGCCCCATGGCCACAAGGTAGGGGGTGTGTGTGTGTGTGTGTGTATGTGTGTGTGAGTGTGTGGTTTCATTCAGTGTCTGGCATGTTTCGGGTAGAGAGACTGTTTATCTCTGATGTAGAAAAGAAAGAAAGTCGCTCAGTCATATCCGACTCTTTAGAACCCATGGACTGTAGCCTACCAGGCTCTTCCATCCATGGGATTTTCCAGGCAAGAATACTGGAATGGATTGCCATTTCCTTCTCCAGGAGATCTTCCCAGCCCAGGGATTGAACCCAGGTCTCCCGCATTGTAGGCAGACGCTTTACCATCTGAGCCACCAGGGAAGTCCCTCTGATGTAGAGATCTATGTATAAACATTACCTAGGAATAGTCAAACACTGTTTTCTAGGAAAATAAACAGTGTCCATGTTTATAAGGCTACTTTTTTTTTTTTTTTAACATGTCACAGTTTCCTAGCAGGAAGGCATCTTAGGTATCAGTTTAACATCCCTGTGTTACAGATGAGTAAATGGAGAACTAAGGAAGTTAAACCTGTGGGCACATGACTGTTGCAGGTGGTACTGGACATAAAGCTCTCTCTTTGCTGATTTATTCCAATACGCAGCATTATCTCCCTCCTCGTTTGACAGAGAAGGGAAAATATTGTATGAGCTCCCTTATATGCAGAATCTAAAAGGAAATGATACAAAGGAACTTATAAAACAGACTCACAGACTTAGAGAATGAACCTACGGTTGCTGGGGGGAAGGGATAGTTAGGGAGTTGGGGATGGATATGTACACACTACTATATTTAAAATGGTTAAGCAATAAGGACCTTACTGTATAGTATAGGGAACTCTGCTCAGTGTTATGTGGCAGCCCGGAGGGGAGTTCAGGGGGAGAATAGATATATGTATGTGTATGGATGAGTTGCTTTGCTGTTCACCTAAAACTATCACAATATTGTTAACTGGCTGTACTCCAATATGGGCTTCCATAGTGGCTCAATAGTAAAGAATCTGCCTGCCAATGGAGGAGATGCAGGTTTGATCCCTGGGTTGGAAAGATCCCCTGGAGAAGGAAATGGCAACCCATTCCAGTATTCTTGGCTGGGAAATCCCTTGAACAGAGGAACCTGGTGAGTTATAGTCCATGGGGTCGCAAAGAGTCAGACTTGGTGGCTAAACAACAACCCTCAAATATAAAATAAAAAGTTTAAAAGAGGCAGATTCCTGACCTCTGCAGTAGCTTTAACTATACATATGAGAGGAGAAGCCCAGGAACTTGCATTTTCACAAGCTCCCCAGAAGGTTCTTAGGAAGACTGCAGATTCAGAACCCTGCAGTAAGCCAGAGTGACCCAGATTAATTGGAGTTTCAGAGAACCTTCAATGACTATTCAGTTGGCCTGTATCCACAGGTTCTGCATCTGTGAAGGGCTGGTGGTACTGTGCCATTTTCTGTAAGATGTTTGAGCATCCACAGATCTTGATATCTACAAGACTCCCAGAACCAATCCTGTGGATACCAAGGAATGACTAGATTATTTTTTGATAAATCCTTTTTATGTCACTTTTGCCTTGATATTAATATCTTTATATGTCATAGTTTTTTTTTTTTTAATCTTTGGTTAGGTAAGTTTCGGTAAGCAAATTTGGGGAGAATTTATCCTTTTATTTTCTAGTTGAAATATGTTGCATGATGTCTAAAGCGTATTGTGAAGGCAGCGTTGGAAGCATCAGGAGTGTAGGATAGTTAAGTGGGTGTATTTATCTGAAAAGTGCATTACATCTGAAATGGAGTACATTTTATTCAAATAATGCCTCTGGCTAATAGAAAAATGTGATCAGTGGTCTTTGTGATGATTTTGGAAACTGACCTGAGAGCATCTTCTCCATGATCTCACAGACTTGAGGGGACAGACCCTGAAGATC
This sequence comes from Bubalus kerabau, assembly GCF_029407905.1. Classification (NCBI taxonomy): domain Eukaryota; kingdom Metazoa; phylum Chordata; class Mammalia; order Artiodactyla; family Bovidae; genus Bubalus; species Bubalus kerabau. The sequence goes on from NC_073624.1 coordinate 27,905,084, forward strand.
TGGGGTCTGTCCCAGAACAATACCCAAAGACATGGTGTTGTCTACCACAAAGAGTAATTTAGTTAATTTTCTGGTGGGAAAATGAACATATTCATATTTTGTTGGAGATTACAAATTAAGTTTGTATTGTGGACTCAGGGAGGAAGGGTACAATCCTCTTTACACTTGTATTTGGTAAAGTAGCTCCAGCTCTGTGTAGTTTGGCATTTTTGAGGGGAAATTGTTTTATTTTCTTCAGTATTTAAGGAGAAACTTTAATACTTCTGATAATTTTTGAGAAAGAAAGCAACATATTTCAGTCTTCCATGTCTTTATAAGGAGAGTTTATTTTCCTTTTGCAAAAAGTGTTGATCCTTCAGGAAGTAATCATTATTATACTCGCAAATCCTTCTATCCAGCACAAATATGTAGAGTACCTAGTGCGTATTCAGCATTGTTGTGTCTTTGTGAAAGAGACCAGGGCCATACAAGTTGGGGTGCCCTGCCCTTGAGAAACCTATTCATCAAACTTTAAAACTGGGAAAGCATAAAGCTTCATTCTGGCCAAGGAAGACAGACTTGGCTCATCCTTGGGATGTGCAATTGCCCTGTTTCAAATCATGAACCCGTCAACATGGTATTTATTACTGACCTTTGGGTAATCATTTAAAAGTACTGTGGGAAATCTCTTGGGTGAGACAAATGAAGATCTCGCATGGGTTTTTATCAGTGGCAACACCTCATGGATCTGACTCCAGGAAGAAAAAGTCACAATTTCAGTCTGCAGAGGAATATTGACTGGTTATAGTATCACACTGCTGCTGCTGCTGCTGCTAAGTCGCTTCAGTTGTGTCTGACTCTGTGCGACCCCATAGACGGCAGCCCACTAGGTTCCTCTGTCCCTGGGACTCTCCAGGCAAGAACACTGGAGTGGGTTGCCATTTCCTCCTCCAATGCATGAAAGTGAAAAGTGAAAGTGAAGTCGCTCAGTCGTGCCCGACTCTTAGCGACCCCATGGACTGCAGTCTACCAGGCTTCTCCGTCCATGGGATTTTCCAGGCAAGAGTACTGGAGTGGGGTGCCACTAGTCATTACATAAAATAGAGAAGTTGTAGAAGTTAGTTTTTAATATGCAGAGTCCAGGCAATAAGCATTGGTGCTAATATGGAAGATGTCTTAGAAACAAAGCAGAGTTCTCTCTGCTTCTGAAAGAGTGCAATTGTTTTGATGCTGACAGTAGTCCTTTTACAAGCCAAGTAAACAGGCCGCCTACACAGTGAATGTCCAGGGATCTGTGCTTGGCTGTGTATGCTTCACCAGCTTTATGCATTGTGGTTTTTCTGGAAAGCACACAGACTTAGGACCCAAGCATTTTGGTCCTTACCCTGGCAGCATCTGGCTATGTGACCTTGGTAGGGGACTCCAGTGCACTGGCTTGTACTTTACATGTTGGTGAAAAGGATGCATGACAGCATACATTTATCTATTGTAGTAATTGTGCCACTGTAGGGGGGACATTGATAATGGGGAGAATATGCATGTATGGTGGTTTTTGTTTCTGTTTGCAGCCCCATGGACTGTAACCTGCCAGGCTCCTCTGTCCATGAGATTTCCCAGGCAATAATACTGGAATGGGTTGCCATTTCCTTCTCCAGGGGATTCTCCCAACCCAGGGATTGAACTCAAGTCTCCTGCATTGATAGGTGGATACTTCACCACCAGGGAAACCCAGTGGGGCAATCAGGAGGTGATAAATAGGTTTACCAACCAGAGTACATTATGAGAAATGCTGGGCTGGAAGAAGCACAAGCTGGAATCAACATTGCCGGGAGAAATATCAATAACCTCAGATATGCAGATGACATCACCCTTATGGCAGAAAGTGAAGAGGAACTAAAGACCCTCTTGATGAAAGTGAAAGAGGAGAATGAAAAAGTTGGCCTAAAGCTCATGGTCCCATCACTTCATGGGAAATAGATAGGGAAACAGTGGAAACAGTGTCAGACTTTATTTTTTTGGGCTCCAAAATCACTGCAGATGGTGATTGTAGCCATGAAATTAAAAGACGCTTACTCCTTGGAAGGAAAGTTATGACCAACCTAGATAGCATATTCAAAAGCAGAGATGTTACTTTGCCAACAAAGGTCCATCTAGTCAAGGCTATGGTTTTTCCCGTGGTCATGTATGGATGTGAGAGTTGGACTGTGAAGAAAGCTGAGTGCCGAAGAATTGATGCTTTTGAACTGTGGTGTAGGAGAAGACTCTTGAGAGTCCCTTGGACTGCAAGGAGATCCAACCAGTCCATTCTAAGCGAGGTCAGTCCTGGGTGTTCATTGGAAGGACTGATGCTAAAGCTGAAACTCCAATTCTTTGGCCGCCTCATGGGAAGAGTTGACTCATTGGAAAAGACCCTGATGCTGGGAGGGATTGGGAGCAGGAGGAGAAGGGGACAACAGAGGATGAGATGGCTGGATGGCATCATCGACTCAATGGACATGAGTTTGAGTAAACTCTGGGAGTTGGTGATGGACAGGGAGGCCTGGCGTGTTGCGATACATGGGGTCGCAAAGAGTTGGACATGACTGAGCGACTGAACTGAACTGAACTGAATTCTTTCAAAGCTGGAAATAGGAATGTCTAATAACATCTGTTAAAGTGAAAGTGAAGTCTCTCAGTCGTGTCTGACTCTTTGCGAACTCATGGACCGTAGCCTACCAGGTTCCTCTGTCCATGGAATTTTCCAGGCAAAAGTACTGGAGTGGGTTGCCATTTCCTTCTCCAGGGGATCTTCCCGACCCAGGAATCGAACCCAGGTCTCCCGAATTGCAGGCAGACGCTTTACCATCTGAGCCACCAGGGAGCCCTACATCTGTTAAAATTTCATACCAAATAATTGAATTAAGTAAATATACTTTATGCTCTAACGTTTCTATGTACAGCATCCTAGAAATAACTTTGAGTTTGGAATCATAGAGACCTGTTTAAATCTTAGTCCTGACATGTGCTGTGTGACCTTGGACAAGTAATTTAATCTCTGACCTTCAGCTTCCTTGGTGGCTCAGATGGTAAAGAATCTGCCTGTGATGCAGGAGACTGAGGTTTGGTCCTGGTTGGGGAAGATCCCCTGGTTCTCCAGGGGAATGGCTACCCACTCCAGTATTCTTGCCTACAGAATTCCACTGACAGAGGAGCCTGGTGAGCTACAGTCCATGGGGTTGCAAAGAGTTGGACATGACTGAGTGACTGACACTTTCACTTTACACTTTTTCAGTTTCTTCATCTATAGAATGGACTAAATGCCTTCGTGGCAGAATTAGTATGAATATTCAAAGAGAAATATAGTTAAATCACTCTTAACTTGATTAGTGGTAGCCATTATTCCAGTGATCTTCTGAAAATATGGCTTTCATTATTACTTCACCTCCTCCTCTAAAGGCTTGCTTAATTTCCTTTGCTGTTTACCACTCGTCTCCCAAAGTTCTTTGCCTTCTCTTATGGCACCGACTGATTTCTGTCTTGTGTTTGCGTTTTGTAGTGATGCTTTATAATTATTATTTTTGGCCATGCCTCATGGTTTGCGGTATCCTGGTTCCTTGACCAGGGACTGAATATCCACCCACTACAGTGGAAGCTCAGAGCCCTAATCGCTGAATTACCAGAGAATTCCCTGTTGTGATGCTTTATTAATATCTATGTTTGTTAGGTCTCTACATCCCTCATATTACTTGTTGTTGTTCAGTTACTCAGTCGTGTCCAACTTTTTGCAACCCCATGAACTGCAGCACGCCAGGCTTCCCTGTCCTTCACTATCTCCTGGAGTTTGTTCAAACTCATATCCATTGAGTTGGCAATGCCATCCAACCATCTCATTCTCTGTCATCCATTTCTACCTTCTTGTTCTGCGCTCAATCTTTCCCAGCATCAGGGTCTTTTCTAATGAGTTGGCTCCTGGCATCAGAGTACTGGCCAAAGTAAACACCCTGGGAAAGATTGAAGGCAGGACGAGAAGGGAACGACAGAGGATGAGATGGTTGGATGGCATCACTGACTTGATGAATGTGAGTTTGAGCAAGGTCTGGGAGATGGTGAAGGACAGTGAAGCCTGGTGTGCTGTAGCCTGTGGGATCCCAAACAGTCGTACACGACTGAGTGACTGAACAACAAAAAACTGGATCTTCCACTTCAGCATCGGTCCCTCCAATTCAGGGTCAGATCCTGGATCTTTAACCTCTGGGTAATCGAGAGTCAGCTCACGTTAGGGATTTTCCTTATGAGGCAGGGGAAATTTTGACTCTGGAGCACCTGCCTCTTGCTGCAAGTTCTCCTACCCCTGCAGTATATGGAGGGTGCCTCTCCCTTTGTTTAAAAGCTGTCTGGGAAATCTCCTTGGTGGTCCAGAGATTAAAAACCCACCTTGCAATTCAGGGAACTGGTTGATCCCTGGTTGGGGAACTAAGATCCCACATGCCACGGGCCAGCTAAGTCTGCACACTGCAACTAAGACCCTATGCAGCCAAAAATAAGAGTTCCTTTTTTTAAAAAAAATGTTGTCTGGAATAAGAACAGAAAATTCCCTCCTCACCAGTGAGTGAGTGATCGGTGATGTAGAGAGTTCCTTTTCCCCAGGAAAGGTAACTTTAATAAGTACCAAGGAGTGACCCTTTAGTTGTGCAGTTTGTAACATTTAACCAGGGGGAATATTGGGTGGCTGGCGAGGAAACTTCTCGCTATTGCCTGCCATTTTGACTTCTGTCCACTCTGTGTTTGATACAGTTGACCTTACAGAAAATCTCTCAGGCTTCCAGTCTTCCGTAGCTGTTAGATCCTCCCCTGCAGAAGGGAGCAGCCTTGTTTGTAAGACTTGGACCCAGCTCCTGTGGAGAGCTGACTCAGTCACGTGACTGCCTCAGGAACTTCCCGTTCTGGTGCGGCAGAGGGGGGTGGCAGTGGGGGGCCTGTGTTCCTGCGGGTACACCCCGAGGGGGACTGCTTCCCCAATGTTTCCCAACGACGAGCATGGCCTCGGAGATGCTCTTCTAGAGCTGATTCAGCTGAACTTCCAAGTTGGCACATCAGATCCCTTCTTGTTTAAAGTAGGGGTGATTTCAAGTTGTTGGTGATGTGTCCCAGAGTGTCTGGTAAAAGCAGCACCCTTGTTAAAATCCTGTGCCATCAGAGAAGTTCTTCCTGGGGAGAAACTGGAAGGCAATCAGCTGCTGCTGCAGAAGGCAGAGTTTTGATTATGCAGCAGGAGGTGGGAATTGCCTAACTTCCGTTTTGAGCAGAGCTTCCTAGGCAGTGTTGACAGTCACTGTGTTTCATCACGTGGTGGGGGGGAGGGTTGGTGTGTTTGTTTGGGAGGCTGCATCAGCTCCAGCCCTGCCTGCTTACCGGCAGGGTGTTTTAGCACGTGTTAGACGCCTGCTGTTTAAGGGGTACAGCTATATCTCAGGCTCCTTCTGCATGTGTGTAGATATGTGTATTTACACACAGATAAAGGCATTCCTGGAGAGCAGGAGACTGGTATGTAGGGCTGTGGAAAGCATTTGATATTTTCTGTAAATCAAAGGATATTGAGAAGGTGATATAAGGCATGTATGGTACATAGAGTAGCTATGCAATAAATGTTTCTTTTTTCAATTTTTCTTTCAAAACTTCGTTCACTTCACTTTCAAAGGATGACGTCCCAGTTTCAGAATTTGGGTATGTAGTTGTAACCCACTTAGGTTAAATTTTTCTGCAAATAAATATATATGTTGGGATGGTTACCCACTTAAGTATATAGCCTCTTTTTTGGAAGGAGATTGGCCTTTGAAGTCAGACTGCCTGGTATTCGAGTCCTGATTCTTCTACCTGTGATTTTTTGAGTTTTCACAGCTAAAAATATGTGGTGGATAAAAGCTGGGTCACAGACTGAAGATTAAATGAGGCATGATGTGTAGGGCAGCTGGCATGGTGCCTGGAATGTGGTGAGCTATGGTAAGGGTTACTTAGCCTTCTCTTTACAAGAGATGTAACAGAAATGTTGAAAGGTTTTGACCTTAATGCTCAAGAAAACCTGGTTGTGAACAAGAGCATTGCCGATTGGAGTATAACATAGGGTTGTGAGGGAGAAGTTCAAAGGATCTAGGGCACCTGGAGGCCTAGTGTATGCTGGAGTCTAATGTTGAAAGAAGGTATGTAGTCAATAATGCCAACTCTTTGTGGCTCCATGGACTATAGCCAGGCTCCTCTGTTCATGGGATTCTCCAGGCAAGAATACTGGAGTGGGGTGCCATTTCCTATCTCGGGATCTTCCCAACCTCCTGTCTCTTGCGTCTCCTGCTTTGGCAGGTGGGTTCTTTACCACTAGCACCACCTGGGAAGTCCTTTCTAGTGACTTGCTTCTCTTCCTTTGGAAATGTATTAAAGGTAGCTATCATTTGGAGGTTCCCCCACCTCCACCACCCCAGAAGGGAATTTATCCATCCAAAGTTCTTTTATTTTTCTAATTTTTGGAGGGTGATCAGCATCTTTGAAAATTGTTAAATAACCAGACTACAGAGTAAGTGTTTATTGGCTAAGTATCATTGATGTCATCCAGTAACTGTTTTAGGCAAGTAATCCCAGACAAGTCAGTTCAGTCCAGTTTACTTCAGTTGCTCAGTCATGTCCGACTCTTTGTGACCCCATGGACTGCAGCACCCCAGGCTTCCCTGTCCATCACCAACTCCCAGAGCTTGCTCAAACTCATGTCCATCGAGTCGGTGATCCTACCATCTCATCCTCTGTCTTTCCCTCCTCCTCCTGCCTTCAGTCTTTCCCAGCATCAGGATCTTTTCCAGTGAGTCATTTCTTTGCATCAGGTGGCCAAAGTATTGGCGCTTCAGCTTCAGCATCAGTTGTTCCAGAGAATATTCAGGAATGATTCTTTTAGCATTGACTGGTTTGATCTCCTTGCAGACCAAGGAACTCTCAAGAGTCTTCTCCAACACCACAGTTCAAAAGCATCAGTTCTTTGGTGCTCAGCTTTCTTTATGGGCTGACTCTTACATCCATACATGACTACTGGAAAAACCATAGCTTTGACTAGACCAACATTTGTCAGCAAAGTAATGTCTCTGCTTTTTAATATGTCTTTTAGGTTTGTCATAGCTTTTCTTCCAAGGAGCAAGCGCCTTTTAATTTCATGGCTGCAGTCACCATCTGCAGTGAGTTTGGAGCCCAGGAAAATAAAATCTGTCTCTGTTTCCATTGTTTCCCCATCTATTTGCCATGAAGTGATGGGACCAGATACCATGATCTTAGTTTTTTGAATGTAGAGTTTTAAGCCAGCTTTTTCACTGTCCTCTTTCACTTTCATCAAGAGGCTCTTTAGTTCCTCTTCGATTTCTGCTGCAAGTGCTCATCTACTATTTTTGTTTTGGTAAAAGTGGATATTGGTTTCAAAATCAAAATACACAAAGTTTAATAGCAAAATTGTGGTGATTCTCCGTAGGACATTTAAAAAGTATTTGCCTGAAAGGTGAAGTGTCTGGAATAATATGAACTCACAAGCTTTAGGAAATTAGTTTACACCCCTCTTAAAATATGTTCTTCATAACTTACTACATCTTACCTTAAAGACAAAACATAAAAGTAAATGTTCCTATACACAACTATGTATACAGTAGATAACAAATGAGGACCTATTGAGTATCACAGGTAACTCTACTCAGTGCTCTGGTGTGACCAAAGTGAAAGTGAAAGGCGCTCAGTCGTGTCCGACTCTTTGCGACCCTATGGGCTATACACTCCATGGAATTCTCCAGGCCAGAATACTGGAGTGCATAGCCTTTCACTTCTCCAGGGGATCTTCCCAACCTGGGTTTGGATCTGTCCCAACCCAGGGATTGAACCCAGGTCTCCCGCATTGCAGGCAGATTCTTTACCTGCTGAGCCACAGGGAAGCCCAAGGATACCAGAGTGGGTAGCCTCTCCCATCTCCAGCAGATCTTCCCAACCCAAGAATCGAACCAGGGTCTCCTGCATTGCAGGTGGATTCTTTACCAACTGAGCTATCAGAGAAGCCCTATAGTGACCTAAATGGGAAGGAAATCCAAAAAAGAGGGGATATATGTATATGTATAGCTGATTCACTTTGCTGTACCCCAGAAACTAGCACAATATTGTAAAGCAACTACGTTGTTTAGTCACTAAGTTGTGTCCGACTCTTCTTCGACCCCATGGAGTGTAGCCCTCCAGGCTCCTCAGTTCATGGGATTCTCCAGGCAAGAATATTGGAGTGGGTTGCTATTTCCTACTCCAGGGGATCTTTCCGACCCAAGGATCGAACCCATGTCTCCTGAATTGGCAGGCAAATGCTTTACCACTGAGCCACCTGGGAAGTCCCAAAGCAACTCTACTCCAATAAAAATTCAAAAAGAAAAAGTAAATCTTCCTGGGCGAGCTCATGTATTGCCTTACATTCACAAGTGGGACGTGTGTTATGAGAACAGAAGGACAGGGCAGGAGTAATGGGGGAATTGGTTTCAGGAAAAATAAGTATAGGTTTTAAGTAACTGTTGAGTTCCATTAACGTATTTATTCTTTATTTTTGGAAGGGAGCTTAACATACTTGTTTAAACTGAAATGAAGTAGCTTTTGTTCCTGTTTTAAGTTCTGTTCTGCAGCCTTTAAATTATGCTTATACTTTGATGGGATTAGTTGTGTATAAGTCTGTTCTAGCATTTAAGTATCCTTGCAGATACTAACTTGTGTGACTGGCGTGACATCCAGCAGAGGTGCAGCTTTGTGAATAATGTTTTCTATTTAAAAAAAGTGCCAAAGGCCTTTTGAGACACTTTCAGATTTTAATTTAGGAAAGCCTGTCATCCAGTCTCTCATTGAGAGGAAAGAGTTAAGTAGGTTTTCTGTGAGGCTCTTAGCTCCTAGAACAATCGATCAAATCTTCTCAAAGGACTGAGAGATGGATCTTTACCCAACAGGGGGCCAAAGTTTTCCAGCTTCTTGATGAATTTCTATGAGGTCTAATGATTCCTTTTGAACACTGGGCACACTTAGGGGCTTGGGGAAACTCTGATAAGTTTTCCCAAAGTTCATTAAATTGAAAGGCTAACTAAGTATTTGGACATACTTAAAACCAAATGTGGTTTAGTAAGCCTTATAGGGTGTCTTTATGAAAGGATATAGTGGTAAAATCAAGATCTTGGCAAGGAAATGTCTTGTAATATGGGAAATTTTGTCAATTAGCGAATTTATTTAAGATGCTAATTTGTCTAAAAAACATGTGCTTTCCAAATTAAAAAAGCCCATGTACCTTCCCAACTTGCTTTGCCTGGAAAGGGTGTAGATAGAGGCTGAAAACCAATGCTTGATTTAGGCTGATAGAATAAGTCTGTTTCATAAAGGTGAAAAATAAGGTAGAATGTCAAAGAAACTGTAAAGGACCTTTTGTCTTCTTGCTTCTTAGATTTTTTTTCTCCTATCCTTACAAAGCAAAGCTTCGGTGATATGATGAGATGTCAATTATCATGTAAATCTATATGTTAAGTCTAAGTCCAGAATGTGAGCCCTGGTGGTCTATAAGCATGGAGAAGCTTCATCTTTTAGGAGTATAACGGTATACTTCCTCGTGACATTTCTGAAATCGAAGGAAAATGAAATATAGGAATGCCTTGTTTTATTGCACTTTATTGTACTTGGCAGAAGTTGTACTTTTTACAGACTGAAGGTTTTTGGCAACTTTGCATCGAGTAGATCTACCTTCACCATTTTCCCCACAGCATTTGATCATTTCTTATCTCTCTGTCATGGTTTGGTAACTTTTGCAGTGTTTCAAACTTTTTCATTGTTACTGTATTTGTTATGGTAATCTGGGATCAGAGATCTTTCATGTTCCTCTTGTAATTGTTTTGGGGCCCTATGAACCATGTTCATAGCAAACTTCATCGATAATTGTTGACTGTGTTCTGACTGTTCCACCGACCTGCCATTCCCCCATCTCTCTCCGACTCCTCAGGCCTTCCTATTCCCTGAGAGTAAATAGTATTGAAATCAGTCCAATTAATTACTCTATGAGTGTGCGTGCTAAATCACCTTAGTTGTGTCCTACTGTTTGTGACTCTGCCAAGAGGGGTGTCCTTCCTGGGATCGCAAAGAGTCGGATATGACTTAGTGGCTAAAATTACAATCATAGTAACAAAGAAAGGTGAGGAAGCTGCAGAAGAAAAGTTTGAAGCTAAAGAAACTATCTCCTAAACATCAAAGTGCAAGGTGAAGCAGCAAGTGCTGATGCAGAAGCTGCAGCCTCAAGGTGGCTTCACTGAACAATAGATTTTCAACTTATAAATGATGTGAGAAATGATGCCTGTCTTGGGAAAATTCCTCTCAGTGTTTGTATCAGTAAAAAGCTCATTAGATGCTTTTGGGGGCATGGATGGGGCTTATCCACCATAGGATGGTTCTGCTGGGCTATTTCATTGAAAGACTCTCAATTGTTCAATAATTCGTGGTCTTCTCTTGGCCTGGTCCATTTCTGTTCAGGTGAATCCTCCAATCTCTTTCCTGGGGGGAACATAAGCTAGATGGCTACTGTTCTCAAAGTGGAGGGGAAGCAAGCTGGTGGTGGCTCTGGATATCAACCTTCACTGTTCCCTTCTATCTGCTCTACTATAATCTTGACGACAGAAATAGTACAAGGTGTTGGGGGAGCACGTTAGTAGGGTCACCTAATGTATGTGGGGTGACAGGGAAGGCCTCCTCGAGAAGGATTAAGCTGGTATCTGAAGGATGAGAAAGGAGCCAGCTAGGTGAGAATGAGGGGAGAGTATTCTAGGCAGCATACATGTGTGCTCAGTCGCTGAGTCATGTCCGACTTTGTGTGGCCCCATGCATTGTAGCCCACCAGGGTCTCCTGTCCATGGGATTTCTCAGGCAAGAATACTGGAGTAGGTTGCCATTCCCCTCTCCAGAGGCTCTTCCTGACCCAAGGATCAAACCCATGTCTCCTGCGTTGCAGGCAGATTCTTTACCACTGAGCCGCCTGGGAAGCCCCATTCTAGGCAGAAGGTTTATAAATTTATTTGAGTAGATGTGTCTTGTAAGGGGGACCAAGAAAGCTGTGAGTTTGTTATAGTAGTTCATATAATCAGAAGAACAGCACCAGGGATGTAATACCAAAGGCACTCTTTCTTTTGGTGGTTAGTTATATTAACTAATTAATGTACTTAGTCGCTCTGTTGTGTCTGACTCTTTGCGACCCCATGGACTGCAGCCTGCCAGGTTCCTCTGTCCATGGAATTCTCCAGGAAAGAATACGGGAGTGGGTTCCCATGCCCTCCTCTAGGGGATCTTCCCAATCCAGGGATGGAACCCAGGTCTCCCTCATTGCAGGCGGATTCTTTATCATCTGAACTACCAGGGAAGCCCAACTAATTAATACCATGTCCTTTTCAGATATGTAAATAACAGCAATGAGGTTCTAAATGAAATGTTTGCTTAAGAATCCAGATTTAAACTTACTACATTGGGTATGAGAAGTTGGACTTTGTGAGGAGTTGAATGATTACATTAGTTGCAAGTTTTTCATGTTAGTTTGTCTGTTGCTTGTTGACTTTGTCTTCTGGATGTCACCTGAGATTTGTTGGTTTGTTTTTGTAGTGGTAATATGACCGATTAGACTAGTTTTAAGCAGATACTGAAATTTAGATTAGCTGTTAGGTATACTCTTTGCGACCCAGTGGACTGTAGCCTACCAGGCTCCTCTGTCCATGGGATTCTCCAGGCAAGAATATTGGAGTGGGTTGCCATTTCCTTCTCCAGGGGGTCTTCCCAACCCAGGGATCGAACCCAGGTCTCCCGCATCAGAGGCAGACACTTTAACCTCTGAGCCACCAGGGAAGCCCACATTATCAATCTTGGCCTTTCGGGAAATGTTCCCAGCCTGTCTTTCAGGCTTTGTTTCTGTTTCTCTCTGATATGTTTTCTTGATTCTTCAGAAAATAAAAGAAGTTTAATTTTCCCTAAAAGATCATGGCATCTGGTCCCATCACTTCATGGGAAATAGATGGGGAAACAGTGTCAGACTTTATCTTTTTGGGCTCCAAAATCACTGCAGATGGTGATTGCAGCCATGAAATTAAAAGACGCTTACTCCTTGGAAGGAAAGTTATGACCAACCTAGACAGCATATTTAAAAGCAGAGACATTACTTTGCCAACAAAGTTCCATCTAGTCAAGGCTATGGTTTTTCCAGTGGTCATGTATGGATGTGAGAGTTGGACTATAAAGAAAGCTGAGCGCCAAAGAATTGATGCTTTTGAACTGTGGTGTTAGAGAAGACTCTTGAGAGTCCCTTGGACTGCAAGGAGATCCAACCAGTCCATTCTGAAGGAGATCAGCCCTGGGCTTTCTTTGGAAGGAATGATGCTAAAGCTGAAATTCCAGTACTTTGGCCACCTCATGTGAAGAGTTGACTCATTGGAAAAGACCCTGGTGCTGGGAGGGATGGGGGGCAGGAGGAGAAGGGGACGACAGAGGATGAGATGGCTAGATGGCATCACTGACTCGATGGACATGGGTTTGGGTAGACTCCGGGAGTTGGTGATGGACAATGGGGCCTGGCGTGCTGCGATTCATGGGGTCGCAAGGAGTCGGACATGACTGAGTGACTAAACTGAACTGAAACTATATTTGAATTGAATTCTTCCACCCCAGGGTCTCACTTAGAATGCAGCTCTTTGGCTTCTCAGCTGTCCCACCCTCCCCTTATCTCTACCCCTTCACAGCTGTTGGGGTGATTCTTTCAGCATGGCATTTTTTTAGTTCCTGCACAAGCAGACTCTCTCTTTCTCTCTCTCTTTTTTAAAGAGGGACTTTTTTTTTTTTTTTTTTTTTCCCCCGGTTTGGCTGCACCTTGTGGCATGTGGAACCTTAGTTCCCTGACTAGGATGCAAACCTGTGCCCCCTGCATCGGAACTTGAAGTTCTTGAAGTTAACCACTAGATGGCCCGGGAAGTGCAGATCGTCACTTTCTCTTAAACTTTCACAGCACTGTGTCCCTTGTTTACTCATTAAAAACGTAGAGTAAGACCTAAGGTCCTATTTCTACTCTTATTTTCACATCTTTTGGTTGCAACATATCTATAATTTTGGCCAACTCAGTAATTTTGGCATCTAGTGTGCTGTGCTGTGTTGTGCTAAGTCTCTTCAGTCATGTCTGACTCTTTGTGACCCTATGGACTGCAGTCCACCAGGCTCCTCTGTCCATGGGATTCTCCAGGCAAGAATACTGGAGTGGGTTGCCATGCCCTCCTCCAGCAGATCTTCTTGACCCAGGGATCGAACCCTCGTCTTGTACATCTCCTGCATTGGCAGACAAGTTCTTTACCATTAGTGCCAACTGGGAAGTCCACCCAGTGTGATAGGGCTTACTAAATCTGTTTCTAGCTGATTTGAATGCAGATTCCTTTTTATTTCCCCTGTGATCTATCTTCAAGTTTTCACAGTCATATATTAGAGAATATATGTAAATGTTCCAAGTTATCCTCGTTCTAAACATCTTCAGAATGTCCCCATTTTATTTGTATCTTCATTTGACATTATATTTGATATCAAAGGCAAAAGAGCCTACCCATTTGGCCCTATTGCTTTTTCCCATTTAACCATTTTTTTTAAACTATTTTAAACTAACTTTTATTTTTTTCTCCCAGATTTTGAGAAAGTAAGTGTTCATTATGAGGCTTCCCAGTTGGTGTTAGTGGTAAAGAACCTGCCTGCCAACAACCCACTCTGATATTTTTGCCTGGGAAATCCCATGGACAGAAGAGCCTGGTGGGCTATAGGCCTTAGGGTCACAAAGAGTTGGACACAACTAAAGTGACTTGGGATTGGCCCTGGTGGTTCAGATGGTAAAGAATCTGCCTGCAATGTGGGAGACCTGGGTTCGATCCCTGTGTCAGGAAGGTTCCTCTGGATAAGGAAATGGCAACCCACTCCAGTGTTCTTGCCTGGAGAATCCCTGTGGATAGAGGAACCTGGTGGGCTATAGTCCATGGGGTTGCAAAGAGCCAGACATGACTGAGCAACTAACACACAAGTGACTTAGCGTGCACACATGTATTCATTATACAGTTGGCAGAAACTGAGCTATAGTTCCCTCTCCCCCCACCCCCCCACCCCGGACTTCCTATTATGTCTAACATACTAACTGATCAAATAAATTCATAGTAGTTCTCCAGTACTTCACATGTGGAGTCCTCTGGCTAAATTTCAAGATTCCCTGTGACTTTATAGTACCTTACTTTACTCCCAAACAGAACTTTTGGTCATTCTTAATTGTTCTGTGAACAAGCCATCACCATTCCTATATTTGGTCTTTATTCATATTATACCCAGTATGTGAAATGTCTTCCCTCTCCTCGACTTGTAGTTCATTTCTCCTAATCTATCAGCGCAGGTGGACTCGTTGGAATCTTCCTGACTGTCCTAGTCTTCTCATAGTGATGGATTTGGAGCCAGAACCCAAGCTCCTGCCTTGTTCTGCACTGTCATGCCCTCTGTTTAGCATTCCTGCTCAGATCCACTGAATGATGGCTGTCACACCAAGCTGGCCATTTCTTTCCTCCTTGTCAGCAATGGCTTTCTATCTTGGTGGGTAAGTTAATCACAGAAGACCTGCATCATCACACTAGCTGTACTATAAAAACATTGTGAGATAGCTAACAAGTGCCTGACATGGAGGCAATGGTCCATAAACAGCCATCCATGGTTTTCCAGCTCCAGACCCAGTGATGCTCATATCGTAGAACCAGAAGCTAGAATTCCTTTCTTCCAGGGCACTGCTGTGTCTCCAGAGCTGATATGCCTTACACTTTGGTTAATCTCTATCCTTGGTAATCTAGTACAAGGCCTCAGTAGATGGCCTGCGGGTTTGGTCATGTTACCACTGTGCTGTTTAAGTTTTACAGTGAACTCACTCGGAACTCTAGTAAATTAAAAATGAAAAGGGTGGGGAACTATTGGATATTTTAATTGCCTCTTTCTTTGACTTCTTGGTTCAAGCCAACAGTATATTTCTCAAACAACTTTGATATGTAGACTGCTGAGGAAAGCTATATGGTCCCAACCTGGCAGGTTAAGAGTTCTTTGAACTAGTTAATGAAATGCTTCATACTGGGAACCTGGAGAAATATCAGCTTAGTTTCTGAAAAGCCTTTTGATAATGCTTCCCTTAAGGGTTTAAGAAAAATGCCAACAGAGTAAAAAGTATTGCTTTTTTCATAGATTTCAACATATTTAAACAGTAGCAAAACAGAGTACAAAGGAAAAACTGCTGTTCTTTGCCCAGGGAGGTCAGTCATTGGTTGATACCAGTTTTATTATGGCAAATAATACTGTTAGTGCTAACAGAACTCTTTGGAGGAGAGCTTAGAAAGACAACTGATGGACATCAAGTTAAAGATATTTTGAAAAGTGAAAAATGTGTTAGCTTTGTAAATACACTGAGGTGAATTTAAAAACATGGGCACCTACTGCTATGATATTTTAACCTGTAGAGTTTCACTGTAATTTTTAGAAACAAATGTTGTTGATGTATGTTTAGGATGCTGTGGCAGAAATACCGTGGAATGTGCAGCCTATAAGAAACAGAAATTTATTTCTCATAGTTTGGGAAGCTGGGAAGTCCAAGATCAAGGTGCTGGCAAATTTGATGTTGGATGAGAACCAGTCTCCTCATTGGTGACTGTTTTCACTATAAACTCACATGGCAAAGGGTCAGGGCATCTCTCTGGGGCCTCTTTTATAAGGCAGTGATCCTATTTGTGATGGCTCCATCTCATGACCTGGTCACCTCCTGAGGCCTAACTTCTGAATACAATTACTTTGGTGATTAGGTTTCAACATATGAATTAGGATTGGGGGAGGGTAAAGCATGCAGAGCGGGTGCTACTGCTAAGTCGCTCCAGCCATGTCCAGCTCTTTGCAACACCATGGACTGTAGTCCGCCAGGCTCCTCTGTCCATGGGATTCTCCAGGCAGAATGTTCTAATCCTAAATGTATAGTTTAGTTTTTACATACCTATATAAGTGAGTTTCAGTGTAATTTGATTTATACATTTGTATTAGTAGAAGGTTAAATATTTACATTTAAAAAAATGTAGTGTATGCTATACACTACTCTTATTTATTATATTTTAAATATTTACTTATTTATTTATTTGGTTGTGCTGCATAGCACAGCATATAGGATCTTAGTTCCCCCACCAGGGATGGATGGAGCTTCGTGCACTGGAAGCTCGGAGTCTTAACCACTGGACTGCCAGGGAAGTCCCAGATATTTAGATTTTAAAGTTTGGGAAGGAAAAAACATAGCTCTTAGTCTGCTATTTTATAGTTGTGAATCAGTTTCTTATTACAAGCTTTTCATATTGGTTTCTGTATGTTCTGTATGTTAATTATTGCTATAAAATAAATTGCTGTTTGATGATGCTAGGTTATGAGACCTGTGGATTGACCCAGCTTCTAAATTTATCTGATTATTTCCTCATGATGTCGTTTAACTTACTTCTGTATCTTCTATATTTTAAGTTGGAAGTTATATCTTATATTAGTCTACTACTAGAACCAGTAGTAGATAGATGGATAGACAGATAGATACATACCTAGCCACACACACACACGTGTGTGTGTATGTGTGTGTGTAGCCTTTTATTCTATTCAGGTCTTTCTTCATTAGATTGGATGAAGCCCACCCACCTTGGGGAGGGCAATATGATTTACTCCATCCACCAGTTTAGGCCTTGACCCCATCCATTAAACACCCTCATAAGACACACGCAGAAATAATGTTTAATCACATATCTGGGCACCTTGAGGCCCAGTGAGGCTCCATTTTCCTGATAGCTCAGTTGGTAAAGAATCTGCCTGCAGTGCAGGAGACCCTGGTTCGATTCCTGGGTGGGGAAAACCCCGTGGAGAAGGGAAAGGCTACCCACTCTAATATTCTGGCCTGGAGAATTCCATGGACTGTATAGTCCATGGGGTCAGAAAGAGTTGGACACGACTAAGTGACTTTCACTTTTCATAAGACAAATCTTGTCAAAAAAGAGGTCTTGATTTTCTATGAATGTTTTACTAAATTCATATACTATAAAATCACAGGCTGTCTCAATTTCATTTATGTGGTATTGTGATTTATAATAAGAAATATATACTTGGTGTTCATCTATTCTTCTTGGCACAGAGCTCCTAAACTCTTTGGATTTCCTATGATGAGGGGATGTTCTGGACTTACATGGAGGTGCCCTGGCAGAGCCCAGGCTCCTGCCACTCCCTCTGAGGCATAGGACTTAGGAGTCGCAGCCCCATCACCATCTGGCTGTGGTTACAAGTTGCTGATCTCAAGTGAGAGCAGCAACAGAACCGCCCTGCTAAGCTCAGTCAACCAATAGTGTGAGGAGAAATCATAAGAGAATTGCTGTTTTTAGGCATGACATTTTGAGGTAGTTTGTTACACAGCGATAGGTATGCATGCTAAGGCACTTCCGTTGTGTTTGGCTATTTGCCACCTCATGGACTGTAGCCTGTCAGGCTCCTCTGTCCATGGGATTCTCCAGGCAAGAATACATTCCCTTCTCCAGTGGATCTTCCCAACCCAGGGATTGAACCTTAGTCTCCTACATCTCTTGCTTTGGCAGGCGAGTTCTTTGCCACTAGTGCCACCTGGGAAGCCCTTACACAATGATTGATAATAATCAAATCAGATAGGTTGAGATATTCCCAAGTGCAATTTTAGAATTTTAAAATTAAGCCTTGTACATGGGTTGAAATCTCGTTTTTGTTCAAGCCCTCTCGTTTGCAGAGGGATAAATTTCAGGGTCGTCGTCTTTGTAATATTTGCAAACAACTGTCAACAAATAATTGTAGTTCACTATGTTTCAAAAATTGGAGGCTTTGGATGTTTTATTTACATAATAGGCTTTTTTTTTTTTTTAATTTTGGTTTTGGCTGCACTGGGTCTTCATTGCTGTGCAAGGACTTTCTCTAGTTGCAGTGAGTGGGGCCTACTCTCTAGTTGTGGTGTGCAGTCTTCTCGTTGTGGTGGCTCCTCATGTTGCAGCGCAGGGGCTTTAGGGCAGGTGGGCTCAGTAATTGTGGCACACGGGCTTAATGGCCCCGTGGCACATGGGGTCTTCCTATATCAGGGATTGAACCCCTGACCCCTGTACTTAACCACTGGACCACCAGGGAAGTGCATACTTAGTTGTTGTTTAGTTTCTAAGTATTGTCTGACCCTTTGTGACCCCATGAATTGCAGCATGCCAGGCTTCCCTGACCTTCAATATCTCCCAGAGTTTGCTCAAACTCATCTACTGAGTCAGTGATGCCATCCAAGCATCTCATCCCCTGTCGCACCTCCCCCACTCCCCCGCCCCACCTTTTGCTTGCTCTCAATCTTTCCCAGCATCAGAGTCTTTTCCAGTGAGTCAGCTCTTTGCATCAGATGGCCAAAGTACTAGCGCTTCAGCTTTAGCATCAGTCCTTTCAATGGATGTTCAGGGTTGATTTCCTTTAGGACTGACTGATTTGATCTCCTTGCAGTCCATGGGACTCTCAAGAGTCTTCTTCAGCAGTTTTTTTAAATAAGATTTTTCAACTGATTTTCAAAAAAAAAGCCAATATTTATAAGTCTTATTTATAAAATAGTTCATGACTGACATATATCAGCTTAGATTGATTGACAAAATTGTTCTTCATCTTCAAAGAGTCATATGTTCCTAACATTCAACTGATCATAACCAGTAAAGAGATAGTGCACACTGCCAGGAAGAAGTATTTATTTTTAACTAAACATAAGTTTTCTCACAAAGATCAGGTAGTTCATTTATTCTGTGTATATGTAAAATATTTAAAATTTGACAGCGATAGCTTGCACTTTGATTGTTAGACTACGGGAACTTATTTGGATGAAATTATAAGTGTCTATCACAACCAAATCCAAGTGTTTTTCTGCTTCCTCAGTTTCTTAATAAGAACATTGTTTCTATTTTGATGCTATATTCCAACAAAATTTGCATCTGTGGCATCTCTGCAAAATCAAACAATTGATCCGTTCAGTGCTAACTTGTTTAAATTTATAGTGGTGGTCACATAATGTTAGGCGTCTTACCTTCAACAAAATAGACTTTAAATTTTTTCTTGAATTTAATGTTAGATTTTTAAAAAAATGAGCCAATATTTGAATTAATTTAGCTGATTTTTCTCTTTAAAACACCCATGACCGGAGTTCAATCAAACTCAAATCCATCAAGTTGGTGATGCCATCCAGCCATCTCATCCTCTGTCGGCCCCTTCTCCTCCTGCCCCCAATCCCTCCCAGCATCAGAGTCTTTTCCAATGAGTCAACTCTTTGCATGAGGTGGCTAAAGTACTGGAGTTTCAGCTTTAGCATCATTCCTTCCAAAGAACAGCCAGGGCTGATCTCCTTCAGAATGGACTGGTTGGATCTCCTTGCAGTCCAAGGGACTCTCAAGAGTCTTCTCCCACACCACAGTTCAAAAGCATCATTCTTCAGTGCTCAGCTTTCTTCACAGCCCAACTCTCACATCCATACATGACCACAGGAAAAACCATAGCCTTGACTAGACGGACCTTTGTTGGCAAAGTAATGTCTCTGCTTTTCAATATGCTATCTAGATTGGTCATAACTTTTCTTCCAAGGAGTAAGCGTCTTTTAATTTCAGGGCTGCAGTCACCATCTGCAGTGATTTTGGAGCCCAAAAAGATAAAGTCTGACACTCTTTCCACTGTTTATCCATCTATTTCTCATGAAGTGATGGGACCAGATGCCATGATCTTAGTTTTCTGAAAGTTGAGCTTTAAGCCAACTTTTTCACTCTCCTCTTTCGCTTGCATCAAGAGGCTTTTTAGTTCTTCTTCACTTTCTGCCATAAGGGTGGTGTCATCTGCATATCTGAGGTTATTGATATTTCTCCTGGCAATCTTGATTCCAGCTTGTGCTTCTTCCAGCCCAGTGCTTCTCATGGTGTACTCTGCATAGAAGTTAAATAAGCAGGGTGACAATATACAGCCTTGACGTACTCCTTTTCCTATTTGGAACCAGTCTGTTGTTCCATGTCCAGTTCTAACTGTTGCTTCCTGACCTGCATACAGGTTTCTCAAGAGGCAGGTCAGGTGGTCTGGTATTCTCATGTCTTTCAGAATTTCCCACAGTTTATTGTGATCCACACAGTCAAAGGCTTTGGCATAGTCAGTAAAGCAGAAATAGATGTTTTTCTGGAACTCTCTTGCTTTTTCCATGATCCAGCGGATGTTGGCAATTTGATCTCTGGTTCCTCTACCTGTTTTAAAACCAGCTTGAACATCTGAAAGTTCACGGTTCACGTATTGCTGAAGCCTGGCTTGGAGAATTTTAAGCATTACTTTACTAGCGTGTGAGATGAGTACAGTTGTGTGGTAGTTTGAACATTCTTTGGCATTGCCTCTTCTTGAACATACACTAGAAATTTGGGATGTAAAAACAAGCACTGTATAGAATACTCATTTTACCTAAATGAGAAGTTATGCTTCATAGTTTTATATAACTGTATCTGCTGAGGCTGTATTAAATTGCCATTGTTAAGCACAGGCTTCTTAACATAACTGCTAATATTTTAAGTAGATATGAATCCTTTTAAGCAGATTTGGGTCTTGGAATCAGTGATATTTTTTTGTAGAGATATTTTGGCATGTGATAAACATTGAAACCTGTATGCAGGTCAGGAAGCAACAGTTAGAACCGGACATGAATGACAGACTGGTTCCAAATAGGAAAGGAGTTCATCAAGGCTGTATATTGTCACCCTGCTTATTTAACTTCTATGCAGAGTACACCATGAGAAGCACTGGGCTGGAAGAAGCACAAGCTGGAATCAAGATTGCCAGGAGAAATATCAATAACCTCAGATATGCAGATGACACCACCCTTATAGCAGAAAGTAAAGAAGAACTAAAGAGCCTCTTGATGAAAGTGAAAGAGGAGAGTGAAAAAGTTGGCTTACAGCTCAGCTTTCAGAAAACTAAGATCATGGCATCTGGTCCCATCACTTCATGGCAAATAGATGGGGAAACAGTGGAAACAGTGTCAAACTTTATTTTTCTGGGCTCCAAAATCACTGCGGATGGTATCTGCAGCATGAAAGTAAAGGACACTTATTCCTTGGAAGGAAAGTTATGACCAACCTAGACAGCATATTAAAAAGTAGAGATATTTTGTTGACCTTTGTCGACAAAGGTCCGTCTGGTCAAGGTTATGGTTTTTCCAGTAGTCATATATGGATGTGACAGTTGGACTATAAAGAAAGCCGAGTGCCGAAGAATTGATGCTTTTGAAGAATGGTGTTGGAGAAAACTCTTGAGAGTCCCTTGGACTGCAAGGAGATCCACCCAGTCCATCCTAAAGGAGATCAGTGCTGGGTGTTCATTGGAAGGACTGATGTTGAAGCGGAAACTCCAATATGTTGGCCACCTGATGTGAAGACCTGACTCATTTGAAAAGACCCTGATGCTGGGAAAGATTGGGGTAATAGGAGAAGGGGACAACAGAGGATGAGATGGTTGGATGGCATCACCGACTCAATGGACATGGGTTTGGGTGAACTTCAGGAGTTGGTGATGGACAGGGAGGCCTGGCGTACTGTGGTTCATGGGGTCACAAAGAGTGGGACATGACTGAGTGACTGAACTGAACTGAAATGTTGAGAAGCATTTTTTGCAAACTGCAGAGCATGAACTTTTCTGAGAAATGGAAATTCAGAATTTAATTTTTCAAAAGAATATTTATTTATTTGGACACTCTGGGTCTTAGATTCGGCACACAGGATCTTTGATCTTTAGTTGTGGCATATGATATCTAATTCCCTGATCAGGAATCAAACCCTGGCCCCCTGCATTGAGAGTGTGGAGTCTTAGCCACTGGACCACCACAGAAGTTCCTAATTTTTCATTAAACATACTATTTTGAGCTCATTGTTGCTGGTAGATTAATTTATTTATTTTTTTAATAAAAAAGCCTCATCCCAAATACATAGTGTTTGGGAGTTTGATCCTTGGGTCAGGAAGATCCCCTGGAGAAGGAAATGGCAACCCACTCCAGTATTCTTGCCTGGGGAATTCCATGAACAGAGCCACCAGGGAAGCCCCATTGGTATCATATATGGTTCATATAATAATAAGGTTCTGTCTGGTGACCTTTGGTGCTAAGGTATTTGGTGACCGTTCTATGGAAGCAGTAAAAGTGGCATCTGACCTTATCATATCTGCCTGGCGCCTTGTAGTCATGTCAGGTTGGCTTTGTGGAAGAGCTCTGTGGCCGAGGATTGGTCATGAAAGTATTGGTGTGGTGATGCCCCAGAGACACATTACATGTGCTGATGCCTGGGCTGCGGCAGCAGTCATCTTACTGGTCTACCTACTCGCATCTCCCTCCCTTTCTTCCTAACCTGCACACTGCTGTCAGTGCCTCTTAATTCCAAAGAGTTGAGTATATTTTGCTTTTACTGTTCAGTAAGGTAATGCATGCTCTTTGTAAAAGTTTTAAGTTAAAAAAAAAAGTTTTAAGTATTATGTGACTATAAAGCATGGGAAAGTAAAAATCTTATGTGATTCTACCTCTGAAGACAAACATTGTTATCAATTTGGTCTATATTCTATTATTTTTTTGCACATATACCAACAGAAGTATATTTTATATTTTTGGATATTAGATTAGACCTTCAAATGAAGACTCATTCTAGACCCCACCTGTTGGAAATGATGAAGCTCCTAGCACAGTCTCTGTCTTATATCTTTACGGTGTAGAAACTGGGCAAGGCTGAGTCTTCTCACTAATATAAACTGAATATTTTCTGAGCTTGACTGGATCAGATATATATTGACATCCAAGGCTTTTTTTTTTTTTTTAAAAAAAGCTAACCTTTTCCAAGGTTAAGGTTGAAAGACTAGACACGATGAAGTTGATACTTCAGTTGTTTAGTGTCTAAGGTAAAAAAATAAATTTATTTTGATGTGGTGGGCTTAGTGAGCACCTATTTGTGTGCTTGGCATTTGTGAGTGATTCCTAGCAAGTTGCAAGTTAGAACTGAAGATAAACAACACAGGAAAAATAGACATCTGGGTGCCTACAGTAGGAAGAGGTACTCTGTAATAGATGCTGGGATTAAAAATATACTATGGAAGTGCATCTCAAGAACTGACTGTTTGGGGACAACCATTAAGGCACAGATTTAGTGGTACAATTTTAGGTATAAAAACCCAGAAAGAATGAGAAGTGAAAACGTAGGAAATTTTTAATCTTTCTTACTTTTCCAAATTTGAGAAAGTCTAATGAAGTATCACCATGTATTTTTCTCCATTAGGAGCAAAGATAAAATCAAAATACAATATAAACCTCCTTTTGTGGAGTTATCATTTGGTATTACACTTTTTAGGAATATTGAGAAGAAGTACAGGAACAGCCATGAACATAACAGGAAGTGATGGAAAGGTGAAGTGTCAATTTTCAGGGAAAAGGATGTCTGTCTCCACGGAGACTTAAGAAAGAAAGACAATAATGATTAAAAAAAAAGTGAAAAGAGTGTTTAAGAACAAATTTATAATTGAAAGAAGGGCCTGAAAGCCCCTGAAATGGCATACTAAGAGGAGCACTGGGATTTTCTCCATGTAAGAGTTTTCTGAAAGGAGTTATCGCCTTCCAATTATGGCTTTACGACTACTCTCCCCAAAGACACATGTGCTTGAAGCCCCTCCTGGCCCCCTAAGAGAAACTTCTATGGTCCTGATGAGATTGTGTGCCTTAGAATCACTTCTCCGAGAAAGGAGATGCTAAAGGGTACTTGAATAAAATATTAAAAATTATGAAGGACATAACAAAGGCCAATCAGTCCTTTCTTTTCCCCAGACCCCATAATAGGAGAACAAGGATTATCTGATGAAATTAGAGAGTAGCAAATTAAATGCTAATAAAATGGGATAGTCACTTACATAATTCATTATCATGGGAGGTCACAGAGGCAAATTCCGTGGCTGGATTAACTGTGGGGCTGGCTGATTTTATGACCACTAAAGATATTTTTAGCAGTGGAGGCTGATACTGTGAGAGAAGTGATCCTATTATATTCTCCCAGAGATGGTTTGCAAGGACATCTAGCGAGTGAGAGAAGTGATCCTATTATATTCTCCCAGAGATGGTTTGCAAGGACATCTAGCGAGTGGTGTCTGAGATGTGTGAGAGCCAGCCTCGTGGGTTCTGATCTGTGGTGGGAAATTGTAGTAAAAATTAGTTTTTAGGGGAATGTCCTCAGGTATTGTATTCATGTTGCAGTCCCAACTTCTCTCGTAGAGATCCAAAAGTCCTTTAATGAGAAGCAGCTGGGGTACAAAGTTTTGTTACACAAGATGGGGAATTCCTGAAGATCTTTTATCTTTTGTCCAGCAGAGTGACTATAGATAGTTAACAGTGCTGTGTTGTATACTTGAAATGTGCTATGAGAGTAGATCTTAAATGTTCTCAGCATACATGAAAAGGAAAAAGAATATGGGAAATGTGTGAAGTAATAGGTAATATTCATTAGCTTGACTGTGGTGATTCTTTCACAGTGTATATGTTTATCAAAACATACACCTTAAATATATGCAGATTTTATTTGTCAAGCTGTGTGTGTGCTCAGTTGCTGAGTCGAGTCTGTTTGTAACCCCATGGACTGTAGCCCTTCAGGTTCCTCTGTCCATGGGATTTCTCCAGGCCAGAATACTAGAGTGGGTTGCCATTTCCTCCTGTAGGAGATCTTTCCGATCCAGGGATCGAGTGCTTGTTTCCTGTCTCCTGCATTGGCAGGCAGATTTTTTACCTCCAGGGAAGCCCTACAGATGGGAGAGAGCATTTCAAAACAAGCAACAGAGATGTGTCCTGGAATTTTGTTGTTGTTTTTGTTTTTGGCTGTGCCGGGTCTTAGTTGCAGCTTCAGGATCTAGTTCCCTGATCAGGGATCAAACTCCTAGCCCTCTGCACGGGGAGCATGGAGTCTTAACTACTGGACCATCAGGAAGTCCCTCTCCCAGAATTTTGAGCAGCTTGTTTTTTTTTTTCCCTCTTCTGACTTTTTTTAATTTTAATGCTCTAATTTCTAATACACTTTAAGAAATTCTCCTTTGAGGAAAGAATGGGGGTATCCTATCAGCATCTAATAGATATTAATCTTATCAGTGAGGGGATATTGATCAAGGATTCCTTTAAGCCCCAGTGTTAATTCATTTATGTGTTTATTAATCATTCATTCTCCTGGACTGGGCACTCCCAAATAACTCTCTGCTGGCAGAAATGAAGCCTGTGACATGAATAACACAACGTTTTCCTCCACCATTAGGCATATCTGTGTAATGAATCAGTACAGGTTCTCCTAGTTCCAAATGTATTTGATTTTGCACAGAGTAGGACTTTTCATGGCTGGGCTTCCTTCAAGAAAATTATTTATAGTTGAGCAGAAAAGAAATATAACTTTTAAAAAAAGTTTTGGGCTTCCCTGGTGGTCCAATGATTAAGACTATGCTTCCAATGCAGGGGATGTGGGTTCGATCCCTGGTCCGGGATCCAAGATCCCACATGCTATGAGATGCAGCCAAAATAATAAAAAAATAAATAAATAAAAAAAAATAAAAATAAAAAAATTAAACAGTAAATAAAAGTTTTGGTACTGATAAGTCTTTCCTTTTGAGGACTGTGTAAAAAACAAGTGAATGTATTTAATAAAATCTTCAAGTTTTAAATTGTTGTTCTTTTTGCTTCTAGATCTTAGCTGGATCTCCAAAATACAAGTGAATAAACCAGCAGTGCTAAGACGTGCAGAACAAATCCAGGCTCGTAGACCTGTGAAAAAGGAGTGGCAGGTAAGGGCTTTTCTTAAAAACTCTTTCCCTTGCTTTACAGGCCTGATCTCTTCCCTCGAGGCCACAAGACTGAATTTCACTCAAGCTGCATCTCAACTTAAAAGGTTGCAGCTGTCCATGACTTATTTTAATAATTCATATATGATGAAGATGGGTTGGAGAAAGATAACATGTTTATCCAAACAGGTTAAAATCTTATCATTCTTGAGTGGCAAAGCTGCAAATGAATTTGAGGCATTTTTATTCATGAGTGAATTAAATGGCATATTTTCTCAACATACTTATTCAGTTTCTTAGACACACCTTTGGTTGTCTTCTATTTTAATTTTAAAACCGTAGCACCTAAACCTGGTGGGTCCATTGTTGGAGGCCCTGAGGTTGTGAGAATTGATCTTCTTTGATCATCATGTTTATGTACAATTAATTTTCCCAAATTATCTTTCAAAATTTGAAAAATGGTGTTTTGTAGAGTACTGGTGGTCAGCATATTCTTCAGTATGTCCTAACCAAAGACATGCTATGCATCTCAGGACTGAAAGGAATTCAGAGTTCATTCCACAATTGAGGCAAAATATCGTGATTGAATCCTTTAGGGTGACAGGTTGCCTTTTGCTCATCCTTAGAAATAATCTGATTGAAAAGATAAAAGGAATTTATTTGAATGAGTTGTGAAATATGAATAATATTGTTTTAAAATTGAAATTGAATTAAACTGGGAAGAAAAAAAAAAGAAAGTAGAGACTCTTTATCATGTCTCATTCCAGATCCCAGGGCTGGAGGTCTAATACAAGATGGAAACTTTTGTTCCCGAGTTCTCCCTTATCAGGGTAGAACCTTCCCAGGTCACTCAATGGTAAAGAACCTGCCTACCAATGCAGGACATGCAAGAGACGTGGGTTCCATCCCTGAGTCAGGAAGATCCTCTGGAGAGGGAAATGGCAACCCACCTCTGAGTCTCCTTGTGTTGAGATGTAAAAGTCACACGTGGGGAGACTTGTTCTATTAGGAATTTCCATTTGGGGTATCTGTGGAAGAAAAAAGATTTATAAGCAATTTTTTCCCCTTTTATTTTTCTCTGTGTAACATTCATCTTTTTGGTTAAGCTTGAACACATCAGAATGTATGCCTCAGAACAGCATAGACGGGAGATTTTATTTTATTTAAAGCAGTTTGTTTTAAAAATTTTTTTGATGTGGACCTTTTTTTTTTTTTCCTTTTGGTCTTTTTTGACCTTGTTACAGTGTTGCTTTTTTTTTTAATGCTTTGGTTTTTTGACCCCAAGGCATATGGGATCTTAGCTCTCCAACCAGGGATTGAACTAGAACTAGAACCCCTTCTTCCCTTAGAAGGTGAAATTTTAACCACCAGACTACCAGGGAAGTCCCTAGACATGAGATTTTAGCACCCTTATGTACCTAATGGTTTTCTACTAACTAACTGTATTGGAGATTAATTATTTTTTTTAAGCCTTGTTTTTACTTTTCTTCAAACCAGGCTGCATGGCTCCTGAAGGCTGTTACCTGTATAGATCTTACTACACTTTCAGGTGATGATACAGCTTCCAACATTCAAAGGCTGTGTTATAAAGCCAAGTATCCAATCCGGGAAGACCTCTTAAAAGCTTTAAATATGCATGATAAAGGTAATGTGTACAGTCTGTCTGGTGTTTACCTTTTTTACAGTAGCAATCACTGAATCTAAGAAGACTTAAGATTTGGATGCTGAAATGATAGTAACAATAAAATCTGTGATAGAATTGTGTACGCAGAGTAATAATTGAGATTCTTCTCTGAAAAACAGCAGAGAGAGAATCTGAGTCTCATTTTTAGGTCATTTCTTGCCCATCATGGATTAAAGTTGCAAGTATTGAGTTTATTTTTTGTTCCAGTTCTTCAGTTTTGGAAATTTTCTGTCTAGTGCCTTAAATACTATGATTCTGATTCCCTAGCCATGTGTGAAAAAGCCAGTCTCATTACTTAATAATCACATCTCATACATAAAGTATTTTCTGTGAGTAAATGAAATGCTTTTGAGAATAAAATACAAATGGGAAATATTGCCGGCTTGTATACTGGGTTAGATCTTTTGAAAAAAATGTTATATTCACTCTCTTCATGTACATGAAAGAAAGGACTTTCTTAAGTTGCCATAAGTTTAGAACCTCAACATTTTAGAAATGGAGGAGACTTTGAGAGTGAATGCCCTTGTTTCTAAATGTGAAAACTGAGACCTGGAGGGTGAGAGGACAGTGTGCCTCGTTCGTCAATGGGCTAGTTTTAGGAGCCAGATCTAAACCATGAAGGGATCTTTCGTGGTTCCTAGGTGCCTGTCTCTAATGAATGCAAGTAATGCTGCATTGACCCAATGCAGGTATTTTTTCACAAATAGTTTGTGTTAATAGATGACTTATAGATCTAAACAGCTGCATAGGATTTAGAAAGTATTTAGTATGTTTCGTTTACGCTGACGATAAAACACCTACCATTTGTAACACTTCAAAGCAGCAGCTTTATATGAGTCTTATGCTATCGTTTTATAGTGTCTCTTTGATTTTTTAATTTAAGAGCTTATTCCTCAAACTGAGGGCTCCAGATCCAGATTTTATTATTTTCTGCAAAAGAGAGACTAGGATTAGTGACGTGTCATTTTGCAGTGCAGGCATACCTTGTTTTATTGCCCTTGGCAGACACTGTGTTTTACATGTTGAAGGTTTGTGGCAACCCTGCATTGTGCAAGTCTGTTGGCATTGCTTTTCCAACAGCATTCGCTGACTTCTTGTCTGTGTCACATTTTGATAATTGTCTCAGTAACGCACACTTTTTCGTTATTGTAATACTCTTTATGCTCATCTGTGATCAGTGATCTTTGACATTACCATTGTAATTATTTGGCATTATGTTTTTAAAAAGTACATACTTAATTTTAAATTAAGTATGTACTTTTTAAAGATAATGCTATTGCACACTTAATATTGGCTACAGTATAGGGTAACTGTAACTTTTATATGCACCAGGAAACCAAAAAATTCCTGTCACTCATTTTTTTGCGATACTTGCTTTATTTCGGTGCTCTGAAACTGTACCTGCACTATCTCCAAGGTCTGCCTGTACTATCTTGCAAGGTTCACTTCTGTTTTTCTTCATCTAGGGTCCTGTGTGAACCCTGTAAAAACTTAGATTTTGTTATCTACATGAAATAAAGCATTTTCATTGAGTCAAAGCCACTAAGTTTACCATTTAGGATATTTTTTCAACAAATGGTACTATATTAACCTCCAGGAACATTGTATTAAAAATATTTTATTCTCTAAGGATGAGGAAATGATCCATGTTGTCAAGAACTAGAAGGGAATGTGGAAAGTAAAAGCCTTTTAATTTGTTGCAATGTCGTAGGAGGATTATTTCTTCTCTGATTTTGATTTCTGCCAATGTTGAAGTATAAATAATAATTAAAAGCATATTGCGTGACTTGAACTGCACATGAAGTAGGCCGTTATGCCTCCTTTCTCCACAGGCATCACTACAGCTGCCGTTTGTGTTTATCCTGCCCGCGTGTGTGATGCAGTGAGAGCGCTAAAGGCTGCAGGCTGTGACATCCCAGTGGCATCAGGTAAGGTCTGTGGTTTCTTTTGTCATTTTTTCAGTATGTTTCCCTTCAACTCAGACACCTTGAGGTATTATCTATATAGTTATTTCATTTTATTTATTTTTGACTGAACTTTAACTTACTCTAGTTGGCCGTGAGCGGGCGCTACTCTTAGTTGCGGTGTGCAGGCTTCTCACTGCAGGGGCTTCTCTTGTTGCAGAGCACAGGCTCTAGGTGTGTGGGTTTCAGTAGTTGTGGCGTGTGGGCTCAGTAGTTGCGGTGCATGGGTTCAGTTGCCTGAGGCCTGTGGGGTCTTAGTTCCTACACCAGAGACAGACTCATGTCCTCTGCATTGCAAGGCGGATTCTTAACCACTGGACCACCAGGGAAGTCCCTATCTATATGATTTTATGCTGCCGTACTGTGCTCACTCATTTCCAGCTCTTTGCGACCCCATGGACTGTAACCACCAGGCACTCTGTCCATGGGATTTTCCAGGCAAAAATACTGGAGTGGGTTGCCTTTTCCTTCTCTAGGGGATCTTCCCGACCCAGGGATCTAACCTGCCTCTCCTGCATCTTCTCCATTGGCAGGCAGATTCTTTACCTACTGAGCCACTTGGGAAATCCCACATAGTTTTATAGTATAATTTTAACCAGTCTTGTCTATTTAATTGATTGTATTTATTCATTCTTTTCATATTTGTCAATTGCCTGTTGAGTAGCAGACATGATATTAATTCCTAAGACTACAGAACCATGGGCTTTCCCAGTGACTCAGTGGTAAAAGCATCAGCCTGCCAGTGCAGGAGATGCAGGTTTGACCTTAAAGGAAATTCAGTTGTTAAGGAGGAATCGCCAAGTTAAAAAAAAAAAATCATAATGTAGGACATATTATTTTTTTATAAAATATAATAATAAAACTATGCAGAAGATACAGTTGTAACTCTGAATGCAGAGTGATTTATTCTGCAGAGGATGGTGACACTCAGAGGGTAAGGGGCTGCTTCAAAGAGATGTAACTGCATCGGGTCTTAAGGATAAGGAAGAGTTTAGAGAATGGATAAGCTAGGAAGTGGGTTTCCCAGGTGGTGCTAGTGGTAAAGAACCCGCCTGCCAATGCAAGAGATGCAAGAGAAGCTGGTTCGATCCCTGGGTCAGGAAGATCCCCTGGAGGAGGGCATGGCAACCCACTCCAGCATTCTTGCTAAGAGAATCCAATGAACAGAGAAGCCTGGCGGGCTGTGGTCCATAGGGTCACAAAGAGTCAGACACGACTGAAGCGACTTAGCAGCCATACAAGCTAAGGAGTGGCATTTCCAGCAGAGGAGCTGGCATGTATAAAGGTGCAGAAGTGCTTTCGGGGAACTGAAATGGTTTGCAGCTGTTGCTTCCTAAGGTAGGTCAAAGGGAGAGCTGGGGAGTTGAAGCTGGAGAGGTAGATGGGGGCCAGACCCCATGGGGAAACCTTACCAGGCTGTGGTATTTGGGTTTTATTTTGTTGATGGGGAAGATACCAAGAGATGTTAAGTAGAGAATGCCATGATCTACTTCATAATGTAATAAGTTAGGTGATGGTAGTGGATAAATTAAAGGGGATTGAAATGGAGTCAGACTGATCATAGTCCCTGTGGGAGATGACAAGAGCCACCCCCAAACCTGAGCAATAAAAGAGGGTATGTTCAAGAGTTAGTGACTTAAAGAAAGATGCAGTAGGAGAACAAGGCATGAGGGAGGGAAAAGTCCTCCTGAACGCTTCCCTGTATGTGTGTGTTTACAAATGGATAGATAGATATTAAATTAGATTCTCCTTTTAAAAGATGTTAGAGGGATATCCTAGTGGTTTAAAGAAGGAGGCTGAGAAGATCATTAATTTATTTTGTTAGAGATACATCAAGAGAAACAAAGTATACAGTATTTATATATTAATATAGCTTATTCGTGAAGATTCCTGAAGTATTTGGCAGCTTCATCTTAATCAGCCTTCATTTTTCATTCAGTTCAGTTCAGTTGCTCAGTTGTGTCTGACTCTTTGCTACCCCATGGACTGCAGCACGCCAGGCTTCCCTGTCATCACCAACTCACGGTGCTTGCTCAAACTCATGTCCATCGAGTCGGTGATGCCATCCAACCATCTCATCTTCTGTCATTCCCTTTTCCTCCTACCTTCAATCTTTCCCAGCATCAGGGTCTTTTCCAATGAGATAGCTCTTCACATCAGGTGGCCAGAGTATTGGAGTTTCAGCTTCAGCATTAGTCCTTCCACTGAATATTCAGGACTGATTTCCTTTAGGATGGACTGGTTGGATCTCCTTGCAGTCCAAGGGACTCTCAAAAGTCCTCTCCAATACCAGAGTTCAAAAGCATTAATTCTTAAATGCTCAGCTTTCTTTATAGTTCAACTCTTACATCCATACATGACTACTGGAAAAACCATAGCTTTGACTAGATGAACCTTTGTCAGCAAGGTAATACCTCTGCTTTTTAATATTTTTCATTAGGCTCAATCAGTTCAGCTTTTCCTTTACATAACAGGGAAACATACTTTCCTCTAAGGTAGCAGACCCAAGGAATTTAATAACATCAAGGAAACATGAAAGGTTACCTTTAGACACAAGAATGAAATCAGTGATGAGCATGTTAAAAATGTTAATACTTTTTCCAAAAGTGTCATTGTGTTTTTAGTTTTCCTTCTGTTCAATATGGGAGACCTGGGTTCGATCTCTGGGTTGGGAAGATCCCCTGGGAAAGGGAAAGGCTACCTACTCCAGTATTCTGGCCTGGAGAATTCCATGGACTGTATAGTCCATGGTGTCGCAAAGAGTTGGACACAATGGAGTGACTTTCACTTTCATACTTGGGGCTAGTTCTTCCTGACTCACAGCTGCTCCAGTTTTGTGGACTAATTAGGTGCTTTTCCATCATGCAGTGTCTCCCCTTTATTCTCATCTGCTTGACTGTTCATTTGAAGATGGGCAGTGGATGGAATGTGTATTTCCATTTGGTTACAACAGCTATAAATATGAATGAGTAAGTCATAACGGTGATAGCCAACTTGGTCAAGAGTAGGATCCAGGATTAACTAGTGTCCATCCACAAGGCTACTGCTACTACTTTATGAGTATCACTGTGATGATGATATATCTTCTTAATCACTGTTTTCCTAGAGCTCCCCCGTTAGCATCTCTGCCAGCAGCTTAATTTCAGATCTTCCAAAAGATATACTACTAGTATTTATCCTAATGTCAGTCCTATATAAGATCGCATTCAGTTTCTTCACAGTTCACTTTGCAAGGTATGCATGAAGTTCTAAAGTGTCATTTATACTTTGGTCTGAACACTGATTTTTTCTAGTCTGAAATTCTTTGTTGAGATACTGACCAACTGAAATTTGTCTCCCTCCCTCTCTTCCTTCCTTCTTTCTCTGCTAGTGGCCACTGGCTTTCCAGCTGGACAGACTCATTTGAAAACACGATTAGAAGAGATCAGATTGGCCGTGGAAGATGGAGCTACGGAAATCGATGTGGTGATTAACAGGACCTTGGTGCTGACAGGCCAGTGGAAAGGTAAGGGCACGTGCTTACCCAAGGGACTCAGTCCTTCCCTGGTCAGCCAGATGGCAAGGACCTGAAAAGAGGCAGCGTGGTTTGGAAGTCACTGTTCTAGATCACAAGTCGCTAGATCAAAGGGTGAGTGGAGGAGAAAACATGACTAAGACTGCCCATCCTTGTTGCTTATGACTCTGGGCAGATGCCCACCTGCATGAACTTTTTATATCCCTTTTAAGGAATCAGTTATTCCCAAGCAGTGAATTATTAACTTTTGCTCTATTCTCTGCTGTTTTGTTACTCAGTACAAAAATCACCCCAGGCAAGTATTTTATGCAGAGTTTATTTTAATATGCTGGAGGAAGCTTCCCTTTTTTATGTTAATCTTTGTGGATTTTGAGGATGTGGGTTTATTGATTAGTTTACGAAGTCTAAGTTTACTCCTGTTCTTGAACATAGCTCCTTTGGATTTTGTTCTGTATTCACCTTCAAAATTTGTGATTTACTATCAAGTCAATTACAATAAGACATTGCCCAGTCCAGTAACAAGTTGTTTCTTTTTTAAGAGATTGATTTTACTTCTATGTTAAATATATTTTATATACGTAAAGTTTTTTTTTAAAGTTAATAGACTATTTTTTAGAGCGGTTTTAAGTTACAGGAAAATTGAGCAGAAAGTATGCCGTTCCCATATACCTCCTGTGCACACACCACTGCATACAGTTTCCCGTATCATTAACATGTTGTATTATTGCAGTGTATATGTTAAAATAGCTGAAGCTGAACTAATAACATTGATAATTACTTAATCAAAGGAGGTAGGATGTGCTCAATCATGTCAACTTTTCTGACCCCATGGACTATAGCCCGCCAGGTTTTTCCAGACAAGACTACTGGAGTGGGGGTTGCCATTTCCTTCTCCACAGGGATTGTTGATAGCTAAAATAAGTACAATTCTGTATTTTTTAAAAAAAATCATTGTAATATGTAGCTTAATTGAAAATTTTTAATGAAATCATAGGATAAAACCAGAATAATGTATTGTCTCTTTAGCTATGTAGCTATCAAATAAATGGCATATTTTATTCTAATTACAAAGGGTAATTTGTAATTAATTAATTAAAATTAATTCCCACTGTTAATTAACCAGTAATAAAGGAAGTTGGTGTTCTATTTAATCTCCTCCCCTACAAATAACCCTTGATAACACTGCAACGCACAACTTTCCAAGCCATTTCCCCTTCATAGACACACATGCAATGCCTACTATTTTGTAAAGTTTAAAATAAATATTTTTTTAAAAGTGAAAAAGTTAGAATTAAAAATAGGATCATGTTTAATGTATTTTCCCTTAACCTAACAATTGCACTTGCCAATATCTCATAGGTATCTCTAGACTCTATCCATAGATCCATCTAGCTCATCTTCTGTAAATTCTAATTCCATTGTTTATTCACTAAAAATTGCTTTTGGTTAGGCAGCAACAAAGATTCAGTCAGTGGTTTAAATGCTCAAGGATTTACTCTGTCATGTAATGTCTATGTTCATGCATAGTCACTTAGTCCTGTCTTCCTCTTTTGTGACCTCATGGACTGTAGCCCACCAGGCTCCTCTGTCCATGGGATTCTCCAGGCAAAAATACTGGAGTGGGTTGCCATGCCCTCTCCAGGGGATCTTCCTGACCCCATGATCGAACCCGTGTCTCCTGCATCTCCTGCATTGCCAGGCAGATTCTTTACCACTGAGCCACTTGGAAGCCTCCTCATGTAAAGTCTAGGCCTAGGTATTTCAGGAGTATTGTGGCAGTCCCTCAGAGTCCTCAGAGACCTGAGCTTCTTTTACCTTCGGCTTCCAAAGATCATAGCATCTGATCTCAGCTTCAAGACCACTCCATTGTTTACAATGGCTTTTGAAGTTCCAGCCCTTACACTTGTCTCCCAGATGACAGGAAATAGGGACTTGTCCTGTCTCTCACACACCATCTTTGCTTACACCTCATGGCCCCGAATCGAGTTCTGTGGTCAGGCTTGACTGCAAGTGAAGCTGGAAAATGTTGGCTTGGAACATTCGCTATGTTTCCATTCATTCTTTATACGTTGGATGGTGCACATTTCTGTGCCTCAGTGGAAAGGAGTGAGGGAAATTTCTGGTTCCGAAAGAGACTGTGCCACATGAGCTAAATAGGATGTGATCTTAAAAAACTTGACAGCAAAAGGGGACTTCCCTGGTGGTCCAGTGGCTAAGACTCTGAATTCCCAATGCAGGTGGCCCGAGTTTGATCCCTGGTCAGGGAACTAGATCCCACAGGCCGTAACTAAGCAATTGCACCACAGCTACTAAGGCCATGCACTCTAGAGTCCTCACGCCACAACTACAGAATCCAGTGCATTGCAACCGGAGAAGTCCTCGTGTTGCAATGAAGACCCAGCCAAAATAAATAGATTAATTTTTAAAAAGTTGGGGCAAAGCAACAATAGCAACATTTAAATAAGAATATTTATGAAGTCAAAAGGCACAGCAATCTGGACCATGAGCTATGGGGCAGGTTGTCTCAGAGATTTCCGCAGCCTCTGGGGAGCGTCACTGTATTCCAGGAGAATCCAGTCACTAGTATAGCAGTTCTGAGTGAAAGTGAAGGTCACTCAGTTGTGTCTGACTCTGCGACCCCATGGACTATACAGTCATGGAATTCTCTAGACCAGAATACTGGAGTGGGTAGCCTTTCTCTTCTCCAGGGGATCTTTCCAACCCAGGGATCAAACCCAGTTCTCCTGCAGTGCAGGCGGAAGCCCACAGCACTTCTGAAGGGTCTAGGAAAAAAGGTCAGGTCGTTCCCATTAGCTGATACTCCTATCTGTACCCACCAACATTTTTAAATCCTTACCAGGTTTCAATATTTTTTTTTTTCAGATTTTTGTTATTTATGTATTTGTCTGTTTTTGGCTCTGCTGGGTAATTGTTGCTTTTTTGTGGGCTTTTCCCTAGTGCAGCGAGCAGGGGCTACTCTTCATTGCAGTCATGGGCTTCTCAGTGCAGTGGCTTAATTGCCCTGAGTCATGTAGGATCTTCCTGGACCAGGGATTGAACCCATGTTCTCTGCATTGTCAGGCAAATTCTTAACCACTGGACCACCAGGGAAGTCCAGGTTTCAATTCTTGACAGTGCACAAATATCTTTTTGTGCTTTCGATTTTTGTTCCTTGTCTTATGGGTCATGTGTGCCTTGGGCATTTACAACCATCCTTAAATGGCTTATTTTAAATAGATGTCCCTCATCCCTATATATTAATTCTGCTTGTCTACTTCTTGTAATAGATTTCAGTTCAGATTTAAAGCTAGAGTGGGAAAAAAATGAGTAAGCTTTATGTGCTAAGTTGCTTCAGTCATCTCTGACTCTTTGCAGCCCTGTAGACTATAGCCCCCCAGGCTCCTCTCTCCATGGGATTCCTAGAGTGGGTTGCCATTTCCTCCTCTAGGGGATCTTGCTGACCCAAGGACTGAACCCACGTCTCTTACATCTCCTGCAAAACTACTAGCGCAAATTTAGAAATACACTCTGTGTCATTTAGTTGGATAAAAAAAAGTATGCTCTTTATCTTTTATTAAGTAATTATAGCCATAGAAGTATAGATTGTATTATAACTTGTGCTCCTGTCTTTAGAATACTACTAATTGGAAAATCAAATACAATAGGAGATGAGATTTGATGTAATTGGCTTTCCCTTAATGAAGCAGGAATGGTTGTTTTTAAGAACTGATAATTTCCCAATAACAGACATTCATGTAAAATATAATAACATATCTTTGTCCCAGACCATACTTTTCTATTAACCCTTTCTGTGGTGTTAATAACCTCTTGACCCCAAACAAATTGAAAAGAACCATTGAATGCTAGAAATTTAATTCTAACTAGAAGCCTGCGAACGTCTTGGCCCTTTTTCACTGCAATATTTTGTCTTAATTTCAGTTCCAAGTTTGATTACATATTGTGTTTTTCAGTGTCATGTTTTAATATTAGCTGTTTTCTAAAATATGAGCCTATCATCGATTTCTTGGAATTTGCTAATGGAGAGGCGTCTATGAGGCTGTTAGACATTCCAGTCTAGGTCCCTCTTCTCTTTGCACTAAGGTGTGGAGGACACTGGTTAAAAACCAAGAGAAAGAATCCTGTTTTTAAAACCTGGCCATTCAGAGTGTCTCTTCACCATTTCTCATGGTCACAGGGGTTCACAGTTCAGGATATGAACTCAGAAGGGAGATATGAGAAGGACTTGTAATTCCTCTGCTTGGATTCACCTTGGTGGTCGTTTAAAATCTACTTCCTCAGGACTTCCCCAGTGGTGCAGTGGTTAAGACTTCACCTTTCAATGCTGGGGGTGTGGGTTCAATCCCTGGCCAGGGAGTTAAGATCCCACATGCATCATGGCCAAAAAACCAAAACATAAAACAGAAGAAATACTGCAACTAATTCAATAAAGACTTTAACAAATGGCCCATGTCAGAAAATTAAATAAAATCTACTTCCTCAGACTTTGAACTTTTCTACCCACCTTGCATGCATGCTAAGTCATTTTAGTCGTGTCCAACTCTGTTCAACTCTATGGACTGTAGTCCACCAGGCTTCATCTGTCCATGGGATTCTTACTGGAGTAGGTTGCCATTTCCTTCTCCAGGGGATCTTCCCAACTCAGCAATCGAACCCATGTCTCTTACATCTTCTGCCTTGGCCAGTGGGTTCTTTACCTCTAGTGCCACCTGAGAAGCCCTCTACCACCTTGGGGCTCCTTAAGTCTTGTCAAATGACCTTCTTACTACTTCTCAGAGAAAATACATCTGTTAAGCAGGAACTTCCTCAAGGTCCTTGCATCTAATCTGTTCCCCTTTTCCTTCTCCTCTTCTTCCTCCTGTGTCCACTTCCCCAGCTGCTTCTCAGAGCTCACTCCTCTCATCAGCATCCTAGCAGACATCCAAAAGTTCTTATGATTAAAAAAAAAAAAAAAAAAAAGCCCACAGGCTCCATTCCTGCTCATCCCCAGCTGAGTCTCCCTTTCTGTTCTCCCTTTCATGGCTGAAATTCTTACAAGAGTTTTGTTTACTTGTTCCCTTGAATCTGTTTTTCCCAAGACACCAGTGGCCTCTTATTTTGCTGTCCCTGGGGATACTCTTTGGTCATTTAGTTTTGTGGCCCAGAAACAGTTGACACAAGGGACAGTTTCTTCCTGGAAACACTCTCTTGTCACGGCTTTGGTGATCCCACTGTCTTCAGGTTTTCCTTCGTATTTCTGATGCTTCCTGTGTCTTGTTGCAAGCTCCTCCACCTCCCCTGTCTTCACCGAAGTGTTTGTGGTCCTTGGGCTCTAACCCAGAAAACTCAATTTCTCAGGCTTTGCACACTGTTTTTTGGGAACCTCCTGTCCACACTGATTTCGGCCATTACCTGTGCTGAGGACTAAACCTCCAAGGTGGGGGACCTGAGTCTGTCTGACTCGGGAACCTGCATTCCATTTCCCCACTAAAATTATTCCCCATGAAATGATGCTTTCCATTGATTAGTTTCCCTTGGACTGCAAGGAGATCCAACCAGTCCATCCTAAAGGAGATCAGTCCTGGGTATTCATTGGAAGGACTGATGTTGAAGCTAAAACTCCAGTACTTTGGCCACCTGATGCGAAGAGCTGACTCGTTTGAAAAGACCCTGATGCTGGGAAAGATTGAGGGCAGGAGGAGAAGGGGATGACAGAGGATGAGATGATTGGATGGCATCACCGACACAATGGACATGGGTTTGGGTGGAGTCCGGGAGTTGGTGATGGACAGGGAGGCCTGGCATGCTGTGGTTCATGGGGTCACAAAGAGTTGGACACGACTGAGCAACTGAACTGAACTGATTGATTAGTTTCACTTAAGCAAACATTCAAAGTCAGTGAATCTGGGCTTTCCTGGTGGCTCAGTGGTAAAGAATCCACCTGCCAATGCAGGCGACATGGGTTTGATCCCTGATCTGGGAAGATTCCATGCCATGGAGCAACTAAGCCCATGGGCTATAGCTACTGAGCCTGTGCCCTAGAGCTCGGGAGCTGTAACTACTGAGCCTGTGTGCCCTAGAATCCATGCTTCGCAACAGGAGAAGCCACCACAGTGGGAAGCCCTCCCACTGCAACTAGAGAGTAGCCCCTGCTTGCCATGACTAGATAAAAGCCAGTGTAGCGACTAAGACCCAGCACAGCCTAAAAAAATCAGTGAATCTTCACCATAGCAGAGAATCCAGCCGTTTTAGAAATCCATTAAAAATATTTTCATTTCCCTGACTTTATTTACTTGTTCTATTAAATACAGCTTATTTTTGTCTAGGTCATTCATAACGGTTGTATCAGTGATTACAGGCACCTCATTTGATTTGGCTTTGCTCTATTGCACTTCACAGATTTTTGCAAACTGAAGGTTTGGGGCAACCTTGAGTTGAACAAGTCTTTAGGCACCGTTTTCCCAACAGCATTAGTTCGCTTCATGTCTCTGGGTCACATTTTGGAAATTCTTACATTATTTCAAACTTTTTCATTATTATTATTATATGATGGTGATCTATGACCAGTAGTCTTTGATGTTACTGTTACACAAGGATTGTGACTTGCTGAAGTCTCAGATGATGGTTAGCATTTTTTAGCAGTAAAGTATTTTTTCCTTTAAGGTATGTACACTGTTTCCTTTATACATAATGCTACTGTATACCTAATACACTACAGTATAGCATAAGCATAACTTTGCATGCACTGGGAAGCCAAAAATGTCACGTGACTCATTTTATTCCATTACTTGGTTTATTGTGGTGGTTTGAAACTGAACCAAAGTATTACTGAGGTCAGCCTGTGTATTATTCTGGAACACAGTGATGCTCTCAGGGGCTGAAGTCTGGGAGATGACTTGCCCCATAGCTAATGGTCCAGGCTGCTGTGCTTTTTTTTTAGACTTCATATATCTTTGTACTGAAACATCTTTGCTACTGTTGTTGTGCCTGGTCCTTTGCTGTTAGGCTTTTTACTGTCAGCTCATTTCACTGTCCTTCCCTCACTCCTTTCCATCTGGGCAGAGAAATGGACACCATCTAACAGTTGTTCTGACTGCGTAGGGTGTGGAATGTCTTGCTGGTTCTCAGACCTTCTCATGTTATTTGCCTCAGCTCCCTGCCTCACAGAATCCAGGACATCCCCCAGTTATGTGTACTGTCAGAATTGGGAGCTGGATTTAGGGAGGAGTAGGGTCTACGCTGAAAGTCACTCCAGATCATTTGGATTCCACATTCCACCCCCCCACCCCCCCGCCCAGCCATCCCATATATTCCTAAGGAGAAGCACTAACTTGGAGCAACTTCTTTTTTTTTTTTAAACATGCTTCTAGTTCTTGATTCTGTATAGTTTAGGCATGCGTGCTCAGTTGTGTCTGATTCTGCGACCCTGTGGACTGTAGCCCACCAGGATCCTCTGTCCATGGGATTCTCCAGGCAAGAATACTGGAGTGGGTTGCCATTTCCTCCTCCAGGGGATCTTCCTGCATCTCTTGCATCTCCTGCATTGGCAGGCGGGTTCTTTACCACTGGTACCGCTTGGGAATTAGGTGCCGCATAATTGAAGCATTGTTGAATTTGCATATTCATTAATTAATACAAATCATATTTCCCATGTATTTGTTGTTTATTGAGCCTGGTTCTGCAGTTGGCTGTAAATAGGAGGCTTAAGGAACAGTGTTACTCTGTTGAGTTTAGCCAGAAAGACATCTACTTCTGTGCTCTTGGGAGGCTAGTTCTCCTCTCCCTGGGAAGACTGTGCCTTAGGTGAAGAAAGTAGTTATCCTGTGCTGGACCCAGAGAGAGGTGGGGTCAGCAGCCAGATGAGCCAACCATCACTGGAGTCACAGTCAGGCCCAGAAAGTACCCAGGACAAATATACTGTGGAGTAAGAAGGGTGGGGGTGCTTCCCTGGTGGCGCTAGTGGTAAAGAAGCCACCTGCCATTGCAGGAGATATGAGAGACAAGAGGTTTGATCCCTGATTTGGGCAGATCCCCTGGAGGGGGGCACGGCAACCCACTCAGTATGCTTGCCTGGAGATTCCCATGGACAGAGGAGTGATTCATAGCATCGTAAAGAGTAGGACACAACTGAAGTGACTTAGCATGCACGCAAGCAAGAAGGTGGGGGATTGCTCCAGGAGACCGGAAATCTTAGGGTCTTTGCAAGGTCTTTGCATTAGACAAACCCTGGTTGGAATCCTGGTGCTATTGTCAGTAGCTGTTTGCTCTTAGATAAATCACTTAGCCTCTCTGTACCTTCTGTTCCTTTTCTGTAAAACAGGCATAGTGGCATCTGCTTCACGGAGTTATATTAGTAATAGGGATTAAATTAGATGATGTCCATAAATTGCTCATCCTCTTGCTTGGCCCAGATGAATCTCTCCATGCCCACTGTGGTTTCCTCTCTCTCCCCCTCCTCCTGAGGAAGGTAGTATGTTGCCAAGGGAAGTAACGACATAGCAGAGGCATCGAGTTGATGAAGAAGAATTCTAAAGACGTAGGTTTTAGTATTTATCATTTAGCTAATTTACACCTGGTCAGTGAGCACTTCTCTTCTGTCTGCCTCCCTCCATTTAAATAAGTGACCAGGGACTTCCCTGGCGGTCCAGTGGTTAAGACTGTGCTTCCAAGCTTCCAGTACAGGGGATGCTAGTTCAATCCCTGGTTGGGGAGCTAAGATCCCACATGCTGTGCAGTGTGGCCAAAAAATCAACTAATAAATTAAGTTACTAGTGAGGGGATAACACATAAGGGTTTTCTACGGGTGTTCCCAGCTATAATGGCCTGTGATTTTGTATTTGGTGGTGTTCCTTGTTTGTGTGTAATATTCCCATGATAAGTCCTTGTAATACGGTATTTTTTAATGATGATATTGAGGTTGACACCTCAGTTGCATTCCTTAAACAGTTCTTTGAAGAAAGAATTCACCAGAAGAGGTTCATCACATCATAAATCTTATTGAGCAGGTTTTGAAAATTAAATGCATTCCTTGCTCTGTAAATATACAGAGGTTTTCAATTTTTTAAAACTTTTTTATGACCACTCTCTGCTGCATATATTTACCTAATATATTACCAGTGACATGGAAAGACTATCAGATTCAAGCATCTTCCAGGACCTAGAGCTGGTGTTAAGTAGTTTTTGGAAACCCATTCCACACTGAAGCATGAGCAGGTAGTGGGGGTTTAGCCACTAAGTCGTATCCGACTCTTGAGACCCCATGGACTATAGCCCGCCAGGCTCCTCTGTCCATGGGATTCCCCAGGCATGAATATTGGAGGGGATTGCCATTTCCTTCTCCAGGGGATCTTCCTGGCCCAGGGATAGAACCAGCATCTCCTGTATTGCAGGCAGTCTC
Organism: Bubalus kerabau; assembly: GCF_029407905.1. NCBI lineage: Eukaryota > Metazoa > Chordata > Mammalia > Artiodactyla > Bovidae > Bubalus > Bubalus kerabau. Next base: position 27,947,539 of record NC_073624.1, read on the forward strand.
CTGCATTGCAGGTGGATTCTTTACCTACTGACTCACCAGGGGCTCCCTGGTGACTCCAAAGGTGGCTGCGTCTGGGATATTTTCCCAGCATTATGTGTTCAGAATCACGTCTGGGATTATCGTTTGTCTTCTGTATCCACAGCCTCACATACCTTATACACTGCTCAGTTCCATTTTTTTGCAGTTGTTTATTATTTTTTTCTTTTACTTGTTTATTTATTCAGCTGCGTTGTCTTAGTGGCAGTATGTGGGATCTTTGTTGAGGTGCACAGAATCTGTCTAGTTATGGCATGTGGACTCAGTTGCCCCAAGCCATGTGGGATCTTAATCTTAGTTCCCCAACCAGGAATCATACCCGCATTCCTTACATTGCAAGGCAGATTCTTAACCATTGGACCACCAGGGAAGTCCCTACCCTGTTCGGTTCTTCAGCTCTCCTAAACTTGGTTTGTGGAGTATATGCTTCAAGATTCTCAGGAGCTTTAGGATGGTACAATTTATTTTTCTTATTTGCTTAGTTTTACAAAAGAAGGGTGGTAGAAAGACTATCTCCTAAAAGAAGTTAGGGTTTTTCTTTGTTTTGTAGAGCTGTTAATCATAATATCTTATGAGAAAAGCAATCTCTAAATCTATAGACACTTTTTTGGGGAGGAATCACATAATCTATAACCTGGGCTTTCTGTTTTGAGGGTTGTTTATAACAGAAACCCTCTGGAGATACTTATGACTGCTGTATGCTTTTATGGTTTTTGTTTTTATGCTATGATTCTTCAAAACTTCAAATACTATTGGCAAAAATGTGTGTGTTTTATCTCTTGTAGGTTGTTATTTTACTACCTAGTGTTTTAGCTCATCTCTGTTTTAGTCTTTCAAGATTAATTAGTTGCCTTAGTGGATGAAAACTGTTCTTGAACATTTTGTGACTTTCTTAGATTAGAAGGTTGCTGTGTAATTTTATATTAAGTGTTTTACTGTACATATAATTATCTTAAGAGTGATTTTCAGGCCACTCTTGCACAGTGTTGAACATCTTTCTGGTACTCAAAAAATAATTGCTTAGATATGTTCGTTAACAATTATTTTTAAGTGCCTTTGAATAGCATGAAATATAAAGGGAAATCTACTTTATGGCTTTTAGATGGGTGATACAGTCTTTAAACACTTGGGTTCTTAACTTCAATCATAATTTCTATACACGAAAGCTTTACTAACAGTTTTCTGTGTCTATGTGCTTTTGTGCTCAGTCTCTCAGTCATGTCCAATTCTTGGCAACCTCACGGGCTGTAGCCTGCCAGGCTTCTCTGTCCGTGGGATTTCCCAGGCAAGAATACTGCAGTATTGGCAGAAATGGCAGTTTCCTCTTCCAGGGGATTTTCCAGACCCAGGGTTCGAACCTGTGTCTCCTGCATTGACAGGCAGATTCTTTACCACTGAGCCATTTGGCTAGCCCTTTTCTAAGTCTACAGTAGTACTTTTTCCAGAAAGCTTAACAGGTTGCCAGCAGCCTCAAGATGAAGAATCTGTTTTCCTTTTAGGTAGGAGCTGGAGAGGAAGAAGAGACTTTTAGATGGACAAAAGTTGAATTCTTGAGATGCAAGTTCCTGCTGGCACAGGGAGCCAGCGGCCACCTTGTTTTGGATGCTCTTTAAAACCAATGCAGCGTGACCTCCTCCGGCCCCTTGGGCCAGCATCTGAGCCTTTCCCAGAGTGGCTGAATTATCTAAATCCTACCATGGACCGCTGCACTGGCTCAGCCCCACTTGCTTCTCCCGCTGGCAGGGACAAGCAGAAGGTCAGGTTATGACCTCCATGTCTTCTCCTCAGTGTGGCAGAAGTAGGAGGGACAAGGGGGGACAGACAGGAGGCCACGCCTCTGCTGGTTGTGCCGTTGTATTGATTAAGCATCTGCAGTGTAATCCATCTTGGGTTTCTAGTACACCCACTTTTGCTACTCCTGAAAACCTCATTGTAAGTCAAAACATTTATTATCAGGTTTCTTAATGTGACATCACTCTGCCAGCCACTGCTCTGGTGTGTGTGTTTTGTTAAATTTTGCATTAGTCTGAGTAATTTGCAGTCGTGGTGTTTGAATTCCATTTTCATTTGTCAGTCATCTTTTATAATAGCTTTCCAAATTATTATTTTTCTGATACATGCAAGAATTGTTCTTTTTTTTTTAAATGGGGAATTTTCAGTTTCTGTAATGTTTGAATTTTTAACAGTGAATGTGTATTATGAGAATGTGAGCAGAAAAATTAATAAATGCTTGAGAGAACAAGGTCATGATATATGCAGAGACTTAACCATAAAGGGATTTACTGAAGTATTGCTTATAAGAGCAAATAATCTGAAACTTTGACTATCCAATAATAGATGGTTGAATACATTGTTTATGACCATGCAATGGAAGATTATGCAGCCATTAAAAATTGTTCTACAGACATGAATTTATTAATTTGGAAAGATGTCTATGATATACCAAAGGGAAGAAAAGCAGGTTACAAAATAATATGTACCATATATAATCACACATTAAAAAAAAAAAAACCAGTAGAATAGTTGATAGTTTCAAAAGCCCTCCTGTGAGAAAACTACCTGGATGCTAAATAAACTACAACAGTATAGCAAACGTATCTTTTTTAACTTTTATTTTTTAATAATTTACAACTTACAGAAAGGTTACAAAAATAGCACACAAAACTCCCATTTATTTTTCACTCAGATTCCCCAGTTATAAAATTCTACCCCATTTAAATTTTTGCCTTCCCTCTTTCTCTCTCTGTCTCTCTATACGTGTATGCAGAGAGAGATAAATAGATATAGATATATTTTTTCTGAATTATTTGAGATTAAGTTGCTGACCTATTGATACATTACTATTAAGTACTTCAGTGTGTATTTCCTAAAAACAAGGACACTCATATGAAGCCACAGTAAACCATCAAAATCAGGAAATTAACATTATTGTCATTAATGTTACCATTAAATCTCCTGCATCTTCTGCATTGGCAGGCAGATTCTTTACCACTGAGCCACCTGGGAAGCCCACATGTCTCTTTAGGCTTCTTCAATCTGGAATAGTCCTCAATCTTTTCTTGTGTTTGAAGAATTGAGGTCTATTTTGTAAAGCGTACCTCAGTCTGGGTGTGTTAAATGTTTTTTCATGATTAGATTCACATTAGGTATTTTTGATAGGACCACCCCTGAGGTTTTGCTCTGTTCTTCTCAATGTCCTCTGCTTTCAGGAGTCCCGAAATGTTGATCTGTTCCATTATTGATGGTGTTACACTTTTACTTGGCTAAGATGGTTTCTGTCAAGTTTCTCCATTGTAAAATTAATAAATATTTTGTATTTTAGTAAGTATTTAACATCGACTATGAATGGAGATATGGTTAATATCCTGTTCTTCATCTAACTTTTACTCGGTGGTTTTAAGTGTTCGTTGGTAATTCTTCAGTTATACTCTGATAGTTGGCAAATGGTGATTTTTTTCTGATTCCATCATTTCTTTTATACTCATTAGTTAGCATTACCTTCTTCTCCCTCCCTTTCTTCCTCTCTTCAAGAACTCATAGATGCCTGGTTTTTTTGTTTTTTCCCAGTTGGTTATAATCCATTTCTATCATTATTTATTCTGGTATTCAAATTGTCCCAGATTTGGCAGATGGGAGCTGCTTCAAATTAGCTCCTGTGCCCTTTTGACATGTTTTTGTTATTCTTTAAGACCTTCTTTACATGTATTTAAAAGATATTTCGGGCTTATTTTTAGCTTTCTCTGCCCCAGACTTGGAATCAGCCACTTTCCCAAGGAGCTTTGCTTGTTTTCATTGAAGGTTGGTGTTTAGAAACCAAGATCTGGGTGCTACAGGGTGCTCATTGCTACAAGGTTGCTGCTGTTTCGATGCCTTCTCAGGGGACAGATCTACGAAATACATAAATGTATACAATGCACACCTGTAAACATACATACAGCTCTATCTATCCGAGATGTTAGGAAAGATTGAGGGCAAGAAGTGAAGGGAGAGACAGAGGATGAGATGGTTGGACGGCATCACCGACTCAATGGACATGAGTTTGAGCAAGCTCCGGGAGATAGTGAGAACAGGGAAGTCTGGCGTGCTGCAGTCTATGGGGTCGCAAAGAGTCGGACACAACTGGGCGACTGAACAACAGTAATAAGTTAGACATCTCTTCTGGTGCCCCAAAGAGGTTGTAGCTTACGTTCTTTAGGAAATGTGGATCATAGTGTCCTCTGCTTTTTGTTTATTTGTTTATTTATGACTGCACTGGGTCTTCGTTGTTGCACATAGGCTTTCTCTAGTTGTGACGAGTCGGGGGCTATCCTTTGGTGCTGCACAGTCTTCTCATATAAATCCAGGCAGTCAGAGCACCCACACTATTGTCCATTATACCATACTTCCCAGTGTAGATGTGTTATACTGGAGTCATAGGTTGAAGACTAATAAACCAATTCTGATGATCTCATGGACTGCACCCCGCCAGGCTCTTCTGTCCATGGAATTCTCCAGGCAAGAATACTGGAGTGGGTTGCCATGCCCATCTTCAGGGGATCTTCCCAACACAGGGATTGAACCTGGGTCTTCCACATTGCAGGCAGATTCCTTCCTGTCTGAGCCACCAGGGAAGCCCCATGGTAAGCTGAAAAGGGGTTTATTATTTATTATTAGGAGGATCTGGGGTAGGTTACTGAATCAGTGGGAAGCTGAGAAGCAGGCTTGGAACACAAGCAGGACCATGAAGACTGGGAAGCAGAGAATAAGCCAGATGTGTCACAGAAGGAGTTTGGTTACAAGATCAGTGCTGTTGCTGCTGCCACTGGCCAGCGTGGGTACCATGCTGGCTGGTGGCCACTCTGGACTCTTGGATCTACTGCCATTGCTGATGTTGCATTACTGATGAAAGTCTCTAACTGTCCTTCATCTTTGCATCACTCAGTAAAATTCAAAGGATTATGTAGAAGCATTCCTTTGATGGAGCCCAGACCTCACTTTGGGCTTCCCAGGTGGTGCTTGTGGTGAAGAATCTGCCTGTCAATGCAGGAGACAGAAGAGGCTTGGGTTTAGTCCCTGACTTAGGAAGATCTCTGAGGAGGGCATGGCAACCCACTCCAGTATTCTTGCCTGGAGAATCTCATGGACAGAGGAGCCTGGTGGGCTACAGTCCATAGTGTTGCAAAGAGTTGGACACAACTGAAGCAACTTAGCACAGCACACACACACTGCATTTTAAAAAGAGCAGATTTGGTATGCTTTCTGATTTAATTGTCCTGGTAGACTATGGGCAGAATGGTAACAGAAACAAATAACAGCTTTCCCAGTGTTGATCTTTAAAGATGTAAGATACTTTTTCAGTTAACCTTGATCCTGTTAGGTGATGAAACAGGTCAGTAACATAATTTAAGGAAGTGGCAATTAAAGAATTAGAAGGCACTTGTTGCATATTGGTTAAATCAGAGTGACCATTTTTTGGTTCATGGATTAAAAAGCAAGAATTCCAGGTGGCTGATAACTGAGTCATAAAATACATCTGGGTTTTCTGGTTAATTTTAATGGTAGGTGAAGAACTTCAGTGGATATTAAAGGATAATATATTTTAGAAAAAGGCTGGTGGTTTTGCTTGTAAATATGCTCAGGATCAATGTTTTAAGAATTTTGTTATACAGGCCAAAGTTCCCTTTCACAAATGCTGTAACAAAATATTTTCATGCCTTATCTGATGGGTCACTGAGTGTAAGCACTAATGCATATAACAAAATTTCAGTGTAGTACAAAAAGTTGGGTCAGGCCATGAACCAAGATTTGACTTTTATCAACACTTAGTGGAAATTCATTTTACTAGAATTCTGAACTTAATGATTAAAATTTTTGAATGCTTACAATAAGCCAGGTGATGCACAAAGTTTTGTGTGTGTGTATACCTATCTATCTGTATATATCTTATCTTTTAATCCTCAAATAACCTACAAAATAAATATTATTATTGATAGTTTAAGGCTAGAACTGAGGCTGGGAGAAATAACTTGCCTAAGGTCACACAGAAAGTGTTGGAGTTGAGTTTTAAATCCACATTTGTTGGACCCTTGAGATTGCTCATTGTACTAGGAAGAAAAATCCTTAATTAGATCACAACTTAACTCCAGATTATCATTCTTGAATTTTTAGCTCAAGAGGTTTCCTTGTCACTAGTTCTTAGAGGACAGCTTTCTATTTTCAAGAACTGTTATTCCATCCAAGATTCACTCTCTGAGTTAAAAGAATATAAATTGTTACTCCACATCGTCTTTTGCTGTTTATCCTAGTCTTGCACGTTGTTGTATTGGATGTGTGGGTGATATGATTTTCTCATGATTTAGGTGCGACATGCAGGGTAAGGTGGGCAATGTGGCATCTCGGGTCATTTCTGATACTCACAACTACTGACTGTTAGGAAGTTGTAAAAATATTCCGCCTTTTCTTGAAAAAAACTGTGGGTACCTCTTGGGAGCAGCAAACATTGTTCTTTTCCATGCATCTTGTAATAGAATCCTTGGCGCTGCAAGTTAAGTTTGGGTTTTCTAAAATTGAGAAGACAAGTTTTGTTCCATCTTTATCTTTCATGGTTTGGGGACTTGGCTGGTGGTCCAGTGGTTAGGATTCCATGCTTCCGCTGCAGGGGGCATGGGTTCCATCCCTGGTTGGGGAACTAAGATCCTGCATGCTGTCTGGCGTGGTGCATATCCCCCCTCAAACATAAAAACATAAAACACCAAAAACTTGAGTGGTTTGACTTAGTTTTCTGACTCAAGACTGATTTTTAGTCTTTTATAAGTACTTTAGAAAACGTGTGGATTATACAACTCTCATTTTAGCATTGAAAATGCTTCTCCTAACCCTAATGTTTATTATTACCCTAATCCTGGTAGTGTAGCAATAACTGAAGTTCAGGAAATGAGATGTAGCCACCCTGATGCAGGGTAAGAGCTTGGTGTTATTGGTAATAGACAGTCTTAAATAATTTTTCAGAATTTTAGTACTCATTATACTGTACTGATTTTGCTTGCTAATATTCTACTTTGAATATGAAATGTTTCCCCCTCAATTTAATTTTATATATAATGGGCTTTGAGGGTATATATGTGTGTGTGTGTATAAAATAAATATATATATATTTTCAATTCAGGTGCTTTATGAATGCTATATGGAGCTCTAGAAGGCAAATGTGGTACTGGGGTCAGAGGTTAATAGATTCAAAGCTGCATCTCTGAATTCCTCCACAGCTGAATTTGTGTACATACACCCATCACTCCCTGTCTAGGTTCAACGCTTATTAGTCTGATATATCAGTGGCGCTAGTGGTAAGGAACCTGCCTGCCAATGCAGGAGATGTAAGAGACACAGATTTGATCCCTGGGTTGGGATGATCCCCTGGAGGAGGGCACGACAATCCTCTCCAGTATTCTTGCCTGGAGAATCCCATGGACAGAGGAGCCTGGCAGGCTATGGTCCATAGGGTTGCAGAGTCAGACATGACTGAAGCGACTTAGCACACATGCATGCATAGACAAATACCCTGGCGGAGAGTGGGGCAAACTGTTATGTCTTTATTTTCATTAGCAGAGCTCTCAGGAAAGGCCTGCTTTATATTCCAACAAGAGAACTTATTATATGTGAATGGGAGAATTCAAAAGGACTGGAGGATTTTTTTTTCTTTAGTTTGCAAAGTGATACACCCCTGTATATATCGTAGATGAATTTCTTTTTTTCTCCTGAGTAACTATCCTACGGAAGCAGTAGAAATTATTTGTAATTTGCATGTCTTTATAATGATACTTTAAAAGCTCTGTGGCTTGGAACCTGGGGCCAGGGCATAGAAACTGTTTCATGGTTGCAAACGAAGGAGTTCCTTAGAACAGGAGGGGAACTGCAACAGAATGCTTGAGGCAATATTAAATTGGGGTGATTTTTTAGAAAGTGACAAATGGTTTATGTTTCCTAAATCTGAGATGGGTTCTACCAGTTCTAAATGGCTGCCAAGTTATGTTATCACTTGCCGGCTTTGTAACGGCCTCAATTATTTCCTTCCTCAGCCCTGTATGATGAGATTCGTCAGTTTCGCAAGGCCTGTGGGGAGGCTCATCTCAAAACCATCTTAGCCACAGGAGAACTTGGATCTCTCACGAACGTCTATAAAGCCAGTATGATAGCCATGATGGCAGGTAAGCGTTTTATATTGAAATGATGGTATATATTGAATGGATGCTTTTAAGAGAAATTGGTAAGACGAAGCATTTGGCTATTAACTGAAAGTGCTAACCACTTGCGGAAAAGGCAATGGCAACCCACTCCAGTACTCTTGACTGGCAAATCCCATGGATGGAGGAGCCACATGGGTTGCAGTCCATGGGGTCCGTAAGAGTCAGACATGACTGAGCGACTTCACTTTCACTTTTCACTTTCATGCATTGGAGAAGGAAATGGCAACCCACTCCAGCGTTCTTGCCTGGAGAGTCCCAGGGGCAGGGGAGCCTGCTGGGCTGCTGTCTGTGGGGTCGCACAGAGTTGGACACAACTGAAGTGACTTAGCAGCAGCAGCAGCAGCTAACCACTTGGAGGGTTTTTTTTTTTTTTCTTGTGGGAGGGGTCAGCTATTTTATGAATACACGTGCAGTGGGAAATGGTCACAAACTTGGCTTTCTTCCACGTTTTTGCGTGGCGTTTCATCACTGCATTATCCTTGTAAGGCAGTAGATGGCTCTCTTGTTAGTGAATTGCCTTCTGTGTTAGTCTTTGATTATTCATTCATCAACATATGTTAGACAGGAATTTCTTTAACTCTGACTTACTCCTCTCTGTGAATTTAAGTGTTTGATTTTTTTCAGACATCCATATCCATCCTGTCTAAGGCAGCCTGAGCTTTTGTCTGTGTTTTATTTTTTTTCTTAAATTTAGGGCAGTGTCATTGTTTTGTTTTTTGTTTTTTTTTTTGAAATGTAGCTTGACTCAGTCTTTGTTTTCACAAACAGCAGGTCTAGCTATTCATACACCCAAGCTTGACACTGATTGCTTTTTCTCACCTTCGTAGGAATCAGGGAATCAGTGTTGAGAGTTTTGTTTTTCGCTGTATTTCATACATTCTTTCCATCCTGTGTGCTGCTATCTTAGGCCACTGTCATTCCCCACATGGATCACTTCAATGGTCTTCTAACTAGTTTCCCAGTCTCTGCTTCTGTCCCCTTTCAATCTGTTCTCCACACTGTTGCCAGAATGATCTCTCAGGAATGCTAATTGGGTTGTGGTACTGCTTGTTTAAAATCCTTCGGTGGCGGCCCTTCGTTTTCAAGATACAATATAAATTCCTTCAGCTTGGCTTTGATAAAGGTCCTTCCCAAGACCCTGCCTGAGCCTCCGCGGCCTCCTCCTTTTCGTATGTGGGGCTCCATGGAGTTACCTGCCGTGCCCTGCAGGTGGCGCAGGATCTTCTGTTGTGCACAGACTGTAGCTCTCACTCGGGGGCTCAGTAGCTGCGGCATCATGCTGGCTTTCTCAGAGAAGGCAATGGCAACCCACTCCAGTACTCTTGCCTGGAAAATCCCATGGATGGAGGAGCCTGGTAGGCTGCAGTTCATGGGGTCGCTAGGAGTTGGACACGACTGAGTGACTTCACTTTCACTTTTCACTTTCATGCATTGGAGAAGGAAATGGCAACCCACTCCAGTGTTCTTGCCTGGAGAATCCCAGGGATAGGGGAGCCTGGTGGGCTGCAGTCTGTGGGGTCGCACAGAGTCAGACATGACTGAAGCGACTTAGCAGCAGCAGCAGCAGCAGCTGGCTTTCTGGTTGTGGCACATGGGCTCCAGAGTGCACGGCTCAGTAGTTTCTCCCCCAGGCTTAGTTGCTCTGCAGCCTGTGAGATCTTAGTTCCCCAACCAGGGATCAGACCCTCATCCCCTGCATTGCAACGTGGATTATTAACCACTGGACCACCAGGGAATTCCTCCCCATGGAGGTTTATTGAAACCTCTGTCAGATAACTTACTATACCGTGATGGAGTGTTGCCTCTTTAGCTGCCCTACTAGTGGCTTCACGTTTGGATGAATATACGTGACTTCCCGGTTCTTAAATTTGGGCCTCTATTGCAGTCACCCTCTAGATTTTTCTACTCATGTACTTTTCATTAAAGACTCTCTCAGACCTAGCGTGGTTCCCTGGAATTGTACTGAAAATTAGCTGACCAGGCATTAATGAAGCTGTTGCTCTGGTTTGCTGCTGTATCCAAAAGATCTCTGCTCTGCTTATTTTATTTAGAGTGAAATCTCTGAAAACCTAAGGATAGGGAAGAATGGAACATTGTAATGAATGGGTCATCAGTTATATTGGTATTCCAAAGGTCCTCAATGATAGAAGATGCTGGAACCCTCAGGAGCCTGGGGAAAGCCCATTGGAGTCTTAGGTAGACAGGTAGCCTCCCTTTTCATGCTCCTAGAAACAGGACCAGGGAGTTAGCCCAGAATGGCGTGATCCAGGTCACAGTGAAAGTGTTTTCATTCTGGGTGAGCAAGCCAACTCTGTACCTATTGCTTAAAAAAAGGAACATTATTAGGTCCTCATGCTTGGACACGTCTGTTCCACCCTCCACTCCACCCTTTGCATCCACAGACAGAAATGTGACTGGAAACATGCCGTCACCTGTCTCTTCCTTTTGGCTCGTATCCCTGTCCATCTTGTTTATCTCCTTCAGTTTTTCATCTGATCAGTGTCTGATACTGTGAGTGATGGAACTAGTATTTGTGATGTGCTTTACTAGATACTTCAAAATTATGTTCCTTCACCTTCACACCAGCCCTGTAGCTGATGAAGAAACTTAAGATGGAGGGACTTGCCTAGGGTCCCAAAGCTAAGTGAACATATAAGTCATTATTTGAACCCAAGTGTTCTGGCCTCAGGTGTATCGCTTTTTCAGTTTTAACTCACCTGTCTCCCAAGGCACTGTGCCAGACCTTATCATGAATTAAAGGCAGTCTTTGTGAGATGTATATGAAAGCATCTAGCACTTCCTGACCCACAGTTTTTGCTTCTCATTCTGTTATGGAGCTATATAATAGAAATGAAGTAGTTTTTGAAAAATTTTTTAAATGAAATATGTGGACTGCCTTCACATTTCATCCTGTTTCTGTATTATCTAAAAAACTCTTTTTGTTTTCTTCAAAATCAGCTTTATTGAAGTAAATTTATATTCAATAAAGTTCAAGTGTTAACATGTACGATATGATGAGTTTTGACAATTCGTATATTCCATCTTCCCAGAAACAGCCTTTCCCCTTTGACGTCAGTTCCACTCTTTTTAACCTTCTGCTCCAGGTGCAATAACTGGTCTGATTTTATCACCATGGATTAGCTTTGCCAGTTTTAGAACATTATACTTATACAGTATGTACTCTTCCTTGTTTTTTCACCTACATGCCTGTGAGGTGTAATACCTGTGAGATCCATTCATGTCATTCTGTGTTTAAGAAGTTTGCTTGCTTGTTTTTCATTGTACAAATATAAGAGTTGTTGAATTTATTGATAATAAGGTGCTTAGAATAGTCTCTTACTAGTCTGATGTCTGTAGGGTCCGTAGTTATATCTCCTTTTTTATTCCCAGTATCACCCATTTTTGTTTTCTTTCCTGTTGTTGTTCTTTGTTTTGTTTTGGTAGAAAATATAGTCTTGCTAGGGATCTGCCAGTTTTATTAATCTTTTTAAAGAACCAATATTTTGCTTTTTTTGCTTTATCATTGTTAAAAATGTTTTCTAATTTTTCTAGTTGTTTAGAATGTTATTGGAGTGTTATTTAGTATGAAATGTTTAATTTCCAAATATTTTATATTTCTATGGATATCATTATTACTGACTTAAAATTTAAAATTCTTTTATGCTCAGAGAATACCCATTTTAAGAATCTTTTGCCTTTTGTAATTAATGAGATTTATGTTATACCCCATTTTATGGTATATTTAAGTATCTGCTTCAAGTGCACTGAAAAAAATGTCATTTATTTGCCAATGTTAGTCGTAATGTTCTGTAAATGTCAAGTAACTCAAGTTGGTTGGTCACATTTTTTAGATCTGATTTTGTTTCGTTTTATTTTGGTCTACTTGTTCTATCAATTTATTAATATCAAAGATTTCTGATCACTGATCACCATAACAAATATAATAGTAATGAACACTTTTGAAACATTTCAAGAATTACCAAAACATGGCACAGAGACTTGAAATGGTACTGATAGAATTACTTGATGAAGGGTTGCCGCAAACCTTCAATTTATAGAAAATGCAATATCTGTAAAGTGTAATAATGCAAAGCACAATAAAATGAGGCATACCTATATTCCTCTTTACACTTCATTTGTCACAAATATAAAAACCTTAGAGCAGTTCCATTTACACCCTCATTAGTCCCCAGAATTATTTTACTATTCTTCTTCTATCTGTTTATAAACCCCTCCTCAAAGTGATGTGATTTTTAATAGTCTTTTGTCTTTTAAGAAAATTAAAAGAAGAAATGTAGGTAAAACCAGTCTTTTGCATGTCATTTCTTTATCTCTTATTCTTCTTGTAGTCTGCTGGTGATTAGTTCTCTCAGATTTTGTTCACTGGAAAATGTCTTTTTTCACCTCCATGTTTCAAGGGTGGTTTGCTGAATATAGAGTTTTACGTTACAGTTTTATTTCTATTTCAGTATTAACCTTATCATTCCATTTCTTGGAATTCTGTTTCTTCCTGTTTTCCTGTAAGTAATGTTTCATTTTACTCTGGCTGTGGCCACAAATATTTCTCTTTATTTTTCTCTAATTTGACTATGATGTGCCTAAGTGTGGTTTTCTTCATATTCATCCTTCCTTGGAGTTTATTGAGCTTCTTGGATTTGTAGGTTGTTGTTTTAGACATTTAAAAAAATATTTTTTCAAATATATTTTCTTCCCCAGTCTTTTTTTCCTTCTGGGACCCAAGTTCCTGAGTGTTAGATATTGTCCACAGCTTCCTGGGGCCTGTTAACTTCAATTTTAATCTCCCCTCAAACCTCCAGCCCCCTTTTTCTGAATGGCTAATATACATGGATCTTTCTTCAAGTTCATTGACCTTTATTTTCTGCCTTAAATTTACTTTAATGCCCATCCACTGAAATTTGTGCTGATGAACATTTTTAGTTTGAGAATCCATTTGTTATTTTTTAGAATTTTAATTTTTCTACTCTTTTCCAATTTTTTTCATTAATTTCATTCATTCTTTAAAATTCTTGAACATATTTGTAATAGCTGATTAAAAGTCCTTATCTGCTCATTTGTATATCTGAATTACCTTAAGGTCTTTATCTTGAGCTGCCAGTTTCCCAATGCCTAAAAATAGTTGCCTTATATATTTTGTTCAGTTATACAGTTATTTATATAACTATTTATAGCAGGAGGGCAAGTCTCATAACATTTATTCTATCATGGCTGGAATTCTTCATGGCTCTTGTTTTCCCATCGATTTAGCATCAAAAATCTTGAAAGGAGTTTATCATTTACATTCATAATAACTTTTACCTTATAATTTTGATAACCATTTCTATGATTATAAACCCAGTTCTCTAAAGAGACAGAGGTAAAAATATATATAACTATGTTAGTCTGGTGTTATACATCACTGTAAGTAAACACTTGGTTATCCAGAGTGTGTTTACATTTTTTGGTCAACTAAGTGATTAGTAGCCTAGTTTTTGGTTTAATCTAGGGCTTCCCTGGTAGCTCAGTTGGTAAAGAATCTGCCTGCAGTGTAGGAGACCCAGGTTTGATCCCTGGGTCGGGAAGATCTACTGGAGAAGGAAATGGTAAACCACTCCAGTATCCTTGCTTGGAAAATTCCATGGACAGAGGAGCCTGGGTTGCAGTCCATGGGTTGCAAGGAGTTGGGCATGACTGAGGAACTAACACTGAGGAATCTTTCAAAATATTTTAGGGGAAGGAGCCATGGTCATGGGAGTTAGAAGACTTGGACTCTCATTCTGTCTTACAGAATTTGTGACCCTTGAACAAATAAATTCATTTCATTATGAGTTCAAATGAAGTAACACATGTGATTTTGGTGTAGCTGTGTGTGCTAAGTCACTTCAGTCCTGTCCAACTCTTTGCAACCCCACAGACGTTAGCCCGCCAAGCTCCTCTGTCCTTGTGGTTCTCTAGGCAAGAATCCTTCTCTGGAGGATCTTCCCAACCCAGGGATCAAACTCGCATCTCTTGAGGCTCCTACATTGCAGATGGATTCTTGGCCACTGAGCCACCAGGGAAGCCCTGGTATAGCCGTAGGAGATAAAAGAAACTGAGCTGGACTCTATTCTGTACTGATCCTAAAGCTTATTGTATTCGTAGAATTGTTTAACGAATCTTACATATGAACTTGTTTTGCCAGCTTTTGACTCTGTCTTAAAAAAGAAAGTTGTAAAAAAACAAATCTGATTCACTGAGAATCATAATTAGATGTGTCATTTTTTTTTATGGTATACTTCTTAGATATCGTTGTCCTTGTTTCTAATTGTTTAATGACGAAAGCTGTAGCAGCCACCTCAGCTCTTCAGCCATGTATGAGATCACTTATTCAGCAGCCACAGTGATCCACAAAGATCCAAGAACCAAAAAAAAAAAAAAGAAAATATTTTGAAAAGATGAAATATATGTGATATAATCTGTAATATAACAATAATGGTGGGTAGCATTTCTTGAGCATTTACTGTGTGACAGGTACTCTTTAGAGGTTTTATTTATATTTAATCTTTACAATAACTCTGCGAGGTAGGTATTCTTCTATGGTAAAGTAATAATTAAATTAAATCAGTTAAAAGGGTATCTTTATTGTAGGGACTTCCCTGGTGCTCCAGTGGCTCAGATGCTGCACTCCCAATGCAGGGGGCCCGGACTCAATCCCTAGTCAGGAAACCAGATCCCGTGTGCCCCAACTAAAGATCCTGCATGCTGCAACTAAGAAATTAATAAAAGCAAACAAATAAATGAATAAGACCCCTCTATTTAACAGAAAAAAAAAAAGGTTATCTTTACTGCTGTTTTGTATGGTCATTATTGCTATTTGTAAATATCCCAGGTATTTCTGTCTTCTTTACATCATTTCCTCTGTCTGTTGTAGCCTTCTCCCCTCCTGATAGCCATTTTTAAAGATTTAAGTGAAGTTTTCATACTCTATCAGATTTCTCTGCGATCTTTTAAAGGCAAAACTAATTGTTCATACTATCCTCCTCCTTGGATAATTATAAATACCAGTAGCATAGTATGTGTGTGTGTATATATATATATAGTTATATATACATTGTGTGTGTGTGTGTGTCTGTGTGTGTGTATAAAACTATGAACCTCCTTGAGGCCAACGAGGTTCTTATCTTACTTATCTGTATTCTTCTGTGATTACTACCATGTCTGACATCTAGGACAGCCTAAGGAAATATTGTGGAATATACAAATGAATCAATGAGAAAGACAGAGATAAAGAAAAGTGAAGACAGGCAAAATGAAATGAGATTAGATTAGATCTAGTTCCTCTTTCCTGATGTGTCACAACTTTGAGGAGTCTGGACATGTGGTTTTGAGAGCAAATTTCTATTTTAATTGAACAAAAAGTTAGAAAAAATATACCTTTGGCAAGGAGATTATGTATACAAAGCATGGCTTGAGCAACCCAGGCATGTGGTATGATGTCTAAAGGGTTTCTTAGGATTCTCAGATAGTTCCAGAGGCAAGGAAAGGACCAAGGAAAAAACGTTTTGCCTTGACTTTTTCATCAGTGAAATTGGATCTTGGGACTTCCTTGGTGGTCCACTGGTTAATAATCCACCTTGCAGTGCAGGGGACTCGGGTTCAATCCCTGGTTAGGGAACTACGATCCCGAATGCCATGGGGCAACTGAGCGCTTTCACAACTACTGAGCCCTTGCACTACCAACTAGCGAGTCCGTTCGCTGTGATGAAAGGTCTCACGTGATGCAACAAAGATCCTGTGTGTTGCAGCTAAAACCTGAGGCTGCCAAATAAATAAATAAAGTAATTAATTAAAATAAAATATTTCAGAAAAAAGAGAAAATGGATCTTACTTTTACATTAGTGGAAACGTGGTGAGAGAAATACAAAAAAAGAAGACGGTGAAGTAGGAGTAAACAGTTTGAAGGGAATATAATCAGGGAAGAGAAACGAGCACCATATTTTTTTCATCAAACAATCCAAGAACAAGGTGATAGGAAGTAAGATAGAAAGGGAAACATGCTTATAGAAAAGAGAAGTCGAAAGCAGGTCATCTACTGCTCAGGGATTTCCGCCCAGCAAATGCACACATTAAGAATAACGCCAGATTGTAGGCATGTGGCTTTATCTTTCAGTAGCCTGGACTGTTCACACACACGCAACAGCTAACAAGCTCTGCTCTGAAGTTATGCTAGACCTTATCTTTGGAAATAATGCAGGCATGATAAATAAGGCTGGAGTAGAAAAGCACTAAAGATGCAATCATAATGTCATCAGGTTTGAATTGCTGATGAAGATCTGTGGGAAGAGTACAAACATAAAAATATGGGGCTTGAGAAAAGCAGACCTTGAAGGGAATGCGAAATGAGTTTTGAACTTGGCTGGGATTTTGTAACGTATAGGAAATCAAAAATGAAAAAAGTAGGAACCAGGGGAGGGAATACTCGAAATGCAACCCAATAAGATCAAAGTAATACAGAAACAATGAGATGAAGCTGAGAAAAAGAGAAGAAAATAGAAGGGAAGCCATTAAATAAATAAAAAAGGGAGAAAACAGTGGGAAATTTGCTGTGACTGAAGGAAACCAAAACCCTAAAAAAAAAAAAAATGCTGTGATTAATAGCAAATTAACATCTAAGACTTTTTTAAAAGTTAAAAAAATTTTAAATATGAGTCAATCCTAGTATAAATGACAGTATAGATTTATTTTTCTAAAGACTGTCATAAGTCACACTGAGTCCTTCATCTCAGGCTGCAAATCTCTGTATCCTAAAGGAGTATTGATCCAGATGGCACGTCCAGACCCCTGTGGTGTTCCAGCCTGTTTTTTTTTTTTTTTAAATAAGATCTTGCCTTTCATAGGAAAAGCATTTAATTTATGAAAAAGTTTGCTTCAGTTGAAAGTTTATCACTGTGGAAAGCAGAAGAATATACATGGGTATTAGGTTAAAAAGTAAAGAATTTAAAGTGTAGATTTATTTACAGTTCCTTAAACCAGCCCTGAAAATTAAACCATTTATAGAGTAAAAACTAATTAACTTGCCATCTTATTCAAGGCCCCAAGCAAGAATAGAACGTTTACCTTAGCCCATCCACACCCTCCCCATCCTTTATGAGTGTAAAATAAAAAACTCCGCAGAAGAGAGGACTTTCCATGTTTGCTGGCCTCCCAGCAGGGCAGGAACTCCTGATGGTGCATTTTGGTCCATGCATGTCATTTTTTAAAACAGGGTAAGTGTATTTATTTAAGCATAAAGCATTTTTTGTGCCTCCTCATGGCTGGACTTCTAGGGAGGAGGGGCAGGGAAGGAATAGCTTCTAAGCTTGGTTTTTTATGTGGAGTATACTAGTCTGTGTAAAATTTTACTATGTGAAATTAAAAAAAAAAAAGTAACCCACCTTATTCCAAAAGTGTATAACTGCCTTTTACAGACCTGGCTTGCTAAGAGAAATCTCCCGGGCAGAAAGACTTGCACATAGCCAGTGCCTAGAAAATGCTTCTTTATGGGATGGGTCATCAGGTACAAGGACATCAAAATATGCAATTGTAAACAACATATATAAAATTCATTTTTAAAAAGAGATCTATATTTTTCTCAGCAGAAGAAGTAGGGATTTTTTTTTCTTAGTGGAATTCTGGTTTATGACTTGGAGGTGAGACCCATAGGTGGTTGCTTGTGTCTCTGAGATGGTTATTCATTTGTCTTTATTTTCTAACATGTTGATTTTTGTTATTTGTCATATGGTATCTGTGCCAGTTACTCACCTATTAGCAAACTCATAAATGCTGTGGAATTGAAATCCTCGAATGGGCCCCTTAGTCCTTTGCACTGGGGAGATACTTGATATACATATTTGGGGTTTCCCTGGTGGCTCAGTGGTAAATAATCTGTCTACAGTGCAAGAGATGTGGGTTTGATCCCTGGGTCAGTTGGGAACATCTCCTGGAGGAGGAAATGGCAGCCCACTCCAGTATTCTTGTCTGGGAAATCCCATGGACAGAGGAGCCTGGCAGGCTTTAGTCCATGGGGTCATAAGAGGCAGACATGACTTAGCAACTAAACCACCACCGTATGTATTTGTTGAATCATTTCGTGAACAAAGGTTAATAAATCTTGTGGAGTAGTTCACCAAATTCTTTTTGCAGTTGTCCTAAAGCAAAGTAGGGGAGGTACCTCCTCAGCATTGAGTGGCTTGGAGACCTGAGGCTTGGAGGTTAGATAACTAGACTGAGACCACACATGGAGGACAGAGCAGAATTCTGAAGGACTCAACCCCAGATTCCATACTTTAGTCAGTGCACCATCCTGCTCTCTGTCCCACCATCAATCTAGATTATGGAAGAAAAGTTTAAGCTACGTTTGACCTTTGGAGGCCCAGAGGTATTTCTTGAGTCCCTGAATGAGATTTATATGTTGAACGGTACTTTTCTATGGAGGACAAGAAAAATAAGACAATAAAAGAGAATGTTTGGAGAAAAACTCTAGGGGGTGAGTGAGTGAGTTAGTCACTCAGTCGTGTTTGACTCTTTTCAACCTCATGGACTGTAACCCACCAGGCTCTTCTGTCCATGGGATTATTCAGGCAAGAATACTTGAGTGGGTTGCCATTTTCTTCTCCAGGGGGTCTTCCCAACCCAGGGATCAAACCAGGGTTTCCTGCATTGCAGGCAGATCCTTTACCATCTGAGCCACCAAGGAATCCCCTAGAGGGTGGTAGACATGAAGGAGCCATGGGAGGGCAAACCCAGAGCCCCACCCATGATAGACCCACAGCAAATCCTTGTTGAAATGAAAGGGAAGATTGCAAGAGAACCCTGAGCTCAAGTAGCTTCCACTGTATCTGCCTGCTCTGCTGATGGTCCCCTGATGATGCACGTGCAGGGTCATGAATATCAATGGCCACTTGCGTTCTGTACAAGGTTCTAGCTTCTTTTTAGATTCTCTTCCTTGGGGGTGCCCAGGGAACAGCTCACAGGCAGCAGTTGAAGTGGACCTTTTTCTTGTTTACCTGAGGAAGGATGAGGAGAGAGGTCAAGGCTGAGGGCCGTATGAGAATGAAGGAGCAGAGAGATACGATGAAAGGGTGTGAGGATGGAAATGGTACTGGAGCATGTGTAGAAGGATGGCCGAGCATGGGATGAGGGAAGTTGAAACATCCTCATGCAGAGTGATTGAAAGGAAAGGGGACATCTTATTTGGGAAGAATGTGAGCATTGGGGTTGTGATATTGTGTTCACATGCTTTTATGCATGCATATACACAACAAGTGGTGAAGGCAATGGCAACCCACTCCAGTACTCTTGCCTGGAAAATCCCATGGACAGAGGAGCCTGGTAGGCTGCAGTCCATGGGGTCATGAAGAGTCAGACAAGACTGAGCAACTTCACTTTCACTTTTCACTGTAATGCATTGAAGAAGGAAATGGCAACCCATTCCAGTGTTCTTGCCTGGAGAATCCCAGGGACGGGGGAGCCTGGTGGGCTGCCATCTATGGGGTCACACAGAGTCAGACATGACTGAAGTGACTTAGCAGCAGCAGCAGCATACACAACAAGGCATGAAAAGACATGATTGTTGTCTATTACCCAAGGACGGAGGACTGGCACCTTACTTTTAGAAGATATAGAAAGATGGATTTCAGCCCAGTATAAAGCAGAGTTTTGATAAAGTCCAAGTTTTCTGGAATTTGCATGGCCACGTCAGGAAGGAGGTATTCAAAGAACCGGCTGGGATGACAGCCCACTGGAGCCAGTGTTGGATACATGATACTCAGCGACCATTGGGGTGCTTTCTGCTTTGGAGGTAAATATGATCCTGAAAGAAGAAACATTGTATATGATCCTTTGAATCTAAATGTTAAATATGATCCTTTGGCTCCAAGTGTTAAATGTGATTCTTCAGCGTTGAGCCTGATACTAAAGGAGAAAAATATTTTACATGCCTGCACACATACACACAGGTTGTGTATGTATGAAATTTCTGGGTAGACTTAAATCCAGGATAGACAGGGCCTGCAAATATGGGATTAATGGGAAGAGAGGGAGGGTATTGGTTTTCTAAACTGCACCCTAAGAAAGTACCAAGAACTGAGTACCTTAAAACAACGGATATTTCTTATCACAGTTCTGGAGGGCAGAAGTCTGAAATTAACGCTGTGTCCACAGGGCCCTCTCCTTCTGAAATCTGTAGCAGAGAATCCTTTCTTGCTAGAAAGCTTCTGTTGTTTGCTGGCAATACTTGGCATGCCTTGTGTGTGTGTGTGTTAGTCATTCAGTCGTGTCCAACTCTTTGTGACCCCATAGACTATATATAGCCGGCCAGGCTCCTTTGTCCAGGGATTCTTCCAGCCAAGAATACTGGAGTGGGTAGCCTTTCCCTTCTCCAGGGGATCTTCCTGACCCAAGGATTGAACCTGGGTCTCCTGTATTGTAGGTAAATTCTTTACTGTCTGAGCCACCAGAGAAGCCTTGGCTTATATTAATAGATGTGTTACTCTCATCTCTGCCTCCATTGTCACATGATCATCTTCCTGTGTATTTCTGTCTCTTCTCTTATAAGGACACCCATCATGTAATAGCCCAGCTTACATAGTAAAACTTTATTTTTACCTAACTGGTTGCAATTGAAATGACAGTATTTTCAAATAGGTCACTTTCTGAGGTTCTGGGGATTGGAACTTCAACATGCCTTTTTAGGGAGCGCAATTGAACCCATAGCAAAGAGAAGCAGCGTTCTTGCCCTATGGTTCTCTTGTTTCCTGTAAAGACCTGAAGAAGTTTTGAGAAAAATACATTGAGTCAAACCAGCAAACTTAAATTCAGGTACAAAAGATTGATTTTTCCCCTCTAAGCAGTGTTGGATGGCTTTGTGGATAGGGGAAATCTAGTAGATATTAAATATTTTTATCTGCAAAAAGCTTTTGGTAAGGTTCTCAATAGGAGATTAATGGCTAAAATAAAGAATGAAGCATTAGGAGATAAATTTGCTTATGAGCGAGAGACAGAGACTAACAGTAGAAGGAAATACTTTTTAGATTGGAAAGGAGTGACATACAGCACTAGCCAGGAATCAGTTTTGGGACCTATGGGTTTTTCACTTTATTTTTATTGGACTTTGTAATAAAAATACAGATCTTCAAACAGTCCAAGACAGAGTGAGTAATACTACAAGCATCAGTAATCAAAAGTTATTCTCTATCATAAACTAAATGACTGATAATAAATACTGACATGAGACTACACAGTGTACCATAATATTATAAAATGGAGCAAGCGATTCTCCTGTGTTCTCTTTTCTTCTGCAAGGGTGAATATTTCTTTATTTGTTTTTCACAAAATATTTGCAGGTTTCTTGGTTTACTTTGTAATCCAAATCAATGAAAAAAATATTTTTTTAAACTTGGAAAGATGTGTTAACTAAGAGAAAAATTGGTCAAAGCAAGACAAAGGTTATATTGCTTCCTTAGAATAAAGAAGTTAGGGACCCTGTGTGTTAAATTTCTCAGTGAGCTACTGAATAAAAAAGACTTCAGGAGTGAGGGGGCATCATTGAAATCATCAGCTTACTCTGCAGTCATGGCTTTAATGGAAGCTTATGCAAAAAAAAGCATTGTTAGAATGATAAAGCTATATATCTGAGGGAGTGAAATATTATATAGTATGGGGATTTTTTTCTTTTCCTTTTTAAAAGTTTTAATTTAATGGCTCTAAAAAAACTGTAAAATTAAGTAATTGTACATGTAACTTTTGTCTTCCCAGGAACTAGTTAAGTATGTGGGAAGAATACTTTTCAAATTGGAATGTTGCCTGCAACTCCTTCTGTCTCAGTTACTAAAAGGTCTTTGCAGATTTCTGTCTGTTTTTTCTTGATTTGTACATCGTCAGATAAGCCAAGAGGAATAGAGCAACTAAACGTTCAAAAATTAACTCATAAAAATTCCAAATGTTTAGAAAACTGGAAAGAATAAGAGAAACTTATAGGATATAGAGAAACTTTTGTTCATCTCAAAGCTTTCATTTTATTAGGTAAGAAAACCAAGATTCAGACAAGTCAGATTCATGAGGAAATTACCCCAGAACAAATGAGTCAAAACACAGTCTAGGTTCTCCACCCAGTTTGCAAATTAGAATTTCCTGAAGAGCTTCTTCCGTAAACTGTTGAAAAGATCCTACCACCCAGAGATTCTGATGTTAACCATCTTGAATGGGGGCATTTGAATGAGTACTTTAAAAAACTCCCTTCGTGTGTCTACTATGTAGGCAGAAATGAGGCCTTTGATCTGGAATATAGGTTTCTTGATGATAAGACAAGAGTCCTTTCCACTCATCTTAGTAGTTTAGAAATTATTCCGGGAGAGAATTACAAATTCAAGGAGAAAAGCCTTTAGCAAAGACAGTTCACAGTGAACAAGCTGACTGTTCCGGTAGTTAGTTACCTTACAGAAGGCTCGTTGGGAACTCTGAACCTGTATTCCGTAGAACAAGATCATGAATGGTTACTTGATCTCCGTGCCAGCCCTGAATGTAGCCGACAGAGTAACTGAAATTTCACACTGCAACAGCAGTTCTGTAGGTCCTAACCAACACACAACAGTGTTTTATGGAAGGCCCTGAATTTGTTTTTCTAATTAGGTCTCTATGAACATTTTTCATCCTTTTTTGCTGCCTTGATAATATTGAGGTCCCTCTTCCCTTGATCTGCAAGGTATGAGATTTAGGACTTGAATGGGGACTCCCCGCCCAGGTCCGAGCTATGCTGGGGAGTGGAAGGAAATGAGAGAGTGCGGGGTGGTAAAAGGGATGGGGTGAAGACAGAGGGGCTGGAGGAGAGACTGGTGGGGAAGAGAAGGGTGAGACTTTCTGTCCTCCTAATACCTAGGGTATTTGTTTCCCTTGAACAGGCTCATCCAGCAGGTATTTTATGAGCATCTAATGTTTATCAGCTGCTGTTCTGGGCTTGGAGGGCCACAGTCCATGGGGTCGCAGGAGTCACACACAACTCTACTATTAATAAAACAGCAACAACATTCTGGGCATTGGAAAAGGAGACGACAAGAGAGAGGGGAGAGAAAAATAAGAAGTAGCGCCTTCCCTTTGTCTCTCAGTCTGGTGAGGAGGTGAAAAAATGGGGTTTATGATTTTCCCTATTGGGAATGGTAGGAGCTGTGGGTACACTTACTCTGGGGCTTCAGGAACATGCCACCCTCTGAGGTCTCACAGAAGGATTCACAAAGCAAATGACCTGCGTGGAGGAGTCATTAGGTACAGAGGAGGAGGGACATCTCAGGCAAAGAAGCTCATGCCCTTTTATACCTGGAGCTGTGAAGAGCATACCATGGTAAGAACACTGATATGATTAGGGTGGAGACGTGGCAAGCGAGTGGATGAAGCGAGTAAGCAGCCTGAGGCTTATGGCTCTGCTATAGAATTTGCATTCCTGTCTGTGGGTGTGGAAAGTTTTTAGCCTTGGCAGTTTATAGCCAGGAAGTGAGTGATCGACAAATTCGTTCATCCATTTCTTTCTCCACTATGTGCTAGGCACTGGGGATGAAGATCAATAAGATACCCTTTCTCCAGACTCCCCGTCCTCCCTTCTTGCTCTCTGCAGTAGTGGAGTAGTGATCAGAATTTCACTTTCAGGGGAATGAATTTAGGGGAAGACCAGGAACCTGTTAGGAGGCTGTTGTCCCAGTCTGGTGACCAGGATGAGGAGCTGAACCTGGGCAGAGCAGTGAGGCTGGAGAGAAGTGGACAGCTGAGGGGGATGCTAAAGGGATGGAATGAATAGTATTTGATGAACGGTTGTCTGCTAAACAGGGGAGAAAAAGGACAGAACAGCTCATAATGGTGCAATTTGTAAGGATAGGGAGTTCAGGGGAAACAAGGCCCCCAAAAGGTGGGGCTTCAGATGGCACTGGTGGTAAAGAACCCACTTGCCAATGCAGGAGACATAAGGCTCGGGTTCGATCTCTGTGTCGGGAAGGGCCCCTGGAGGAGGGCATGGTAACCCACTCCAGTATTTCTTGCCTGGGAGAATCCCATGGACAGAGGAGCCTGGTGGGCTACAGTCCATAGGGCTTCAAGAGTCAGACATGTTTGAAGCAACTCAGCATACAGGGCAAGGCTTTTTCCAGGCCAGGAAGCTGAACCTCTGCCTCCTGTTACAAGGTCCTCCACCTGTTATCCATCAGGGTCCTTGGCTTTCCTCAATCAACAGAAATTGACTAGAGGCCAGACAGGAAATTCAGGCAAGGCTTTACTGGGGTTGATGCTGAAGTAGGGGGAAGGGAGGAGTGAAATCAAGTAACAGGTTCCCTGTTCCCTCTCTGAGTTGGGATGAGGTGGTTCCTTATATGGGGTAAGGGTAGGGATGTGTCCAGAGGTCAGGCTGGAGGGGTGACTTAGGTGTGTTGCTCACCCCTTAGATGCTGTTGTGTACAAGGGTACATGTGCAGTACCCTGCTTTTGCTCCAGATCTTCAGAAGTGGCATTAGGGGGTTTTGGGTCTCTGTTATCTTTCATCCAGAATTCATCCCAACTGCACATGCACACAGTTCTTTTTATTCCCATTCGGTTTCTTTGTATTTTGTGGCTCAAGGAGAGGTGTGTCCAGGTGCAGTTGTTGTCATTGTTTAGTCACTCAGTCGTGTCCAGCTCTTTTGTGACCCCACAGACTGTAGCCTGCCAGGCTCCTCTGTCCATGGATTTCCTAGGCAAGAATTCTGGAGAGGGTTGCCATTTCCTTCTCCAGAGGATCTTCCTAACCCAAGGATTGAACCCATGTCTCCTACATAGGCAAGAGGATTGTTTACCACTGAGCCATCTGGGAAGTCCGTCCAGGTACAGGCATTCCAGCAAAGGGTCCCAGATCCTAGACCTGTCTCATAACCTGTTCGTTTGTCTCCCCAGCTTGTTGCAGAACCAATCCCCCAGAGTCTCACCACTTCTCCTCTACTCTTCTGTTCTTGTAACAAGGAGAAGAATTTTAAACGAAGTCTGAGTAAGGCTATGAAGATAAAAGAAAGAGAAGTTATTTTTATGTTTAGAAAACATTAGCAAGACAAGGCACATAAAGCAAAACAGAGGACGAATACAGTTATTTTAGTGATTCGGGAGCAGAAAGGAAATTCATGCTTTTACTTGAATTATCTTGATGCTTTGTTTTCCTAGTGACCTAAGAATTCGTGTTATAGTATGCTTTTTGTAAAAAATTTATCATCAGCTGGGACATCGAAAGTTAAGTTTCCTGTGTTACAAAGCTGCTAAATTGGGCAGGGGACAACGGGGGAGGCACTGAATAGTCAATGAAATGGGGAAGAATTTAGATCATCCGTGTCACACGAAGCCAGCAAAAGGCTGTTTGTAGAATGTTAGCTGCTATCACACTGGTTTTATATTAACATTCTAGTGAATAATTAAAATTTGCCTGTTTATTTTTTAATAAAAAGGAAAAGCGTATAAATTACCTCAGAGTTTATAATGTTATCTCTAGTCGTGTTCATGGATGTGGCAGTTTCTGAATAGGACTGCGGATGAGATAACTTAGTTAAAAAGCAGATTTTCTTCTGCTTTTTCCCGTGTCCTCATCTCACAGTGTTCATTATTCTAATGCCATTCAAAAATATAAAATGAAAATCCTTAAAACTATCACTTGGAGACATTTTCATTAGAGATGATATTTTCTAAATTGAGTGGTTATTAAATACATTTTTCTGCTGAAATTATTTTTGAAGTACATCTCTCACTTTCATCCTCTGTCCTTATATAAGCCCACACCCAGGCGTGGCTGATAATCCTGTCTTCCCTCTTTGCTTTTTTTCCCCCTCTTTGTTTTTTAACCATACAGACTCCCATGAGGTGATCAGTGTGCTTAGCTGCTCAGTCATGTCTGACTCTTTGTGACCCTTTGGACTGTAGCCCACCAAGCTCCTCCGTCCATGGAATTTCCCAGGCAAGAATACTGGAGTGGGTTGCCATTTCCTCCAGTGGATCTTTCTGACCCAGGGATCGAACCTGCATCTCCTGTGTCTCCTGCATTGCAGGCAGATTCTTTACCTGCTGAGCTATTGGGGAAGCCCCACAAGGTGATCAGGGACTCCTTTACAATTGAATATAGTTTTCCATTGAACCCACCCTTCTCCACTATTGCTTTTTCTGGTTGTTCCTTCAACTAGAAGGAACTAGACTGGAAAGATTCTGGATTTTTATTCAAGTAATCGACCCAGGGAAAAAAGCACCTCCCACAGAGATGGGGGAGAAGGCAATGACACCCCACTCCAGTACTCTTGCCTGGAAAATCCCATGGACGGAGGAGCCTGGTAGGCTGCAGTCCGTGGGGTCGCTAAGAGTCGGACACGACTGAGCGACTTCACTATCACTTTTCACTTTCATGCATTGGAGGAGGAAATGGCAACCCACTCCAGTGTTTTTGCCTGGAGAAACCCAGGGACGGCGGGGCCTGGTGGGCTGCCGTCTATGGGGTCGCACAGAGTCAGACACGACTGAAGCGACTTAGCAGCAGCAGCACAGAGATGGGAAAGAGATTCAGGCTCAGAAACAAAGAAAAGGACATAGGCATTGTGAAGCCGCCATCTGTGGTCTTGGGTGATGTCGCATTTAATTCTCTTAAGGATGTACATTGTTCAAGTAATTCTACACACAAAAGGGATTACTGAACTCCACCAATTTCCAGAGGTGCGGTGGTGGTCTGAATTTGTGTCTATTAGTAGGAAGAGTGTTGGTAGGTAGTAAGGGGGAAAATACAGCTGAGGAAAGACAGGAAGAAAGTCAATGGTATTAGAAGAAGAATCTTCAGAGGATGATGAAGTGATGAATAGGAGAATTTTTTAAAATATTTACTTATTTCTTTGTTTTTGTGTGCACTTGGCCTTCGTTGCTGTGTGGGCTTTCTCCAGTTGTGGTGAGTGGGGGTCACCCTCTAGTCGTGGTGTGTGTGCTTCTCACTGAGGCGGCTTCTCTTGTTGCAGGCTACAGGCTCTAGGCGGGCAGGCTTCACTAGTCGCAGAGTGAGGCTCAATAGTTGGAGCTTATGGTTTCCCCACTGCATATGGGATCTTCCCAGACCAGGGATCAAACCTATGTCCCCTGTGTTGGTTGGTGGATTCTTAACCACTGGACCACCAGGAAAGTCTGACTAGGAGAATATTAACATGGAATGACTCCTGTTCCCAGGGTCAGAAATGGGGGAGAGGAAGCATTTGGCTGGAGAGTCGTTCAGAGTTCAGATGCTTTGGGAGCTTAGAAAGGAATTCCCAGTGTGGACTTTTCAGACAAAGTGTCCCTATCCTTAGTGCCCCAGATAGGTCCAATCAAATAAAAGTAGAATAATGGGCTTCCCTGGTGGCTCAGACAGTAAAGAGTCTGCCTGCAATGCAGGAGACCTGGGTTCAGTTCCTGGGATGGGAAGATCCCCTGAAGAAGGGAATTGCTACCCACTCCAGTATTCTTGCCTGGAAAATCCCATGGACAGAGGAGCCTGGTAGGCTACAGTCTGTGAGAAATGACTTAGCAACTAACGCTAATCAGTATTCTTGACTGAAGAATTCCATGGACAGAAGCAGTCCAACACTAACTTTCACTTCCAACAGTTACTAGGTACTTTATAACCAGAAG
The DNA here is from genome assembly GCF_029407905.1 of Bubalus kerabau. Classification (NCBI taxonomy): domain Eukaryota; kingdom Metazoa; phylum Chordata; class Mammalia; order Artiodactyla; family Bovidae; genus Bubalus; species Bubalus kerabau. The sequence goes on from NC_073624.1 coordinate 27,975,438, forward strand.
TTTATAAGCTCTGAACTGTTGGCTAGAGAGATTCCAGATAGGTAAAGAAATACCACGTAGGAGCCATTGGATGTAACCTTGACTTCATGCATGACCAGGAACCAGCAAGGTCATTGGCAGAGGACATGGGGATACCCCTGCACTTCAGAACCTGCTGCCCTCTGGGGGTATCCCTTTTCTCTCCTAGTCCTTCTTCCTTAGCCAGTCCCTGCCTGTAACTATGTCCTTGTCCTCTCCTGAAATTTCACCCTGTCTTGGGCAAGGGGACAGTCCATTCCTCTCTTCTCTTCCTCTGCATCTGATGCTCTGCTTGGCCCGGGGCTGCTTTCCTGGCCGTGCCCTCCTTTCTCATCTCTTTGTTCGTCCCCTGCTTCATCCTGGGGAAGCACCCTGGAGAGCTGACTTTGGATTTGTCTGAAACATAAGTGACCTAACTTCAGTTTTTGAACTGTTCAAGACCCACTCCTGGGACTTCCCTGGCAATCCAGTGGTCTGCCTTCCAATGCAAGGGGTGTGCGTTTGATCCCTGGCAGAGAAACTAAGATCCCATACACTACAGAGCAACTAATCCTGTGTGCCCCAACCAAAACCTAACATAGCCAAAAGTAATAATAATAATAGATGCATTCCTTACCACCTGTTCATGTGATGCCTTTTTTTTAATTTATTTTTTAATTGAAGGATAATTGCTATACAGAATTTTGTTGTTTTCTGTCAAACCTCAACATGAATCAGCCATAGGTGTACTTACATCTCCTCCCTTTTGAACTTTCCTCCCATCTCCCTCTGCATCCCACCCATCTAGGTTGATACAGAGCCCCTGTTTGAGTTTCCTGAGCCATACAGCAAATTCCCATTGGCTATCTATTTTACGTATGGTAATGTAAGTTTCCATGTTACTCTTTCCATACATCTCACCCTCTCCTCCCCTCTCCCCATGTCCATAAGTCTATTCTCTGCGTCTCTTTCTGCATTGCTGCCCTGTAAATAAATTCTTCAGAACCATTTTTCTTGATTCCATATTTGTGCATTAGAATACGATATTTATCTTTCTCTTTCTGACTCACTTCACTCTGTATAACAGGTTCTAGGTTCATCCACCTCATCCACATGCATTCCTTTTTATGGCTGAGTAATATTCCATTGTGTATATGTACCACAACTTCTTTATCCATTCATCTGTTGATGGGCATCTGGGTTGCTCCCATGTTCTAGCTATTGTAAATAGTGCTGCATGTGATGTTTTTTTTAAATATAGTTTCTTACATTGGTTTTGTAGGACTGCTGTGATAGTACCACACAGAGTGACTTAAACAATAGGAATCTAGGCAGCCTGGATGGGAGGGCAGTTTGGGGGAGAATGGATACATGTATGTGTGTGGCTGAGTCACTCTGCTGTGCAACTGAAATTCTCACAGCATTGTTAATGGGCTGTACTCCAATATAAAAGAAAAAGTAGAAAAAAAAAAGAACTCTATTTTGCAGTAGTTGTGTACAGATGTGAGAAATGGACCATGAAGAAGGCTGAGCAATGAAGAACTGATGCTTTTGAATTGTGGTGTTGGAGAAGGCTCATTGAGAGTCTCTTGGACTGCAAGGAGATCCAACCAGTCATTCCTAAGAGAAATAGACCCTGAATGTTCATTGGAAGGACTGATGCTGAAGCTCCAATATTTTGGCCACCTGATGTGACATGTAGACTCATTGGAAAAGACCGTGATGCTAGGAAAGGTTGAAGGCAAAAGGTGGAACAGGATGTTTATGCATGCAGACTTCAACAGCTGTGGCTTGTAGGCTAAGTAGATGTGGCTCCTGGGCTCTGTAGCATAGGCTGAATAGTTGTGGCACAGGAGTCGAGTTGCTTTGCGGCATGTGGAATCTTTCTGGATCAGGGATCGAAGTCAGGGTGCCTGCATTGGCAGGTGGATTCTTCACCACTGAGCCACCAGGGAAGCCCTCCAATTTTAGCTTGTAAACACTTCAACTTTAGTTTCTTCCTCCATATTTTATTCTCTTGAGCTCCCAGTATTTTCTGTCTGTTGATAAAAATGGTTCCTTTCTCTCTGCTTCTTTGGTAACTTCTTCAGACAGATTGGTTTATAGAGGTGTCATTTGCTAGTCCTCAGAAGTTACTTTTCTACCAGAAATCTCTGATGTTCAGTGATTTTGCACTTTTGAGCTTTTCCTAATAATTCCTACCAACTTTCTCAAATCACTGCTCACCTCCTACTTTTCCTTCTACGTTTTATTTAGTTGGACTTTGACTCCTGTCATCCAGTGTGGATGGAGAGTTAGTGGTCCAGATAGACATAGCTGGTAGTTCCTTGAGATCTCAGCCAGGCAGAGCAGAGCATGTGTAGGGGGCGATACTTTGTGTCTTTGGCTGCAGAGAGTGACTGCAGAGAGAGAGAGACATTAACAGATGTAGTGTACCATTGAATTTCTAAGTCAGAAGAGTGAAAGCAAATAGTTACAGATAGCATGGAAGTGAACGGTGATGGCTCAACTAAATAAGGAGTTATTTTTCTCATAAAACAAGAAGTCTGGAGGTGCAGCCAGCTACTGCTGTTGGCTCATCATCATTGTCTAGATTGGTACCTCAGTTATTGGCTTGATGTTTCCCTCATGGTTGAAAGATGGCTGCCAGAGCTCCGGTCATCACATTTACATTAAAAATTGGAAGAAAGCAATGTCAGTGCCACTTCATATGGAAGGAAATAGTTGAATTGGGCTAGGTAGGATTTTGGCAGGCAGAAAAGAAGGAGGGTATGAGGTTGATAAGGCAGAGGATGTTTTTGCAAAACAATAATGAGTCTGGTTTAGAAGGCAGAAGTGTGCAGTGGTGAAAAGCCTGGACTTTGACTTAGAAAAAGCTGTGTTAAATTCCATTCATGAGACTTAAAAACTGTTATCCTAGGTTCCTCAATATCTATAATCCCTTGTTTCATCATTTGTAAATGGAAATAGTAAGAATAACCTGCCTTCCTAGCTGTTGTGGAGATCAGATGAGAATAGATACATAAAGCCAAGCACCTAGTGAGTTCTTAGCAAAATAAAAGACCCCTCTCCTCCTGTTGTTATATTATCATCATCAGAATTAGCTAGAGTCCAAGATACTCTAGGGTGGGCAGAAGAAGGGAACAATGGAATATTTGGCTAAATATAGGCCCTGGAGAGTGGAAATTTTAAGATTTTACTCTTTAAGCAGTTGAAGGTTATGAAATGAAAAATGCCACCATCAAACCTGTCTTATCTGTTCATTCCATATTTCAACAATTTGTAGGGCTTCATACTTAAAAATTTTTGTGCTCTTTTGTTTCCATGTATTAAATATAAACACCTGGGCCAAGTCAACCCAGAGAACCTTCTTCTTTCTCAAGAATAAATTGATGGTATTTGTGACAGAAGCACAAGTAAATGGATTGTAGCATAAGTTGACACTGTTTGCTGTCTCTAACCTAGTTTTCTAAATGCCTTTTTCCCTTATAGGTTATCATTGTGAATCCCATTTCCCGTTTTTGGTAATCAACTTAACAGCTGAAATTTTTTCTTCACTGAGGTTTTACATTTTAAAGTTACCTATATATTCACTTTGAATTTTGACATTTAATAACTCCCCTGAAATACCTAGGAGAAATTACATCTATGATAAAACATGTACTTCAGAAGGAGGGAATAAATGCCACACTCAAGGCAATTATATAGGCAGTATTAAAACCATTAAATATGTATTGAAATTTTAAAATATAGGTTTAAAAGGAATGTAAATGAAGACCTCACTTATACATATTGAGAAACTATTTCTATTCTGTTTGTGGGGGGAGGGGAATCTCCTAAAAAACCAGTAGCCTTAAATCAGACCTATTAGTTTTATAATAGGGAGTTCTGTGAGAGACAGATAAAGCCTGTGTGTTAAGTGTGTAGTGTAAGCTATTTGTTTGAAACAGCTTTCTTACCGTATGGGTATATACAATTTCTACTTGAGAATTTTAGAAAAGGAACGTATAGCCCTTCTGCTATAAGGGAAATACAGGATATGAGCATATGTATTTATTTATTCACTGGCAAGTCAGTGCCTTGAAAAAAAAAGTGATTTTCAAGGAGATCTTAGATGTTGTTGTTGTTCAGTTGATAAGTTGTGTCTGACTCTTTGCGACCCCATGAACTATACCACGCCAGGCTTCCCTGTCCTTCACTATCTCCCAGGGTTTGCTCAAACTCATGTCCGTTGAGTCGGTGATGCCATCCAACCATGTCATCCTTCTGTTACCCCCTTCTTCTCTTGCCCTCAGTCGTTCCCAGTATCAGGGTCTTCTGAGTCAGCTCTTGGTATCAGGTATCCAAAGTATTGGAGCTACAGCTTCAGCATCAAGTCCTTCCAATGAATATTCAGGGTTGATTTCCTTTAGGATGGACTGGTTTGATCTCCTTGCTGTCCAAGGGACTCTCAAGAGTCTTCTCCAGCACCGCAGTTTGAAAGCATCAGTTTTTCAGTGTTCTTTATGGTCCAACTCACATCCACACATACTACTGGAAAAACTATAGTTTTGACTATATGGACCTTTATTGGAAAAGTGATGTCTCTGCTTTTTAATACACTGTCTAGAGAATCCCAGGGATGGGGGATCCTGGTGGGCTGCCGTCTATGGGGTCGCAGAGTCAGACACGACTGAGCGACTTCACTTTCACTTTTCACTTTCATGCATTGGAGAAGGAAATGGCAACCCACTCCAGTGTTCTTGCCTGGAGAATCCCAGGGACGGGGGAGCCTGGTGGGCTGCCCTCTATGTGCACAGAGTTGGACACGACTGAAGCGACTTAGCAGCAGCAGCAGCAGCAGCAGGTTTGTCATAGCTATTCTTCCAAGGAGCAAGCATCTTTTAATTTCTTAGATGAGTTCTGATTAATATGTAAAATGGGTCCAGCGGGCAGGTACGTAGTATTTACTCAGGACTTTTGCACAGTCTGGGTCAGAACCGTTCTTCCTCCCCAGTTCACAGACTTCTTTTTCCTCCTCCTTCCTTGCCTTGTGTGTTTTTGAGAATTTGTGAATGACCCTAACACCCTGATGGTGCATATTACTTGGCAAAAGTTTGTGGTGACCTGTCCCAGTGGTGCCCTTACCCACGGATGAGATCTGCTAGGCTCTGTTACTTCTTCCTTTGCCAGCTTGTTTCTCTTTTGTTGAGGACTCAAGGTCTCTAGTGGTGGCTGAGGGAAAAGAAATAAAGATAAAAATGAAGGCGTGACTAGTTGAAAAATAGTGAGAATTTTAACTTGAAAATGATTTGTGAATGATCAGAGGGCAGCATTGTCTTTGTAAGTAGTTGGTAAGTGGTCACTGCATAACCCAGACGGTTGGCCAGAGAGCTCCACACATAAATACTTCCCGTTCAGAGCTTTTCAAGGTTCACCCATCTCTGGATCTGCTCTTGGGAAGCGTGTGAATCTCCAGGTACAGCGAAACAATCATCTAGAGATAAAAACACCCCTCAGGAAAATTAACACAACTTCTTTTATGAAAGACAGGTCACTATAAAAAAGTCACTCTACTTACTTATCATCAATTGTTGGGGGAAAAAAAGATTTATGATGACATTGAGGTATGATAATCTCAAATATGTTCTGCATTGTTTTTTAGAAGCTTTGTGTTTAAAATTCATAGCACTTTCTAATCCTGATAAAGTAGTCTAATTTTCTCACTCGCTTTTGTTCAGTAAAATGTATTTCTAAATCCATTTTAAGCAGCGATTTCTTCAATTTGAGTAATTTTCTCTCGAGTTAATAGATTCCACACAAGCATACCTGACTTTTAATGTTAATATACACTATATATTCCAAACTTGCTAGTGACAATAGAAAGCACAATCAGAAGGAAATTCGGTTGTTTAAAGCATATCTAGCTTGTTATTTTGTTAAAACTCTTCTTCATTTTACTCTTTTTTGCCAAAGTATAGTGATACCGAATCACATTTTACCCTTTATTGAGGTTTCGTCTGCCTCTTCCCTCCTAGCAAATGGGAAAGGAAAAAAAATATATTAGATATGTCATTTTAAGATAAGATGACTTTAAAACTACTATGTCAATAGAGAACGTTTACTTACCATAGTAAATCCCTATATCAGAAGGTTCAGCTCTAGGCAGTGGCCCAAAAGGAAAGCATTTTGATTTTGAGACATCTGGCAATGGTACCTTGATTTATAGATTGATGTTTTCATTTTATATTGAGACTAAAATGCTTTACTGTTTTATCCAGACTGTTATACCTCCACAATGACAATGCCTATGTGTATTTCTGGCATCTTCTTTTGATCATAGGGTACCAGCCTCATGTCATGAATCTCATTTCTTTTTTTTCTTCTTCTCAATGGTGCCACCAGTTTTCTGAAAAGGAGCTTACTGTGATAGAGACAGATAAAGAAAAATTTTCAGAAATCAGACCAAGAGAAAGAGAAAACAGCTATAACTTACATAACTAAGTCATTGTTCCCTCTACTGGTGCAGAGCCCCATAAAGGGAAGTCTTGTTTTGTACACTGCTATGTCCCACTCCCCTCCCCCCACCCCCCGCCTTTTAAAAAATAATTTTATTTATTTTATTTTTGGCTGCCCTCGGTCTTTGTTGCTAGGCTTTTTCTAGTTGCGGCGAGCAGAGGCTACTCGCTAGCTGTGGTGCTCAAGCTCCTCACTGCGGTGGCTTCTCTTGGTGTCAAGCACAGGCTCTAGGACGTGCGGGCTTCAGTAGTTGCCTCTCCCAGGCTCTGAGCACAGGCTCAATGGTTGCGGCACACGGGGACTTGGTTGCTCTGGGGCATGTGGGATCTTTTTGGACCAGAGACTGAACCCATGTACCCTGCCTTACATGGCAGATTCTTAACTGCTGGACCACCAGGGAAGCCCCATGTCCCCTTTTACAAGAGTAGTAACACATAGTATTTTTTTTCTTCTTCTTAGTTGCCAAGTCGTGTTTGACTCTTTGTGACCCCATAAACCGTAGACTGCCAGGCTCCTCTATCCATGGGATTTCCCAGGCAAAAATACTGGGGTGGGTTGCCATTTCCTTCTCCAGAGGATTTTCCTGACCCAGGGATCGAACCTGCGTCCCCTGCATTGCAGGCGGTCTCCTGAGTTACAAGTGGATTCTTTACCGACTGAGCATAGTAAGTGCTCAGTAAATACTAGTTGGATGGGATTGGGATAAGATTGGGATAGAGTGGTTGGACTAAGCATAGAGCTGGGAGCAAGTTATACATTGTCATCAGTTTGCAAGTGTAATTTTAGAGTTCCTCTTACATGTTTGAAAACCAAAAGCAAGACCAGTTCTAAATAGGATTAAGGGACTAGTCAGCTGACCAGTTTCCTAGGGTGCCAGTCCATAAATGGCACTGAATAACTGAGAACATTCAAGAAAGAAAAAAATGTATTTACTAGAATTTCTCTGTAATACATGATTTGGATTGGGCCTATGACATTTTAGGGACATGCTCTTTTGTTCTCCAGACAGATCTCTGCTTTCTAAGGAGGGTGGGTCCAGTTCATTACAGTGGTTTTGTTTGATTGAGTGCAGTATTCAAATCAGGAGTTGCAGAGTCAAATTTTTTGGACAAGAGAGTATATAGTTGTGCTGTTGCCAGGGATCTTCTTATTCTACTTTAGGCAGGATTAAGCCTTTTTAGCTAAATGAATTTAAAGCAACATTTAAAGGTTGTTAGTTTAAAAGGATATCAAATAGGAGCCTATATAAGGTGATTACAGATTTTGATGTCTCATTGAAGCCCTAGGCGGGAGTGCTCTCTAATTGAGATAAATAATTAAAAAGAAATTAATAGCCATAGTAATAAAGTAAAATGAAACAGGTGAAAGTAATTATAAAAATATATATTATTTAACCCAATAAATCTATAATATTTCATTTCAGCATATAATCAGTATGGAAATTTCTACTGAGATATTTTACAGTCTGTGTTTTGTATTGCCTTCAAAACACCATGTGTATTTTATATTTGTGGCACTTCCTGGTTTGGACTTAACCACTTTTCCAGTGCTTAGTAGCCACACGGTTGACTGACCACCATCTTTGACAGAGCAGTACTAGTCTATGCACTGCGTATCAGTGACCCCAGCGCACATCATTGAGCTGGTCCTAAAAGGTCTTTTTATAAAAATTCCCTCTTTGGCCTGCATGAAATTCTCAGTTTGGGTACCATTCTTAAAAAAAATTTTTTAAAGGAACAATAATGATAAGTGTATTGAAGTATTTTCCTTCAAACATAATGCTGTGGGTTGTTTAATGCTTGAATATGAATGTTGTTCATCTGGTTGTGTTGTGTGTTAGTTGCTCAGTCATGTCCGACTCCTTGCGACCCCATGGACTGTCGCCCACCAGGCTCCTCTGTCCATGGAATTCTCCAGGCAAGAATACTAGAATGGATAGCCATTCCCTCCTCCAGGGGATCTTCCCGGCTCAGGGATCAAACCTGGGTCTCCTGCATTGCAGACAGATTCTTTACCATCTTAACTACCAAGCTCATCTACAGAGTGAAGCATTATCAGTAAACAACCACAGTTGAGACCAATGATCACTAAACGTTATAATTATTAAGAAAGATGGGAGAGGAAACCAGGCTTATGGATGTCATACTTGGGAGCTGATGGAAAACCCCTTGCAGAGATTACTGGGAGTAGCCTTAAGACATGAGTTCAGGAAAGGGTTGAGGGTAGAGGTGATTGTATGCACTTGGTTTGTCGACTGATTAATAATTTTACCTAGAGTTAGTTTTACTAGTTTTCCTCTCTCTCCTGCTTTCTCCCTCATGAGCGAACTTCATTTTTTCTTTTTCTTTTAAATTGAAATGTAATTCCTATAAGGTGAAAGTCACTTTGAGAGGGTGCAGTTCAGGGGATGTTTAGTATATTCATGAAGTTGTGCAAGCACTCCCAGTGATCTAATTTCAGAACCTTTTGTTTTAGTGACAAATCTAGGGCTCACTTACCCCTCACTCTCCTTCCTTGGCAACTTTACTCAGAAGACAGAGAAGGAAGCGAAGAGATGGGAACCATGAGAGCATGATGTGATGGAGCCCATTTCTGAACTGTTGACTGTACATGGCTACATCCTCAGAAGCATTAATAATTAATAATAACAAATAAAAATAAATAAATAATAAAATAATAATAAAACCTCGGAGGAGGTTTAGAGCTCAGTTTGGAAGGCATTCTGCTGTATCCCATTGCCTATCGTGGCCCCAAATACTGATGATATGACCTTGTAAACATTTGAGTTAAACAATCCTTTTATCAAATTGGAAAAGCAAAACTAAACTATTTAAAGTCGTGTTATTCCAGTTCTAAAACTCATTCCAAAGAATCTAAGTTTTAGAAATGAAAGGAAACTTCGGGCATATTAGACATAACTTGAGGACTCTTGTTTGTGTCATGCCGTTCTAACACTTATCTTTGTATGGTTGGCATAACTGTGTAATGTCTCCCAGGGACATTACTGTCAATTATCAAAGATTATGTAGTCAGATGGAGAAGGCAATGGCACCCCACTCCAGTACTCTTGCCTGGAAAATCCCATGGACAGAGGAGCCTGGTGGGCTGCAGTCCATGGGGTCGCTACAAGTCAGACACGACTGAGCAACTTCCCTTTCACTTTTCACTTTCATGCATTGGAGGAGGAAATGGCAACCCACTCCAGAATTCTTGCCTGGAGAATCCCAGGGACAGGGGAGCCTGGTGGGCTGCCGTCTCTGGGGTTGCACAGAGTCGGACACGACTGAAGCAACTTAGCAGCAGCAGCAGCATGTAGTCAGAGTTTCTACCTTGCATTTCATTTGAATCATACTGTTTGGCATTGTTTTAAATGGCCACATTTTAACTTTTATTGAGAGGAAGGCAACTGCAAGGAATATGGTTATCATGAACTAATCTTCCCCTTGGGGTATTTGAGATATTTTCTAACTCTGAGATTGTGATTGCTTTCTGATTGCCATTCTGCTCGAACATGCCTTACTGCTTAATTGTGTTGCTCTGTTGCTTTTTTCACATGATGGGCTGGACCAAATGAGAAAGATGAGTTGACCAAAAAGTTCATTTGGATTTTTCCATAACATCTTATAGCTACTCTTTGAGATCCCATAGATGTTATGGAAAAACCTGAATATTGGCCAACCCAGTATTTCCAGAGCTCATTCTTCAAATTGAAGGAAAGAACTGAGAGAGCTAGTGTTTCTTTTTTTGTTTAATCTGGCTCTTTTCTCTTCCTTTGGCAAACATTTCCCCCACTTTTCATAAGATTAGCCAATATCCCTGTATCCTATAAAGATGCCTTTGTGGTGTACTTGTCTCCAGACTGAGTATGAGCGCCATGTTGATACACCTCCATAAGGTCCATCTGCTTCCAACCATCCTCTGGCCAGTTCTTCAACCATATGCTGAATCTTTTATGTCTCAGGCTTCCCTGGTGGCTTGGCTGGTAAAGAATCCGCCTGCAATGTGGGAGACCTGGGTTTGATCCCTGGGTTGGGAAGATTCCCTGGAGAAGAAAATGGCTGCCCATTCCAGTATTCTGGCCTGGAGAATTCCATTGACTGTACAGTATACAGGATCACAAAGAACCGGATGTGACTGACTGGCTTTCACTTTATGTCTCACCCCAAATTATTTTCAAGCCTACATTGAGTGGAAGAATACAATATCTAAGAATATGGTTTTAATTGGGGGCTTCATATTTTTGTACAGTATTTTTTTTTTAGTGTCCCATTGCAGATTTCTAGTATAAATTAGTGTCATAATTACCATACAAAACACTCTTGCTAACTTTAATCGGCGATTTCTTACAGAGCAGTAGAAAACATGGTGCTAATGAATAATGTGCCCAGAAGCTCTTATTATAGGGTTGGCATGAATTCCACTTAATGACAAGCTTTCTCAAGCAGCAGTTGATTTTAAATCCTATTTTTCATTAGTGAAGTATAAAATGTTAATCATACCTTCCATTGTGCTGTTCTTTTGTAGCCTAGTAGCATATATCTTCCATGTTCACCAAGACTCCCTTTAAGATACTACCAGTAACTTCCTATCTCATAAAAAAAGATTTGTTCAGGAAATAAAAATGTATGTTTCCCCATTGTTAGCTATATGTTTTTCTAATAATCACATCTGAAGCTTATTATGCAGTAATAGCCTTAAGATATTATTTTTTTTAAATGTACTACTTTGGTCTTAATACTAGTTTTTAATCTCTTCTTGTTTCTATGAAGTCTGAATGAGATTTTCAAAATTGAATAATAATTTGATCCGTTAATCTTTTGAAGCTAGTAATTTTATTTTCCTCTCTTTGCAGTCTCTGAGGTTCGCAAATGAATAGAGCTTCATTACTGCAGTCTGCATTTAATAACCATTATCCATTATCTTGTAATTAAGACTCCCTGTAACGAATCATGAGGACAATGCAAAAATACATAGTACATTTCTTTAATGAACTGGAAAATGTTCATCTTGTTCTATTTAGTAATGAGTTGCTGAATAGTCATTAAATCCACTGGAGAATAGAGCTAGATGGATTTTGAAGACTGTCTTGAGTTTGTGGTTAATCTATTAGAATTAAAATTTCATCTTCTATTTTTATCAACAGCTGATTAGAAGTCATTCTGTTTGACCAAATTGATTAGAAGACCATATACAAGGGCAGCTGTTGTTTAATGAAAGTTTTTAATGAAACTGTACCATGGAGACTTGTAATTATAGGCCTTAGAAAAGCTTTGAGTTGCTTTAGACCATGAAAAAACTCTTGTGCTAGAGATTTCAAATTAGGAAAATAAAAAAAAAATAATTTAATATTATACTATAAATTTATTATTAATTTTAATTTCAACCAAGCACATTTGAATACTTGTCTTATTTAATGTGTTCCTTCTGACCCTTCAGGGCTTTCATCTCCTAGTTTAGTTATTTCACTGAAATTATGGGCACTAATGAAAGAATATTTATATGGATATCTATTTTAATTGTGAGATATTTTCTTATAAGGTTTTTTCCCCCAAGCTGAACAAAGGTGAGCTTGGTTAATGTTGGATTTACATGAGCTCTGAGGAGAACCTCTGGTGCTCTGTGGTGTCAGTAACTCCAAATCTAGCATTTATTTCTCTAAGGTAATTTTGGTTTAGCAGAGGGGCAAAGGAAGCAATATTAAAATAAGTAAAACAAAGTGTGTGCCTACTCAATCCCACTGGAAAAATCCATTGTTCTTTTGACAGTTGTAAAATACAAAGGTACTTTCTAAGGTGTTTTGTGTAATTAAAGCTAGGTCATATTCCTGGGCTTAAAGAAATAGCCAGTGGTGCCTGCAACCTACCTGCTCTACGAATCTCTTATGTAGTCTCTGATTTTCAATTGTCCTTCTCAGCCTATCCAAGCACTGTATTTAGCATCTTAAACATTGATTTCAGATGATCAGACCTTGTATTTCCTATGGGATTGTTACAGTCAGATTTTAGAACCCACATTGACACACATATCCCAAATATCACCCTTCTGTACTTCTATGCTTCCTGTCCCTCACAGACATTCCTTAGATGGGTCCATTTATTACTGTTGGGATATGTCTTGAACTTTCTATGCTTTTGGTGTTTCTTCTAATGGTATTTTTCTTCCATCTGCTCTCTCATCTTCACATTTTATCTCTCCTTCAAGGTCTCTCCCAAATTTCACCCATTCCATGAAGCCTTCTCTTATTTTTGCTAAAGTGAATCTGAACCTTTCCAATTCTTGTTGACTGTAATCTTATATCCAAAACACACAAATACTGTATATAAGTTGTATCTTCTTCCATATGTGACTTTCCAGACAATAAAGGCTTGCCTTAAAATTTAAGAACTTCTGGTGTCAACTTTGACATGTGAAGATCTTGGATGCTTTCATAACTGTACTTGGAGTAAGAAAAAGCCAAATAAACTGAAAATCAATGACTTTTCTCAGAAATAAATGACTTTTCTCAAACATTAAAGAATTTAAGTCACAGGGCAAACTGCCACCTTGAAATCTGTAGAGACAGGCAGATTCTGAGAGTCAGAGCAGAGATCTGCTCACCTGTGAGAGTCGAACTGGTAGGAACACGTAAATGGTAATTTTGGCAAAGTGTTGGAGGCTGCATGTGGCCCCTACATTTTTGCGGGTTTTCTCTCCAGGAACCCCAGATTCTCACAGTGAAGAGCCAAGAAAGATCTTCTCTTGGCCCTGAGAGGGAAAGAGAAAAATAATCATTGTGAAAAATGCCCAGATCATTCTTCTTAACAAAGGTCCACTTTCCAAGGCAAAAGGCTTTATTAGAGCCTCATCCTACCGGGGAGGGCATTTCACTCTAGTTTTCCTAAATCATCAAAGTCAGGGAGAAAAGCCAAGACACACTTATGAAGGTTACAGCCCAAGGACAAAGACCCACTTAAAGACTGAAATTTAATAATAAGATTATAAAATACTTCCTTTCTCCCATGCATTATCATTACAGTAATAGGACTCCAGTAATCTAGTGGATTACAGCTGACAGAGCTAAAAGACATATACTCTCCCTAAAGAGGAAGATTTAGGAAGACTGAAGTAAACACGAGGGACAAAAACAAGGACATTATAGGTTTCAAAATCTCTGATACCTTTGGCTACAGCAGACGGTACACACAGCCTGACTCTTAGCCAGATCAACATAAAATCTCACATTGAAGTCCTCCTTACGCTCTGTTCTTATTGCCTGATGTCACACCTGGCATTCAACAGAAAATTACGAGAGATGCTAAAAGGCAAGAAAAAACACAATCTGTAGAGACAAACAAACATGAAACCAGAGTTAGATATGGCAGATATGTTAGAATTATCAGAAAGAGAAATTTAAAGTAACCGTGACTGATATGTTAATGATCTTAATGGGGAAAGTAGACAACATGAGGAATGATAGGTAATGTAAACAGAGAGACAGAAACCCTAAGAAATACTCAAAAGAAAAAGCTAGAAATCAAAAACACTGAAACAGAAATGAAGAATACCTTGTCAGGAGGCTGGATAGAACTGCGGAAAGAGTCAGTGACTATGAAGATACATCAAAAGAAACCTCTTAAACCGAAATGCAAAGGAAAGAACAGGTGAAAAAAAAAAAAAAAAAAGAACATCCAAAAACTGTGGGGCAGTTTCAAAAGATGTGGCACATGCAACTGGAATAGTTGAAGAAGAAAGAGAAAATTGAGCAGACAACATATTTGAAGAAATAGTGGCCAAGAATCTTCCAAAATTAATGATAGATACCAAACTATAGATCCAGGAAGATCACTCAGGGGAATAAATATCAGAAACGAGCAAACAAAAAACAGTATACTTAGATATGCATGTTCAGTCGCTCAGTTGTGTCTGACTGTTTGCAACCCCATGAACTGTATCCCACCAGGTTCCTCTGTCCATGGGATTTTCCAGGCAAGAACACTGGAGTGGGTTGCCATTTCCTTTTACATAGGTATGTGAAAGTGAAAGTGAAGTTGCTGAGTCGTGTGCGACCCCATGGACTGTAACCTACCAGGCTCCTCTGTCCATGGGATTTTCCAGGCAAGAAGACTGGAGTGGGTTGCCATTTCCTTCTCCAGGAGATCTTCCTGACTCACGGATTGAACCCGGGTCTCCCACATTGTAGGCAGACGCTTTATCATCTGAGCCACCAGGGAAGTTCCTTTACATAGGTATATGTGTATATAGTATTCACACTGAACAAAACCAAAGACATAGAGAAAATTTCATAAAAAGCCAGAGAAAAGAAAAAGAAAACAATTTCAATGGACTTCCATTGAAAACCATGTCAAAATAAAATGAAGTAAAGTATTGAAGGCAAAAAACTCCACCAATCTAAAACTCTATATTCAATGAAATTATCCTTAAAAATCAAAGGGCTTAGACATATTAAAAACTGGGGGAAATCATTGCCAACAGATCTTCCCTATCAGATGAGATCAGATCAGTTGCTCAGTCGTGTCCGACTCTTTGCGACCCCATGAATCGCAGCACTCCAGGGCTCCCTGTCCATCACCAACTCCCGGAGTTCACTGAGACTCACGTCCATCGAGTCAGTGATGCCATCCAGCCATCTCATCCTCTGTCGTCCCCTTCTCCTCTTGCCCCCAATCCCTCCCAGCATCAGAGTCTTTTCCAATGAGTCAACTCTTCGCATGAGGTGGCCAAAGTACTGGAGTTTCAGCTTTAGCGTCATTCCTTCCAAAAAAATCCCAGGGCTGATCTTCAGAATGGACTGGTTGGATCTCCTTGCAGTCCAAGGGACTCTCAAGAGTCTTCTCCAACACCACAGTTCAAAAGCATCAATTCTTCGGCGCTCAGCCTTCTTCACAGTCCAACTCTCACATCCGTACATGACCACAGGAAAAACCATAGCCTTGACTAGACGGACCTTTGTTGGCAAAGTAATGTCTCTGCTTTTGAATATGCTATCTAGGTTGGTCATAACTTTCCTTCCAAGGAATAAGTGTCTTTTAATTTCATGGCTGCAGTCACCATCTGTAGTGATTTTGGAGCCCAGAAAAATAAAGTCTGACACTGTTTCCACTGTTTCCCCATCTATTTCCCAAGAAGTGATGGGACCGGATGCCATGATCTTCGTTTTCTGAATGTTGAGCTTTAAGCCAACTTTTTCACTCTCCACTTTCACTTTCATCAAGAGACTTTTGAGTTCCTCTTCCCTTTCTGCCATAAGGGTGGTGTCATCTGCATATCTGAGGTTATTGATATTTCTCCCAGCAATCTTGATTCCAGCTTGTGCTTCTTCCAGTCCAGCATTTCTCATGATGTACTCTGCATATAAGTTAAATAAACAGGGTGACAATATACAGCCTTGACAAACTCCTTTTCCTATTTGGAACCAGTCTGTTGTTCCATGTCCAGTTCTAACTGTTGCTTCCTGACCTGCATACAAATTTCTTAAGAGGCAGATCAGGTGGTCTGGTATTCCCATCTCTTTCAGAATTTTCCACAGTTTTTTGTGATCCACACAGTCAAAGGCTTTGGCATAGCCAATAAAGCAGAACTAGATGTTTTTCTGGAACTCTCTTGCTTTTTCGATGATTTGTCATATTTTGGCAATTTGATCTCTGGTTCCTCTGCCTTTTCTAAAACCAGCTTGAACATCAGGAAGTTCACGGTTCACATATTGCTGAAGCCTGGCTTGGAGAATTTTGAGCATTACTTTACTAGCGTGTGAGATGAGTGCAATTGTGTGGTAGTTTGAGCATTCTTTGGCATTGCCTTTCTTTGGGATTGGAATGAAAACTGACCTTTTCCAGTCCTGTGGCCACTGCTGAGTTTTCCAAATTTGCTGGCATATTGAGTGCAGCACTTTCACAGCATCATATTTCAGGATTTGAAATAGCTCAACTGTAATTCCATCACCTCCACTAGCTTTGTTCTTAGTGATGCTTTCTAAGGCCCACTTGACTTCACATTCCAGGATGTCTGGCTCTAGGTCAGTGATCACACCATCGTGATTATCTGAGTTGTGAAGATCTTTTTTGTACAGTTCTTCTGTGTATTCTTGCCATCTCTTCTTAATCTCTTCTGCTTCTGTTAGGTCCATACCATTTCTATCCTTTATCGAGCCCATCTTTGCATGAAATATTCCTTTGGTATCTCTGATTTTCTTGAAGAGATCCCTAGTCTTTCCCATTCTGTTGTTTTCCTCTATTTCTTTGCATTGATCACTGAAGAAGGCTTTCTTATCTCTTCTTGCAATTCTTTGGAACTCTGCATTCAGATGTTTACATCTTTCCTTTTCTCCTTTGCTTTTCACTTCTCTTCTTTTCACAGCCATTTGTAAGGCCTCCCCAGACAGCCGTTTTGCTTTTTTGCATTTCTTTTCCATGGGGATGGTCTTGATCCCTGTCTCTTGTACAATGTCACGAACCTCATTCCATAGTTCATCAGGCACTCTATCTATCAGATCTAGGCCCTTAAATCTATTTCTCACTTCCACTGTATAATCATAAGGGATTTGATTTAGGTCATACCTGAATGGTCTAGTGGTTTTCCCTACTTTCTTCAATTTAAGTCTGAATTTGGCAATAAGGAGTTCATGGTCTGAGCCACAGTCAGCTCCTGATCTTGTTTTTGCTGACTGTATAGAGCTTCTCCATCTTTGGCTGCAAAGAATATAATCAATCTGATTTCAGTGTTGACCATCTGGTGATGTCCATGTGTAGAGTCTTCTCTTGTGTTGTTGGAAGAGGGTGTTTGTTATGACCAGTGCATTTTCTTGGCAAAACTCTATTAGTCTTTGTCCTGCTTCATTCCATATTCCAAGGCCAAATTTGCCTTGACATTTCTTGACTTCCTACTTTTGCATTCCAGTCCCCTATAATGAAAAGGACATCTTTTTTGTGTGTTAGTTCTAAAAGGTCTTGTAGGTCTTCATAGAACCGTTCAACTTCAGCTTCTTCAGTGTTACTGGTTGGGGCATAGACTTGGATTACTGTGATATTGAATGGTTTGCCTTGGAAACGAACAGAGATCATTCTGTTGTTTTTGAGATTGCATCCAAGTACTGCATTTCGGACTCTTTTGTTGACCATGATGGCTACTCCATTTCTTCTGAGGGATTCCTGCCCCTAGTAGTAGATATAATGGTCACCTGAGTTAAATTCACCCATTCGAGTCCATTTCAGTTCACTGATTCCTAGAATGTCAACATTCACTCTTGCCATCCCTTGTTTGACCACTTCCAATTTGCCTTGATTCATGGACCTGACATTCCAGGTTCCTATGCAATATTGCTCTTTACAGCATCAGACCTTGCTTCTATCACCAGTCACATCCACAGCTGGGTATTCTTTTTGCTTTGGCTCCATCCCTTCATTCTTTCTAGAGTTATTTCTCCACCGATCTCCAGTAGCATATTGGGCACCTACTGACCTGGGAAGTTTCTCTTTCAGTATCCTATCATTTTGCCTTTTCATACTGTTCATGGGGTTCTCAAGGCAAGAATACTGAAGTGGTTTGCCATTCCCTTCTCCAGTGGACCACATTCTGTCAGATCTCTCCACCATGACCCGCCCATCTTGGGTTGCCCCACAGGCATGGCTTAGTTTCATTGAGTTAGACAAGGCTGTGGTCCTAGTGTGATTAGATTGACTAATTTTCTGTGAGTATGGTTTCAGTGTGTTTGCCCTCTGATGCCCTCTTGCAACACCTACCATCTTACTCGGGTTTCTCTTACCTTGGGCGTAGGGTATCTCTTCACAGCTGCTCCAGCAAAGCGCAGCCATTGCTCCTTACCTTGGACGAGGGATATCTCCTCACCACCGCCCTTCCTGACCTTCAACGTGGGATAGCTCCTCTTCCCTATAAGAAATGTTAAAAATATTATTCTGGGAGTAGGAAATTATGTAAGTCAGAAACTCTGATTTACATTGAAAAAGAAAGAACATCAGAGAAAAAATAAGTGAAGGACAAAAATAAATTATTTTCTTTCTCAATTGATCTAAAAGATAACTGTTTAAAGTAGTAACAGTGATAGTATATTGGATGATTATACCATTCAGTTCAGTTCAGTTGCTCAGTTGTGTCCAACTCTTTGCAACTCCATGGACTGCAGCACACCAGGCCTCCCTGTCCATCACCAACTCCTGGAGCTTACTCAAACTCATATCCATTGAGTCAGTGATGCCATCCAACCATCTCATCCTCCGTTGTCCCCTTCTCCTCCCGACTTCAATCTTTGCCAGCATCAGGGTCTTTTCAAATGAGTCAGCTCTTCGCATCAGGTAGCCAAAGTATTGGAGTTTCAGCTTCAGCATCATTCCTTCCAAAGAAATCCCAGGGCTGATCTCCTTCAGAATGGACTGGTTGGATCTCCTTGCAGTCCAAGGGACTCTCAAGAGTCTTCTCCAACACCACAGTTCAAAAGCATCAATTCTTCGGCTCTCAGCTTTCTTCACAGTCCAACTCTCACATCCATACATGACTACTGGAAAAACCATAGCCTGACTAGATAGACCTTTGATGGCAAAGTAATGTCTCTGCTTTTTAATATGATGTCTAGGTTGTACCATATGTATAAATGAAAATGAACTACAGTGGTGTTATAGGGGATAGGAGGGAAAAATTAGGAATACTTGGTTGAAAAAGAACTGCAGTACTTATAGCAATATATAATGTTATTTGGAGGTAGATTTAGATTACTTAAAAATGTATATTGAAAGCTACCGGGCAACCACTAAAAAATATACAAAAGAAGTATAACTGATATGCTGAGAGGAGATAAAATGGAATCATATAAAATATTCAGTTAAAGCCAGAGAAGGTACGAAGAAGTGTAACAATAAAAATACAACACATAGAAAAGTTATAATTAATTATAAAAATAAGACCCTATTGTATGTTGTTTGTAAGGAATCCACTTTAAACATAAAGACTTTGAAGGTTCAAACTAAAAGCTTGGAGGAACATATACCATGCTAACCTCAGAATAAGGGGTATTAATTTCAGACAAAACTTCAGAAAAAGGAACATTTTTAGGGATAAGTAAGGACATTGCATAAAAATAAAGGGGTCATTTCTCAAAGAAGACCTCCTGAGCAATCCTAAACACATATACATCTAAAAACAGAGTATCAAAATCTGAGGCAAAATCTGGTAGAACTGAAAAGAGAAATAGACAAATCTATTATTATAACTGTACTTCATGACCTGTCTTTCAGTAGTGGATAGCTCAAGCAAGCAGAAGTATCAGCTAGGATGTAATTGACCTGAATAGCCATATTAATCAAGTTGACATTTATAGAAAACTATCCAATAGCAGCAGAATACATATTTTCAAGTTCACATGGAATGCTCACCAAGAAAGGACACATCCTGGTTCTTAAAGCACACTTAAATGAATTTAAAAAATAAACAATAGAAAGTATGTTCTTGGACGACAGTGAAACTAAACTAGACATCAATAGAAGAAAGACAGCTGAAAATTTCCCAAATAGTTGAAAATTAAGGTACTTCTAAATAACATTTGGTTCAAGATATTCTCAAAGGAAGTTTTTGAAATTTCTTTTTAATTAAATGAAAGTTGAAGTACAACTCATCAAAATTTGTAAAGTATTGCAAAAGCAGAGCTTAGAAGGAAATTTTTAACTGCATATGTTAGAGAGAAGAATGATCAAAAATCAATAATCTCAGCTTCTACCTTAGGACATACAAAGAGAAAGAACAACAATTTAAGCCTAAGGCAAGCAGAACAACAGAAATAAAATTTAGAACAGAAATGAAATTGAAAACAAAAACAATATAGAAAATTTGAAAACCCCAAAAGCTGGTACTTTGAAAAGATCAATCAAATTGATAAAACTCTAGTTAGAATAACCAAGAATCAAAGAGAGAATGCTAATATCAGAAACAAGAGATCATTACTATTCCTATCATCGTTAAAAAAAAATAATAAAAGAATAGTATGAAGAACTCTTTGCCCACAGTTTGATAATACAGATGGCTTAGATCAATTTCTTCAAAGATATAAATAACCAAAACTCACACTGAGAGAAATAGTCTGAATAGACCTATGGCTATTAATGATGTTATTCTAATTTTATTTTATAAAATATTTTAATGATAGTATATGATAATGAATTTGCTTCTTTAATAATATTTGATAATTTAATAATAATATATTTGATACTTTAATAAATTGTTGAATAAATATTAAGCAAATTATTAAATAAAAATGTTTAAAGCCTTCCAAAAAGGAAAGCACTAGCTTTTGATGGTTTAACTGATGACTTGTACAAAACATTTAAGGAAGAAAATAATACTAGTTCTCCACAATCTCTTCTAGAAAGTAAAAGAGAGAGCACTCACTCTGTGAGACTATCATTACCCAAATATCAGTTATGAGAAAGAAAAGCAATAGATGAATATTAACATCACTCATGAACATAGATGTGAAAGTTGTCCACAACGTAGTAGCAAAAATGAGTCCAATATATAAAAAAAATAATATACCACAGCCAACTGGGATTTACTCCAGGTGTGCAAGACTGATTCAATGTAATATAATCTACCATATCAATAAGCTAAAAAAGAAAAAAAAAGTATGCTAATATCAATTGGTACAATTAAAGCATTTGATATATTCCAACACCTAATCCTAATAAAATCTCTCAGCAAATTAGGAATAGAGACGAACCCCCTCAGCTTGATAAAACATATCTACAAACTTCAGCTAATATGCTGAGAAACTGGATGCTTTTTCCCTAAGACCCTTCTAAGAACAGGGATGAATGTTCTTTCTCAGCATTCCTACTCAACATCTTACTGTAAGTCCTAGTTGTTGCAATAAGGCAAGAAAAGGAAAATCAATGTATAAAGATTGGAAAGTGTGGTAGGCTGAGAAAGGCTCCCCAAAATAGATTTACATCCTCATCCCCAGAACCTGTGAACATTACCTTTTTTTTGGTGGGGAGAGCCTTTGAAGATGTGTTCAAATTAAGGATTTTGAAATAACATTACTATTCTGGCTTATCCAAGTGGGCTCAAAATGTCATCCTATATACTCTGGGTTGGGAAGATCCCCTGTAGTAGAAAATGGCAACCCACTTCAGTATTCTTGCCTGGAAAATTCCACAGACAGAAGAGCCTGGTGGGCTATGGACCACAGGGTTGCAGAGAGCCAGATACAACTGAGCCCTCATGCACACGCATGCCCTTATAAGAGAAAGGCAAAGTAATATTAAGCTTACATACAGAAGGGAAGGTAATATGCAGATGGAGACAGAGCTTGGAGTGATGCAGGCAAGGAATGCTGGAAGCTATAAGAAGTCAAAGAGGCAAGGAAGATGTTCTCTTGAGAGCCTCCACAGGGAAGACAGCCCTGCTGACTCCTTGATTTTGGACTTCTGGCCTCCATAACATTGAAAATAAATTTTGGTTGCTTTGAGCTACCTAGTTTGTTATAATTTGTTATAACAATCACAAGAAATTAATACAAGAAGAAAGGTATAAAACTGTCTCTCTGTGTAGATGACATGACTGTTTATGGAGAAAATCCCTCCAAAACAACGGAAGCTACTAAGTGAGTTTACCAAGGTTGCATGATATAAGTTTAATATACAAAGGTCTGTTTCTTTCCTATTTACTGTAATGGACAATGGGAATTTGAAATTTAAGAAAAACTGATTGCAATAGTAATCCATAATTGAAAGAGGTGTAATCTAATCTAACAACATATGCCCTTGATTATATGCATACTTGTTAGATTGCCAAAAATTGACACCAATCGCTCATGAAGATACAGAGCAACAGGAACTCTTATTCATTACTGTTGGGAATGAAAAATGGTATAACTACTTTGCAGGAAAATTTGGCAGTTTTTTTCAAGGCTAAATATGGTCTTACTGTAAAATCTAGCAATTACTCTCGTTATTTACTCAACTGATTTGAAAATTGCTTATGTGCACACAAAGACCTGTATATGAATGTTTATAGCAACTTTATTCATAATTGCCAAAAGTCAAAACAACTAAGATATCCTTAGATAGATGAATGGATAAACAAATGGTGGAACAATCATGCAATAGAATACTATTCATCAATAAAAAGAAGTGAACTATGAAGCCATAATCTACAACAATGGGAAGTGATTATTAATATATACTCTTGATAGCCTCTCTTCTGAGATGAAGAATTTAGATGATATCCAATACTGGTTTTTTAAAAATAATTTTATTTATTTATTTTTGACTCTGCTGGCTCTTCATTGCTATGCATGCTTTTCTCTAGTTGCAGAGAGTGCAGGGCTGCTCTTTATTGTAGCTCATGGACTTCTCACTGCAGTGTCTTCATAGGCTCTAGGGCGTGCAGACGAGAAGGCAATGGCACCCCACTCCAGTACTCTTGCCTGGAAAATCCCACAGACAGAGGAGCCTGGTAGGCTGCAGTCCATGGGGTTGCTAAGAGTCGGACACGACTGAACGACTTCACTTTCACTTTTCACTTTCATGCATTGGAGAAGGAAATGGCAACCCACTCCAGTGTTCTTGCCTGGAGAATCCCAGGGACGGGGAAGCCTGGTGGGCTGCCGTCTCTGGGGTCGCACAGAGTCGGACACGACTGAAGCAACTTAGCAGCAGCAGCAGCAGCAGCAGGGTGTGCAGGCTTCAGTAGTTGCAGTTCCTGGGCTTGAGAGCACAGTCTCAATAATTGTGATGCCCGGCCTTAGTTGCTCCTCAGCATGTGAGATCTTCCTGGAACAGGTATTGAACCTGTGTCTCCTGCACTGGCAGGTGGATTCGAGCCACCAGGGAAGCCTTGTATCCAATATGGTACCCAAAGCCTTCTAGTGAATCAGAAGACACTGACACCTATTAGGAAAACACATCTTGGTATCAGTGTGAATCTTTGCTGATGTTCTTTTACATGTATTTTCTGGCTTTCATTTCTTCTCTCTGCTTGTTATTTCTGATATTGTAGGGGCCAGATATTGGTTCTGTAGTCCCATTCATTCATTCATCCATCCATTCATTCATTCATCAACTTAGCACATGCCTACTTCAGGGCCTTTGCACTTGCTGTTTCCCTCCTTGTGATGCTCTTTTCAAAGATTCCTTTCATCTGTCTCTGGATTTCACGCATCAGAAATACTTTTATGATGACTTAAATTACAGCTATCTCTCCCCACCTCCATCACTCTCTTGCTCATTACATTGCATTACTTTTCTTCACTGCACTTACCTCCACCTGGCCTTCATTCATTCATTCAGTCAGTTCAGTCACTCAGTCATGTCCGACTCTTTGCAACCCCATGGACTGCATGCAGCACGCCAGGCCTCCCTGTCTATCACCAACTCCCGGAGTTTACTCAGACTCATGTCCATTGAGTCAGTGATGCCATCCAACTGTCTCATGCTCTGTCATCCCCTTCTCCTCCCACCTTCAATGTTTCCCAGGATCAGAGTCTTCAAATAAGTCAGTTCTTTGCATCAGGTGACCTTCATTATGTGTTTATTTATTTATTGTCTTTTTCTTCTCGAGAATCTAGTCATAAGGGCAGGAACTTTGTTTTGTGTACCTGTCTGTTCCCAGCAGGTAGGCCAGAATGCAGCCCATAGTAAGCTCCCAGTAAATACTTCTTGATGAATGCGGGCATGATAGGCACATCTCCATTTCTTCCAGTGGGCCTTCAGGTCCAAAGGAAAGAAAGTTTCTGATGACCTGATTGGGTAGATCAGAATTCTCATAGTTCTTACACAGATTGCAGCCCTACCTAGGTCCCTGCTCCATTTCGGTTTGTGTAACATTGACAATTTTCAGAATCCTTTCATAGAGACTGTCTCTTTTGATTACTTTTATAACGCTATGAGGCAAGTAAGGATTTCCAGACATATTTTATAAATGAGAAAGGTGAAGTGATGGAATTTGCAAGGTAAATGTCAGCCAGAGCTAGAAACCAGATCTCCTGACTTCTGGCTTATCAAGTGATTACGAGGGATTTATGCTGCATCTCCACCTGCTCCCTGAATGTACGCTTTTGAGGGAAAGAGCTTGAATGATTTGTGTTTATATTTTCTGCCGTGCCTTTCATATTGTACTTACTCAAGGTGTGTCAATTTGAACTTCTCTATCCGCAGAGTCTTCCTGGAAGTGTCTTGTGCCCTTGAAACTAGAGGGGGAAGTTTTGACCACTTCTTTCCTCTACTTCTTTTGACCACCTTGATGGACCTTGGGAGAATCTCAGAGATTAGATTACAAATGATTTCACAGATTCCATGGGCGTGGGCCATAAATTGCCCAGGAATCATCTGGGAACCTAGTTTCTATTCAGATTATAATTTAATTGGTTCAGTGTAGGATCCGAGGGTCTGCGTTTTTAACAAGCTCTCTGGTAATGCCTGTGATGCTGAGCTGTGGTCCACAGAACAGTTTGAGGGTAGATTACCACATGGAGGATGAACCCCGTGTCTGACTGTGTAACCCTCATTAAGTTTTTTGGAGGCACTGTAGCACATGGGTTAAATTCTATTGCTTTCGTTAGAATTCTTCCTCCCTCACTTACTGTTTGACCTCAAGCAAGTTACTTTCCTTTCAGTTCAGTTCAGTCGCTTAGTCGTGTCCAACTCTGTGACCCCATGGACTGCAGCATGCCAGACCTCCCTGTCCGTCACCAATTCCCAAAGTTTACTCAAACTCATGTCCACTGAATCAGTGATGCCATCCAACCATCTCATCCTCTGTCGTCCCCTTCTCCTCCCGCCTTCAATCTTTGCCAGCATCAGTTCTTTGCATCAGGTGGCCAAAGTATTGGAATTTCAGCTTCAGCTTCAGTCCTTCCAATGAATATTCAGGACTGATTTCCTTTAGGATGGACTGATTGGCTCTCCTTGCAGTCCAAGGGACTCTCAAGAGTCTTCTGCAACACCACAGATCAAACGCATCAATTCTTTGGCGCTCAGCTTTCTTTATAGTCCAACTCTCACATCCATACATAACTACTGGAAAAACCATAGCCTTGACTAGATGGACCTTTGTTGGCAAAGTCATGTCTCTGCTTTTTAACATGCTGTCTAGGTTGGTCATAACTTTTCTTCCAAGGAGTAAGCGTCTTTTAATTTCATGGCTGCAGTCACCATCTCCTCCTTCAAAATAGGGATCATATTAGTACTTAACGCATACAGTTATTGTGAGGATTGAGTCAATACTTGTAAATCACTAGAATAGTGCATAGTACCCAGAGCTCAGTGACTCTTAACTATTACTCTCCTCTCTTTGTCTCCTTGTGCTATTTTGTTAAACTACATCATTAAGTTGAAGATATATTTGAGAGACAGGAAGTTGTTTAAAGTATTTGCAAGTTGAAAATATGTGGTGTCTTTCATGAAAGTCACAGTGTAGTTGGAAGACAGCTTTTGTTAAGAAACAATCAGCAGACATCAGCTAGTGATGATTCTCCTTGGATTGTCACAGTTGTACTGTGCACTTTCTACTGCACATAAGAAGATGAGGGGAAAATGAGTAAGCCCTCCAGTTTTGTAGTAGTGTGATGCTAAGCATAGGGCAAAAAATTGTTTCTATTTCTCTCAGTTTTCCATTAAATAAACCAACTCAACTTTTAGTTGATGATATGGAAATGTAGACACAAGAGCCCCAGGGGTCTGGAAGAATCCATTTGGCGCCTAATTTAATTAATTTTATAGTAAGAGGAACTTGGGAGACTCAGGAGACATGGGTTAGATCCCTGGGTCAGGAAGATCTCCTGGAGCAGGAAATGGCAACCCACTCCAGTATTCTTGCCTGGAGAATCGCATGGACAGAGAAGCCTGGTGGGCTACGGTCCCTGGGGTGGTCACAAAGAGTCAGACACGACTTAGCGACTGAGCATACACACAAAGTAAGAGGAAAAAAATATATAGACAGAATGACTTTAAAGAGAGATTTGGTTTTAGTTTTTCAAATAATTGATGAAAAATAAATTCCGCAGGGGAAAAAAAGGTACATGACTTGCTCCTTTCACTGACTCAAAAGTGAAAAAAAAAAAAGTGTTTTAATTAATAAATTTTAAAAATTGATATGGAGTTTTTCTTCCTCTTTTTTTTTAGGATCAGATTTTATTAAGACCTCTACGGGAAAAGAAACAGTAAATGCTACCTTTCCAGTAGCTATAGTTATGCTTCGGGCCATTAGAGATTTCTTCTGGAAAACTGGAAACAAGGTATTTTATTGCCAGCAAATCTTTCTTCCTTCTGAGTAAAGATGATGTTGTTTATAATACTAGTCACAGCCACGATAGCTGTCTTTATATGCAGATGCTGTGAATGCATTCCCTTTATTAAGATAAATGTTTAATTTACCTTTCATGACAAAAGAATACATTCATGGGGAAAGAATGTGTGAATCATAGAAAAGTGAGGGTGAGTGAGGGAGTTAGTAGGTGTGATCAAGATGTAAACTCACTTTACGTTCTTTTATTAACGGAAGACAATGTTATCACTGACAAGAGATTCCTAAATGGGTTCTTTAACGAACTAATTCTGCCACAACACAGAGGCTTTCTGCTAAGGCGTTGGCCGGCGAAAACAGGTTAATGCAGAAATTAAACTTCCTTGAGGAATGGAAAGAATTGCAGAGTAACATTTATTGAATGATAAGCTGTGGTGGTGATATGAAAAGTATGCAATATAATGGGAAATAATCTTTTCCTGTCATTATTGAAGGACACACATAAATTGGTTTTTCTGTTGGGAAACCCCCGGTCCAGAAAAACTTATTACTTTTAATAATATGAGGTGAAGAGAAAATTCTCGAGGAGATGAACTTATTAAACAAAATAATGAAATGCTGTGAAACAGCAGGGAAAAGGTAGCTAGACGTTATATAGCTCTTGAATTAAATATCCATTTTTGCGTTTTATGGCAGTCAGATGTGCTCTTTGGAAGACTGTTAAGCTGAGGAGGGTATATGCTCGCTTTTGTCAGCTTTTCGAAAAATAATACGTATTTTTTGAAACATATGAATTTAAAAGGAAAAAATGCGTATGAGGTGTTTTTTTTTAAAATGAGTTTGGATTTTCCTTTTCACTTCAAGTTGCTTGTTTAGCTGCAAATTATCTCAAAGGATTACTTTTTTTTTTTTTACATCATGGGAGAGAAAGGTAATTTTTTTTTTAAATGAGACTTTGCCTTCACGAAAGGCATCTTTTAAAACCAATCTCTTGATGTCTGCTGAATAGAAACCAAAAAAAGAAGTTTAATCCTTTGCCAGCTGGGATGTGATGACTTTATATGTGACTGTATTTCAGTTTATTTTGGAATCGGAGACCTTTCTTAGAAAGTACCTAGGTTTAAGGGGCGATGAACTCCTTCCAGAAATTTTCCTTCAGAATACCTTTATATCTTAAAAGTGTTCAAATAGGATAAATATCTACTGTGACCTACATAGGAAAGTTGACTTAACTTGAGTAACCTCTACTTGGTAGCCTTTCTGCAATGATCCAAATTTAAAAACAATTTTTTTTTTTTTTTTTTTTAAAGAAAGGCTGTAAATATGAGAACTCTAGCTTCAGGACCCTCAGATGAGATCACCACCATTCACTAGACCTGGGGTTACTCTCAGCCAAAAAAACATTCCAATAGATGCAAAGTTTTTTTTTTTTTTAAGAATTTTTTGATGTGGGCCATTTTTAAAAAGTCTGTACTGAATTTGTTGCAATATTGCTTCTGTTTTGTTTTGATTTTTTTTGGCTGTGAGGCATATGGAATCTTAGCTCCCTCACCAGGGATTGAACCCTCAGCTCCTGCATTGGAAGGCAAAATCTTAACCACTGGGCTGCCAGGGATGTACTGATGTGAAGTTTTTTATACTTCCAAATGCCTGGGCCCTCACCCCCAGCAGCCCTGGGTCAGGGACAGTCCTCAGGCATCTCTATGTCCATAAACTCTGTGATGTTATTTAGTTGCTCAGGTGATTCTGACTCTTTGCAACCCCATGGACTGTATCCCACCAGGCTCCTCTGTCTGTGGGATTTCCCAGGCAAGAATACTGAAGTGGGGTGCCATTTCCTTTTCCAGGTGATCTTCCTGGTCCAGAGATTGAACCCGTATCTCCTGCATTGGCAGGTGGATATTTTACCATTGAGCTACACAGAGAAGCCCTCGTATGCTCCACAGTCAGGGCTAAAATTCTCCATTGGAAAAAAAAAAAAAAAAAAAAATTCTCCATTGGGCACCCAGTCCTGTATTGTTTTTAACAAGCATTCATTGATTCACTCATTGAGCCGTTATCTTAAAAGTGAACACGTCCCTTCCTGAAAGAACACTTACACAAGAATTTTTCAATAAAAGTTTTAACTGTTTAATGATCTAGATTAGGGTAGAAAGGGAGGAACAGTTTGCTGTCTCTCATGACTTTCTTTTTAACTGTATTGCCCCTTTCCTTAGCTAATAAAAGTTCATCCTGGTTTTACTGAGAAGCAGGTAGAAGTCAGTTCATATTCATCTGGATCACATTTGACTTCACAAAGAAAGGACCCATGTGTGTATCTGCAAATCAGGGGCATTTTCTCCTAGTGTTGACAAGCTGTCCAGGCAACCCTTAGACGGTGAAGCTTCCACATCATTGATTTAAGGGATGTTTTAAAATGTAACAGGTTGCCTTCCAGACCATGATTAGTGTCACTCTTGAGAAGCAGAGGTTTGATATTTTATAACCGATTTCATTGCAGATTTATGTTTTCCATATTCTCTCCCTTAAAAAAAGACAGGATAAACTTACGCTGGAAACTCTGTTTCAAAGCATTGCCAAATAGACTTGCTGATACAACAGAATTATATAGAAAAATCTGTGTGCAGTACTGCCTAATTGACAGAAAATGCTCCTATGATTAACATGTGTGCTAATATCAGCTCACTGATTTTTTTTTTTCTTTTTTGCCTTATCTCAATAAATAGCTTCACTCCACTTACCTCTCCCACCCTCACCTCCCCTTACTCTTACAAGGTCACCTGGGCTCCAGAGTGATAGGCAGATGTAGTTAGAATCTCTGTGTGGCTGTTGCTTAGCTGTGTGACATGTGACCGAGGCAGGGAAACCAGTGAGGGGACTTCTGCCGATGTTCCCGTGAGGACTGACGAGGTCTGAACTAAACCAGTGGAACCGGTTTAGAACAGTTGAGAGGAAAGCGGGTGTGTGTATGGAGAGTTGAGAGGAAAGCGTTTGTGTGTATGGAGAGTTGAGAGGAAAGCGTGTGCGTGTATGGAGAGGGATTCAGAGGGTGGGCTTGGTGAGACTTGACTGTTGGTCATTGGATGTGGTGTGGTGAGGAAAATGGGGGAGGCCGGTTTAGCTAGAAGTTTCTAGCTTGGGTTTATTGACCTCAAGCAAGTAGACTGCCAGCTATTTCTCCAGCAAAGATGGATTTACTGGGGATCAGTGAACATGGCGAGCCACATGCAACTCCCTGCAGGGCAAGGGAAGAAGAATGCTTGAGAGGAAAAGGAAGATGGGAGGTATAGTAAACAAGGAGTCTGGTACTATTCACAGACTGAGTCCTTGCCAGGAAAGAAGAGTCTCTCTTCTTCCTGTTATCCGGGAGTAAGTGCCCCCAACTCTGTTAAATTGAGGTTTCCTTTTCTTTCTTTTTTTAAAAAAATTTATTTGGCTACATTAGGTCTTAGTCGTAGCATAGGGCAACTTTCCTTGTGGCGAGTGGGCTCAGTAGTTGCAGAAACGCAGGATGTGGGGTCTTAGGATGAGGGATCAAAACCATGTCCCCTGCTTTAGAGGGCAGATTTTTAATGACAGGACCACCAGGGAAGTCCCTAATTGAGGTTTCTGTTTATTCATTTTTTTTTATAGGCTGATAATGGACCATATACTTATTGTGTCCCTTCTCTGGCATTCTGTTAGCAGCAACCACCCCTCCGACATTCCCCCTCACTGGTGCTCCCCAGCAGAGCAGCCAGACTCTTGAGTGGTCAAATGTGTGAGCTTCAGTCCTTGGGCTTTGGGTATTTACTCTATCGGATAGTCAAGTTCTTAAGAAAAGTATTTCTAGAAAAGCAGGTTTTACTGTATATAGGACACATCTATCCTTTTCTGATGGACTCAGGGACATCATTTGTAAACATCAGATACTGGCTGAATTGCAGTATTGGTGGTCACCTGCAGAGACTGCTGCAGTGTGAAGGGCCCCTACACTGTCTTTCTCTCCTGTGCTTATTTAGCTGTTTGGCTGTTTTATGCAGCTTGGTCTACTGACAACTTAAAAGTCCCTGTAGTTAAGTTGATTAAAATAACTGTCACCTGTCCTTGGTGGTTCCTGTGGTTTGGTTAGTACAGCTTCACTGATTCTTCTCACTTTAAACCCATGAATGTATCTTTTGCAGCTCAGATTGAAGGGCCAAAAGGAGTACATTCCCCTGGCCTCCTGATAGAAATGGAGAATGAACGGGCTCTTGTGTTATGTTTTCCTGTTTATTGACACCTCTCTTGTTTATCCCAGGTTCACAGCTATAGTCTAGATGGTTAAGGCTTATGACTTTCCAGCAAGTGAAATGTTAATGAGGGTTATTAACTCTCATTAGTGTCTCCTTGGAAGCAGTGACATTCTTCCCATTAATCTTGGAAAAGTCATTTTGTCCTGTGAATGGGCTTGAGTCAGTGCTCTGAGTGCTGGGGGAAGTGAAATAGGCTTTAGAAAAGAGAGAGAGGGTGGAGACCCAGTATTAATGCAAGACCGGTTTTTAAAGCAACACAGTAACAATACTAAGCATTATTCTCTTTCCCTTGTCCTCTTTCAGGTAGGCTTTAAACCGGCCGGAGGCATCCGCAGCGCGAAGGACTCCCTTGTGTGGCTCTCTCTCATAAAGGAGGAGCTGGGAGACGAGTGGATGAAGCCTGAACTCTTTCGAATAGGTGCCAGCACTCTACTTGCCGACATCGAGAGGCAGGTGAGGAGCAGCAGCCCGCTGTCCTTGGAACACCTGACAAGTATTTTTAAGAAAGAAATAAAAAGTCACTTGTTTAAAGAGAACTTACAGATGGACAACGCACAAATGGAAAGGTGCTCAACATCACTAATCATTAGAGAAATGAGATCAAAGCTACAGCGAGGTATCACGTCACACTGGTCAGAATCAGTTCAGTTCAGTTCAGTCGTTCAGATGTGTCCGACTTCTTGCCACCCCATGGACTGCAGCCCGCCAGGCCTCTCTGTCTGTCACCAACTCCCAGAGTTTACTCAAACTCCTGTCCATAGAGTCGGTGGTGCTATCCAACCATCTCATCCTCTATCATCCCCTTCTCCTCCCACCTTCAGTCTTTCCCAGCATCAGGATCTTTTCAAATGAGTCAGTTCTTTGCATCAGGTGGCCAAAGTATTGGAGTTTCAGCTTCAACATCAGTCCTTCCCATGAATATTCAGTACTGATTTCCTTTAGGATGGACTGGTTGGATCTCCTTTCAGGCCAAGGGACTCTCAAGAGTCTTCTCCAACACCACAGATCAAAAGCATCAATTCGTTGGCTCTCAGCTTTCTTTACAGTCCAACTCTCACATCTATACATGACTACTGGAAAAACTATAACTTTAACTAGATGGACCTTTGTTGGCAAAGTAATGTCTCTGCTTTTTAATATGCTATCTAGGTTGGTCATAACTTTTCTTCCAAGGAGTAAACGTCTTTTAATTTCATGGCTGCAGTCACCATCTGGGGTGATTTTGGAACCCAGAAAAATAAAGTCTGCCACTGTTTCCACTATTCCCCATATATTTGCCATGAAGTGATGGGATCAGATGTTATGATCTTAGTTTTCGGAATGTTGAGCTTTAAGCCAACTTCTTGACTCTCCTCTTTCACTTTCATCAAGAGGCTCTTTAGATCTTCTTCACTTTCTGCCATAAGGGTGGTGTCATCTGCGTATATGAGGTTATTGATATTTCTCCCAGCAATCTTGGTTCTAGCTTGTGCTTCCTCCAGCCCAGCGTTTCTCATGATGTACTCTGCATGTAAGTTAAATAAGCAGGATGACAATATACAGCCTTGATGTACTCCTTTTCCTATTTGGAACCAGTCTGTTGTTCCATATCCAGTTCTAACTGTTGCTTCCTGACCAGCATACAGATTTCTCAAGAGGCAGGTCAGGTGGTCTGGTATTCTCATCTCTTTCAGAATTTTCCACAATTTGTGGTGATCTGCACAGTCAAAGGCTTTGGCATAGTCAATAAAGCAGAAATAGATGTTTTCCTGGAACTCTCTTGCTTTTTTAGTGATCCAGTGGATGTTGGCAATTTGATCTCTGGTTCCTCTGCCTTTTCTAAAACCAACTTGAACATCTGGAAGTTCACAATTCACATATTGCTGAAGCCTGGCTTGGAGAATTTTGAGCATTACTTTACTAGCGTGTGAGATGAGTGCAATTGTGCGGTAGTTTAAGCATTCTTTGGCATTGCCTTTCTTTGGGATTGGAATGAAAACTGACCTTTTCCAGTCCTGTGGCCACTGCTGCGTTTTCCAAATGTGCTGGCATATTGAGTGCAGCACTTTCACAGCATCGTCTTTTAGGGTTTGAAATAGTTCAACTGGAATTCCATCACCTCCACTAGCTTTGTTCATAGTTATGCTTCTTAAGGTCCACTTGACTTCACATTCCAGGATATCTGGCTCTAGGTGAGTGATCACACCATCGTGATTATCTGGGTCATGAAGATCTTTTTTGTATAGTTCTTCTGTGTATTCTTGCCATTATCAAATTGGCCATCATCAAAAAATCTACAAATAAATGCTGGAGAGGGTGTGGAATAAAGGGAACCCTGCTACACTGTTAGAGGGAATGTAAATTTGTATAGCCACTGTGGAAAACGCTGTGGAGGTTCCTTTAAAAAAAGTAAAAATAGAGCTATCATATTGTCTAGCAATCCCACTCCTGGGCATTATATCCAGAGAAAACACAAATTCAAAAACATACGTGCACACTGATGTTCATACAGTAGCCAGGTCATGGAAGTAACATAAATGTCCATTGACAGAGGAATGGACAAAGAAGATGTGTGTGTATATATATATATATGTACATAATATGCAATAGAATCTTACTTAATCATTAAAAAAGCATGAAATAATGCTATTTGAAGCAATGTGGATCTACTGGGAGATTATTATACTTGGTGAAGTAGGTCAGATAGAGAAGGACAAATATTTTATGAAATCACTTATATGTGGAATCTAAGAAAATAATATAAATGAACCTATTTACAAAAGAGAAATAGTCTTACAACTTAGAAAACAAACTTTTTGGTTTCTAAAGGGGAAAGGGGAGGGGGAGGTGGGAGTAATATACAAGTTTGAGATTAACAGATACAAACTACTATCCATGAAATGGATTAGAAACTAGGATTTACTGTATAGCACAGGGAACTGTATTCAATATCTTGTAATAACCTATAATGGAAAATAATCTGAAGAAGAATATGTTTGTGTGTGTGTGTGTATATATATGTATATATATATATATATATATATATATATATAAATCACTTTGCTGTATGCCTGAAGCTAACACACCATTGTAAGTCAACTTCAATTTTACTTTTTTAAAAAGGCATTTATTGGACTGTGAGAACAAAGAGATGAAAACTCAGTTCATTGACCTCATCATACCCCACCTGCCTTCTTCCAAGCGAACTTCCACCTAAAGTAAAGTTGGAAGGAGATTCTGCTGAAGTACATAACAGTGGGGCTTCATAATGAAATATTAACTAAAATCATTATGTAATAGTGTCATTATTAATTGATATGAATAGGAATATAATAACTGATGACTAAACTCTGCTTTCCCTACAGATTTACCATCACGTGACTGGAAGATACGCAGCCTACCATGACCTCCCCATGTCTTAGATAATCAACAAATTCCAAAAACGTCCTTTGCAACAATGTGTAAAAATTATCTTTCTATGTGATTGCTAAAGTTATTTAATGAAAAAATGGGGGGATAGATAACTTACCCCCCGCCCTTAAAATTTCCATTGAATTTAGCTTAAAGAATGAATGGAAAAAAACCAACTAATCTACACATGGTCCCCATTTCAGGCATATCTGAAATGATCTGAATTACTATATCTCCAGGGTTAATGTTGCAAAGGTTTTCTCTTAAAGAACTCTGAGTAAAATGTTAATGATAGCTTTGATAATGTTAAATTCTAAGGGAGCAAATATTGACTTGCCCAAGAACCACTATGCAGCAAAAGAAAATGAAGCACCCCGAACTTCTCTTGCTCTTCCAAACTATTTCAGGACTAATTTCCTAATCACTCAACACGAATTTCCTGCCATGATAATTTGTCTTTAATTTTCGCAACAGAAATGCTCTTTTACTAATTGTTTTGCTAATGAAATATCTGTCATTTTATATGAAACTATGGATATCATTGAATATTTTTAATGAAAACATTCCTATCATTTATTAAAAAAACTTTAAATTATAGTAATACATAGGGAAAAGTTAATCTATTAAACTTAAAAAGAGATTTTATCCATGACTTTCTAAGTCTCTCTAGTACAGTCCTTGTGTCTTTGTCTCGATAAAGCACCTATGTACATTATTGACAAGTACCACTTACGTCTTATATTCTGAAACTTTTTCCTGGTAAAGTGAATAGGAAAGAAACAGCAGACCCTAACATATGTGTGAAGCTCTTTATGTATATCAATTTACTTTAGCCTTTATTTAATCTCTTGGTATAGTAAGGTTAGTATAGTAAGGTTTTGAATCCTCACAACAGTCAGTATTGATGCTATCATCCTTTTATACAGATGAGGGACTGAGGAACAGAGAGCTTAAGCAACTTGCCAAAGGTCACAGAGCTCAGAACTAGCAGAGGCAAGAATCAACCCCAGGCAGGCAGCATGGCTCCTGAGTCTCTGCTGTCACCGCAGGTACGTACAACTGTCCCCCGGCCTCAGAGACACATAGCCAGAGCCCCAGTCAGCTGTGGGGACCAGTAATCTGCTTTGGGGGCTACTGGTTCGTTTACTCATTGTCTCTCTCAGCGCCCCTCCTCCCACCTTTGTAGAAATTAAGTTTTCTTAAATGGTGATTTTCATGGAGAGCATCTTTTTTTTCCTCCCTAAACAAGTCTCCAGCTACTCATAAGTGGAGAACACTGGACTGGGAATCGGTTTTGGTTTTGTCTTTTCATCTGCTGAATTCTAAGCCCGCCTCTTCCTCTTTCTAGCTTTGTGACCTTAGTCCTGTCTGTTCACATGCCTGAGCCTCAGTTTCTTCATCTGTAAGGTTAAAGGAGTTGGTGCAGGTGATACCAAGATTTGTTCAGACCTCAAATTATATTACCCTAAAGATAATGATAACAGATCTAAGATAATAGTTTATGGCTATAAAGAAAAAACACTTTTGCAGCAACCTAAATTAGAATTTGCCTCTCAGAAGTCAATTAGACACGTCACTCAAAGCACCTCTCCAACTGTGAATGAAATAATGAAAAATAAGAGTGGAGAAGAAATGCTGCTTTCCCCCACAGCTTAGCAGAGAGCAAACTTTTGACTTACGCCTCTGGATGTGGTCAGTGGCTCTGATTGCTGTTTCTACCATCATAACATGCTGGTCCACATGCCCACCAGCACAATGGCCAGTCACCTTTGGAGAAGAAACTTTGCAGAAAAATAATTACATTCCCTCACCTTTGAAGCTATTCCAATTTCACAGGGGTTTCTGTTTTCCTCCCATTAAACCCAGCTGGTCATTTCAGTTGATCAAGTGAACAGGCATCATTATCTTCAATTCTAATTTATATGAGGCATCCACTGAAATTGACCTCTGCGGACAATTATAGATTCACATAGGAAATTAAGACTGGTGAGTCTCTCAAACTTATTAGAGGCTGATGAGCATGCCCTGATCTAAAGGTAAGTAATCATATATTTGGGAGGACAATTTATTCTAGGGACTGTCAGCCCCTTCGTCAGGAATGTCTGCCCCTTACCTGGCTCTTGAAATCAAATGTACCGCAGATGACTTCAATAGGAAAACACTAGTAAATGTGGATTGCCATGAAAACATAAGAGGAAGAGATCATTTCTGAGGCGACCGTGATTTACTGCAAGCAGATTTGTGTACTTTGGGACACAGGGAGCAGATGCTTTATACAATCAGAAAATGAGTCACTGTGTTCTGTATTTAAAGCTTGTAAGTTAATGAAAGCAACTCCTACCCCACCCTTACCCCTTCCTCTGTAAAAATTGTTGCAGTGGTTCAAGAAAGCAGAATTTAAGCCTGAAAGATATTTTTAAACAAACAACCCATCATATCACTTAGGGGCTTAAGAAGACTTTAGAGAATATCTAGTTCTGTGTTTTCAAAAATTCCAAGTGAGAAAGTCAGTATTGCAAGATGATGTAGAAAATCAGAACTGAGCCCAGAACCTATTAATAGATCCACCTCACGCCATGAGATACTTTACAAGATGTAGCCAGGGCTTTGGAATTAAATGTGTCTTACTTGTTCATACGCTCTGCCATACCAAATGATTATGTTTGTTACCATGTGAGTGTCAGACTTTTGAAAGATTCACATTTGTCTCTAGTCATCTAAATGGTGGTATAGAGAAGACCAACTCTAAATCTAAACCAAGTGATAGTGTGGTTATTTTTCTCTTTAAAAATATTTTGACATGGACCATTTTAAAGTCTTCATTGAATTTGCTACAGTGTTGCTTCTGTTTTATGTTTTAGTTTTTTGTCTGTGAAGCATGTGGAGTCTTAGCTCCCAAACCAGGTATCGAACCCACATCCCCTGCATTGGAAAGTGAAGTCTTTAACCACTGGACCACCAGGGAAGTCCCTAGTGTGGCTTGTTTAATCTGTTAGACTTTTAGAATTTTGAGTGATGTCAAGAATTGATGTTTTTTTTTTTAAAAAAGAAAGTTGAACATCGCTTTATTTTTGTTTGTTTTGCTTTTAAGAAAAAAAGAGGGGGCACTTGTTTAGCTTCTAGCTTGTCTGCAGATGAAGAGAAAATGACAGTGTAATCACAAAACAGATTTGTAATTACAGTATCTTTGCCTCATTCTGGAGTATTTTAGCACTAATGGGAAATTCAGGTAAATTAGTTTGCATGAACTGTAGCTTCTAAGGAGACCTGTGCAAAAGCAGAAACTGTTACAAATCTATCTGGAAGGCCGTCATGACAGTGACAGGAGTCCCTGTCCTGACTGAGCAGAACAGTTGCTGTGTCGTACCTATATATGTCTTAAACCAGATCTAGAGAAACCAAATCAGTTTCTTTGGAAAAGTCAATTTACACTTCTGGTACAGACGGAAACCAGCATTAATTTTTCTTCCTAAATCAATTGATCCTTTTTGGATACAACATAAGTAGGGCAAGACTGCAGAGTTAGAAGACAGAATTTTAATAGATCCTACTTTCAAAGAAAATGAAAAGTTATCCTGTTTGGGCACTAGGAAAAAGGTATGAGGTGAAATCCGTTTCTCCATTAGTTTTCTTGATTGGGCTCAAGAGTCTCGCTTCCCAAAGGAAAATGTCTATTTTATAACCACCACCAAATGATCCTTTCCAGAAATGACCACAGGTAACATCTGGCTGATATATAAAATACGTAGTAAAAATAATCATTTTTAATTAACTAAACCCTGCTCAGGAGAGAGAGTCAGAGGAATATCCATCTGGTCAGTTCTTATTTAATAGGGCAAATGAGGATCAGAATGTTTAATCCAATATATACAGAATATTTAGTGACCTTACCATGAACTGAACTTTTTTTAGGAAGAGGAATGGGGTGAAGAGGAGGAATAAGAATATCTAGAAAGGACAAACCTAAGTTTGACTTTTTAAGAAGTACATCTCGTACTATAAAACATACGTAGAGTATGAGAAACTTAGGTTTTGTGACATTAATTTCTATAGTTCAGTGACAAGAAATGCGTTTCAATTTAATTGAACAGTCAAATGAGGTCATATTTCACTCCATAGCTTGAAAGGGATGATGAGTTTTAAAAAGTATTAAATAAAGGTAAAAGGAACTGGGATTATTTAGCCTAAGGAGAAGACTGAAGAGTAACTGAGGTCTAACAGTCCCAGGAAAAGATACCATATGGGATCTTAGTAACCAAGAGTCCTGGAAAGGATCATTTGGTGGTGGTTGTAAAAATATCTATTTTCCTTTGAGAATCAAGACTCTTGAGCATGATGAGGAAAGCAAATGCAGAAATGGATTTCACCTCCTACATTTTTTTCTAGTGCTCCAAAGGGCATAACATTTCATTTCTCCTCAGTGAAGAAGTGAATTTGTGCTGCATGTGAAGTTAAGTTAGTTCTAGAAAAGAACTCCTTTAATACCCTGAAATGTGTAATTGAGAAGGTGCAACTTGCTATTCCATCCTCAGAATTTAATTCTACTCTGATTGGAGTGGTTTTGTTGTGCTGCCAAAGAAGGTGGTTCTCAAACACATAGAACACAAACACCAGGAGAGTTTATAACACAGAATTCTGGACCCCACCCCTAGAATTTCCAATTCAGTTTAATTTTCATTTCCAAGAAATTTTCAAGTGATGTTGATGCTCTGATCCTGGAACCCATTTTGAGAACCACTGTATTCAACACCTAGATTCCAACATAAATGTATCCATTCAACAGCAGACCTTCTTTATCACAAGATGCCAGGATAAATGTGTATTTTTTACTGCTTTTCATAGTGGAGAACAAAAGGGAGAATGGAATAACATTATCTGTTAATCCTTTCACAGTAGGCAATGAACTGGATCAAACTTTGGGCTTACAAGTAAGCTTTGGAGCCTAGCATAAACATTTTAGATGAGTGTAGAATCATCCACAAAATCTTGCAAAGGATTTCAGCAAGCCAAGATAGTAAGACTTGGTGGTATTTGAATTTACCTCTTTAGAATGCTTTAACTTTTGGTGATTCTTGGATAATTGCACTTAAAAGCAAGATGTATTTTAACAGAATCCATTCTTTAATATTTGAAACAGATACCATGTCCTAGGAGAGAGACATTTCACAGATACTTAGCATCTTAGTGTGAAGTTACTGTGTGTAAGTGACTAGGAGCCAGTGAAAACATTAGGTTCTTGGTTTTTTTCAAGGCTAATAGGTGTTTAAAATTTGTTTTTGTTTTTCTTTTCAAATATGTGTTCTGCTGGTACTATACATAGTCGAGCATGGTTCTTAGTTGCAAATAACAGAAATCCCTCCTACCTAGCTTAAGCAGAAAATAAATTTATTTAAAAATCATACTGAGTACCTTACAGCAGCGATCCCCAACCTTTTTGGCACCAGGGAGTAATTTCGTGGAAGACAGTTTTTCCATTGGCCAGTGGTGGAGGGGATGGTTTCGGGATGATTCAAGCACACTGCATTTATTATGCACTTTATTTTTAATCTAATGCCGCCGCTGATGTGACTGAAGGTACTGCTCCACTGCCCAGAGGTTGGGGACCCCTGCCTTACAGAATATCTAGGAAGGCCGGATAGGCACAGAGACAGCAAGCTCTGAGTAGCACCCAGAATCTTAAGATCTGCTCCATGGGTGACTTACTCTTAGCATCTCTGGGCCCTTGAACCTAGAACCTCTGTCTTTGCCACCCCTGAAAGCTGAACTGCTCATTTATCCCAGTGGCCAAAGATGCTTTCTTGGGTGTCAAACCCCTGTGGAGTTGTGTCTGGTCGTTGGAGCCTCAGTCACATTCCTTTCCGAACTGTAAAGGAATCTGGGCCAACAGCTTTGGTCTTTTGTGAGGAGGTGGCAAGATAGTATTCAAAAGGTGTTGGATGGTCACCAGTCATAATAGTTGTCCACAATAATATAACAAGTTGATGCTGGAGAGATGGTTTGTGGTCTTTCCTCTCAACTGTATTTTCACTTCTTTGTTTTTGTTTAGTCTCTAAATCATGTTCGACTCTTTAGCAATCCTATGGATTACCTGCCAGGCTCCTCTATCCATGGGATTTCCCAGGCAAGAATACTGCCATTTCCCTCTCCAGGGGATCTTCCCAACCCAGGGATTGAACACAAGTCTCCTGCATTGGCAGGTGGATTCTTTACCACTGAACCACCAGGGAAGCTCCATTCACTTCTAGTCAGTCCCCAAAGCTAAACTCTGCAAAGTTGCCCCTTGTCTTTTGGGCCCATAAAACAGTCTAGAGATAGCCTATGGTATCCTTTTTATACTTTCTCACCAGTGATACATGACAGTGTTTCTTCCCCAAAATACTTAAACTTAGGTTTCTTTAGGCAGCTATCTCAGAGAAGGCGATGGCACCCCACTCCAGTACTCTTGCCTGGAGGATCCTAGGGACAGGGGAGCCTGGTGAGCTGCCGTCTATGGGGTCGCACAGAGTCAGACATGACTGAAGCGACTTAGCAGCAGCAGCAGCAGGCAGCTGTCTATTGACTTCCTGCCATGAGTAATGGTAAAATTAGTGTTTTCTACTTTCTCCCAGAGTCACCTGACTCTTGATTACATAATTTTTCATTCATATTTAGATTTTGAAATGTACTTGTAGTTCTATTATATGATTTATCAGCTTCAATCATCTTTCAATCCTCTGCTCTACCAGACGAGAAAATCATCAGGTTGACATTACTACCCACCATCTGGCCTCTTTCTCTCCAGACCTTGGCTGTATTGTTTCTACATCATTAGGTTTATAACATTTAAATTCTATTCTGTGACCGTGATCTCCAGAAATTGTCTTCGTTTTAGTCCTACAGTTTAATGAGGTCAATACTTAGGACCAGTATTCCATTTATCTGTTTGCTCTTCAAAGTTTGGCTTGTAGTAGTTTCTTGGGGAAGGGCTTAGGGAGTGTTTCCTGAGGTTTGCAAGTTCAAAAATATCCATTTTCATTATGCTTTGATGACTATTTGTGTACAGTTCTTAAACCATGCAGTTTATATCCGCTAGGGCTTTGTACCACTGCTCCAACGTCTTCTGCCATTTAAACATTATTGTAGAAAGTAACATTCTGACTCAAACTTTTCGCCTTAATTCACAAGTTTGTTTGTTTTTTTCTTTCAATTCCAATAACTTTACTAAAACAGTGTTGAATGTTTTGTGTCAAATTTTCCTGTAGTTCAGCATGCCCTCTCAGTCTGTAGGTTTATGATGTATTTCTAGAAAGTTACTTTGAAGTTTATCTTTAGCTTTTTTCCTATGTTGTTATGTTTTACATCTTCATCAGGATACTAAGTTACTATATGTGTTAAGACCTCTTTAATCTGTCCTGTCTTGCTACTATTTTTTTCTAATTAAGTTTCTTTTTTTCTACTTTGAACTTTCCATTTCTTCTTTTTGTTTATTTCTGACACTCTTGTTTCTTTCCATGTTTTTTTGCAAAATCTGGTTGCTGCCAGTGAATTATTTGTTTCCTGGGTTCTTTCAAATCATATCTCACTTCCCATTATCTTACCGCAGCTTCCCTGAGCTCTTGTATATTTGATATGAGCTCTTTCTTTATAGATATGGTAGCTTTAGTTTGGTCTTTTTGTTTGTTTCCAAGTTTATGGCAGTATGCTTGGCCCAATTTTTGTCTACTATATGGAAACGTTTTTCCTGTTCTACAATGAAAGATGTATTTATCTTCCATTGTATCTATTTTTTCTTTTATTTTCTTGTAGTAACTTTGCCTAGATGCTCATATTTTAATAAGACAAAGTTTTTTCTGGACAAGCTACTGACAAGAGATTTGTGTGGGAGAGATACCATGTCCAGGTTCTAGACCAGGCAGGAATTCTTGCTGTTCACAGACAAGTAAGTTCCTCATGATATAAGATTGTATTTTTGAGTGAATTCTTTTGGCCTTAACTCTCCCTAGCTACCAGAGATCATTGGCTTTGAGGCGTCTCTGATTGCATTCTTGCTCTCTGACCCTGCCTTGACGACAGGCTGCTTTCTGCAAATAATGGGGGGTTCTATATGATTTTTTTTAGCTCTACCTCCCCTGCTTTATTATGCCAAACTGGGTCCAGTAAAAATACCTGTTGCCAGTCTGTGTACTTATTCCAGTTGATCCATAGAATTTATGGATCTGTCTTCTTAGGGTTTGCAACTTTCTGTAATCTGCTGCCTTTGAGGTCAAGGATTTGGAATTTGTATGAATATTACATTTGAATAGAAAGGGTTGTTCATTGTATTTGGATGAATATAAATTCTGATGGACCTTGCAATCACTAGTAGAAACAGCAACTCTAAAATTGAAAGTGCTAAGAAATATGGATTGAAACTGTATCACGGGCATCTGGCATTGTTCAATATTTCACCCTCGATAAAACATCTTGCCCATCAGGATGTGCAGGAAAATAATAAAACTGAACTTGGAAAGTGTCTGGCATGTAGAAGCCCTTTGTAAAGTTCTAGTTCTCTGGTACCATG
Source organism: Bubalus kerabau (assembly GCF_029407905.1). NCBI lineage: Eukaryota > Metazoa > Chordata > Mammalia > Artiodactyla > Bovidae > Bubalus > Bubalus kerabau. The sequence goes on from NC_073624.1 coordinate 28,018,377, forward strand.
ATTGCACTACAAAAAAAAGTGACAAATCACACATGTAAAAATATACTACTTTGATAATACAGATCTAATCATTGTTTGAGTATAAACATGCTTTGTACCCTTGAAACTCATCACTAACCAGCATCAGAAGATTCAAAATCAGAAGCCTTGTCTCATTCCTATGACCTCCTGTAATGGCTGTTTTCTCTCATTCTTATAATAAAATTATTACCTTGTGTCTTTTAAAATTTCTCCTTTTATGGCAGGCAGATTATGGTGGGAGGGATAAATAAGAGGTGGGTAGGGGTCTAGGCCAGACCAGCATCTAGGAGTTCTGCATCCCTGGATTCAACCAACTGTGGAGCAAAAATACTAAAAGAAAAAAATACCATACAGTTCCCAAAAACAAACTTAAATTTGCCCTGCCCTGGCAACTACAGGCATACCTTGTTTTATTGTACTTCACTTTATTATGGTTCATAGATAGTGGATGTTTTATTTTTATTTTTTAATTTTTTTGCTGTACCAGGGCATTTCTTAGTTCTCTGACCAGGGACCAAATCCGTGCCCCTGCAGTAGAAGCAGAGAGTCTTAACCACTGGACCACCAGGGAAGTCCTGATGGTGCATGTGTTATAAATTGAAGGTTGTGCCAATCCTGTTTCAAACAAGTCTATCTGCACCATTTTTTTTTTTTAAATCATGGAGAACAATTCACTCTTCGAAGATGTACAACATCCGTACTTCAATTTTATTTTTTTTTTGTTTTTTTTTTTTTGACATGTACATGCTGTTTTTTTTACTTCTGACTGTGCTGGGCCTCTGTTGCTGCATGTGGGCTTTCTCTGGTTGTGGAGAGTAGGGGCTGCTCTCTAGTTGTGGCGTGCGGGCTTATTGCAGTGGCTTCTCTTGCTGCAGAGCACAGGCTGTAAGGCATGCAGGCTTCAGTAGTTTCAGCATGCAGGCTCAGCAGTTGTGGCTTATGGACTCTAAGGCCAGGCTCAGTAGTCGTGGCACATGGGCTTAGTTGCTCCAAAGTATCTGAGATCTTCTGGGACCAGGGATCGAACCTGTGTCCCCTGCATTGTCAGGGATATTCTTAGCCGTTGTGCCACCCAGGAAGTCCCTGCACCATTTTTCTAACAACATTTGCTCACTTTGTGTCTCTGTGTCATGTTTTGGTAATTATTGCTGTATTTCAAAGCCTCCACTAGAAAACTATTATGACTCACTGAAGGCTTAGTTGATGGTTACCACTGTTTAGCAATAAAGCATTTTTTAATTAAGGCAGATATGTTTTATTTTTACACATAATGCTGTTGCACACCTAACAGATTACAGTGTAGTGTAAACATAACTCACATGCATTAGGAAACCAAAAAGTGTGTGACCCATGTTACGGCGGTATTTGCTTGATAGTGGTGGTCTGAAGTAGACCCACACTATCTGAGGTATGCCTGTATTTACAGAGCACCCTGGAGAAAGGAATGGCCACCCATTGCAGTAGTCTTGCCTAGAGAATTCCATGGACAGAGAAGCCTGGCAGGCTACAGTCCATAGAGTCACAGAAGAGTCAGACAGGACTGAGCAACTTTCACTTCTTTCTTTTTTACATTGTGTTAGGTATTATAACTAATTGAGAGATGATTTAAAGTGTATGGGAGTGAACAACCCTGGTGGTACAGTGGATAAGAATCCACCTGCCAATGCAGGGGACACAGGTTCCATCCTTGATCCAGCAAGATCCCACATGCTGCAGAGCAACCAAGCCCACAGACTGCAGCTACTGAAGCCTGGGCTCTAGAGCCCATGCTTGCAACAAGAGAAGTCACCACAAGGTGAGACCTGTGCACCACAACGAAGCCCCAGTGCAGTCAAAATATGTAAATAAAAGTAAAAGTACATGGGAGTGTGTATATGTTATATGCAACCACTGGACTGAGCGACTTCACTTTCACTTTTCACTTTCATGCATTGGTGAAGGAAATGGCAACCCACTCCAGTGTTCTTGCCTGGAGAATCCCAGGGACGGGGGAGCCTGGTGGGCTGCTGTCTATGGGGTCGCACAGAGTCAGACACGACTGAAGCGACTTAGCAACAGCATACCGTCTTATATAAGGGACTTGAACATCCTCGGATTTTGGTATCTGCAGTGATCTGGAAATGAGTCCCCAAGGGATGCTGAGGGATAGAGCAGAACGGGCAGATCTCTTAACTGGGAGTTTTGCAAGTCTGAGACTCCAGAGTGGAGAGAAATCTGATTCAGTGAAGAGGCTCTAAATATGTCTGGTGGGTAGAGGGAGCCAGATTTTAAACTAGGAGATCACAGAATAAGAAATTGGGGTATGGTGGCTAATAGGTCGAGCAGGGATGATCTAGGACCAAAGTCTGGTTGGCCTGTGTATTCTCCCTTCATCACAGTGGCACATGGCCTGGAGCTTGTAAAGTGATGGGGACAGAGCAGACTGCCTTATATTCAGTTTATCTGTCAGCATTGTCATTCTGCTCATCCCGAGTGGGAACTCTGAGCAGTAGGACAATTGCAACCAGCTTTAAATCCCTTACAATATACAACAGAGTTCCTTACAGAGAGTAGGTGCTCAGGATTTATTTGTTAAATTAATTTTAAAAATAACTATCACTCTGGATAAATACAGGGAAGGTATGATTATAAAATAAGGCTGATCCACAGGATAAACAACAACAGAAAAATCAGCACCATTAGGCAGACAGAACTACAGCTTTGCTAGTGACTGGAATTCCAAAGTACATGCATGATACATATTTTTAGGGGAGTTTTTCATAGAGTAACCACACCTTGAGTTTAATGCATTTAAATTTTTTGGAACAATGATCCATTTTTACCAATGGTTTCTGTAATTTCAGACTTAAAAACTGGCTGGATGAGTTGCAAATGTATGAAAAAATGGTTTGTGAAAGCAATTTTTAATCATTAAGTTGTTTGTTTTGATGGGTAAAAAAGCACATATCTTTTTAGAGCAATGTTTATTTCATGTTTTGAGTGGCAGGAAAAATAATTGCATGTTTGAAATCTTTGAAATATGTTTTAATGCCTTTAAAATGACTTAAGAGCAAATGTGCCAAATTTATCTACTGCTTAAGCCTTTCCATCGTTGAAAGTTAGCTTTACTTTCCAAGCTTTATGGAAGTATTTAATATGCTCTTCGATTGTGTCTTTTAAACAGCAGTCAGTGTCTGTATCTGGTGGACTGGTTAGAACATTTGACACACCTGCAGCAAGATTTTGCAAAGAAGAGATAGTATAGTTTTGTAGATGCTTGATTCTACTCTAAAAAGATTGGGTATGAGTATTTTTAACATAAAAGAATTATGCAAACATGTTCTTATAGTAGCATTTCATTGATAGATTTAACAGGTATCTGCCTGATATATATGCTGAGCATTAGTTTTCAAAAAAGAGTAACTGCCTTTCTTATTTAAAACACTTTCATTTTAATGAGACAAGGTATTTAGAAGGATTTGGAAAAATCTACAAAATTCAGAGATCACTCTCCAGCATTTTCTGAGCGCCTAATGTATATTTTAAGTTACTGGAAATTCACGGAATTGCAGAATTCTTTGAACACATATTTGCTAATACAGACTAGTAATTGGTAGTTGATTATACACTCAATATGTTGTAGGTACCATTCTAAAGTGCTTTATATGTATTAACTCTTTAATCCTCACAACAGTCCTACAAGATAGGTATGATTATATTTATAAATTTGTAGATGAGTTAGTTGATGGAGATATAAAGAAATTAAGTGATTTGTTTTAAGGTCACACATAGAGTTGGAATTTGAGACCTGTTACTCTGGCTCTGGGTTTCCTAAGTGGCTCAGCGGTAAAGAATCTACCTGCAATGCAGGAGATGTATGTTCGATCCCTGGGTTGGGAAGATCCCCTGGGAAAGGAAATGGCAACCCACTTCAATATTTTTGCCTGGGAAATCCTATGACAGAGGAACCTGGCGGGCTATAGTCCATGGGATTGCAAAAGAGTCAGACACGACTTAGTGACTTAAACAATAGCAAATCTTTGGCTCCAACATCTGTGTTTTTAACTATGATGATATAGAATGTCCCAGCCACTTTGGTAAAATGTAACCATTGTGTGATGCTTCCAATAAAAGGTAACTCACCAGAATTATATAATTTCAGGGGATAAAAACAGACCCCCAAAAGTCATTTAGTCTAACCATTCAGCCAATGGTAGTGCTCTCAAGCAGTGTACAGGCTGCCATGGGGATGGGGAGGAATAGCAACGCAGTGGAATCTCTGTAATGAGCTGTTCAGGGACAGAAACAGTGTCCTCCTTACAGGTTAAACATGTTATATCAGGCTTTTATTATATTTACTGCTGAGTCTTAGATCTGGGATTTGGCCCATGTTATTTCCAAATCCTTATATAATGAGCTGTGTTGCTGCAGATTTCTACCATTATAGCTATAAATTCGAAACACACAAACACACAGAGGCATCCATCCAAGTATAAAATTACTAGGGAAATGGGAAGGACAAAACAATGAATTGGTAGGTTTGGGGGGTGGTAATTACTGGTGGCACTGATGTGGCTAGATCTTGCTAGGAAATGATAGTCTGGAATGATTTCAGGGGCATTGTGAAAGTCAAGAACAGATTCACGAGGGTCAAATGATGTAGACGAATTTCAAATGGTGTGATGAGCTTGTAAATTACTCCATAGAAAAAGGGTGCCTGTGTGTTTTATGTTTCCAGATTTGTCAACAAAATAAATGTAGGGGATAAAGGGTGTTACAGATATTGCTTCCCCAAGTTTAAAAAAATTTTTAATTGAATTTATTTTTGCTTATTTATTTATTGGCCATACTACGTGGCATATGAGACCTTAGTTCCCTGACCAGGGATTGAACCTGCACCCCCTGCATTGGCAGTGTGGAGTCCTAACCACTGACCAGGGAAGTCTCCACTCCCCGCCAAGTTTTTGAAGGAAGAAATAGTACTTTATTTGTATTTGTATCTTTTGTGCCTTGCCTGCTTTGATCTTCAAAATTTGTTGAATTTATATGTACCATATGTCATTTAAGCAGAAGGGAGACTATGTCAGGAAGTTAAATAAAACTTCATACAGTAGTTAATGTTTGAGTATGACTAGGTATTTTATGGGCTTCTCAGGTGGCTCAGTGGTAAAGAATCAGTCTGCCAGTGCAGGAGATCCAAGAGACTCGGGTTTGATCCCTGGATTGGAAAGATCCCTTGGAAATGGCAACCGCTCCAGTATTCTTGTCTGGGAAATCCCATGGACAGAGGAACCTGGCAGGCTACTTAACGCAGAGTCAGACAGAACTGAACACACACGTATTGCATTCAAATAAGAATCTGGGGATTTGAATGTAGCTCCAGTCATTCCTGGGAGCCTTCTTGGGAGTGAGCCCTTTCTCCATTCTCAGAATAATAATGGAGCAGGGGCTCTATATGGGAAAACTGCCATTGTCCAGCCCTCTGTGTCTCTGGGTGGTGGATCTGTTAAGTTTTGGGGTGGAATCTCAGGGAGCTCACAGTCATCATCTAGTAAACTACATGCTTCAAAACCAGCCCCATTGATAATAAAAGTGATCCTTAGTTCTCTCTCTGTTTGCTTTTCTGTTTTGTCTCTCAGTTTATTCAGAATTTGGATAAGGTTATAATTTATTGGGCTCGCTCAAATCCCAATATAGCCAGCAGTGACAGGCATTCTTGGATGGGAATAGTATATGTGAAAGCATATGGAACTGAAAATGCATGATGTCAGAATTATGTCTGGCTGCAAGAATGAGCACAACAGGGGATAATCAAGGAAAGTTTAGGGTTGAATGAAGAAAGTACTCATATGGCATGATAATGAGTAAGCCTTTATCCTTTGGACGTTTGGTTCTAAAAGTATGCTCTGGAGACCCCTAAGGTCTCTAAGAACATTTCAGGGGGAGTCCAAAACCACATTCATACTAGTACTCAGACATCATTTACTTTTTTCACACTCATTTTCTCATGAGTGTACAGGGGAGTTTTCCAGAAAGTACATGTGCACAGTATTACGACAGATTGAGTGCCAAAGTAGATCTGAGACTTCAGCTTCTAGGCTAATAGGATGCCCTTTTTTTTCAGCCAGTCATTAAAGAGATTTGCAAAAATGTACAGCAATATCACGTGTCTCACTAGGGTTTTTTTTTTTTTTTCTAATAGTTATCTTTGCCCCAATTAAGCTTTGCAAAGACTCTTGACACAGAAAAACTGGAAATAATAAATAGGCCAAATAGGTCTTTTTTTTTTTTTTTTAAACTTTACATAATTGTATTAGTTTTGCCAAATATCAAAATGAATCCGCCACAGGTATACATGTGTTCTCCATCCTGAACCCTCTTCCCTCCTCCCTCCCCATTCCATCCCTCTGGGTCGTCCCAGTGCACCAGCCCCAAGCATCCAGTATAGTGCATCGAACCTGGACTGGCAACTCGTTTCATACATGATATTTTACATGTTTCAATGCCATTCTCCCAAATCTTCCCACCCTCTCCCTCTCTCTCAGAGTCCATAAGACTGTTCTATACATCAGTGTCTCTTTTGCTGTCTCGTACACAGGGTTATTGTTACCATCTTTCTAAATTCCATATATATGCGTTAGTATACTGTATTGGTGTTTTTCTTTCTGGCTTACTTCACTCTGTAAAATAGGCTCCAGTTTCATCCACCTCATTAGAACTGATTCAAATGTATTCTTTTTAATGGCTGAGTAATACTCCATTGTGTATATGTACCACTGCTTTCTTATCCATTCATCTGCTGATGGACATCTAGGTTGCTTCCATGTCCTGGCTATTATAAACAGTGCTGCGATGAACATTGGGGTACACGTGTCTCTTTCCCTTCTGGTTTCCTCAGTGTGTATGCCCAGCAGTGGGATTGCTGGATCATAAGGCAGTTCTATTTCCAGTTTTTTAAGGAATCTCCACACTGTTCTCCATAGTGGCTGTGCTAGTTTGCATTCCCACCAACAGTGTAAGAGGGTTCCCTTTTCTCCACACCCTCTCCAGCATTTATTACTTGTAGACTTTTGGATCGCAGCCATTCTGACTGGTGTGAAATGGTACCTCATAGCAAATGAAGCAACTGACAAACAACTAATCTCGAGAATATACAAGCAACCCCTACAGCTCAACTCCAGAAAAATAAACGACCCAATCAAAAAATGGGCCAAAGAACTAAATAGACATTTCTCCAAAGAAGACATACAGATGGCTAACAAACACATGAAAAGATGCTCAACATCACTCATTATCAGAGAAATGCAAACCAAATAGGTCTTTTTTAACACCAAAAAGATAGTCAATCTTTTGGAAAAATGTTATTTACATTAGCATGTGATGGATTTATTTTTAGTGAATAGAATAAAAAATTAAAATTTTTATTTATATTGATGTATGATAATGTGTTAATTTATAATACAGCAAATATTAGTAAGTATAATTAACATAAACAAAAGCTGTATAGGGCTCTTAGTAGTTTTAAAGATCAAGTGTGAGAATGTATCCTCTGCATGCTGCTGCCTGCCAAGTCGCTTCAGTCGTGTCCGACTCTGTGCGACCCGATGGACTGCAGTCTACCAGGCTTCTCCGTCCATGGGATTCTCCAGGCAAGAACACTGGAGTGGGTTGCCATTTCCTTCTCCAATGCATGAAAGTAGAAAGTGAAAGTGAAGTCACTCAGTTGTGTCTGACTCTTAGCGACCCCATGGACTGCAGCCTACCAGGCTCCTCCATCCATGGGATTTTCCGGGCAACAGTACTGGAGTGCGGTGCCATTGCCTTCTCCTATCCTCTGCATAGTGGAGAACATTTAGAGGTTTTAAAGTAAGGGATCAAGATGATCTAGTTCATATTAGATATTTAATTCTTCAGAAGTTATAAAGAATGGCCTTGCCCAGCTTTGGTAAAGATGTGGGAAAGGAGCATTCCATGGGTCAGAAGATGAATTGGTATAGCCCTTAAATAGAGAGTTTTGGCAATATCTACCAAAAGACTGTAAATAAAGCATAGTTTTTGGCTCAGGAATTTCACTTTTAGGAATGCATTCTAAGGAAATAACTGAATAAATGCTAAAGATATAAATACTGTGTATTAATACTTATTGTAATATTATTTATAATGCTTAAAAGAAATAGAAAATGACCTAAATGTTCATATTTTAGGCTCTGCCAGCTTTGGAAATCACTGCCTGGGCCAGACTGAGCCTTGATTCCCTCTTTTAATTATTTTTTAATCTATTTATTTACTTTATTATTATTATTTGTTTATTTTTGGCTGTGCTGGGTCTTCATTGCTGCATGGGCTTTTCTCTAGTTGCAGCTAGCAAGGGCCACTCTCTAGTTGTGGTGCTTGGGTTTCTCATTGCGGTGGCTTCTCACTGTGGTGGCTTCTCCCATTGCAAAGCCTGGGCTATAGGGTGCACAGGCTTCAGTAGCTGCTGCCTGTGGGCTCAGTAGTTGTAGCTACTGGTCTCTGGAGCACAGGCTCGATAGCTATGGCACACGGACTTAGCCACTCTATGGCATGTGGGATCTTCCTGGACCAGAGATTGAACCCCAGTCTCTTTCATTAACGGGCAGATTCTTCACCACTGAGCCGCCAGGGAAGCCCGTTTCTTTTAATTATAATGAGATTGAAAGTTAAGCATTCCAAGAGTCAGAGGCTCATTGAAGGATTGCATGTGCCCTTGGTTCTTCATCAAATTCAGCACCCAAATAATATTCCAAATTTACCTGCCCTGCAATCAACCATCGCCCTCAAGGTGAGAGGCTTATAAATCCCAAGGGTCCAGACACCCGAAGCAGGCTGTCCAGACATCCGAAGTATGTAGCTGTGGTGGACAATCACCAGTGGCCACATAGCTCTACATGTGCAGATTTGACTGGGCTACCTTTCCTGAGATAAAATTCTAAGTCTGCAATAAAATTATTTTACATCTTCCTGTAGCCAAATTAAGGATATAAAAATGTAAGTTTCTCATAAAACTTCAGTTCAGTTCAGTTCAATCGTTCAATTGTGTCCGACTCTTTGCGACCCCATGAATCGCAGCACGCCAGGCCTCCCTGTCCATCACCAACTCCCGGAATTCACTCAGACTCAAGTCCATCGAGTCAGTGATGCCATCCAGCCATCTCATCCTCTGTCATCCCCTTCTCCTCTCGCCCCCAATCCCTCCCAGCATCAGAGTCTTTTCCAATGAGTCAACTCTTCACATGAGGCGGCCAAAGTACTGGAGTTCCAGCTTCAGCATCATTCCTTCCAAAGAAATCCCAGGGCTGATCTCCTTCAGAATGGACTGGTTGGATCTCCTTGCAGTCCAAGGGACTCTCAAGAGTCTTCTCCAACACCACAGTTCAAAAGCATCAATTCTTCAGCGCTCAGCCTTCTAAACTTATGAATATATAAATATATACTTTTAAAAAGTTCATAAAGTTCATAAAGTGCACAGGTCCTAATCAAAGGATTTATAGAAGTGACTCATTTTCCATCAGTGCAAACATGCAGATTTCTTAGTTGTCAGAGCATAATGATCCTTGGCAATATTAGATTTGTTCCCAGAAGAACAAAGCTTACATGATTGGCACTAGAACTTTCAAACCCATTTAGTATTTCTCCAAGAATCTCCAACAATAATCCAACAATAGGGGAGTCATAAGATTACAGTACATAAATATAACGGGCTACTAGTAACCTCAAGGATGAAGAAAGAAATAATTTTTATCTTTTATCTATAAGTAAGTTTTTTTCCCTTTGTTTTCTTTCAGGATTTTTTCTTTATCTTTGACTTTCTGTAGTTTGGAAATCATATGCTTAGGTGTAGTCTTTCTGGAATTTATCCTGCTTTGTGTTCTTGAAGCTTTCTGGATCTACAGTTTGGTGTCTGGTAAGAATTTGAGGAAATCCTCAGTCATTGTTTGAAAGATTTCTTCTGTTTGTCTTTTCCTGTGGCATTTCCATTATGAATTTGATATACTTTTTTAGTTGTCCTACAGTCCTTGAGTATTCTGTTCTTGTTCAGACTTAATTCTTTTTACATTTTAATTTTTGAGGATAATACTGATATGTCATTTAACTCACAGGTTCTTTATTCAGTCATGTCCAGTCTACTAGTAAGTCCATTAAAGGAATTCTTTATTTCTGTTACACCGTTGATTTTTTTTTTGGAGGGGGGGTATACCTCAGCTGAAACTCCAGTACTTTGGCCACCTCATGCGAAGAGTTGACTCATTGGAAAAGACTCTGATGCTGGGAGGGATTAGGGGCAGGAGGAGAAGGGGACGACAGAGGATGAGATGGCTGGATGGCATCACTGACTTGATGGACGTGAGTCTGAGTGAACTCTGGGTGTTGGTGATGGACAGGGAGGCCTGGCGTGCTACGATTCATGGGGTCGCAAAAAGTCAGACACGACTGAGCGACTGATCTGATCTGATCTGATCTGAAGCATTTCAAGGCTATGGTTTTTCCAGTGGTCATGTATGGATGTGAGAGTTGGACTGTGGAGAAAGCTGAGCACTGAAGAACTGATGCTTTTGAACTGTGGTGTTGGAGAAGACTCTTGAGAGTCCCTTGGACTGCAAGGAGATCAGCCCTGGGATTTCTTTGGAAGGAATGATGCTAAAGCTGAAACTCCAGTACTTTGGCCACCTGATGCGAAGAGTTGACTCATTGGAAAAGACTCTGATGCTGGGAGGGAGTGGGGGCAAGAGGAGAAGGGGATGACAGAGGATGAGATGGCTGGATGGCATCACCGACTCAACGGACGTGAGTCTGGGTGAACTCTGGGAGTTGGTGATGGACAGGGAGGCCTGGTGTGCTGAGATTCATGGGGTTGCAAGAAGTCGGACACGACTGAGTGACTGAACTGAACTGAAGCATTTCTTTTCTTTTTAAAAATATTTATATATTTATTTTTGTCTATGCTAGTTCTTCATTGGAGAAGGCAATGGCAACTCACTCCAGTATCCTTGCCTGGGAAATCCCATAGACAGAGGAGCCTGGTGGCTACAATCCATGGGATCACAAAGAGTTGGACACAACTTAGTGACCAAACAACAACAATATATTAGCCTTGAGAAAATCATTATAATCCTACTACCAGTGGTGAAGAATCTGCCTGCCATTGCAGGAGACATAAGAGATATGGGTTCAATCCCTGGTTGGGAAAGATCCCCTGAAGGAGGGCATGGCCACCCACTCCAGTATTCTTGCCTGGAGAATCCCATGGACAGAGGAGCCTGGCAGGCTACAGTGCATAGTATTGCATAGAGTCAAACATGACTGAAGCGACTTAGCAGGTCTTCACTGCTGCACCTGCTTTAGTTCCTCTAGTTTTGGTGAGTGAGGACTACTCCACCTTGTGTTGTGCAGGTTTCTCACTGTGACGGCCTCTTTTGTTGCAGAGCATGGGATCTAGGCATGTGGGCTTCAGTAGTTGTGGCATGTGGGTTCAGTAGTTATGGCGCACGGGCTCAGTTGCTTCACTGCATGTGAGATTCTCCTGGACCAGGAATTGAACCCTTGTCCCCAGCATTCGGAGGCAAACTCTCAGCTACTAGACTGCCAGAGAAGCCGTAACTCTAGCATTTCATTTTTGTTCTTTCTTAGGATTTCCATCATGCTGCTTGTGTTTCCATCATCTATCTGTTGTTGCAGGTTCTCTATCTATAGTACCCTAGCATATTAATCACAACTGTTTTAAATTCTTCATTTGAAGAAAAATGATACTGGCTCTAGCAATGAGGGGTGCTATGGTGTTGTGTATGAATGTCCACTGGCTGGTTGCATTTGTCAGAAAAATTCCCTGGACTGTGGCCTCCAAGTGAGCTATTTGCACAGTTTGGCCAGGTACCAGTGTGCACTGTTCCTTTTGACAAGAAGACTGGTTTTCACACAGGTATGGGTTGGATTCAATTTTCTTCAGAAAAAGAACTTAATACATGATAACAGGAAAACCCTGTTATTCATGGAATGAAGTTCCATGTTCAAGCTCAAAAACCTAAAGCTTTGCAAAGGGATCAAACATCTGATGAAGATAAAGATTTTTGAGACCATTACTGTTAAATAAAGTAAACAAACTGAAAAAAAATTTTTCCCCATCTGATAATTTTAACATTCCTGCCTTTTCTGGTTCTGATGTGTGAGCTGTGTCTTCAGGGTGTATTTTTTTGCATTTTGGTGTGCCTTGTAACTTTTTTTTGATAGCTAAGATGTGCTGTACCAGGTAATGGGAACTGTAGTAAATAGACCTTTAGTTAATGTGGTGAAGTGTGGGATCAGGAGAAGCATTCTATGGTCCTGTAGCTGGGTCTCAGTCTTTCAGTAAGCCTCTACCTCTGGACTGTGAACTTCACAAGTGTTTCTCAGGCTTTATTTCTCCCCTTTTAGAGGGCATAGGATGGCTAGGGAGGGCTGGAGTAGGATATTTCCCTTCCCCAGTTCAGTTAGGCTCTGATGCTAGCTGAGTGGATTAAACTCTTGACAAGCAGTTTCCCCTGAGGGCAAGTCTTGTTAAAAACAGGGTGCTCTAGGTTTCCCTGGTGGCTCAGTGGCAAAGAATTCACTTGCCAATGCAGGAGACATGGGTTCGATCCTTGGTCTGGGAAGATCCCACGTGCAGTGGAGCAACTAAGCCTGTCTACCACAACTATTGAGCCCGTGCTCTAGAGCCCAGGAGCCGCAACTACTGAGCCTATAAGCCACAATTACTAGAGCCTGTGCTCTGCAACAAGAGAAGCCACCGCAACGAGGAGTCCATGCAACACCACTGAAGAGTCGCGCCTGCTTGCTGCAACTAGAGAAAAGCCCACACAGCAATGAAGACCCAGAACAGCCAACAATAAATAAATAAAATTATGTATGTTAAAAAAAGAGAACTATCATTAAAAAAGATAGGGTGCTCTGAGGTATTTCAAAATGGTTCCTTTCCCCTTCCCCCTGCAGAAGCCAAAGAGGATTTGTCTCCAAAGTTTACTTTGGAAATCTGGTTGAATACCTGGGCGTTAATATCACGATATTGTTGGGGCCTTCCTATGATGAGTTCCTTTGGAGTTTTAATTCTTGGACTTATCTGCACTGGGACTCCAGCAATTCATTGATTACAATTCATATTTTCCTATCCTAGCACTGGTTCCCACGGTGGTTTCTTCTTGTGAGCCTTGACTCTCTGAAGCCACAACTTTGTATCCACCTATCTCTGCAGTCTTGAGGGCAGCCATTTTCCCTGTGAACTTGTCTTATGGATCCAAGAAGAGTTGTTGACTTTTAGTATCTTCAGTTTTCCACCTCTTGTTAAGAGGGAGTAGCAACTTCCAAGCTTCTATCGTGTCAAAATGGACATGGGAATATAAAGGATTAAAAAAAATAAGAATGGCTGCATTAAAATTTATGATTCAAATTACTGTTAGTAGATTTAAGGAAAACTGAAGACATCTGTATTGTTTATAATGTATCTAACTGTTTTGCACCGATGTTAGTTTCTTGGTTTAGATAATGTACTACAGTTAATATAAGGTGTTACCAGTGCAGGAAACCTGATGGAAGGTTCCCGCACTCTGTGCTATATTTTACAACTTCTTGAGAATTTCTAACATTTAAAAATAGAGGCTTTTCTTAAGTAAATGAAACTAGAAAAAACATTCACAACATAAGAAGGAAAAAAAAAGCCTCAATGTATAAAAAGCTAACCAATCAATAAAAAATACATCCTAGCAGAGAAGTAGGCAAAAGACATAAATAGGTACTTTGCAAATCATGGATACCTAATTTATGAAAATTTGTTTAGACTCACTCACAGCTGAGACACAGCAGATAGAAGACATATCACTTTCTATTTATTATCCTGGTAATAATTAACAATGAACATAATAATACCAATCACTGCCGAAACTGTCAGTAATTGGGTGCTCCATCTACTGCTCGTAGAAGGGTAAATTGGCACAATTTCATAGGAAACCAATTTGATAACACATAAAGTAGCAAATAGTTGCAGTTTCATATATAGGAGTTTATTCTTAGGAAAGCAGTACACAAATATATCTATAGACATATTCATCAAGCGTTATTTATAGTAAAAATCTTAAGGAACAATAATAGAAAAATGATTAACTACAGCAGAATATCATTGTTGTAGAAGAATATTAAATGGCATGGGAAAATGATTCCAGGTATCAAAAATCTAATTAAAAAACAATATGAAAAGATATGTACAATATGATGCCAGTTCTGTTTCCAAAGGTTATATGTGAAGGAAAAAATATGGAAATAACAAAATAGCAATAATCAGATATCCCGGGGTAGTGGGGTCCTGTATGATTTATTTTCTTCTTTGTGATTGTCTTAGTTTTTCATCTTTTAATGTTGATCATGTATCGCTTTTATAAACAAAGCAATAAATAAAATAGATCTTAATAAAATCTGTCAGCCAAATTTATTAAACTCCCATTATTCTAGGTTATACAGGAATAATACTCTTAAATTTTTTTAATTTAATTTTATTTTGGCTGCACAGCATAGCATGTGGGATCTTAGTTCCCTGACCAGGGATTGAAACCACACGCCCTGCAGTAGAAGTACAGTCTTAACCACCGAACCACTAGGGAAATCCCAGTAATAATACTCTTTCATACTTGTAAAGCTAACAATCTAAAGGATAAGCTAACATAAGATGGTGTGCGTGCCTGCTCAGTTATGTCCAACTCTTTGCGACCCCATAGACTGTAGCCTGCCAGGCTCCTCTGTTCAAACAAGAATTTTCCAAACAAGAATACTGGAGTAGGTTGCCGTTTCCTACTCCAGTAGATCTTCCTGACCCAGGGATTGAACCTGTGTTTCCTGCATTGCAGGCAGATTGTTTACCACTGAGCCACCTGGGAAGCCCCCAACGTAAGATGACAGGAACACCTTAACACACATATGATCCAGCAGAGCTATTACAGGAGAGCTACGAGGAAGTCTGTGTAAGAACAGAATGTGAACTTGGCAGTCAGTCAGATCTAGCCTCAAGTCCTACCTGGTTTGACAGAAAACAACAAAATTCTGTAAAGCAATTATCCGTCAATAAAAAAATAAAAAAGAGAAGATTGCTTTTAAAAAGTTTTGTTTTCTCTTCTAAGAATGGAGGTAGTAATACTTACATCATCTAAGGGATAATGACAAATTAAATAAGGTATGTAAATGCCTAGTACATACAATATGTTGAATAATTTTTAGTTTCTTTTCCTAAAAAGACCTTTGGTAATAAACATGTAATATTCTTTGTAATATTCATTGTATACATGGACCACAACTTCTTCATCCATTCATCTGTGGATGGGCATCTAGGTTGCTTCCATGTCCTAGCTACTGTAAATAGTACTGTGATGAACGTTGGGGTGCATGTGTCTTTTTCAATTTTCTCAGGGCATATGCCCCATAGTGGGATTGCTGGGTCATATGGTAGTTAATTCCTAGTTTTTTAAAAGGAATCTCCATGCTGTTCTCCATAGTGGCTATATCAATTTATGTTCGCACCAACAATACATCAGGGCTCCGTTTTCTCCACACCCTCTCCAGCATTTAGTGCTTGTAGATTTTTTGGTGATTGCTCTTTGGACCAATGTGAGTTCTAGTGAGGTGGATGAACCTAGAACTTGTTATACAGAGTGAATTAAGTCAGAAAGAGAAAAATAAATATCATATATTAATGCATATATATAGAATCTAGAAAAATGGTACTGATGAACCTATTTGCAGGACAGGAATAGAGACACAGACATAGGAAATAGACTTGTGGACAAAAAAGGGGCAAGAGAGGGTGGGACGAGTTGAGAGAGTAGCCTTGAAACGTATCCATTACCATATGTAAGTGTGTTAAGCCGCTCAGTTGTGTCCAATTCTTTTCACCCCATGGACCATAGCACACCAGGTTCCTCTGTCCACTGAATTCTCCAGGCAAGCATACTGGAATGGATAGCCATTACCTACTCCAGAACCTGGGTCTCCTGCACTGAGGGCAGATTCTTTACCATCTGAGCCACCAAAGAAGTTGTAAATGTATGTACATTTTACCATATGTAAAATAGCTAATGAGTAGTTGATGTATAACATATGGAGTTCAATGCGGTCCTCTATGACAAGCTATGGAGTGGGGGAAAGAGTCAAAAGGGAGGCAACATAGTTATACTTAATGGCTGATGCATGTCATATGGCAGAAGCCAACACAATATTTTAAAGCAATTTTCCTCTAATTAAAAAATAAATTAAAAAAATAAACTTGTCTTGGAAAGTTTGTAAAGAGAAAAATTAAAACACAATGAAGAGGTAAGAGGTCATAGGTTATCCAGACTGGAGTCAGATAGGGTGTGGTGCACATTGTGGGGGGTGGGGAAGAAACTAATAAAGGCTGAAATGGAAAAGAGCTACCCCCTCAGCTCAGTGAAGCTTCTCTGGTTAGGAGGGGAGGGATGAGAGCATTACAGTAGAAAAGAAAATGGGAAACTTGATGAAATGTTTATTACGTTCCACTGGAGTTAAGCTTCTTGAGGTCAGGCACCTGTCTATCTGGCTCACTTTTTTTCCTTCCACTTTTATTGAAATATAGTTGACATACAGCTCAGAGTGTAAGATAAACAGCATAATGATTTGACTTACATACATTATGAAATGATTTCCTCAGTAAGTTTAGTGAATATCCATCATCTCATACGGGTACAAAATTAAAGAAATAGGAAAATTCTTTTTTCTTGTAATGGGACAACTTCCCCATATAAATACAGCAATGTTAGTCATAGACATTACACCCCTAGTAGTTATGTTATAGTTGGAAGTGTGTACCTTTTACCATCTTCATCCAATTCCTCCTCATCTCAGCACCCACCTTTGGTAAGCACAAATCTGATCTTTTTTTCTATGGGTTTGTTTTTGAAGAATAGTTGACCTATGTAACACTGTGTTAGTTCCTGTTACAAAGCATAGTGATGTGATACTTCTGTATGTATCCAAATGATTACTACAATGACCTTGTGTCACTGTAGAAAGATATTACATTCAGTTCAGTTCAGTCTCTTTGCCACCCCATGGACTGCAGCACGCCAGACCTCCCTGCCTATCACCAAGTCCCAGAGTTTACTCAAACTCATGTCCATTGATAATTGTGATTATATTCCCCACAATGTATGTATGTATTTATGTATGTGATTATTTGTTACTGATTTCTTAAGTTCAAAAGATTTTAGTAACCCTGCATTTTCACTCCTTGCCCACAAGCTTTACTGGATTTGATGTCATATTTTAAGACATTTGTTCTGTGTATCTCTCAACTACTTCCTGTGGATAAAGATGATTTTACTACTTTTGTCTTTTAACCCTCCTACTAGCTTTATATGGGCTTCCCTGGTGGCTCAGATGGTAAAGAATCTGCCTGTGATTCGGGAGACCTGGGTTCAATCCCCGGGTTGGGAAGATGCCCTGGAGAAAGAAACAGCAACCTGCTCCAGTATTCTGGCCTGGAGAATTCCGTGGACTGTATAGTCCATGGGGTCCCAAAGAGTCAGACATGACTGAGTGACTTTCACTTTCACTAGCTTTATATGTGGCTGATTTACTACCTTTATGATATAACTGGGTTTGTAGTTATCTCATGGTGGTTTCGTTTGCATTTCTCCGGTGACTAATGATGTTAAGATTTTGTCAGATTTTTGCCTTCTGCACGAATTTGATGTCCTCCATCAAATATGAATGACAGTAATGTAAATCAAACATGCCAACACTGTAAAATGCCTCCTACAAACAGTTTGCTTATTGATTCACTTTTATTCCCACCCCCTTTAAAGTGTTCTTATATATACATCTTGAGGACATATGTAAGTTTCTATCTCTTCGAAGCATTTTCATTTTCATTATTTCGCTGGATTTAGTACAAAGTACGGAGAAGGCAATGGCACCCCACTCCAGTACTCTTGCCTGGGAAATCCCATGGACGAAGGAGCCTGGTAGGCTGCAGTCCATGGGGTCTCGAAGAGTTGGACATGACTGAGCGACTTCACTTTCACTTTTCACTTTCATGCATTGGAGAAGGAAATGGTAACCCACTCCAGTGTTCTTGCCTGGAGAATCCCAGGGATGGCGGAGCCTGGTGGGCTGCTGTCTATAGGGTGGCACAGAGTTGGACACTACTGAAGCGACTTAGCAGCAGCAGCAGCAGTACAAAGTAACTTTTCTCTTGGTAAAATCCCCCAGATTATTTATATGACCAGCATGAAATGATGCTTTTGAGAGCACTTCTTGCCCCATATTTTGAGGCATTCCTTTCTTTAGGAGAGTTCAAAGCCTTTTGATGTTAATATTCATAGAATCTTGGTGAAACGGATAGGAAGCACTGAGAGAAGAAAATGAAATTCCAGAAGGCAAAGTGACTTAGCCCAAATCTCAAAGCGAACTTCTGTAATGCAAACTGTAAGTTGAGTCACAGTCATCAGATATGTCACCAGACTGACTGCAACCTGGCTAACCAGGGCACCTCTCCCTCATGGAGTCAGACTGATAAAGGTTTCAAATGAAGTCGAATCACTTCATCTTCTGATATAAAGTTAGTATCATTTCCCCCCAAATCTTTCAGAACTAGAAAGTTATCATGAGCCATGCCATGTAGAGTCCCCATGGATTTGCCAACTGATGGCGATAAAGAAAAACATGGTCATTCTGCCCCACAGAGAAAGATGTGTGAGAATGCAGTAATGTAGGGGAAAACAGTTTCATAGAACAATTCACAGAAATCTCCTGTCCTTTTGTACACACATAAATACTTTCAAGTAAGAAGACTCTGTGTTTTGAGGAAAAACAACAAAGAAAAGGATAGGACCTCTAGCAATAAAGAAATAAAACACACCGGTGTTCCAGGTTGGTTTTTCTGAACATACTGCATATTTAAAGAGTCACTGTGAGGAAATATGTCTGATGTTTAGCAAATATGCCAGAATTCATACACCCAAGGATGGTGCTTTTTTACCTCCTTAAAGTAGGCATCTTGGGATGTTTATACGCTTATTTCAATGTCACTGCATCACTGATAAAAACATTTTTGGGATTGCTATTTTGGAATTGACTTCAGAGCCTTAGGAACATTCTTTTGATTAGCTTCAGGATTCTGTGGCTCCGTAAGAAAGTAAGTTTCAAATATTCACTCGCCATTTGACTACTTTAAGTCTCAGACTCCTTATTCTGCTCTTTTGTATATTTGTTTATTTTTGGCTGTGCTGGGTCTTCCTTGCCTCATGTGGGCTTTCTCAAGTTGCGATGTGCTGGCTTCTCATTGCGGTGGCTTCTCTTATTGCAGAATACAGGCTCTAGGTGCTCTGGCTTCAGCAGTTGCAGCTCGTGATCTCTAGAGCACAGGCTCAATAGTTGTGGCGCATCTGCTTAGTTGCTCTGAGGCATGTGGAGTCTTCCTGGACCAGGGATAGAACCCATGTCCCCTGCATTGGCAGGCAGATTCTTATCCACTGTAGCACCAGGGAAGTCCTCTCCTCTTTTCTTACTCCTTATTCTCATCCAATTCTGTTTGTCTTGTTTTTTTAATTTATTACTTAATCTCTCATTTGCCTCTCCTTCTGTAAATCAGACATGACAGTGAGCTCACAGTCTCAGGGGAAATCTTTACTTCTATTCTGGACCATGCTCTCGTCTTGTCTTCTGCCTAAGGTGCTATGGGCAGCTCTCAGTAGAAACCTTGGTCCAGCCTGATTCCAGAAACAATTCTCCTGCCCACTCCAAGGCCAGATGACTACATACACACCTAATACAGCAGTGGGATGATGACCCACCAATGACTCAGTGACAGTGATCGTCATCATTTAAGAGCAAAAGTAATTTGTTAAAATGGCCCACAGTGATTTGGTACCAATGGCTGATATGTAGGGAATGACATATCAGCTCAAGCTGCATAAGGAAAATAAAGGCTGAGAAGTGAATGCAAAGTAGAGAGACTGGACTTGTCCTGAGGCTCTGAGTGCTGCACTGCGTTCCTCCCCTTAAACTAGGGGATGCTGCCTGCATGGCAGCGTGGACTCATCTCTTGCTCTCATTACATTAGAGTGAGCTTGGGCTCTGCTCCATGTTTTCTTCTCTTTGGGACCCATGCTGCTGGGCCTTGTCTCTTGATGGAGGAAAATGCAACTTAGTGGACCATACACACAAATATTTGGGGGCACTGACTGTAGAGTTGGAATGAACACACTGCATGCCATAGTTGGTTGAAGGGAAAACTAATTTATTATAGAGTAATTTTTTTATTTTGGAATTTTTATAGTATGTGTTTTATTTTTATTCATTAAAATTTTTTAATTGGAGGATAACTGCTTTACAATGTTGTTTTAGTTTCTGCTGTACAACGATGTGAATCAACTATACATATGTGTATACATATGCATGCATGCATGCTAATCACTTCAGTTGTGTCTGATTTTTGGGGACCCCATGGACTGGAGCCCACCAGACTTCTCTGTCCATGGGATTCTCCAGGCAAGACTATTGCAGTGGGTTAGGCTTCCCTGGTGGCTCAGAGGTTAAAGAGTCAGCCTGGAATGCAGGAGACCTGAGTTCAATCCCTGGGTGGGGAAGATCCTCTGGGGAAGCAAATGGCAACCCATTCCAGTACTCTTGCCTGGAGAATCCCGTGGAGGGAGGAGCCTGGTAGGCTACAGTCCATGGGGTCCCGAAGAGTCAGACACGACTGAGAGACATTTTTTAAAATTTTTTATTATTTATTTTATACATTGGGCTTCTTCAATGGTTCAATGAGTAAAGAATCTACCTGCAATGCAGAAGACACAGAAGACAGAGGTTCGATCTCTGGGTTGGGACGATCCTCTGGATGAGGAAATGGCATCCCTACATACAAACAAGTTCCACTCCAGTATTCTCATCTGAAAAATTCCATGGACAGAGGAGCCTGGTGGACTACAGTCCATGGGGTCACAAAGAATCAGACACAACTGAGCCACTAACCAGAATTTTTTCTCTCCATACATATATGCCCTCCCTCTTGAGTCTCTCTTCCACCTCCACAACCCATCCCTATGGGTAGATTCATTTTTAAAAGCTAGACTTTGTTGGTTTAGTTTTAAATATCTTTGTTGGGAGGGAGGGCACTTATGTTCCTATCTCCAGCAGCTCTGAAATATTTACCCTGTAGAAGGAAAAGTCATGTAACAGTAAATAAAAACTCTGACAATAAAAATGCATTAGTATTTTCTTTGGGATAATACATTTTTATAGTGGCATTTATCAATTTATATTCCTCGTGGCATTTTACTTGAATTGATAGAAAGACAAATTGTGTTTTCCAAGCACAGGAAAGCAGATTATCCCAAGTAGAGAAATGGGGAAACTGACTACATCTGTATGTTGGTTCATAATCTCAGGAACTTCCAGGGGGCAGATCTGAAACTGAACAAGGAGAGCCAGGAGTGAACAAAGAAAGAGGCAGACCACTCCAGGCAGGTAGGTGGCAGTTCTCAGGAGCAAGAAAACTTATATACCAGGTTTGTCTCAGACGGCTGCATGATGCATAGATCTCTGCCCCCACCCACGAAGATCTTAGGAATTTACATAGAGGCCTTAATGGGGTTCAGTCACATATACTATCCTGATGGTCTCACCACCACTTCACTCTCTCAAGGTTGCATGCTTGAAACGGCTTCAGCTATAAGACTGGGTGCAGAATGGACATTCCCAGGACAGGGAAGGGTGAGGAGCCTCTGATTGCCTGAGTCCATCCAGCTTCTGGGTCAACAGCCAGTCACGTTCTGTCCATGGCTTTTGTCAACACTGTGATTACTGCTCATGCTCAAAGATGACCCCTTTGTGGGATTCTGGATACTTTTCCTTGCCGAGGTAAGTCAGATTCCAGTGCTTTATTTGCAGTATTTCCCATGACAGCTTCACCTGAAGAAGCTGTGTGTATGCATGTGTTTTAAGTCACTTCAGTCATGTCCGACTCTGTGCAACCCCATGGACGGTAGCTCACCAGGCTCCTCTGTCTGCGGAATTCTCCAGGCAAGAATACTGGAGTGGGTTGTCATGCCCTCCTTCAGGGGATCTTCCTGACCCAGGGAACAAACCCACGTCTCTTATGTCTCCTGAATTGGCAGGCGAGTTCTTTACCACTAGCATCCCCTGGGAAGCCCAGAAGAAATTGACATAAGACCAAAAGAAAACCATCTAATTACAGTAAGTCCCCTACATACAAACGAATTCCATTCTGAGAGCAAGTTCGTAAGTCCAATTTGTTCGTTAAGTCCAACAAAGTTAGCCTAGGTACCCAACTAGCACAATTGGCTATATAGTGCCATACTGTAATAGGTTTAGAATACTTTTCATACAAATAATACATTAAAAATACACAAAAATTAAAAAAAAAACATTTTAATCTTACAGTACAGTACCTCAAAAAGTACAATCACTGGCATACAGAGGCTGGCATCAAGTGAACAGACAAGAAATAAAGATACTGTACTACTGTACTCTGGGCTTTCCTGGCAGCTCCGTGGTAAAGAATTTTTCTGCCAATGCAGGAGACGTGGGTTCGATCCCTGGGTCAGGAGGATCCCCTGGAGAAGGAAATGGCAACCCACTCCAGTATTCTTACCTGGAGAATCTCATGGACAGAGGAGCCTGGTGGGCTGCAGTCCATAGGGACACAAAAGAGTCATATATGACTTAGTGACTAAACGCCAACAACTGCTAGACTACTCTACACAGTGCTGTAAAGTACACAAACGCACAGCCACTAGTAGAGAACGCACGCGTGTAACAATGTATGCCAGACACGTGGACTAACTTACATGATTGGATGTGTGAACGCACGTTCACATCTTTGAAAGCTTGAAACTTGAAGGTTCGTATGTAGGGGACTTACTGTAATAAAAACGCTAGGATCCTACTGCCAGGATTTTGGCCGATGCCTCAGAGAATCAGGTAGTTCTCCAGGCGCGTGTGGGAAAGAGGCAATCCTGAGAATGTATGGGGAGGGTAAGGCAGGCAGGAGAGAGTCAGGGAGCCCAGGCAGCAGGCCCCTTGTCCCCATCTGCCCAGACCCACATGAAGGGTGAGAATGGTGAAGGCAGGGAGTTGTACTGGATTCTGTTCTCTCTACACATTGAGTACTGAGCTCAGGGTTCCTGACATGCAGGGGGAAGGGAAGGAAAGGGCAGGATGTCAGGGCTCCATCATCGCAATCCTACAAAAGAAACAGATTGTAAAAGCCGCGAGAAGGATTTATGACTGCAGGGACCTTTGTGAGTCCTTTTATTAGCCTAGTATATCACTCCCCTCCCATCCTTGTGCTGACAACACTCCTTAGCCCTTCCCTGGATTTCTTGTCAAGCTGGGCAACTATATAAAATGAACAGACCGGAGCTGCAGGAAGGGACTGATTGATTCCTGTGTGCGCCCGCACACGAAGAAGCAATTTTATTCTAAGAGGTTCTCTTATGCTGGCTTCTGGTGAGGGAATCTCAGATGGTTTCTGACAACTCTGTGTTTTTAAAGACTTTTATTTTTTCTTACAAGGGTCTTCCTAAGAGCATAAATCAAATTATAAAGAGAAGGGTATGCTCTCTTAAACAGTTTTGAAAAGTAAAGTGTGAGTCATTCAGTCATGTCCGACTCTTTGTGACCCCATGGACTGTATCCCACCAGGCTCCTCTGTCCACAGAATTCTCCAGGCAAGAATACTGGAGTGGGTTGACATTTTCTTCTCCAGGGGATCTTCCCAAGCCAGGGATCAAACATGGTTCTTCTGCACTGCAGGCAGACTTTTCCCACTGAGCCATCAGGGAAGCCCCAGTTATTTGAAAGTTTGGAGAGGGCTATGGTGGATGTGCCGGGCCCAATACAGTCAGTGAATGGTTCAGGCCCTTTCAAGCCATCTATGCAGCTGGCTTTGCATTTCTGGGGCTTCTCTCGTGGCTCAGATGGTAAAGAATCTGCCTGCAGTGCGAGAGACCTGTGTTCAATTCCTGGGTCAGGAAGATCCCCTGGAGAAGGGAATGACTACCCACTCCAGTATTCTTGACTGGAGAATTCCATGAACAGAGGCTACAGTCCATGGGATCCCAAAGAGTTGGACATGACTGAGCGACTAATATTTTCACTATGACTGAGAAGTTCACAAGGGACAGATCCAATGTTTTCTCCTCTGTAAAACCTTTCTTTTTTTAAACTGAAGTACAGTTGATTTAGAGTATTGTGTTAGTTTCAGGTATACAGGAAAGTAACTGGGTTATACATATATATGTATATATTTTTATTTTGATTCTTTTCAAACTAAAATCTGTATTATAGATTATTACAAGATATTCAATATAGTCTCCTGTGCTAGACATTAAATCCTTCTTGCTTATCTATTTTGTATATAGTACTGTCCATCTGTTAATCCCATATTTCCAGTTTATCACTCTCCCCACCCTTTCCCCTTTAATAACCATTTGTTTCCCATGTCTGTGAGTCTGTTTCTGTTTTGTAAACAAGTTCATTTGTACTGTTTTTTAGATTCATATGTAAGTGATACATTTGTCTTTCTCTGACTTACTTCACTTAGTATGGTAATCTATAGGTCCATCCATGTTGCTGCAAAAGGCATCATTTCATTCTTTTTTATGGCTGAGTAATATTCCATCACATATATATTACATACTACGTATCTGTTTTATCCATTCATCTGTTGATGGACTTTTAGGTTGCTTTCATGTCTTGGTTGTCATAAATAGTGCTACAATGAAGACTGAGGTGCATGTATCTTTTTCAATTAAAGCTTGTAAAGCCTTTCTTGATTTCTCTAAGTTTGACTAAATTTCTCTGTATTCCAACAACAAAACAACAAAATTAATAGTTGCAAAAAATGTAATGAGTGTTAACATGTTCTATAGTCATTATTCTACATGTTAACTCACTGATTTTTACAACAACCAGGTGAGGTCTGTGGATTTTTTTCTGAGACTCTGAACAGTTAAACGACCTGCCCAAGATCACACAGCTACAAAGAGGAAGAATATGGATTTTAACCTAGCTGTAGGCAGTCTAACTCCAGAGTATGTATTCTTTATTTCAAACAAGTTTTGGTTCAAAGGGAAAGAATAGCCTCTCAGGCTGTGAGTACTGCCACTTAGTCATAGACCTAATATTGCTGAAGCTGAAGCTCCAATACCTTGGCCACCTGATTCAAAGAGCTGGCTCATCGGAAAAGACCCTGATACTGGGAAAGATTAATGGCAAACAGAGAATGGGGTGGCAGAGGATGAGATGGTTAGATAGCATCACCAACTCAATGGGCATGAACTTGACCAAACTTTGGGAGATAGAGGAGGATGGGGAACCCTGGCATGGTGGAGAACAGGGAAGCCTGGCATGCTGCAGTCCATGAGGTCGCAAAGAGTTGGGCATGACTTAGCAACTACACAGCAACAACAGACCTAAAATGCCTATTTTGTACCTGCTTTGAATCTCACTGAACTCCCATGCCTGGTGGGTCCACTAGAATTCTGTGCTCATGGAATCCTGACTTTTATATGCTAATGGACTAGGAAGGCATTCACTTTATGTGTGTGTCCTCTGCCCACGTGCATGCTCCATTGTCAGTTCGGACTTCACTTACAAAACCCAAGCTCAAAGAGAAAATTACTAGGAATTTCAAGTTAGTGACCACAAGGCATTAAACCAAGTGTGAGAGCCTGTTGAGAACACAGTCCTTTGTAACTACGCAAGGTTGTGTCTCCAAGAAGTCATCCCTGCTTGTGAGATAGTACTTCACTTTTTTTGTTTTTCAGGCGAGATAGTGATGGTGGGACAGATGAAGTATACTTCAGCTCAAACCAACAGAAGTTGGAAGAGCCCGGATTTGAACTCTGATCTGTCTGTCTGATTCTAAAATTCGCATTCCCAAGTGTTCAGTACTCTAATCAATCAGCTATGCAAATGGTCCCCAACCTTTTTGGCGCCAGGGACTGGTTTTGTAGAAAACAATTTTTTCTCGGACAGTGGGGTGGGGGGAAGGTTTCAGGATGATTCAAGCACATTCCATTTATTATGCTGCTGCTGATCTGACCGGAGGCAGAGCTCAGGCAGTAATGTGAGCAATGAGGAGCTCACATGAAATACAGATGAAGCCTCACCACTCGCCCACCACTCACTTCCTGCTTTGCAACTAGGTACACACAGTCACAGACCATTACCAGGCTATGATTTGGGGGTTGGGGACCCCTGGTTATGCCGTTGCCCCCCGTAACCATTAACAGATTACAAAGAGTGGATTATCAGTTGTGGCTTATAAAGAGTCCAAATTGCTTTCCATCTCTGTTCATTCTCCTGTGTAGCAATTGACCAAATGCCTTACCTTTGCTGCACTTTATATTTTTTTTAAACACCTTTCTCAACACCTTTGATCATCACCACAATCTTAGGAGAGAGTTAGTCACTCTTTTTGTAGATGAGGAAATTGAGGCTCAAATGCAGAAAGTGATGCTCCAAGATCATTTTGTCAACAGCAGAGCCGAATCTGGAGTTCTTCTTTTAACAAGTCTCTTTTTGAGCCAAAACTCAAACAGTAGGACTTGTGGTCAAGTGATAACAGAAGGAAGAATATTGGCTCATAAATCAAAATGAGGTTTTCAGATATCCTTTACATAACAGGGAGCATGACCTAGTAGAAAGAACCTGTGAATTGAGGTCAGAGACTGGACTTGAACTCTGCCACCTATTGTGTAAACTTGGCGACTTCCACTTTTGAGCACCAAAACTCTCATATACAAAAAGAGATATTTATGTTGTTGTTCAATCACCAAGTCATGTCCAACTCTTTGAGACCCCATGGACTACAGCACACCAGGCCTCCCTGCCCTCAGCATCTCCTGGAGTTTGCCCAAGTTCATGTCCATTGTATCGGTGAAGCCATCCAGCCTTCTCATCCTCTATTGCCCTCTTCCCCTTCTGTCTTCAATCTTTCCCAGCTCCAGAGTCTTTTCCAGTTAATCAGCTCTTTGCATCAGGTGGCCAAAGTAAGGAACTTCAGCTTCAGCATCAGTCCTTCCAATGGGTATTCAGGGTTGATTTCCTTTGAGATTGACTGGTTTGATCTCCTTACTGTCCAAGGGACTCTCAAGAGTCTTCTCCAGCACCACAGTTGGAAAGCATCAATTCTTCGGTACTTGCCCTGAGGGACAGTTGTATCAAAGTGAGAAAACTTGTGAGGCTCAGTAAATGTGAGTTTCCCTGTTCTTACTGGTCATGACCTACTGGTTATATAGATAGTAGAGAACTCAATCTAACATTCTGTATTCCAGAGAGGCCAGGCTGGCTAAAGGCAAATTCAGAGTGAAGGAAACACCCAGAATCTTACTGTGTTCTATTCTTCACCTTCACACAATCTCTGCTGCTGCTTCATGTCATTGATATTAGGCATGAAAAAGACACACCACCAGGTACTATGACTGACACATAAAAGATGTGCTAAATGTGTGAGGCCATGGACATTCTGGTCTTTATATGATATCAATTCAGAAATTTCATTGTGAAGTCATTTGACGGTATGAACTAATGGGTAATTTGGCCACACTTTACCAGACTTAAAAATCATTATTAATTTCTTTAGTACTGTAATAACATTGATTTAGGTGAACATTTATAATATAGAAAGTGTATAATATTTAGCAGTAATTAACATCTTTTAATTAGGAAGAATTGCCAAGCAGTTTTCTCTGTTGGCTCTGTTGTTGGCTAAAAGTGCTGCTGGATGCAAATTCAGCTTAATCACAAAGGGGACAGCTTGCGTTTTATGTTAAATTTGCCTTTAATGGATTAAAAATATTCTTTGGTATTATATTTTGTCATAAGAAGGCACATTTGAATCACCAGTGTTATAGAATGTGAGTAGTCCAAATGTCATAAATGTTATGAATAAAACCATTCACCTAGTGATGTGCACATAGGATAGATCAAAGTGAGTGTAGAAATTTGATATGTCTGTCCATATGCTCATCGAGTTGTGTAGGTCTTAATACTGGCTTTGCTATTATTATTCCTCTAGAAGCACAACATAAAATTTCATCTTTTCACGTGCATTTATAGCAAATGTTACTCCTTGCTAACCAGAGAGGCATTTAGGAAATTGCTGGGTATGAAAATTGCTGACATTTTCTGAATTTCAAATGACAAATGAGATGTTCCTGTCAGTTTACTGTGTAACTCCATAGCATATGGTGCTTCTGCTGGTGGGTGTTATTTCAAAGTTTGCAGATCACACCACAAGAAAGTCCCTCTGGTGGGCTTCTGGAACACTTAGCAACTGTGAATCTGAAGTGACAGTACAGAGGGAAAAGACTTTAAAAAAAGAGATTTTTTTTTTTTTTTTTTTTTTTGACAGTGAGAAAGCAGTACAAAGTGAATGATAAGTTAATACAGGGAGGTGGAAGGTAGAGTCACTAATCCAGCAAAAGAAAAAAAAAAAAAAACACCAAGAAAAAGCAGTTTTCTCCTTTATAGGACAAATGGAGAAGTTACCTAAATTCTTAAAAACAGTGTATAATGTCAGATTTCAGAGAAGAATAAGAATTAAGAGACTGACTAGAATTAAAATAATTGTCAACTGGAGAAGACGCTTCAGACTGCCTTGGAATGCAAGATCAAACCAGTCAATCCTAAATCCAAAAATCCTAAATCAGCCCTGAATATTCATTAGCAGGACTGATGCTGAAGTTCCAATACTTTGGCTACCTGATGCGAGGAACTGATTCATTAAAAAAGACGGAGATGTTGGGAAAGATTGAGGGCAGGAGACGGTGGCGACAGAGGATAAGATGATTGGATGGCATCATCAATTCAACTGACCTGAGCTTGAGCAAACTCCAGGAGATAGTGAAGGACAGGGAAGCCTGGCGTGCTGCAGTCCATGGGGCTGCAGGGTTGGACCCGACTTTAACCACTGAACAGCAACGACGACTATGTTACACAGAAGCTTAGAAATGGAGAGGAGATTGTTCTGAGTGACAGAGAAGAGTGCCAGAATTACATTTACACCAGAAATTGCAAAATAGCTTCAAATAATGAAGATTTGAAAAGAAAGCCTCTCTTATTCAAAATGGGGCAGCTTATTTAAAACCAGCTCTGAGCAGAGCCCTGTTCCTTTCATTGCAATCCACTTTAATAGGTCACTTTGTTTTGCTTTGTTCAATAATGCCTTCATTCCAGAGCATTTCTGTACAGTGGTCAAGCTACCAGTCAATTAAATGGAAAAGCCAGTGAAATTAGTTGCTGGAAATAATTGACTGGTCAGTTCCATTACAGTAGCTCCAACTGCCTTAAGGACCACTGCTCAAGGCTCATTTTTCTATTTGTTCCTCCTTGGAATCCAAAAACTTTCCATTGTTTATCAACCACCAGAAGTTTTATTTATGCCCTAAGAGTGCGGAGAAATGTTAGTGACTTAAAATGATGTGTTTTTAAAAGACTTGACCCTCACATTCCTCTTATCCTGTAATCCTTCAACACTTTTGCCCCCAAATCTATGGAACAGTAGATTTTTCATGTAGGATAAAAGGAAATTATTCAGTAAAAAAAGGAGTGGCTGAATTGTATTGACTCTCATGGTCACTGATATAACAGGTGTTAGGAGTTGACCCATACAATAACAAGAGACAATAATAATAATAATAGGTAAAATGTACTCTCGGAGAAGGCAATGGCACCCCACTCCAGTACTCTTGCCTGGAGAATCCCAGGGATGGGGAGCCTGGTGGGCTGCTGTCTATGGGGTCACACCGAGTTGGACACGACTGAAGTGACTTAGCATAGCATAGCATAGCAAAATGTATTCTACTCTAAGCATGTCAAGTGAATTGAATCACATCAACCTTCCAGGTGATGCTAGTGGTAAAGAATCCGCCTGCCAATGCAGGAGATGCAAGAGGCGTGGATTTGATCCCTGGGTCAGGAAGATCCCCTGAAGGAGGAAAGTGGCAGCCCATTCCAAAATTCTTGCATGGAAAATTCCATGGACAGAGGAGTCTGGTGGGCTACAGCCCATGGGGACACAAAAAGTCGGACATAATTGAAGTGACTGAGCACTCATGCACACATTCAGCAAGTTCAGTTCAGTTGCTCAGTTGTGTCCGAATCTTTGCTACTCCAAGGACTGCAGCACGCCAGGCTTCCCTGCCCATCACCACCTTCTGGAGCTTGCTCAAACTCATTTCCATCAGGTCGGTGATGCCATCCAGCCATCTCATCCTCTGTCATCCCCTTCTTCTCCTGCCTTCAATCTTTTCCAGCACCAGGGTCTTTTCAAATATGTCAGTTCTTCACATTAGGTGGCCAAAATATTGAAGTTTCAGCTTCAGCATCAGTCCTTCCAATGAATATTCAGGACTGATTTACTTTACAATTGACTGGTTTGATCTCCATGCAGTCCAAGGGACTCCCAAGTCTTCTCCAAACCTCAGTTCAAAAGCATCATTCTTTGGTGCCTCAGCTCTGTTTATAGGCCAACTCTCACATCCATACATAATACTGGAAAAACCATAACTTTGATTAGGTGGATCTTTGTTGGCAAAGTAATGTCTCTGCTTTTTAATATGCAACAGTTAGAACTGGACATGGAACAACAGACTGGTTCCAAATAGGAAAAGGAGTATGTCAAGGCTGTATATTGTCACTCTGATTATTTAACTTATATGCAGAGTACATCATGAGAAATGCTGGGCTGGATGAAGCACAAGCTGGAATCAAGATTGCTGGGAGAAATATCAATAACCTCAGATATGCAGATGATACCACCCTTTTGGCAGAAAGTGAAGAAGAACTAAAGAGCCTCTTGATGAAAGTGAAAGAAGAGAGTGAAAAAGTTGGTTTAAATCTCAACATTCAGAAAATGAAGATCATGGCATCTGGTCCCATCACTTTATGGGAAATAGATGGGGAAATAGTGGAAACAGTGGATTACTTTATTTTTCTGGGCTGCAAAATCACTGCAGATGGTGATTGAAGCCATGAAATTAAAAGACACTTACTGCTTGAAAGGAAAGTTATGACCAACCTAGACAGCATATGAAAAAGCAGAGACATTACTTTGTCAACAAAGGTCAGTCTAGTTGAGGCTATGGTTTTTTCAGTGGTCATGTATGTATGTGAGAGTTGGACTATAAAGAAAGCTGAGCGCCGAAGAATTGATAGTTTTGAACTGTGGCGTTGGAGAAGACTCCTGAGAGTCCCTTGGACTGCAAGGAGATCCAACCAGTCCATCCTAAAGGAGATCAGTCTTGGCTGTTCATTGAAAGGACTGATGTTGAAGCTGAAACTCCAATACTTTGGCCACCTGATGCGAAGAGCTGACTCATTTGAAAAAATCCTGATGCTGGGAAAGATTGAGGGCAGGCAGGAGGAGAAGGAGACGACAGAGGACGAGATGGTTGGATGGCATCACCGACTCAATGGACATGGGTTTAGGTGGACTCCAGGAGTTGGTGGCCTGGTGGGCTGCGGTTCATGGGGTCGCAAAGAGTCTGACACGACTGAGTGACTGAACTGAACTGACCTAAACTGACCCGGGGAGTTCATCTCTGTGTCCTTTTGCCTTTTCATACTGTTCATGGGGTTCTCAAGGCAAGAATACTGAAGTAAACATTATAGCAACTGTGGGTTCTGTATTTTGCAGGTTAAAAGCAATGGAAATTTCATGTTCTTCCATAAATACATGAATGCATGTTAACATGTGTGTCTCTCTTCATTTGTGGGAATACACAGTGGCGCTGTGTGGTTAAAACAGGAATCACATTGACTGGTACTGACAGTACCCACCTGTGATGGCTAATTTGATGTCAGCTTGGCTGGGCAAAAGGGTGTTCATCATTTCTGGGTGTGTTTGTAGAGTGTTTCCAGGCAAGACTAGCATTTGAATTGGTAGATTGAAGTAAAGAGGAACTTCCTTGTCAGTGTGAGGGGGCATCATTCCATCCCTTGAGGGCCTGAGTTTAACAAAAAAGTGGAGGAAGGACACATTCACTCTGCTTGAGCTGAGACATTCATCTTCTCCTGCCCTTGGATAACAACATTCCTGATTCTGAAGCCTCTGGCTTTAAACGGAATTATACCCTAAATTTCCTGGGTTTCCAGCTTTCAAACAAGACAGGCTGGGCCTCTGTATCACCTGAGCCAATTACTATAATCATTCACTCTCTCAGTCCATATGGAGAGAGATTTATATTAAATAATATGCTGTGCTTAGTCGCTCAGTCGTGTGCAACTCTTTGTGATCCCATGGACTATAGCCTGCCAGGTTCCTCTGTCCATGGGGATTCTCCAGATAAGAATACTGGAGTGAGTTGCCATGCCCTCCTCATTAAATAATATTATGATTCTCTCTATATATGTATGTGTGTGTGTGTGCTCAGTCGTGTCTGACTCTTTGCGACTGAATGGATTGTAGCCCGCCAGGCTCCATTGTCCATGGGATTCTCCAGGCAACAATACTGAATTGAGTTGCCATTTCCTCTCCCAGGGGAGCTTCCCAACTCAGGGATGGAACCTGCGTGTCTTGTGTGTCCTGCATTGACAGAGATTCCTTACCCCTGAACCACCCAGGAAGCCTCTGTCTCTATATATGTACGTCCATATATCTATAGCGATCTGTTTCAGGGTTCTCTAGAGAAACAGCTTGGTTCTATTTTCTCTGGAGATGCCTAACTAATAGACCCATCTAGAGGCTTATAACAGTACCTGGCTCAGGGAAAGAGTTCAGGAAATGTTAGCATTAATTATCATTTTTACTATCATCATTGTACTTCTGACTCCTTTCCTTTCTCATTGACATCATTTCTATATCTTTGAATTAGTACTAACCAAGCTTATTGTCTAGATTCTCTGGGAAGATGTTATTGATATATAAGTTTGATTTACAGTAGCTGCCTGTGTTTCTTTTCTTAAAAGTAATGGTTATTAGGCTCAACACATCTTATTTACTTGCAAGTCTTGTTCCCCTCCCCCCCCCCCGTTTCTCCAGGAAATATAGCAAAACACTTAAAGCTTGTGTATAAATTTGTTTTGTGTGACAATTTTCTATCATAAAAAACGGCTTATCAAAGACATTTTAATAAGTTTATAGAACTAGATTTATGTTTACTTTCCAACTGTTTACATTTTTAAAGGTCCTTAAATAAGTGAGAAGATATATATATATATATATATATATATATATATATATATCTCAAAATAGAGGAGATGGTGATTTGTAGCATGCTTAGTTGCTCAGTCGTGTCTGACTCTTTGTGACCACATAAACTGTAACCCGCCAGGCTCCTCTGTCCATGGGGATTCTCCAGGCAAGAATACTGGAGTGGGTTGCCATGCCTTCCTCTAGGGGATCTTCCCAACCCAGGGATCAAACCCAGGTCTCTGGCATTGTAGGGGGATTCTTTAATCATCTGAGCCATGACAGGAAATAGTAGATTGTACGTTACTTCTGGGCAAGGATATAATTTCTTCTTTCATTGTAACTTCTTCAGACTCCATAAATGTTGTCTGGACTAACTGACATTGATTCTACCCTAAATACATTAGAAATTGAACTTTTCCTTCAACATATAATTAGTGTGTTTCTTGAGATCAGCAGGATAAACAGACTGCTAGGTGTTTATAGCAATGCTATCATTTCATTTTTAGAAAAGTTGTACAAATAGGAAGAGATGACAAGCCACAGTTTCATGCTGCGTGAATCTATGCAGGTATCATTTACTATGATGTCCCTATTAGTAGAGATACAATTGTGATTTGATGTCACAAAACATTACCCTTTCCTGACAGATGTTATGAGCCAAACTGCTTTTAAGAACCAGTCAGCCTGAAAATGACAGAAGTCCTGTATCCTCATCAGATTCCACATTGGGAAGCGTTTCATCTTTCATCTGTCACACTCAGTCAATGTACATGACATCGGTTGCAAGGCCTACATTTGTAACAACAAGGTATCCAGGTGTTCTGTTGACATCAAAGCTCAGAGAGCGCAGGCTGTTGTGTTCTGGGAAAGGAAGCCACAGGGAGAGGGGAACCAGTCACTGTGTAGGTCATTTCAGTCTGATGTGAGACGTGCAATAGTGCCAAGAGGCTGCTAAGTTCAGTTTGAAAGTATGGTCAATAGAAAGATGAACATGAGTGTGTACCTGCCATGTTGCTTCAGTCATGTCTGACTCTGTGTGACCCTATGGACTCTAGCCTGCCAGGCTCCTCTGTCCATGGTATTTTCCAGGCAAGAATACTGGAAAGTGAAAGTGAGAGTGAAAGTTGCTCAGTCATGTCTGATGCTATGCAACCCCATGGACTTTCCATGGAATTCTGCAGGCTAGAATACTGGAGTGGGTAGCCTTTCCCTTCTCAGGGAATCTTCCCAACCCAGGGATCGAACCCTCATCTTTAATGTCGTCTGTGTTGGCAGGCGAGTTCTTTACCACTGGTGCCATCTGGAAAGCCCAACTAAGAGATGACACTTGCATAAACTGTCTCCGAGAATCAGCCATCAGCAGAATGGTTGCTAAGACTAAGAACAACCTTTGAGGGACTTCCCTGGTGGTCCAGTGGCTAAGCCTCTTTGCTCCGAATGCAGGGTGCCTGCGTTTGATCCTTGGTTAGCAAACTAGATCCCACATGCCACAGCTAGGACCTGGTGCAGCCATATAAACAAATAATTTTTTTTAAAAAAGAACAACCTTTGAACACAAAGTACCCTAAACCACCCATGACTGTTTCAAAAACCAATGTAGAGTGCATTCATGAGAGTCTGAAAAAGGCATCTCTTTTTGGTAGACAAATCAGAAAAAGGCTGCTTTCTGGTTGGATGTGCCAATTATCAGTCCACAGCCTTTCAGCCACAGATCCACTCTTCTTTGCCTTGCCAATAATTCTGCCACATTTCTCTCATGCACTAAATTAAGCCTGTCAATGGAGGGTGATGTAAGGACGTGGGAAAAGACGTCCCTCTTCCCGTTCCACTGTGTGCTCTCTTTCAGCAGTAAGGCACCTCGCAGTTGGTGTCTTCCTTCAGTTTTCCATAGCATGGCTTTCCAGAAAGTCTGCTCTGGCTGCACCTCAACAGACTTCTCTGCCATCTCTGGGACCCGTGCTTTCTCCAGTAAAACCTGTATCTTGCCCCCAGTGGACAAGGGTCTCTCTCTTTTAGGTTCATTCCTTACTTGGGTGCTTTGCCTCAGTCGTAGAGGTAATGGCTGATGCCCGTGTCAGTGATTCCTGTGTTGTTTCGACTGCTCTTTACCCTTGGAAGCTTCCCTCTGTTACTCCCATCCCCTGTTGTATTTAATTATTCTTTGTATTAAAACCTTCCTTAGTCACAGTATGCATTGTTTCTATCTCCTGAATAGACCCTTCCTAATACAATAAGAACTATACAAAAATGATCTTCATGACCAAGATAATCATGATGATGTGATCACTCACCTAGAGCCAGATATCCTGGAATGTGAAGTAAAGTGGGCCTTAGAAAGCATCCCTATGAACAAAGCTAGTGGAGGTGATAGAATTCCAGTTGAGCTATTTCAAATCCTGAAATATGATGCTGTGAAAGTGCTGCACCCAATATGCCAGCAAATTTGGAAAACTCAGCAGTGGCCACAGGACTGGAAAAGGTCAGTTTTCATTCCAATCCCAAAGAAAGGCCATGCCAAAGAATGCTCAAACTACCGCACAATTGTACTCATCTCACACGCTAGTAAAGTAATGCTCAAAATTCTCCAAGCCAGGTTTCAGCAATACATGAACCATGAACTTCCTGATGTTCAAGCTGGTTTTAGAAAAGGCAGAGGAACCAGAGATCAAATTGCCAACATCCGCTGGATCATGGAAACAGCAAGAGAGTTCCAGAAAAACATCTATTTCTGCTTTATTGACTATGCCAAAGCTTTTGACTGTGTGGATCACAGTAAACTGTGGAAAATTCTGAAAGAGATGGGAATAACAGACCACCTGACCTGCCTCTTGAGAAACCTATATGCAGGTCAGGAAGCAACAGTTAGAACTGGCCATGGTACAACAGACTGGTTCCAAATAGGAAAAGGAGTACGTCAAGGCTGTATACTGTCACCCTGCTTATTTAACTTATATGCAGAGTACATCATGAGAAACCCTGGGCTGGAGGAAGCACAAGCTGGAATCAAGATTGCTGGGAGAAATATCAATAACCTCAGATATGCAGATGACATCAGCCTTATGGCAGAAAGTGAAGAGGAACTAAAAAGCCTCTTGATGAAAATGAAAGAGGAGAGTCAAAAAGTTGGCTTAAAACTCAACATTCAGAAACCTAAGATCATGGCATCTGGTCCCATCACTTCATGGGAAATAGATGGGGAAACAGTGGAAACAGTGTCAGACTTTATTTTTCTGGGCTCCAAAATCACTGCAGATGGTGACTGCAGCCATGAAATTAAAAGACGCTTACTCCTTGGAAGAAAAGTTATGACCAACCTAGATAGCATATTGAAAAGCAGAGACATTACTTTGCCAACAAAGGTTCGTCTAGTCAAGGCTATGGTTTTTCCAGTGGTCATGTATGGATGTGAGAGTTGGACTGTGAAGAAAGCTGAGTGCCGGAGAATTCATGCTTTTGAACTGTGGTGTTGGAGAAGACTCTTGAGAGTCCCTTGGACTGCAAGGAGATCCAACCAGTCCATTCTGAAGGAGTTCAGCCCTGGGATTTCTTTGGAGGGAACGATGCTGAAGCTGAAACTCCAGTACTTTGGCCACCTCATGGGAAGAACTGACTCATTTGAAAAGACCCGGATGCTGGGAAAGATTGAAGGCAGGAGGAGAAGGGGATGACAGAGGATGAGATGGTTGGATGGCATCACCGACTCGATGGACATGAGTTTGAGCAAGCTCCGACAGTTGGTGATGGACAGGGAAGCCTGGTGTGCTGCAGTCCACAGGGTCACAAAGAGTCAGACATGACTGAGAGACTAAACTGATACACAGGTCAAGTTTACTTAATTTAAGAGAAGATGGCAAAATTGTGACTATCAAGAGATAATATAATCACAGGCCATTGTAAAGACTGGCTACTACAGACATCCTACAATAAACCAGAAGGAGGGAAGGTTCCTGCCAGAGAGAATGCTAGAGGTGAGAATGGCACTTTGCATTAGCAAGCGATGTAGAATAAAATAGTGTCCCAAGCACAGTTATTATTAGCATGTGCAGAGGAATGGGAAGGTGAAAGGTAATGGCAGGTGTTGAACCATTGCTCTGTTATACGATTCAGGGTTTTGAGGTAGGTAGGTGGCATTGGGCAAATGCAGTGAGAAATGATTGGATAAATTGTCAGAGGTAAAATCACAAAGGATCTGGCTCAGCATTTTGCTTGGAGGCTATGGGGAGCCATGGACAGATTTTTAATCAGGGTAATGATTTTTAATCCTTGTATCTGGAAAGCAAGCCACTCAGATGCAGTGTACCTCTTGCAGGGTTAATTTCCAGCTCTTTTCGGAAGCACAGGCACCTTCTATGTGGACCGCCTGCCCTTTTCCCCCATTCTTGCTCTGGTTTTCTTGTCCTTAAGCACAGCTGCAGCATAAGGGGAATAGCCAGGGTGAATTGAAAGGTTAAGTTCCTAGTTTCTACAACCTTCCTGGGAAGCCTCCTTTACAGGCCTGCCGGCTTGCTGGGTGCTAAAAGGACCACGGTAGAAAGCTGACTGATGCTAGCTTCAGCCAGTGAGGATGCTGGAGTCAAGGGACATCAGTGCTCTGGAAGGCCACTTTATACAAGTGTCAGTGTGGCAGGCCAACTGGGGATTCTTCAGGCTTTTCAGCTGTAATCACAAGCAAGGAAAAGAAAACCGTCGACCTTAGCATTTTCAAAGATAAAGAACTGCAGTATGTTTATGTATATTTATATTATACAAATATTATATGTATTGTAGATATATAGTATGTTTTAGGTATATCTATAATATCTAAGGGCTTCCCGGTGGCTTAGTTGGTAAAGACTCTGTCCCCAGTGCAGAAGACCTAGGTTCAGTTCCTGGGTTGGGAAGATCCCCTGGAGAAGGAAATGGCAACCCACACCAGTGTTTTTGCCTGGAAAATCCCATGGATAGAGGAGCCATGGGGGCGCAGGGGTCAGACACAATTTCGTGACTAACCCACCATCACCACTGTAACATCTAAAATATCTAGTGTAATTATAGATACACAATATAGCTTTATATTGTTTATATTTATTTTATATTATACTATATATAAATATGTTAGGTCTGAGACCCTGGATTAGGAAACATTACATATCTTTTCCAGGAATAGAGGTAATTTACTGCAGTTAATTTCCAGTTTTCCATAGAAGAAGGAATAAGAGTAAGACAAAAAATTTAAATCCTTTTGTCATCCTTACCTTCATTTCTGTTGTCATGGTCTTCACTTGAAGTACCCTAGAGGTATAAGCAAATTAGTTTACAAGAAACACATTGCCTAATTTTAATCCCTTCTAACTCATTCATAAGCCTTGGCAATTTACTTTCCCTTCTTAAGACAATTGGCTCACCACATCATTAGGGAGCTCCCTGGTGGCTCAGTGGTAAAGAATCTGCCTGCCAATGCTGGAGACTGAGGTTCAATCCCTGGTTCAGAAAGATCCCCCGGAGAAGGAAATTCTTGTCTGGAGAATCCCATGGACAGAGGAGCCTGGTGGGCTGCAGTCCTTGGGATCACAAATGACTTAGGGACTAAAACAGCAACAACAACAATTGTTAGGGAGTAGCCAATTGTTCGGTCGTTCAGTCGTGTCCGACTTTTTGCGACTCTGTGGACAGCAGCATGCCAGGCTTCCCTGTCCTTCACCATCTCCTGGAGTTTGCTCAGATTCATGTCCATTGAGTCAGTGATGCCATCCAACTATCTCATCCTTTGTTGCCCACTTCTCCTCCTGCCTTCAACCTTTCCCAGAATCACAGTCTTTTCCAATGAGTTGGCTTTTCACATCAGGTGGCCAAAGTATTGGAGTTTCAGCTTTAGCATCAGTCCTTCCAATGAATAATCAGGTTGATTTCCATTAGGATTGACTGGTTTGATCTCCTTGCAGTCCAAGGGACACTCAAGAGTCTTCTCCAGCACCACAGTTCAAAAGCATCAGTTCTTTGGCACTCAGTCTTCTTTATGGTCCAAATCTCACACCCATACGTGACTACTGGAAAACCATAGCTCTGATAATATAGACCTTTGTTGGCAAAGTAATGTCTCTGCTTTTTAGTAGGCTGTCTAGATTTGTCACAGCTTTTCTTCCAAGGAGCAAGCGTCTTTTAATTTCATGGCTGCAGTCACCATCTGAGGTGATTTTGGAGCTCATGTAAGTAAAGCCTGTCACTGTTTCCATTGTTTCCCATCTATTTGCCATGAAGTGATGGGATCAGATACCATGATCTTAGTTTTCTGAATGCTGAGTTT
This sequence comes from Bubalus kerabau, assembly GCF_029407905.1. NCBI lineage: Eukaryota > Metazoa > Chordata > Mammalia > Artiodactyla > Bovidae > Bubalus > Bubalus kerabau. The sequence continues at coordinate 28,057,877 of NC_073624.1, forward strand.
TAAGCCAGCTTTTCACTCCTCTTTCACTTTCAACAAGAGGCTCTTTAGTTCTTCTTCACTTTCTGCCATAAGGGTGATGACATCTGCATATCTGAGGTTACTGATATTACTCTTGGCAATCTTGACCCCAGCTTGAGCTTCATCCAGCCTGGCATTTTGCACAATGTACTCTGTACATAAGTTAGATAAGCGGGATGACAATATACAGGCTTGACATACTCCTTTCCCAATTTGGAACCAGTCTGTTGTTCCATGTCTGGTCCCAGCTGTTGCTTCTTGACCTGCATACAGATTTCTCAGGAGGCAGGTAAGGTGGTCTGGTATTCCCATCTCTTCCATAATTTTCCATAGTTTGTTGTGATCCACACAGTCAAAGACTTTAGCATGGTCAATGAAGCAGAAATAGATATTTTTCTAGAATTCCCTTGTTTTTTCTATGATCCAATAGATATTGGCAGTTTGATCTCTGGTTCCTCTGCCTTTTCTAGATACAGCTTGTACACCTGTATGTTCTTGGAGTAGGCATGGTTTGTGCCTTTAAATATCTCTTTCAGATTGAAAAGATCCCATTTTATGAATTTCACTCTTATAAAGACACACTCTTATTGTTGATATTAATGCTAATGGAAGTGTGAAATATGAATAGAGATACAGTAATTCCCAAACCATATAATCAGTCTCTGAATGATTTAAAATTTGTGGACTACTAGACTCTGTGTTTTACTTGCTGTTGACATAATTCAGATAACAAAAGGAAGCATCATCAAAAACTCCTAATGAAGAGGAAGCCCATCTTGCTGATTCCTGGTCTTATTTTTTCCCAGAAGCACCCTATCTGGACTAGTATAGCCCTTAGGAAAATATCATACACCTTTAAAATTCACTGTCCATTTAAAACAAAATATAGATAATTTTAAAGATAATCTGGGGTGTTTTATACCTTCTTATTTAGCCCATTCTTCCCAAGATCTTTCTTCGTTCTTTGTATGTTTTCTCAGTGCTCTGCTACTGATTTGCACTCATGGTTTGCAGAAGCCTAAGGACTAAAGAGTCTTTCTAGCAGTCAAGAAAGATGCAAACAGTTCTGGCCAACAGGGCAAAAATTCCAAACAATAAAGACACATGATGTTCACACAACAAGGGCAGGATAGAAGGAAAAATCCACTTAACACTGAATTACCCTGTACTGTGCTGTGCTTAGTCACTCAATTGTGTCTGACTCTTTGCAATCCTATGGACTGTAGCCCTCCAGGCTCCTCTGTCCATGGGATTCTCCAGCAAGAATACTGGAGTGAGTTGCCATGCCCTCCTCCAGGGGATCTCTCAACTCAGGGATTGAACCCAGATCTCCTGTGTTGCAGGCAGATTCTTTACTGACTGAGCCACCAGGGAATTACCCTGAAGTTCCTCAATTACAGTTATTTGACTTAACTATGGAAATTTCAACTGGCCCCTTATTTTGTTAGCAAATGAGACAGTTAACTTTATGTGTCAACTTGACTGAGTCAAGGGGTGCCCAGGTATTTGGTGAAACATTATTCTGGCTATTTCTATGAGGATATTTTTAGATGAAGTTAACAGATGATTGTTAATATTGCCTCAATGGACACGCGTTTGAGCAAACTCTGGGAGATAGTGAAGAACAGGGAAGCCTGGCATGCTTCAGTCCATGGGGTCGCAAAGAGTTGGACATGACTGACTGACTGAACAACAAAACATTTAAATTGGTAGACTGAATAAAGCAGATTGCCCACCATAATATGGATGTATCTCATTTAATTGTTTGAAAGCTTATATGGAACAAAAGGTCTGATTCTCCCCTAGTAAGACAATTTCTCCTGCCTATGGGAAGAATTAACTGCCTTGATAGAATATGCTTATTTGGATGGAGGGAAAACTTCTCTTTTTATATCCCCACGAAAGTCTATACTACCTACTGATAGACCCTTATGGCAGAAAGTGATGTAGGACTAAAGAGCTTCTTGATGAAAGTGAAAGAGGAGGGTGAAAAAGTCGGTTTAAAGCTCAACATTCAGGAAACTAAGATCATGGCATCCAGTCCCATCACTTCATGGCAAATAGATGGGAAAACAGTGGAAACAGTAGCAGACTTTATTTTTTGGGGTTCCAAAATCACTGCAGATAGTGACTGCAGTCATGAAATTAAAAGATGCTTACTCCTTGGAAGAAAAGTTATGACCAATCTAGATAGCACATTAAAAAGCAGAGACATTTCTTTGCCAACAAAGGTCTGTTTAGTCAAGGCTATGGCTTTTCCAGTAGTCATGTATGGATGTGAGAATTGGACTATAAAGAAAGCTGAGCACAAAAGAATGGATGCTTTTGAACTGTGGTGTTGGAGAAGACTCTTTAGAGTCCCTTGCACTTCAAGGAGATCCAACCAGTCCATCCTAAAGGAAATCAGTCCTAAATATTCATTGGAAGGACTGATGCTGAAGCTGAGGCTCCAATACTTTGGCCACCTGATGTGAAGAACTGACTCATGGAAAAGACCCCGCTGTTGGGAAAGATTGAAGGCAGGAGGAGAAGGGGACAACAGAGGATGAGATAGTTGGATGGCATCACCAACTCAATGGATGTGAGTTCGAGTAAACTCTGGGAGTTGGTGATGGACAGGGAGGCCTGGTGTGCTGCAGTCTATTGGGTCGCAAAGAGTCAGACACAACTGAGTGGCTGAACTGAACTGATAGAGGCTTCAAGTTTTCCTTCACTCTTCTTGATATATTTCCAAAACTTCCAAGAATATAACATTTCAAACAGTTATTTATAAATTTTGGGATCAATTAGGGTCCAGACAGGAAATCAGAAACCACATTAGGTATTTCAATAGAGAGAGTTTAAGATAAAGAGTTGCTTAAGCAAATGATGGAAGAATAAAAAAGCAGAGGCTGAATATTTAAGTTACACGGAGATAGTAACTGTAGGAAACAAACGTGAGAAACAAAGGGAAGAAGTTTGAGTCATCTAAATCTACAAGCTTAAGGAGGGGACCCTGCAGAGTTGGGATTCATATTGCTCAGTATGCGGAGCTGTGTAGCAGCATCTGGTACCTAGAAGTTTGAGGACTGGCCCCATGGATGCAGGACTCAGAAACTTAATGGGGCAGTTTCCCAGCTTTGTCGCTTAGGTATCATCTGGGAGTGATGAAGACAGCTAGGGACTGGAATCACTAGGCTGTTGCTGGCAAGGCATGAGCAATTCGCGTATAAAAATCAAGTCCATATTCCACCTCTCTCTCTCTTTCTCCTTCTCTCTACTGGTTATGCCTAATAGACAAAGGATAAACAGTTTTGCCAAGTCTTTGTCCTAGCATCTCATAATATAGAGGGATAGATTTACATTGCCCTGGGAGATAGTAGCTCAATAACCATTATGGGACTTCCCTGGTGGTTCAGTGGTTAAAGAATCCACCTGCCAATGCAGGTAACAGAAGTTTGATCCCTTATCAGGGAAGATCCACGTGCCTTGTGGCAACTAAGTCAATATGCTACAACAACTAAAGCCCGCGTGCTTTGAGCCCATGCTCTGCAACAAGAGAAGCAACTGCAATGAAAAGTCTCTGCACCACCATGAGAGAGTAACCATCGTTTGCTGAAGTTAGAGAAAGCCTAATAGGCAGTGAAGACCTGTAGCAGCCAAAAACAAAAAACCATTATGAATGGAAAGATCTGAAAACAGGTTTTGACAGAGAAGAAAACCTAAATAGATAGATTCTAGTGGAATTAGAGGGGAACATGAATGAAATTATAGGAGAGTATACAGCAGAATAGAAAGGCAGACTTGTAGCAATTTTGCATAGTATCAGCTTTGATGCCTCTAGATATAATAGTAACAAAGAAAGGTTAAGGCTAGTTCTAAATATTAATAAATCTGTAAGAGCAATATATATATTTATTTATATTTAAAATCTGTATTGCTAATCCAGCTATGCTAAGCATGGTGTAAAGAAAAAAATGCTTTATATCCATGTTGATATTTTGTCATTTTCACTGACTCTGATAAAAATGATTAAACTTATTGCAGATATAAGAAACAACTAAATAGTAACATAATTTGAAACATTGAAGCATCATTACATTGGGAAATTATATAATATTCCAAATATTTAAAAAGTTCAGTTCAGTCACTCAGTCGTGTCCGACTCTTTGCGACCCCATGAATTGTGGCATGCCAGGCCTCCCTGTCCATCACCAACTCCCGGAGTTCACCCAAACTCATGTCCGTTGAGTCAGTGATGCCATCCAGCCATCTCATCCTCTGTCGTCCCCTTCTCCTCCTGCCCTCAGTCCCTCCCAGCATCAGAGTCTTTTCCAATGAGTCAACTCTTCGCATGAGGTGGCCAAAGTATTGGAGTTTTAGCTTTAACATCATTCCTTCCAAAGAAATCCCAGGGCTGATCTCCTTCAGAATGAACTGGTTGGATCTCCTTGCAGTCCAAGGGACTCTCAAGAGTCTTCTCCAACACCACAGTTCAAAAGCATCAATTCTTCGGCACTCAGCCTTCTTCACAGTCCAACTCTCACATCCATACATGACCACAGGAAAAGCCATAGCCTTGACTAGACGGACGTTTGTTGGCAAAGTAATGTCTCTGCTTTTGAATATGCTATCTAGGTTGGTCATAACTTTCCTTCCAAGGAGTAAACGTCTTTTAATTTCATGGCTGCAATCACCATCTGCAGTGATTTTGGAGCCCCCCCAAATAAAGTCTGACACTGTTTCCCCATCTATTTCCTATGAAGTGATGGGACCAGATGCCATGATCTTCGTTTTCTGAATGTTGAGCTTTAAGCCAACTTTTTCACTGTCCTCTTTCACTTTCATCAACAGGCTTTTTAGTTCCTCTTCACTTGCTGTGTAACATTGGATAATTATAATGTGCCTGGCAGTGTTTTCAGTGCTTTACATGTATTAATGCACTTAGTTCTCATCATAACCCTATTTCTCTTACCTTCCCCATTTTGTAGATTAAAAAAGACTATGACAGAGAGAGAGGTTAAGTAACTTGGCAATAATCACACAGCCCCAAGTGACAAAGCTAAGATTTTACTCCAGTATTCTGACTTTTAAGCATTCCAGTCTACACTGTTAGTAAAATAATTTTTGGATTAAAAAAAAAAATCTTTTCTAGTGATATTGTAAGCTTTAGTTTCCTTATCTATAAACAGGGATAATAATGTCTGTGTGGAAAAGGGGGCCACAGAGGATAAAATGGTTAGATGGATAAGGTGGCTGACTCAGTGGACATGAGTTTAAGCAAACTCTGGGAGATAGTGGAGGACAGAGGAGTCTGTTGTGCTACAGTTCACAGTGCTGCCAAGAGTCAGACATGACTTAGTGACTAAATAACAGCAACAACAATGTCTGCAAGATGGAATTTTTGTAATGATTAGATAATACAACATTTGTTAAAAGCTCTAGTGTAGGGTTTATCATGTATAAAGTCCTTAATAAATGGTATTTTTCATTTATACATCTGAATATCTTTATTGAGGTAGGTGAAATGTAATTCATCTGGGGGCTCACTTGAAATTTTGGAGATAAACAAAAGTATCTCTTGTAACTAAGATTCAGAAGCAAAAGAAGAGCTCATTCTGACCACTAATACAGCCTAATAAACAATAAGGAGTTCTAGGAAGGACAGCATGGATTTTTAAATGTACTTTTTAATAGATCATTATCTGAATAATAACCCTAACTTTTAAAATCTCAATTTCTTAAATAACCAGGAAGCAACAAAACAAAACAATTGCTAGCAGAGACCTTTTGGCCTGCCCTTCTAGCCCTACTCAATCTGCACTCAAGAGAGAAAATACCGTTTGGGAATGTGAACAGTGATGGGCTCTAAGGTGACTTATTTTTCTGTTTGCTTTTAAAAAGAGAGATGAGAGGATAATGTAGTTGTAATGGCTGAATTGTGTAATTATGGATAGAGGAAATATAATAATATGCTTCTCTAGCATGAAACAATAACTCTGATTCCTTCTCATTATTTTAAAAGTGAATGAACATGTATACACAAATGTTCTCGATGAAAGCCTAGTTTTGTAGGGTTATTTATGCAGGAGACCTTGCACATATATCCTTGTAAGACTAGGCTTCCATATTGGTGAAAACTAACTTGGATGGGATGCAAAGAAACTAAAGAAAAGCAGGTAATACTTTGCTCTTGGGAGGTTTTAGGAAATTTCAAAACATGGCTAGAACCGCAATACCAAAGAATCTCAAGTTTGTAACCAAGGCAACTCTTCCTGCTCTGCATTCAGGCTTTCCTGTTGATTATCTATTATAATGCCAATAATTGCAGCTGAGAGGAGTCTCTGTTTGTTGTGAGAGACAATTAGCACTTGAAATAAAATAACAGATCTAAATAAATTGGGGGACTCAACAGTAGGACCTGATCTCTTAGGAACAAGCAACAGCTTTGGAATAAGACTGACTCTTGTGTTTCCAGCAGCCTCCAGAGTAAGAGAGTCATCACTGAAAGTTATTTGAGGTCTCATTGGTGATTACTTCTGTTGTTATGGTTGAAAACCATTTGTTTCTTCTTAGATTCTTTTGGAAAATAGTTTAACAAATCCAAACCTGCAAGGAGGTGATACTGAATTTTCAATGATAGGCCTCTTCCAAAGATTTGTCTCTACATGTCACGCTTTGTTTAAAGTATTTCCTCCAATTACTGTCACAATTACTCTTCACCGTTATATAGACTGTATTTTAAATTGGTGTTTATTTTCATTCAGATGTGAATGGAAAGCTTTGCAACTTCTGATCTACATCTTTGCCTCACCTGCAATTTTTGCTTTCACAGTGAAAGTCATCATTAGTATTAAGACCATTTGCAGAAACCATTCCATGGCACAGACTCTCAAAATCAGTGTTTTAAAGAACTCATGGACCCATGACTCTTAGAAACTTTCCAAAGTCTCAATAAATCTTTAGTGTTTCGAGGACAAATTATTTTCCCTGATTCAAACTTAGTTGCTTTCAGAGTCTCATTTATTATTTGTTTAAACAAACACACTGGTCTATTGCTTCCATGTGATGAGATTTCTGCTAGAATGACACTCCTAGCCTCTCCCTTCAGCTATCTGATTTGTGGGTTCAACAGAAGAAACTGAAGGAGCTGGACTCAACCCCTTCTGAACTCAATCCCTTTTGGACTTTCCTTTTTCTGAGTAAATGTGTCCACAGGCTTCATGGATTCCCACCAGCCCTCTCCCAAGTGGAAAGGGCTCTGTTTCTAGGGGAAAGTGTCTTGCAGCTGTCAAACTATCCCAGCAAATAAGAAAAGAAGTTTTTAAAATTCAACAATAAAGGCAGATCTAAAGCCACATTCTCCAATCAGCTTTAGCAGTAATAAAGCTGTTGGTTTGATAGCCATCTGTTTAATCTCTTTTCTCTCTAAATTGGTTCTGAATTCAACTGGGAAAGAGGGATGTTATTTATTGGCTGCTCCAAACACCTAACATGTGTCTTCCATATCAAGTGTAGTTGATAAATATTAACTAATGACAAAGTCATAGAATGTAAACGCTACGAGAGCAGAACCTTTGTGTGTGTCATTCAGTGCCGTTTCTCTAGTACATAGAAGTTATTAAAAAATCTGTAAAGTGGCTGAAGTTATAGCTTCTTGAGTTCAGATCACAAAGATTCTTACATTTCAGAATAAAGAGTTTGGGACTTCTTTTTTTTTTTTTTTTTTGTCATTGACACCCAAAAGATGGATGAAAGATGGTCTCAATGTAAACAAAGGAACTAGAACCATGGCAGAATCATTGAATTATTTACAGGAGAGACTGGTAGTGTGGTCTGCTATGGATTGGAATTGGGGCTTATCTATAGCTTTTTCTCTGGCCCAGGACCCCAGGACTGGGAAATCTCAAAGGATGGAAAAGGAACAAAGAGCACAGATATGGACCAGTGGTAAAGGCTGGTCCTAAGGAACACAGGAAAGGATGTGAGGATGCAGAGAATGAATCCTAAAGTAGGAGAGGGAGCCTACACAACATTGGGTATGAAGCCATGCAAGACAATGTCTCTGAGCCACTGCTCCCAGGGATAGAAAATAGAGTGGTACAGGACACTGGTAAAGATGTTTATGAAATAGGAAGCTGTTCTTTTTAAAATTATGTTTATTTATTTATTAAAAGACCCTGAAGCTGGGAAAGATTGAGGGCATGAAGAGAAGAGGGTGACAGAAGATGAGATGGTTGGCTGGCATTACCCAGTCAATGGACATGAGTTTGAGAAAAGGAGATGGTGAAGGACAGGGAAGCCTGGCATGCTGCAGTCCATGGGGTCCCAAAGAGTTGGACACGACTGAGCTACTGAACAGCAGCAACAACTTACTGATTTAGCTGTGCTGGGTCTTAGTTGCAGCACTCTTAGATCTTCACTGAGGGATGCCGGATCTTTAATTGCAGCATGTGAACTCTTAGCTGGAGAAGACAATGGCAACCCACTCCAGTACTCTTACCTGGAGAATCTCAGGGACGGCGGAGCCTGGTGGGCTGCCGTCTATGGGGTCGCACAGAGTCGGACACGACTGAAGCGTCTTAGCAGCAGCAGAACTCTTAACTGCGGCATGTGGGATCTAGTTTCCTGATTACGAATTTCTCCCTCCCTGAGTCTCAGCCACTGCAACACCAGAGAAGTCCCAGGAAGCCATTCTTGATGGCAAAGACAGTGGACTTTAAAATTCATACTTTGATCCTATTTGACAAAGAGATAGGAATTGGCCATGAGAGCTGAAGCAGGACAGACTAGTCTGAACCGGACACAAGTGAGGAAGGCGAGCACCTGAAACTCTACCTGTTCGAAGGGGCGAGAGCCTGCCAGAAACTCAGAAAAAGGGCACGTAAGAGGACTACGTGCGGGGGTGCTAAGTTGCTTCAGTCGTATCCGACTCCCTGAGACCCCATGGACTGTAGCCCCCCAGGCTCCTCTGTCCATGGGATTCTCCAGGCAACAATACTGGCGTGAGTAGCCATTCCCTTCTTCAGGGGATCTTCCCAGGGATGGAAACTGCCGTTTCCCGCATTTTCAAGTGCGTTCTTTACCACTAGCGCCACCTGGGAAACCCAAGAGAACTACAGGCAGGTGCAAATGAGAAGACTTAAGAACTGATCCTGCTGCTGCTGCTGCTGCTAAGTCGCTTCAGTCATGTCTGACTCTGTGCGACCCCAGAGACGGCAGCCCACCAGACTCCCCCGTCCCTGGAATTCTCCAGGCAAGAACACTGGAGTGGGTTGCCATCTCCTTCTCCAATGCATGAAAGTGAAAAGTGAAAGTGAAGTCTCTCAGTCGTGTCCAACTCTTAGCGACCCCATGCACTGCAGCCTACCAGGCTCCTCCGTCCATGGGATTTTCCAGGCAACAGTACTGGAGTGGGTTGCCATTGAGAACTAATCCTAGAGACCTCAAATCAAAAACAAAACAAAACAAAACAAAAAAAACCATTTCACACCACAAGAGTGTAGAAGAACTGGGGCAACGCACAGAGATTCGAGGTCAGAAGCTGTTCTTGTGCTTACACGAACTTCAGGTTCCTAAGAGGAATTGGTATGTCAACTCCACGGTATAGTGTTTATAATTTGTTGTCCATAATTAGGCCCAAGAATAGCAAAATAATATAGCTCTCATTCCTATGTATGGATTCAGGCATTCCCCAGAACTCTCTTAATGAAGTCCCCGAGGCTACCTTTGGGGTATGTTATATATAGGACTCACCTATTAGTTAATATTATGGTGCCTGGCATGGGCAAGAACGTATAAACAGAATTGCATAATTCTGTCCTGTAAAGCACATTAGTTGATCAAGAGTCCCAGGAGTTCTGGGGTACTGTCTGAATGCAGGTGTGGAGTTAGAACACCTGGGTTTGAACTCTATCAAGCCACTTCCTAGCTAGCTGTGAAAGCTTGGGTCAGTCACTCCTCATTTGTGGCTTCAGTTTCCTCATCTGCATAAACGTACACATAGAGATTAGAAGAGTGTTTGCAGTATAGAGCTGAATATAACAAGGTAAGTCAGGTACATTAAATAAGTGTTTATATAAAATGAATTGATCATCTGCTTAGATAAATTTCATGAGTTTTTTCAACGTAGATAATTCACATAAAAACCTTTGCCCTGTGACTGGCATATGATTGTGTTCATAGAAATGGTGAGATTTACTATTAATGGGTCCTAAACATGTGCTGAGTGCCTGCTGGGTACAGAGTGACTGCCGCATATGAGCTGAAAGTCCAGCCATTGCTATCTAACCATCCTTTATATGGGTTGATCAAAAATTTCGTTCTGGGTTTTTCCATAACATTGTACAAAAACCCAAAACAAGCGTTTTGGCCAACCCGATATTTCATATTTAGTCTCACCTCTTTCAAAGCTGATAGTTTTCCTTTTCTTTACAGTAGCACTGATTTTTATTTTTATTTTTTGCTTTTATGTAATAAGGTTTTATTAAAGTATAAAGGAGATAGAGAAAGCTTCTGACTTAGGCATCAGAAGGGGGCAGAAAGAGTACCCGCTTGCTAGTGTTAGCAATGAAGTTATATACTCTCCAATGAATCCAAAGAATGTCTGGAGGTTGTAAAGACTTCACCAGACCTACTCCCATAATTTACATTTTAAGATAACAGAATTAGCCAGAAGGTTTAATCCAGAGACTGTCCTCAGGCAGGATACATCCTTGTAAAGACCAGGTCTACTCCCATAATTTACATTTTAAGATAACAGAAGGTTTAATCCAGAGAGTGTCCTCAGGCAGGATACATTATTGTTATATAATCCTAAGGAATGTAGAGAAGGAAAAAAAAGTTTGTCCTTTCTTCCTCCTTGAGAATTTCAGACCCCTCTCTCCTTTGGGACCCCAAGACTCCTTATCAACCTGCCTAGGAAATGACTCTCTCATTCCCCCCTTTTCTTTTAGGAGAATTATGTTGCCTAGGGAAAAGGGGCGTCATTCTCATTCCATAACTGCTTCTGAGCTGACAAGGGGCGTTGTCCCTAAATTGATGAGGCAACATATTCTCCTAATCCTCATATTGAGGATATCTGATACAGGGGCCCCAAATAGTAGTTGGAGGAAGCTACAGCAGTAGCAGGAATTTGAGCAACCATTTGTAACTTAAAAGCTTTCAAGCGTACAGTAGCACTGATTTTTAAATAGTATTTATTTATTTGCTTATTTATTTATTTTTGGCCGTGTTGGGTCTCTGTTGCTGCACACAGGCTTTCTCCAGTTGCGGTGTGTGGACTTCTTTCTCCCTGTGGTGGCTTCTCTGGTTGTGGAGCACAGGCTCTAGGGCACACAGGCTTTAGTAGCTACGGCACATGGGCTCAGTAGCTGCAGATCCCAAGCTCTAGAGCGCAAGCTCAGTAGGTTGTGGCTCACGGGCTTCATTGCCTTGTAGCATGCAGGATCTTCCCAGATCAGGGATCAAACCTGTGTCTCCTGCCTTGGCAGGGAGATCCTTTACCACTGGACCATCAGGGAAGTCCAGTACTGATTATTTTTCTTCCAAAAATATAAGCAGTATGTGAGTGTTTACCTCGTCCAGCCTACCTCTCCTCTTCCCTATAAAATTTTAGTAACAGGTGACTTGGTAAGCTTTGGACCTTCTGCTCTTCTCATCCTGGGCTCATTCAAGGGTTCTTATTCCCACTGCCTCTTTCCTTCACCTTTCTCTCCCTTCCTTGTTTCTTCATATATTTCTAAGTCTCTATTATGTACACTATATATTGCTAGAAGCATGTTCTCAAGCATTTAGCATGTACATGAGGAGATAATACATAAAAAGTTAAATATAAGACTTGAATGGTCATGCAAGACACAGCTGCAAGAGATATACCAAGGCTGTTTATGCTACATGGTCAGTGATATTCATTATAGACCTAGTATATCACACTGTTGATCAGTGTTGTTTGTCCCTTCTTGCACACACACGTGAAGATGGCTTTATTCTCTAAATCATGAAGATGTAGACATCATCTAGTTCCAATGATGCTAGATGAATTTAAAATCTTAAGCAGGAAGAAGTTAAAGATCCAAATGACCACATAAAGAAAATTCAGTTATCAGTCACATTTTTGGAATTTGATGCACTTATTTAGAGTTTGATGCCATTATTTAAAGGGGCTCCCGAAAGCACCACCAAATTCGTACTAGGGCATGGGTGTGCATAAAATGTGAACAGAAAATTTGCTGACTAACTATATACAGAGAATTATTCCAAGTAATGATGTTTTGATAAATTGAGCTGTTGTATTTGGAAAATGTGAAATGAACAGATACTCATGTAGGAGGAAAAACTTAAGCAGTAATGCTAAATGGACTGGGGTGATAGTTGGTGGCAAGTTCATATGAACATGAAATGTAAGGGGGCGCAGAAAAGAAGAACAATATGATTTTATGTGGACCAAGCCAAGAAATCACAGCATAGATCAAGGGAGACATAGGCTAGTCTGTTTTCATCTCCTTGGTAAAACACTTTTGGAATAATACACACAATCTCAGGATTTAAGTGCAAGGAAGATGTTAAAAAACAGGACATTCCAATGTGAAAAGTACAAGTGATTATAAGGATCTGTCAGATTGATTTATGAGGTGTGACTGGCACAACACCACCTAAATCTGTGCATACATGTGAGCATCTTACAGAAAACAAATGATTATCAAAATAATTATAGTGTTTTTTTTTTTTTTTTTTTTTTTTTGCAGTTCTATTGTCAGGGATGAGCATTTGTTGGCTTAAGATCCCTGGCCTTGAAAAGGAGATTATTTTAAAATTTGTCATCAGACAGACCCTATCCAGGAAATAAAAATCTGTGTAATTCACATACAGTTGTTAAATTCAAGCTTACTTGTAATAAGCTGAAGAAACTGTGGTTCTAAAATGGTTCTAGTGGCAATGGAAATGAAAAATAACCTTAGCTGATGGATAACTAGTAGCCGTTGATAGATTTATTCTTTTCCAATAACCCAAGTGTTGGGTTTGAAATTTTATAAATATAGCATCTTAATGGGAGAAGTGATTATATAGTATCTTAAAGAGAAGGGGGTGGCAGAGGATGAGATGGTTAGATGGCACCACTGACTAAATGAACATGAATTTGAGCAAATTCCAGAAGATAGTGGAGGACAGAGGAGCCTGGTGTGCTGCAGTCTACGAGGTGACAAAGAGTTGGACAAGATTCAGTGACTGAACAACAACGACAAAGGGAGATGTGATTAATACTTTAGGAGAAGAGAGGTAACTAGAATGGCAGAAAGAAATGAAAAGCAAGCAAAAAAGACTAAAGGATGAGAAGTTTCTTAGGATAGATGAGAGAGCTTGGGCTAATTTAATGGTCATCAGGAAGGTGCTTAAAAATTACCTTGTTCATTAAAAAAAGATATAAGCTATAAATTACTAAAATTATACGAGTATATAAGGAAAACACGAATGTTTTAAATATAGGATAAAAATAGTTCTTGTAGGAGCTACTATTTACTCAAAAGGCTGACTCTGCATATATCAGTGTTATGAAAGAAATCACTTTAAATTCCTTATGTAATCAACTGGCATTTTATAGTGAACTGCAAAAACCCAGCAAAGGTGAAGAATTTTAGAATACCTGTTTCTCAGAAATGATTGCCTTTTACATATAAATGTACTTTAGAGTATATTCAGCTTGAGTTATTTTCTGTTTGGAAATAATTGCCTCTAAGTGGTATTAAAAAAGGAAAGTTATGGGCAAACACACAACTTGTAGAACTAAGTAATTTAATGATTGTGGTTCCTCATATATTTATGCTTGAGTTTATGGAAATGTGTTTTGAAATTCATGTAGAGCACTGAAAAAAAGGTTATAGGACAAATGATTCAAATTGAGGTCAATCAAATCAAAACATCAATGCACCTCACAGTACATTTATTTTCAACATAGGCACAAAATAAGCTGCATGCTCACTAAAACAAGGCATATACATTTAAAATTTTATTTTAGTCAGAATTAACATCTTTTGAAAAAGCCAGTTAGTTTCATGAGTTCAAAAACCTCCCATTGCCCGTCACTGTTTTTTGAATCAAATGAACAATTTTTAGCTTATAAGCAGCTCAATTATCTTTTTCAGCCTTCTCCACAGTATAGATGACTCAGCCTGCTTTTCCTATTTCATTAACTCATGGCTTATAATTTAATAGTTGCTTACTTTGTAAGTAAGTAGAATAATTTTATACCCCTTCCTCATCATAATGAAATTCTTTCAAATTCTTAGAAGATACCACATGTGTTCCTTCTGAACTAGTTGTTACAGTTCAAATGCCTACAAAGGCCATGTAGGTAATACAAGTAGATACAGTGAATTTGGAGGGGACCAGACACGTGGGGGAGGACCTGTTTGAAGGTCAGCCTCTGCAGGATTTTGAATGTTGATAGACTATAATGATCGGCATGGTTGCTGGCTTTTCCACTTCTTTAAGAGGAGCCTGAAATCTAACTGATGTGAAACTTCCAACTTTTAAATGTGGGAATTGATTCAAAGAGAAAAAATGTACTATCTAAACTCTAAAAGAAAATAGGTTTCCAGACTGAATAAGGTCCTTGAACTTTTATCTTGTTTTTTTTAAATTTTTTCAAGCATCTGAAATCTTTTTCATAACAAGGCAGATCTGGGATTAGTTTTTGTAGCCATGGCTGGCCCATCAAACTCTGAGCCCTTCATGTCCCTGTGCAAAGGTTCCTGGGGCCTTGGCAAAATGCCTGGACACCTCTTGGCCCTTTCAAGGACTGGAGAGGTCATGGCCACAGCCCTTGGGAGAGAGGCCCCAGGGCCAGCTGGTTCAAGGAGAGGAGCTTGCCCCCAGCATTGAGGATGTGGCCCTGGGTGTGGCTGCCCACCTGGACCCCCGAAGAGCACACACCTGCGGTTTGGGTACCACCTGGACACACACATCATCTGTTATAATCCCTGCAACCACAGCTGTTTTGCTTTCCTGGCCAGGACGCTTCATTTTCCAGGTCATCCAGGAAAGGAACGGAGGTGGCCCGTGGGTGGGACTCACGAGCGACCTCTTCAGTAGAATCTGGTTGAAGGTGGAGTTAGCTCCTCCAGCCAGAAGCCTGTGCAGCTTGACAAACAACCTTATGGAGATGTCCTGGCTTTTGGGCTTATCTACAAAAATAATCTATAAACAATAAGAAGAATAGAGTGTTAGCTGTTTTTTGTTTTGTGTTTTTTGGCTGTGCTGGGTGGGTCTTCATTGCACTGTATGGGTTTCTCTAGTGGTGGACGTTTAGGATCTTCCCGGACCAGGGATCGAACCCATGTCCCCTGCATTAGAAGGTGGATTCTCAACCACTGGACTACCAGGGATGCCCCCAAGTATGGAGTTTTATTTGAGCCAAATTGCGGGCTAACCCAGCCCCCACTTTCCATATAACTCTGAGAAAATGACTTTGCAACAAAGTTTTATGTCTTGTCAGAACAAAGAACATTAAACTAGTCAGGGTTACATTTCTTCAAGGTTTTTTTTTTTTTTTTTTTTTTAAAGAACAGCATGTACACAGCAAGTGACCATGGCCTTGCCCCTGGGAAGGGAGTTTTATCATGGAGAAGGACCAGCATTGGCACCCTATGAAAAGGGGAATTTAATCTTTATTTTTATCATGGACATTCTTTACTTCTGGCCAACATGCCCTTTTTCTTTCGTAATTAAAGCAGATGTACAATGTATGTTTGATCAGCCACCAACAGGCTCTTTTAGTTAGCCTAAAATTCAAGTTAACTCATGTATGGGCCAGAATGACTTCCTTGTATTTCAGCATGTGAACATGTCTTTTTATCACACCACTCACGTCAAACTTTTCTGTCCTTTTTTGTGGGGACATCAATTCCCATGATGGTGCCCCATCCTTGGCAAGATGCCAAAAAAGAGAAACAAACTGGGGTGGCAGGGGGAAAGCCTTCAGCCAGTGGCACCCTGGTCCTTGAATTTTTAGTTTTAACCACTATGGCAAACTCGAAACCAACTAAACTCCCAACCCTCAATTCAATTTTCTACCCTTGTATCTTTGTTCACACCAGTTCGTGGGCCAGGACAGGTGTTGTCCTTTTTTTTTTTCCTGTCAGTTCACTCTGAAACTTATCCTGATCCTCTTCTTTAAGAAATACCCTTTCTTTTCCTCCAGATCTCTTTTTTCCTCTAGATCCATGTAATATTAAACCCTTTCCTACCTGAAGTCTTCCTTGTCTTATTCATTTAAATATGTATTTTATTCTCATTGCTCACTGTATAAAGTCCTTTAAGGCAGAGATTATTTTACTCTGCCTGACACTTAGGAGACATTCAGTAAATGCTTGTAGAATTGAAATGAGGGCTATAACTGACAAATGTCCTGTCGGCAACGTTTTTCATGGAGACTCTTACTTGAGCTGAACCACGTAGAGTTAATATTTACAAGGCTAAGGTCTAGGGGAAAAAAACCAGTTAAATCACGTTTCCTTAACAGATGGTGCATCTGTGTTTCCTAATGTAATATCCTGACTGTGTATAATTGTCATAATTAAGTAATAGTTGCCTGTACTATCTTTGGTAAAAAGAATCACTTCTATATGTGGACTTTAATATCCCAATCCTCATCGGCAAATGCTCCTGCATTTATCTCAGGGCTGTTTCTCGTAGATTTCCTTCTTTGACCCCCAAACAGTTGATGAAGCCCTTCTTGGTTTCAGGTTGTGAAGGTAGGCAGTTTAGAGAAAACCAGGCCTATGTAGTTAATTCCTGAACCGAATTTTTTGGCTTTCTGGTCACTCTCAGCTAGGTCTAACGCTTGAGTTAGCATCACTTGAAACTCAGCAGACCTTGAGGAGTGTTGATGGATCTTTTTTCACTCACTTGAGCACTGACTACACTTACCAATAGAAGAAGAAGAGCTAGAAATTGTTATCATTCATACTTCTTTCTGTTTGATCTGTATAAAGTGCACTGTTTTCAAGACAATTGGGTAGGTGGTGGAGAGATCTTTAAAACTGGCATCAAGAGACCAGCTGTTTGATCTTGAAAAGCAAGGAGATTACCTGAGCACCCCAGGTCTAGTTTTCTCAAGTGTAAGATACAAATTGATATGCCTGCCACTTAGAGTAATCCTCATTTCAGGGTTAAATGAAATAATATATGTGCAGACAACTTTGTGGACATGCTTTCCAAGTGTTCACTGTTGTTTATTTGAAGAACTTATGCACTTGTTCCTTTGCTGGTAGATATCTAATTTCTCGGGAATCCTTTTGGGTCTGCAAACAATGGTAGGACCAGATGGAGCCAAACCCACTGATTTACACATTGTCTAAAACAGCTTCACTCAAGCGTGGTGATGCTGAAGAGTGACAACAGAAACCTTAGGTCCCCGATAAGTAAGAAATATTTAACATCTTGTTCTTTACAGAAAAAGTTTGCCTACTTCTGCATAGTTTGTTTGTTTTTTTTTTTTTTTTTTTTTTTTTGCAGGAGGTATTCAAACATTTGGCCTCGAGTCTTAACTTGAAGAGCACCTCAACTAGACCTTCTCAGGCTTACCGTTTATTTTTCCTGTGGTCACAGGGCAGGAATGAAAACACCTGTGGGATTTGGGACCAGAACAATAATTACTTCTCAGTCTTATCTCCCGCAGCCAGAAGAAAACATCTGCTTTTTTAATTCTGCAGAGAAGGGCAGAATTAAAACTCTACAGGGACTTCCGCTGTATCTCTGGCACGGAGAAGGAAGGGGCGAAGGCAGGAGAGAATGTTTCCGGTGTAACTGAATGCAAACTTAACACAAATCAGATTAGCTGAGGGTGAAGCCTGGGCTTTAAAGTTTAAACCTAAATAGGTCTCATTGCTGTTCTTGAACCAATGGATATAAGCTGGCAGAAGTCTGGCTTCTTCTTTGATTTGTTTAATAAAAGTCATTAAAAAAAATCAAATGGATCACTGGGCAGGAATTTGACCAGAGACACCTTCCAAGTAATAATTAGCTAGGCAATTTTTTCTTGAGTTTTATGTTGCCATAAATATTCATGACACATTCCCCATCAAATTGTAAGTTCTTCAGGAAACACTGTTATCAGTTTAAGAACATGAATCAGACTGATAAAGCTAATTGGTTAGGGTTCTTTTTTCTCCTTCATTTTAAATAAAGCTGTCGAAGGTTCCCAGGGTAATGAAGAGCTCTGTTGTTATGACAACTGCTTATTCCTTTCCCTTTGAAGAAGCTTGTGATGTGATAGGCAACACATCAGGAATAATTAAAACAAATGATAAGCGAGACACATCTGCTTAGAGGAATAAACCAGCACAAACTGAAACCATTTTACTGGTTTTCAATGACTATTTTCATGGCAGGAAATTCACTTCATTTGAGCTGGTCATTTGCGCCAATTTCCATCATTTCTCATTCCAAAAACCTTGTCACTCAGGGAGGATTTAGTTATATACCCGAGACCTTTATGGCTCAGAGCTTCTCACTGTCTGACTTAACACTTCTCCAAATAGTCTGAAACACTGGAAGTGATGGTTTATCAGGGGCACACTCTAAAGTGATACTGAATGTTCTCATGACTTACATACTCTGATTTCAAGAAAAGGGCAATTGTAGTTCTATGGCCTTAGTGCTCACTTGCTGGAACCAAACACAGTCTTCACTTGTTGCTTTGTGCCAAGCCCTTTCACGTTTCTTTCTCCTTTAACCTTTATTTAGGGAACTTGTTAATCATGTTAATTTCACAGCAGAGGAATACAATCCCCCCTAAACACATTCAAGGTAGCCTTGTTCGTTGTTCAGTCACTTATTAGGTGAGAATTCAAACTTAAGTCTTTCCCAGTTGATCTTTTTGTTGTTGTTGTTTAGTCCCTAAGTAGTGTCTGACTCTTTTGTGTCCCTGTGGATGGCAGCCCGCCAGGCCCCTCTGTCCATGGGATTTCCCAGGCAAGAAAACTGGAGTGGGTTGCCACTTCCTTCTCCAGGGGATCTTCCCCACCCAGGGAGCGAACCCACATCTCCTGTGTTGGCAGGCAGATTCTTTTCCACCGAGCACTTGGGAAGATGCTAAAGCTGAAGGAAAACATTGATTTGAATAATTAAAATGTAATGTATTTTTCTACTGAGTTGGGCTATTATTCCAATTCATCCTCATTTCTTCGTAAAACACTTAGTCTAGCTATCCTAATGCATTCCTCCACCAACTCCAGATTATGAACCATTAGGGGTTATACATATTTTAGGGATAAAACACAGATTATTTTCTTATAAAAAATTAATGAGAGACTAGGATATAAAATATCAGGGTTTCTTCACACATAATGAAGTGTTCCAGAAAAACATCTATTTCTGCTTTATTGACTATGCCAAAGCCTTTAACTGTGTGGATCACAATAAACTGTGGAAAATTCTGAAAGAGATGGGAATACCAGACCACCTGACCTGCCTCTTGAGAAATCTGTATGCAACAGTTAGAACTGGACATGGAACAACAGACTGGTTCCAAATAGGAAAAGGAGTACATCAAGGCTGTATATTGTCACCCTGCTTATTTAACTTATATGCAGAGTACATCATGAGAAACGCTGGACTGGAAGAAACACAAACTGGAATCAAGATTGCTGGGAGAAATATCAATAACCTCAGATATGCAGATGACACCACCCTTATGGCAGAAAGTGGAGAGGAACTCAAAAGCCTCTTGATGAAAGTGAAAGTGGAGGTGAAAAAGTTGGCTTAAAGCTCAACATTCAGAAAATGAAGATCATGGCATCCGGTCCCATCACTTCATGGGAAATAGATGGGGAAACAGTGGGAACAGTGTCAGACTTTATTTTTCTGGGCTCCAAAATCACTGCAGATGGTGACTGCAGCCATGACATTACAAGATGCTTACTCCTTGGAAGGAAAGTTATGTCCAACCTAGATAGCATATTTAAAAGCAGAGACATTACTTTGCCAACAAAGGTCCATCTAGTCAAGGCTATGGCTTTTCCTGTGGTCATGTATGGATGTGAGAGTTGGACTGTGAAGAAGGCTGAGCACCGAAGAATTGATGCTTTTGAACTGTGGTGTTGGAGAAAACTCTTGAGAGTCCCTTGGACTGCAAGGAGATCCAACCAGTCCATTCTGAAGGAGATGAGCCCTGGGATTTCTTTGGAAGGAATGATGCTGAAGCTGAAACTCCAGTACTTTGGCCACCTCATGTGAAGAGTTGACTCATTGGAAAAGACTCTGATGCTGGGAGGGATTGGGGGCAAGAGGAGAAGGGGACGACAGAGGATGAGATGGCTGGATGGCATCACTGACTCGATGGATGTGAGTCTGGGTGAACTCTGGGAGTTGGTGATGGACAGGGAGGCCTGGTGTGCTGGGATTCATGGGGTCGCAAAGAGTCGGACACGACTGAATGACTGAACTGAACCAAACTGAATGAAGTTTGATTTTATGAGAATTTTTTTTTTTTTGTCAACTTATATCTTCTTGTGTATACTTGGTTATAAGTCATGGTCTAAAAAGCTTAAAAGCCACCCCTCTAATACTGTCATTATTTGCCTCCTAATTGTCTAATTTCATTTCATTCCTCTTTTTCTGCCTTTTTTGATGGCAATAGACATAAAAAGCACCGTTAAATGTTTGTCTTTAATAAATGGTAACTGAAAAATCAGATTTGGCTATCTCTCTCTGAAATAGTCGGAGAAGGCAATGGCACCCCACTCCAGTACTTTTGCCTAGAAAATCCCATGGACAGAGGAGCCTGGTAGGCTGCAGTCCATGGGGTCGCTAGGAGTTGGACACGACTGAGCGACTTCACTTTCACTTTTCACTTTCATGTAATGGAGAAGGAAATGGCAACCCACTCCAGTGTTCTTGCCTGGAAAATCCCAGGGACAGAGGAGCCTAGTGGGCTGCCATCTATGGGGTCGCACAGAGTTGGACATGACTAAAGTGACGCAGCAGCTCTGAAATAGTTAAAAAAAGAATGTTGTCCTTTTTATATGAAACTTAAGATTCTGTTTTGCCATCTTGAGAGATGGGGAACTAAGACCTCAATGAAAGAAAAAATGATGCTGCAAGCCTCTAAGTTAAACTGCCATGCATATATTGCAAGATTTTCTTCCATACATTTTGTGAACCTCTTCAGTTTTATTGTTGCTGCTATTCTTGGAAACACCATAAAGAATTGGGAAGGAAGTTATATGAGAAGAGTGATTATGAAAGTGGTGTAAACATAGGGTATACTTCTATAAAATATTCTTGCCAAAAATATTTAATCTGAATTCATGAAGCCTCCAGACCTAATCTGTAGAGTAGAGGAAATACAGGGGATAGAAGCACAAGTTAACTGACACCATAGAGAGGCACATTTAGAGTGTGGGGTACTTTAAAGACAACTTTTCTTAAAAGAAAATATTGTGGAAGAAAAAGAGTGGGGTTAGGTACTAGATTAAAAAAGACTAAAGAGATAGTTAGGACTTCCCTAATAGATCAGTTGGTAAAGAAACCACTTGCAATGCAGGAGACCCTGGTTCAATTCCTGGGTCGGGAAAATCCCCTGGAGAAGGGATAGGCTACCCACTCCAGTATTCTTGGGCTTCCCTTGTGGCTCAGCTGTAAAGAATCTGCCTGCAATGGGGGAGACTTGGGTTCAATCCCTAGGTTGGAAAGATTCCCTGCAAAAGGGAAAGGCTACCCATTCCAGTATTCTGGCCTGGAGAATTCCACAGACTGTATAGTCCATGGGGTTGCAAAGAGTCAGACATGACTGAGCAACTTTCACTTTCACTTTCAAAGAGATAGTTAACAACCAAATATATTAAGTGAGAACTGATTAGATACTGCATAGAAAATGAGTTTAGAAAAATCATTTTTGGTATAACTGAGGGAAATTAAATATAGACTGGATATTAGATGGAATTATTATTAATCTCCTTAAGTGTGACTATATTATGGTTATGTAACAGAATGACATTATTCTTAGGACTTGCATGATGAAGTTTTTAAAAATGTGATTCATGTCCATATTCTGTAATTTACTTCTTAGTAATTCATCTATCTATATGCCTTATCTATCCACCAATCTTCTATTTATCAAAAGAGAGATAGATTGAGCAAATGTGGTCAAATAGTTACAAGTGAAAAATCTAGGTTAATGATACATGGCATTTTAAATACAATCATAACTTTTCTCTAGGAGTAAAAGGTTTTCAAAATAAGAAGTTGGGAGAACAAAAATTACATATTTTATGAGTCCATTTCCATAAATTTCAAAAATAGGCCAAACTAATTAATGGTATTAGGCATCAGGATGTAGGTTGCCTCCAGGAAGGACTGAAGGGATTATGATTAGGAGGGGACAAGTGGACTGAGGTCTGAGACTATTCTAACTCTTAACTTGGGGAGTGATATGTGAGTATGTTCCCACTGAGACCAGATCACTGAGCTACATATTTATTACTCATGCACATTTTATTTTTTTTTAATTGGAAGAGGATTACTTTAAAATGTTGTATTGGTTTCTGCTGTACAATAGTGCGAATCAGTCATAATTATACATATACTCTCTCTTGAGCCTCCCTCCCCTCCTCTACTCCATCCCTTTGTGCATATTTTATATATAGTTGTACTTTAAAAAGACAGAGTAGATAATTAATATTTTAAAGTGGTTTGTTTTTGTTGGGGTTGAAGGGATTTGATTTTTCAAAGTGAGAAAAGGAAAAGGAAAAGCCTGAACTTATATCCAAAGCCATGTCTGAGCTTGGTGTAGACCTTCAGCAATCTCTTGAGTTTAGGGAAATGGGGGCTTAAGATAATTTGTATAGTTTCTGCATGTGTGGTCCACTGGAGAAGGGAATGGCAAACCACTTCAGTATTCTTGCCTCGAGAACCCCATGAACAGTATGAAAAGGCAAAATGATAGGATACTGAAAGAGAAACTCCCCAGGACAGTAGGTGTCTAATATGCTACTGGAGATCAGTGGAGAAATAACTCCAGAAAGAATGAAAGGATGGAGCCAAAGCAAAAAGAATACCCAGCTATGGATGTGACTGTTGATAGAAGCAAGGTCCAATGCTGTAAAGAGCAATATTGCATAGGAACCTGGAATGTCAGGTCCATGAATCAAGGCAAATTGGAAGTGGTCAAACAAGAGATGGCAAGAGTGAATGTCGACATTCTAGGAATCAGCGAACTGAAATGGACTGGAATGGGTGAATTTAACTCAGATGACCATTATATCTACTACTGCAGGCAGGAAGACCTCAGAAGAAATGGAGTGGCCATCATGGTCAACAAAAGAGTCTGAAATGCAGTACTTGGATGCAATCTCAAAAACGACAGAATGATCTCTGTTCGTTTCCAAGGCAAACCATTCAATATCACAGTAATCCAAGTCTATGCCCCAACCAGTAACGCTGAAGAAGCTGAAGTTGAACGGTTCTATGAAGACCTCCAAGACCTTTTAGAACTAACACCCAAAAAAGATGTCCTTTTCATTATAGGGGACTGGAATGCAAAAGTATGAAGTCAAGAAACACCTGGAATAACAGGCAAATTTGGCCTTGGAATATGGAATGAAGTAGGGCAAAGCCTAATAGAGTTTTGCCAAGAAAATGCACTGGTCATAACAAACACCCTCTTCCAACAACACAAGAGAAGACTCTACACATGGACATCACCAGATGGTCAACACTGAAATCAGATTGATTATATTCTTTGCAGCCAAAGATGGAGAAGCTCTATACAGTCAGCAAAAACAAGACCAGGAGCTGACTGTGGCTCAGATCATGAACTCCTTATTGCCAAATTCAGACTGAAATTGAAGAAAGTAGGGAAAACCACTAGACCATTCAGGTATGACCTAAATCAAATCCCTTATGATTATACAGTGGAAGTGAGAAATAGATTTAAGGGCCTAGATCTGATAGACAGAGTGCCTGATGAACTATGGAATGAGGTTCGTGACATTGTACAGGGGACAGGGATCAAGACCATCCCCATGGAAAAGAAATGCAAAAAAGCAAAATGGCTGTCTGGAGAGGCCTTACAAATAGCTGTGAGAAGAAGAGAAGTGAAAAGCAAAGGAGAAAAGGAAAGATATAAACATCTGAATGCAGAATTCCAAAGAATAGCAAGAAGAGATAAGAA
Source organism: Bubalus kerabau (assembly GCF_029407905.1). Taxonomy (NCBI): domain Eukaryota; kingdom Metazoa; phylum Chordata; class Mammalia; order Artiodactyla; family Bovidae; genus Bubalus; species Bubalus kerabau. The sequence continues at coordinate 28,082,046 of NC_073624.1, forward strand.
AGCCTTCTTCAGCGATCCAATGCAAAGAAATAGAGGAAAACAACAGAATGGGAAAGACTAGGGATCTTTTCAAGAAAATCAGAGATACCAAAGGAACATTTCATGCAAAGATGAGCTCAATAAAGGACAGAAATGGTATGGACCTAACAGAAGCAGAAGATATTAAGAAGAGGTGGCAAGAATACACAGAAGAACTGTACAAAAAGATCTTCACGACTCAGATAATCACGATGGTGTGATCACTGACTTAGAGCCAGACATCCTGGAATGTGAAGTCAAGTGGGCCTTAGAAAGCATCACTATGAACAAAGCTAGTGGAGGTGATGGAATTCCAGTTGAGCTATTCCAAATCCCGAAAGATGATGCTGTGAAAGTGCTGCACTCAGTATGCCAGCAAATTTGGAAAACTCAGCAGTGGCCACAGGACTGGAAAAGGTCAGTTTTCATTCCAATCCCAAAGAAAGGCAATGCCAAAGAATGCTCAAACTACCGCACAATTGCACTCATCTCACACACTAGTAAAGTAATGCTCAAAATTCTCCAAGCCAGGCTTCAGCAATATGTGAACCATGAACTTCCTGATGTTCAAGCTGGTTTTCGAAAAGGTAGAGGAACCAGAGATCAAATTGCCAACATATGACAAATCATCGAAAAAGCAAGAGAGTTCCAGAAAAACATCTATTTCTGCTTTATTGACTATGCCAAAGCCTTTGACTGTGTGGATCACAATAAACTGTGGAAAATTCTGAAAGAGATGGGAATACCAGACCACCTGATCTGCCTCTTGAGAAATTTGTATGCAGGTCAGGAAGCAACAGTTAGAACTGGACATGGAACAACAGACTGGTTCCAAATAGGAAAAGGAGTACGTCAAGGCTGTATATTGTCACCCTGCTTCTTTAACTTCTATGCCGAGTACATCATGAGAAACGCTGGGCTGGAGGAAGCACAGGCTGGAATCAAGATTGCTGGGTGAAATATCAATAACCTCAGATATGCAGATGACACCACCCTTATGGCAGAGAATGAAGAGGAACTCAAAAGCCTCTTGATGAAAGTGAAAGAGGAGAGTGAAAAAGTTGGCTTAACGCTCAACATTCAGAAAATGAAGATCATGGCATCCGGTCCCATCACTTCATGGGAAATAGATGGGGAAACAGTGGGAACAGTGTCAGACTTTATTTTTCTGAGTTCCAAAATCACTGCAGATGGTGACTGCAGCCATGACATTACAGGACGCTTACTCCTTGGAAGGAAAGTTATGTACAAACTAGATAGCATATTTAAAAGCAGAGACATTACTTTGCCAACAAAGGTTCGTCTAGTCAAGGCTATGGTTTTTCCTGTGGTCATGTATGGATGTGAGAGTTGGACTGTGAAGAAGACTGAGCGCCGAAGAATTGATGCTTTTGAACTGTGGTGTTGGAAAAGACTCTTGAGAATCCCTTGGACTGCAAGGAGATCCAACCAGTCCATTCTGAAGGAGATCAGCCCTGGGATTTCTTTGGAAGGAATGATGCTAAAGCTGAAACTCCAGTACTTTGGCCACCTCATGTGAAGAGTTGACTCATTGGAAAAGACTCTGATGCTGGGAGGGATTGGGGGCAGGAGGAGAAGGGGACGACAGAGGATGAGATGGCTGGATGGCATCACTGACTCAATGAACGTGAGTCTGGGTGAACTCTGGGAGTTGGTGATGGACAGGGAGGCCTGGCGTGTTGCTATTCATGGGGTTGCAAAGAGCCGGACATGACTGAGGGACTGATCTGATCTACATACATACAAAATACATTATAATAATTAAAAATGATTATTGCTTTAGCTATTGAACTTGAAAGCCTGGCTATACTGTATATGGTTATCATATCATTTTAAGTTCATTACTATAGAGTTGTGTTGTAGCTCTTTCTGTAAGATTTTTACAGTAAGTTCCAAAATACTATATTTTTTATGATAAGAGAATGTGTACTCATCTTCTAAAGGTAATGGTACTGCCAGACAGAATGAAATCTGGTTTACAGGCAAAAATGGGTACTTCTCAACTGGTTTCTCTCTAAGCCCTTAACTTTGGATTAGGAAGAGAATGAATGGTTCTCCCCACTCTCTACTACTTCTCTTCTGTTATGGTTTCCTAGATCATGGTTTCAAACTCATTCATTTACTAGGGCATTTTCTGCTCAAAGGGGATTAAGTCCTACAGTGGTATAAGATGGTCTTAACAGATAATATAGAGGATAAGGAAGGTTGTGATTAGTTCTTGGAGGGGTAGATATCACTTCAAGTCAAGATGGTGAAGAAGCACTTGTGTCTTCTTCATCCTCTCTCTTCTGCAGCTATAGAGCTTCCCTGGTGGATCAGATCGTAAACAATCTGCCTGCAATGTGGAAGGCTGGAGTTCAATTCCTGGGCTGGGAAGATCCCCTGGAGAAGGGAATGGCTACCCACTCCAGTGTTCTTGCCTGGAGAATCCCATGGACAGAAGAGCCTGGTAGGCTACAGTCCATGGGGTCGCAAAGAGTTGGACAAGACTGAGCGACTTTCACATACACACATAACAGATAATATGGTAATTCTTATGTATCAGAAACTTTCTGGAGAAAAAAACCATTCACTGTGACCCAGGTTCTGCTTATTTTTCTTCTGATATATTCATCTCTTCTTTTGTTTATTTGTTCAACAGAGTCCTTCATTTAAACGTACGTTACATGAGGGTAGCAACTTCATCTGTCTTGTGCACTGCTGAGTCCCTAGTACCCAAAACCAGGCACAAGGGAGATGCTTAGAAACTATTTGTTGAAATAATGAGTGGATAAATGTGCTTTAAGCACCTACATATATATTCAAAGTAGACATAGAACAGAGAGGAGAATCGGATGTTGAGACTTCATAAGAGCAGAACAGTGAACGCCTCAGTTTGTCTTAATGGCTTTCAACTCACGGTTTTATCTCCTCAAGTCTTATATTAGTTCATGTATTGCATCTGCCATAACAGGAAATCCCCAAGTCCTAGGGTCTTATGATATTAAACATTTAGTTTTTACTTAGCAACCAAAATTTGCGCTTGGTAGCAGCTGAAGTAGAGAGTAGGGGGGTTATGATCTATCAGTCAGTTCAGTTCAGTTCCTCAGTCATGTCCAACTCTTTCTGACCCCATGGACTGCAGCACACCAGGCTTCCCGGTCCATCACCAACTCCTGGAGTTCACTCAAACTCATGTCCTTTGAGTTGGTGATGCCATCCAACCATCTCATCCTCTGTCGTCCCCTTCTCCTCCTGCCCTCAATCTTTCCCATCATCAGGGTCTTTTCGAACGAGGCAGTTCTTTGCATCAGGTGGTCAAGGTATTGGAGTTTCCGCTTCAACATCAGTCCTTTCAATGAACAGCTAGGACTGATCTCCTTTAGGATGGACTGGTTGGATCTCCTTGCAGTCCAAGGGACTCTCAAGAGTCTTCTCCTACACCACAGTTCAAAAGCATTAATTCTTCGGCATCAGCTTTCTTTACAGTCCAACTCTCACATTCATACATGAATATTGGAAAAACCATAGCCTTGACTAGACGGACCTTTGTTGGCAAAGTAATGTCTCTGCTTTTTAATATGCTGTCTAGGTTGGTAATAACGTTCCCTCCAAGGAGTAAGCGTCTTTTAATTTCATGGCTGCAATCACCATCTGTAGTGATTTTGGAGCCCAAAATATCCACTGTTTCCCATCTATTTGCCATGAAGTGATGGGACCAGATGCCATGATCTTACTTTTATTAATGTTGAACTTTAAGCCAATTTTTCCACTCTCCTCTTTCACTTTTATCAAGAGACTCTTTAATTCTTCTTCGCTTTTTGCATAAGGGTGGTGTCATCTGCATATCTGAGGTTATTGATATTTCTCCCAGCAATCTTGATTCCAGCCTCTGCTTCCTTCAGCCCAGCGTTTCTCATGATGTACTCGGCATAGAAGTTAAAGAAGCAGGGTGACAATATACAGCCTTGACATACTCCTTTTCCTATTTGGAACCAGTCTGTTGTTCCATGTCCAGTTCTAATTGTTGCTTCCTAACCTGCATACAGATTTCTCAAGAGGCAGGTCAGGTGGTCTGGTATTTCTATCTCTTTCAGAATTTTCCACAGTTTATTGTGATCCACACAGTCAAAGGCTTTGGCATAGTCAATAAAGCAGAAATAGATGTTTTTCTGGAACTCTCTTGCTTTTTCGATGATTTGTCATATGTTGGCAATTTGATCTCTGGTTCCTCTGCCTTTTCTAAAACCGGCTTGAACATCTGGAAGTTCATGGTTCATGTATTGCTGAAGCCTGGCTTGGGGAATTTCGAGCATTACTTTGCTAGCATGTGAGGTAAGTGCAATTGTGCAGTAGTTTGAGCATTCTTTGGCATTGCCTTTCTTGGGATTGGAATGAAAACTGACCTTTTCCAGTCCTGTGGCCACTGCTGAGTTTTCCAAATCTGCTGGCATATTGAGTGCAGCACTTTCACAGCATCATCTTTCAGGATTTGAAATAGCGCAACTGGAATTCCATCACCTCCACTAGCTTTGTTTGTAGTGATGCTTTCTAAGGCCCACTTGACTTCACATTCCAGGATGTCTGGCTCTAAGTCAGTGATCACACCATCATGATTATCTGGGGTGTGAAAAATCATTTTTGTATAGTTCTTCTGTGTATTCTTGCCACCATTTCTGAATATCTTCTGCTTCTATTTGGTCCATACCATTTTTGTCCTTAGTTGAGCCCATCTTTGCATGAATTGTTCCCTTGGTATCTCTAATTTTCTTGAAGAGATCTCTAGTCTTTCCCATTCTATTGTTTTTCCTCTATTTCTTTGCACTAATCACTGAGAAAGGCTTTCTTATCTCTCCTTGCTATTCATTGAAACCTGCATTCAAATGGGTTTATCTTTCCTTTTCTTTTCTCTTCTTTTCACAGCTGTTGGTAGGGCCTCCTCTGACAGCCATTTTGCTTTTTTGCATTTCTTTTCCATGGGCATGGTCTTGATCCCTGTCTCCTGTACAACAAGGTGAGGAGCAATGTCTGCATGTTGCTAGACCAGCCGTAAAGAGATACCCCACATCCAAGGTAAGAGAAGTCCCAGTAAGACAGTAGGCACTGAGAGAGGTCATCAGAAGGCAGACAGGCTGAAACCACAATCACAGAAAACTAGCCAATCTGATCACACGGACCACAGCCTTGTCTAACTCAATGAAACTAAGCCGTGCCCTGTGGGGCCACCCAAGATGGATGGGTCATGGTGGAGAGTTCTGACAGAATGTGGTCCATTGGAGAAGGGAATGGTAAACCACTTCAGTATTCTTGCCTTGAGAACCAAATGAACAGTATGAAAAGGCAAAAAGATAGGGCACTGAAAGATGAACTCCCTAGGCCAGCCAGTGCCCAAAATGCTGCTGGAGATCAGTGGAGAATAACTCCAGAAAGAATGAAGGGATGGAGCCAAAGCAAAAATAACACCCAGTTGTGGATGGGACTGGTGATAGAAGCAAGGTCCGATGCTGTAAAGAGCAATATTGCATAGGAACCTGGAATGTTAGGTCCACGAATCAAGGCAAATTGGAAGTGGTCAAACAGGAGATAGTAAGAGTGAACATCGACATTCTGGGAATCAGCAAATTAAAATGGACTGGAATGGATGAATTTAACTCAGATGACCATTATAACTACTACTGTGGGCACGGATCACTTAGAAGAAATGGAGTAGCCATCATAGTCAACAAAAGGGTCCAAAAATGCAGTCCTGGATGCAACCTCAAAAATGACAGAGTGATCTCTGTTCGTTTTTAAGGCAAACCATTCAATATCACAGTAATCCAAGTCTATGCCCCAACCAGTAACACTGAAGAAGCTGAAGTTGAATGATTCTATGAAGACTTACAAGACCTTTTTTAACTAACACCCCCAAAAGATGTCCTTTTCATTATAGGGAACTGGAATACAAAAGTAGGAAGTCAAGAAACACCTGGAGTAACAGGCAAATTTGGTTTTGAAGTAATGAATCAAGCACGGCAAAGGCTAATAGAGATTTGCCAAGAGAGCGCACTGGTCATAGAAAACACCCTCTTCCAACAACACAAGAGAAGACTCTACACATGGACATCACCAGATGGTAGACAACAAAATCAGACTGATGATATTGTTTGCAGCAAAGATGGAGAAGCTGTAAACAGTCAGCAAAAATAAGACCGGGAGCTGACTGTGGCTCAGATCATGAACTCCTTATTGCCAAATTCAGACTGAAATTGAAGAAAGTGGGGAAAACCACTAGACCATTCAGTTATGACCTAAATCAAATCCCTTATGATTATACAGTGGAAGTGAGAAATAGATTTAAGGGACTAGATCTGACAGACAGAGTGCCTGATGAATAATGGACGGGTGTTAGTGACGTGATCCATGAAACAGTTATTCCGAGATCCAGGACCAGGGAGGCTCTGGTGTGTGCAAAACAAGGGTCTGAGCTTACTCTGGTGATATTCAGCTAGTGGAAGAGAGAGGATGTAGAAGACACACGTGCTTCTTCACCATCTTGGCTTGAAGTGATATATACCCCTTCTGCTCATGTTCCATTGACAAGAACTAATCACAACCTTCCTTATCACTTACCCCAGATACAATAGGAGCTGAGAAGGTATGGCTTCACCAGTTAATGACCTTGCAGGACAAGGCCTCATGACTAGAAGGGCTCCATGCTGGGTTTCAAGGTGTGTTATCATTGTCTGGAAATTATTGATACATTTTAAAAACGGGGCTCACTGCAGATTTCTTTACAACTTTATAGTTACGACTTTTTTTTCTTTTTTTTAAATTTTATTTTACTTTTAAACTTTACAAAATTGTATTAGTTTTGCCAAATATCAAAATGAATCCGCCACAGGTATCACCTAGTTCTATCGATCATTGCACAGCTCAGGAAATAAAAGGCAAAAAGTTAAAAAAAAAAAAAAGAACATGGGGCTCAGTATTTTTATTTTACACCAGGGCACACAAATTACTTAGTGGGACCTGAAGCTGAGAAATGGAATCTTTGACAGGGCAGCCTCTTCCCAACAATTGTTCTGCATTACAGAAGGGAATCATCAATATTTGGTGAACAGCTAGCCATCTCTCCCACCCCTAAGCATTGTTTCCAAGTTTGAAGCAAATAAGACTCCATATGATATTTTAAAACATCCAATATTTAAGAACCCCCAGAAACCAAGTGAAAAGAATTTTAAAAAAATCAATAATCTTAATTTTTTTTAAATGACAGAAAGCTATTAGCTCAGCTAGGAAAAATTGACAACAAGGGCATACCTCAATGTTACTAGAATAGGCATCGGTGGAAAAGCAACATGGCACAGATAAATGTGACAGCTGTAACCACATGCCAGTTCTAGTATTTTGGATTCAAAAAATTAAGCATATAGTACTTGTCAGCTATTCATCTATGGTTGGGAAACCACCACTAAGACAGGCCAAAACACAAATCCTTACCAATACAACTTCTATTTAATCCCATTATTTTAAATATATATATATCACCGCAGATGGTGACTGCAGCCATGAAATTAAAAGACGCTTACTCCTTGGAAGGAAAGTTATGACCAACCTAGATAGCATATTCAAAAGCAGAGACATTACTTTGCCAACAAAGGTTCGTCTAGTCAAGGCTATGGTTTTCTCTGTGGTCATGTGTGGATGTGAGAGTTGGACTGTGAAGAAGGCTGAGCGCCGAAGAATTGATGCTTTTAAACTGTGGTGTTGGAGAAGACTCTTGAGAGTCCCTTGGACTGCAAGGAGATCCAACCAGTCCATTCTGAAGGAGGTTAGCCCTGGGATTTCTTTGGAAGGAATGATGCTAAAACTGAAACTCTAGTACTTTGGCCAACTCATGGGAAGAGTTGACTCATTGGAAAAGACTCTGATGCTGGGAGGGAGTGGGGGCAAGAGGAGAAGGGGATGACAGAGGATGAGATGGCTGGATGGCATCACTGACTCAATGGACGTGAGTCTGAGTGAACTCCGGGAGTTGGTGATGGACAGGGAGGCCTGGCATGTTGCGATTTATGGGTTCACAAAGAGTTGCACACGACTGAGTGACTGAACTGAACTGGTATATATATACATATTATATGGGCTTCCCAGGTGGCAGTAGTGGTAAAGAAACCATCTGCCAATGCAGGAGATGTAAGAGATATGGGTTCAATCCCTGGTTTGGAAAGATCCCCTGGAAGAGGGTATCACAACCCACTCCAGTATGCTTGCTTGGAGAATCCCATGGACAGAGGAGCATGGTGGGCTACAGTTCATAGGGTTGCAAAGAATTGGACATGACTGACCCACTTGCCTGTGAGTGTCTAGGAGTTTCCAGTGGAGGCGGGCTGCTGCAGGGTTGGGGAAACTGAGTGTAGCAGTACATGCATGGCATCTTTTGAATGAAGTCACCATTACCTTCATTACCTCCACCATAGTTTGGCCCCAGTAAATAGCTGGGAGGGAAAACAGCTCCACACATCAACAGAAAAATGGATTAAAGATTTATTGAGCATGGCCCTGCCCATGATAAGAGAAACCCAAGTAAGATGGTAGGTGTTACAAGAGGGCATCAGAGGGCAGACACACTGAAACCATAATCACAGAAGACTAGCTAATCTGATCACACGGACCACAGCCTTATCTAACTCAATGAAACTAAGCCATGCCTGTGGGGCCACCCAAGACGGACGGGTCATGGTGGAGAGGTCTGACAGAATGTGGTCTACTGGAGAAGGGAATGGCAAACCACTTTAGTATTCTTGCCTTGAGAACCCCATGAACAGTATGAAAAGGCAAAATCATAGGATACTGAAAGAGAAACTCCCCAGGTCGGTAAGTGCCCAATATGCTACTGGAGATCAGTGGAGAAATAACTCCAGAAAGAAAGAAGGGATGGCACCAAAGCAAAAACAACACTTAGTTGTGGATGTGACTGGTGATAGATGCAAGGTCTGATGCTGTAAAGAGCAATATTGCATAGGAACCTGAAATGTTAGGTCCATGAATCAAGACAAATTGGAAGTGGTCAAACAGGAGATGGCAAGAGTGAAGGTTGACGTTCTAGGAATCAGCGAACTAAAATGGACTGGAATGGGTGAATTTAACTCAGATGACCATTATATCTACTACTGGGGGCAGAAATCCCTTAGAAGAAATGGAGTAGCCATCATGGTCAACAAGGGTCCCAAATGCAGTACTTGGGTGCAATCTCAGAAACAACAGAATGATCTCTGTTCACTTCCAAGCAAACTTTCAATATCACAGTAATCCAAGTCTATGCCCTGATTAGTAATGCTGAAGAAGCTAAAGTTGAATGGTTCTATAAGGATCTACAAGACTTTTTAGAAATAACACCCCCAAAAGATGTCCTTTTCATTATAGGGGACTGGAATGCAAAAGTAGGAAGTCAAGAAACACCTGGAGTAACAGGCAAATTTGGTCTTGGAGTATGGAATGAAGCAGGGCAAAGGCTAATAGAGTTTTGCCAAGAGAACGCACTGGTCATAGTAAACACCCTCTTCCAACAACACAAGAGAAGACTCTACACATGGACACCACCACAGATGGTCAACACCGAAGTCACATTGATTATATTCTTTGCAGCCAAAGATGGAGAAGCTCTCTACAGTCAGCAAAAACAAGACCGGGAGCTGAGTGTGGCTCAGATCGTGAACTCCTTATTGCCAAATTTGACTGAAATTGAAGAAAGTGGGGAAAACCACTAGACCATTCAGGTATGACCTAAGTCAAATACCTTATGACTATACAGTTGAAGTGAGAAATAAATTTAAGGGAGTAGATCTGATAGAGCACCTGATGAACTATGGATGGAGGTTCTTGACATTGTACAGGGGACAGGGATCAAGACCATCCCCAAGAAAAAGAAATGCAAAAGAGCAAAATGGCTATCTGAGGGAGCCTTACAAATAGCTGTGAAAAGAAGAGAAGTAAAAAGCAAAGGAGTAAATTAAAGATATAAACATCTGAATGCAGAATTCCAAAGAATAGCAAGGAGAGATAAGAAAGCCTTCCTCAGTGATCTGTGCAAAGAAATAGAGGAAAACAACAGAATGGGAAAGACCAGAGATCTTTTCAAGAAAATTAGAGATAGCAAGGGAACAATTCATGCAAAGATGGGCTCAATAAGCGATAGAAATGGTGTGGACCTAACAGAAGCAGAAGATATTAAGAAGAGGTGGCAAGAATACACAGAAGAACTACACAAAAGAGATCTTCACAACCCAGATAATCACGATGGTGTGATCACTCACCTAGAGCTAGACATCCTGGAATGTGAAGTCAAGTGGGTCTTAGGAAGTATTACTACGAACAAAGCTAGTGGAGGTGATGGAATTCCAGTTGAGCTATTTCAAATCCTGAGAGACGATGCTGTGAAAGTGCTGCACTCAGTATGTCAGCAAATTTGGAAAAGTCAGCGGTGGCCACAGGACTGGAAAAGGTCAGTTTTCATTCCAATCCCAAAGAAAGGTAATGTGAAAGAATGCTCAAAGTATCATACAATTGCACTCATCTCACACGCTAGTAAAGTAATGCTCAAAATTCACAATCCAGGCATCAGCAATATGTGAACTGGGAACTTCCAGATATTCAAGCTGGTTTTAGAAAAAGCAGAGGCACCAGAGATCAAATTGCCAACAACTGCTGGATCATGGAAAAAGCAAGAGAGTTCCAGAAAAACATCTACTTCTGCTTTATTGACTATGCCAAAACCTTTGACTGTGTGGATCATAACAAACTGGAAAATTCTGAAAGATATGGCAATACCAGAGCACCTTATCTGCCCCCTGAGAAATCTGTATGCAGGTCAAGCAGCAAGAATTAGAATTGGACATGGAACAACGGACCGGTTCCAAATAGGGAAAGGAGTATGTCAAGGCTGTATATTGTCACCCTGCTTATTTAACTTCTATGCAGAGTACATCATGAAATATGCTGGGCTGAAGGAAGCACAAGCTGGGATCAAGATTGCTGGGAGAAATATCAATAACCTCACATATGCAGATGACACCACCCTTATGGCAGAAAGTGAAGAATTAAAGAGCCTCTTGATGAAAGTGAAAGAAGAGATTGAAAAAGCTGGCTTAAAAGTCAGCATTCAAAAAACGAAGATCACGGCATCTGGTCCCATACCTTCATGGCAAATAGTTGGGGAAACAATGGAAAGAGTTACAGACTTTATTTTGGGGGGCTCCAAAATCACTGCAGATGGTGAGTACAGCCATGAAATTAAAAGACGCTTGCTCCTTGGAAGAGAATCTATAACCAACCTAGACAGCATATTAAAAAGCAGAGACATTACTTTGCCAAAAAAGGTCTGTCTAGTCAAAGCTGTGGTTTTTCCAGTAGTCATGTATGGATGTGAGAGTTGGACTACAAAGAAAGCTGAGTGCTGAAGTATTGATGCTTTTGAACTGTGGTGCTGGGAACTCTTGAGAGTCCCTTGGACAGCAAGGAGATCAAACCAGTCAATCCTAAAGGAAATTAGTCCTGAATATTCATAGGAAGAACTGATGCTGAAGGTGAAATTCCAGTACTTTGGCCACCTGATGTGAACTGACTCATTGGAAAAGACGTTGATGCTGGGAAAGATTGAAGGTAGGAGGAGAAGGGGATGATAGAGGATGAGATAGTTGGATGACATCACTGACTCTATGGACATGAATTTGAGCAACCTCTGGGAGCTGGTGATGGATAAAGAAACCTGGCATCCTGCAGTCCCTGGGGTCACAAAGTGGTGGACACGACTGAGCGACTGAACGACTGAACTGAACTGAATTGAAGTAGAGTTGATTTACAAATTCTGTCAGTTTCAGGTATACAGCAAAGTGATTCCATTATACATATATATATTTTCAGATGACTTTCCATTATAGGCTATAGATATCCATTAAGATACTGAATGTTGTTCCCTGTGCTATACAGTAAATCCTTCTTCTATTTTATGTATAATAATTTGTATCTGTTAGTCTCATACTCCTATTTTATTCCTCCACTCTGCCCTTTACTCTTTGATAACCAGAAGCTTGTTTTCTGTGAGTCTGTTTCTGTTTTGTAAGTTCATTTGTATCATATTTTAGATTCCACATATAAGTGATATTATATGATATTTGTCTTTTTCTGTCTGACTTACTTCACTTAGTACGATATTCTCTAGGTCCATCCATGTTGTTGCAAATGGCAATATTTCATGTTTTTGATGGCCAAGTAGTATTTCATTATATATATGTGTGTGTGTACATATATACATTTGTATACCACATCTTAAACCAGTCATCTGTTGATGAGCACTTGGGTTGTTTCCATGTCTTGAATGCCATCCTTTTATATTTTAAAAACAACTTTAGAGAAGTATTAGCACAATAAACTTCACATATATATAAAGTATATAATTTAACTTTAAAATAATATAATTTAGCATATGTACAGACCTGGGAAATCCCCTTATCACTCCGTTCAGTCTCCAAACAATCACTGATCTGCTTTCTACCGGTATGGATTTAGTTTATATTTTCTAGAAGTTATATATGTACTATTTTTTGTCTGACTTCTTTTTATGAATGTAATTAGTTATATATCTAATCTAATCTACATAATTAGATTTTAATAGGTGCATAATGAAGGAAATGGCAACCTACTCCAGTGTTCTAATATCCATGTTGTTGCATGTTTTGAGTAGTTCATTTCTTTTATTGCTGAAATCAATTCCATTGTATGGATATGCCATCTTGTTTATCCATTCATTTGTTGTTGGACATTTGAATTATTGACAGTTACAAATAAAGCTGCAGCCACAATTTGTGTACAAGTAGTTCTGTGGACTTAGACTTTCATATATCTTAAGTAAATGCCTAGAAAAGAAATGGCCACCAGGTGTATGTATAACTTTTAAAGAAATTGTTTAACTATTTTTAAAAGTGGTTATACCATTTTACATTTCTGCCAGCAGTGCATGAGTGTTCCATTTGCTCCACACCATCAGTTTTTTTTAAATGTATTTTTATTTATTTATTTGGCAATGCTGGCTTTTAGTTATGGCATACATCATTTTCCATCTTTGCTGAGGCATGTGAGATCCAGGGATCAAACCTGGACCCCTGAATTGGGAGCATGAAATCTTATCTACTGGACTTCCAGGGAAGTTCCCATTAGTATTTTTAATTTTAGAGACTTTAATAGGTGCATAATAAAGGAAATGGCAACCCACTCCAGTGTTCTTGCCTGGAGAATCCCAGGGACTGGGGGGCCTCATGGGCTGCCATCTATGGGGTCGCACAGAGTTGGACATGACTGAAGTGACTTAGCAGCAGCAGCAGCAATGGTATTTCATTGTGGTTTTAATTTGTATTTCCCTAATTTTTGCCACCTGATGTGAAGAGCTGACTCATTTAAAAAGACCCTGATGTTTGGAAAGATTGAAGGCAGGAGGAGAAGGGGACGATAGAGGATGAGATAGTTAAATGGCATCACCGACTCAATGGACATGAGTTTGGGTAAACTCTGGGAGTTGCTGATGGACAGGGAGGCCTGGCGTGCTGCTGTTCATGGGGTCACAAAGAGTCAGACACGACTGAGTGACTAAACTGAACTGAATTACTAGTGATGTTTAAGATCTGTTCAATTCATTTTTATTATTTTTGTTTTACATGTTATTATCTTTTAGGGAACTTTACATAGTAAGAAAAAAGTTTTGTATCATCCAAATAGTTTCTAATGCATTACTTCAACTTTTGCATTTAAAAAATATTTTGCTTTCATTTTGAAGTATATTTTATAGGACATAAAATTCTTGGTCAACTGTCTCATTCTTCCAGTGCCTTAAAGATGGCTGCTGCATTGTCTTCTCATCTGTCTTGTTTAAGGAGAAATCTGTTATCCTCCTTATGTTTGTTCTTCTGTACATACTGTGTCTTTTTTCCTCTGACTGCTTTAAAATTTTTTTTCTTTTTATGATTGAGTTTAAGCATCCCAATTATGATGTTCCTTGATGTAGTTTTCTTCATGGGTATTGTGTTTGGGGTTTGTTGAGATTCTAGGACTTGTGGGTTTATCATGAGTCATGATCATGCTTTCCTGCTCAGTAGTGTCCGACTCTTTGCAATTCATGGACTGTAGACCACCACGATCCTCTGTCCATGGGATTCTCTAGGCAAGAATGCTGGAGTCAGTTGCCATTTCCTCCTCCAAGATATCTAATACATTAGTTCGGCTTTTGCATTTAAAAAAATATTTTGCTTTCTGACCCAGGGTTCAAACCTACATCTCCTGCATTTCCTGCATTGCAGATCGATTCTTTACCTGCTGAGCCACCATAGTTTTCATCCAATATGGAAACAAAGTTGATCACTATACGCTTATCTGCCCCATGTCTTTCATGGATACAAATTACATGTGTATTAAGCCATCTGAAGATGTTTCAAAACTCATGGAAAATCTGTTCATTTTCTTCCAATCTTTTTTTCTTTGTTTCTTTTTGGATAGTTTCTAGCTCTAGGTCTGAAAATTCACTAATATGTTCATCTATAGCATCTGATCTATTTTTATCCCCATACGGCATAATTTTCATCTCAGGGATTGTAGATTTCATGTCTAGAAGTTTGATTTGCATTTTTAAAATTTATTTTCATGTTTTTACTTAGACACGTTCAGTCTTTCATCTAACTTAGTGACCGTATGAAATACAATTGTCATAACTGTTTTAATATTCTTATTTACTTCCAATCTTATCACCTGTGTCATTTCTGGGCAGAATTCCGTTATGGAGTATAATTCTTTTATACTCAAGGGACACCCACTGTAGATCTTCAGAGTTCTGTCTGAAGCTCTCATTTCTCTGGTTACCCTTCTCTGTGAATTCTAGCTGCCTTGGCCTACCTAGACTTCCAGCTGTGTTTGCTTAGTGCACCTCAGGGTTCTTTGTGGATTCTTGTCTCCTGTTCTACCTCCTGGGAACTCTCCCTCACTGGGAACCTGAGGCAGTGTTAAAGCTCATCTTATTTCCTTCTTGTCTCTTAGTGATGGTTGCCTTTAATTTTCTGATATCCAATTTTTTGAAAACCTGTTTTGAAACATATTTTGTCTTTTTTTCCCATTTGTTTTAGGCAGAGTGCTAAGTCTGGTCACTGTTATTCATCTTGGCTGGAAGTGGATACCTCTACGATATTCTTTAAAAAAACTTTTTATTTTATATTCAAGTATAGTTGATTAACAATGTTGTGTAAATTTCAGGTGTACAGAAAAGTGAATCAGTTATACATGTATGTGTATCTGTTTTTCAAATGCATTTAGGCTATTACAGAATATTGAGCAGAGTTCTCTGTGCCATACAGTAAGTCCTGTTGGTAATTGTTTTTAATATAGTTATGTGTACCTGTCAATCCCAGACTCCCAAGAGTTTGGTAGACATTTTTGACTACCCATTTTTTTCATGATTTTTTTGATGTGAACCAGTTTTAAAGTCCTTATTGTATTTGTTACTATATTTATTCTGTTTTGTGTTTTGGTTTTTTGGCCACAAGGCATGTGAGACCTTAGTTTCCCAACTAGGGATCAAACCTGCACCCCCTGCATGGGCAGGCAAAATGTTAACCACTGGATCACAGGGGAAGTCCACTGATTACCTCTTAGAATCTTACAGCCACTACCACCACCACCACACACAAAAAAAGGCCCTGTCAGAGAATTGAATCATGGTGAAGAACATAAATTTCTTGTATACAATTGATACTCAATAGGTATTGCACAGGTGAATGATTGAAGTACTGGGAGGGATACTTCAGAAAAGAAATGCAGAAGAGGAGGAGAAGCAGAATTAGATTTGCCGTCTTCATACCACACGTTGCCGGTGGTCGTAACAGAAACAAAGCCTTCAGTTATGTCATCTGTCAGAAATTGTTGGTTCTGAAAGCAGTGGCAGCAGATGTAGATGCCAGCAAAGCAAATCACTGCTACTTAGCACAATGGGAACACTTCAGTTCTTCATGCGAATGTTATAGGAATAAAAGGAAATGCACCTTAGCAGATAACTTAAAAAAAAAGTGGGGTGAAATTTAGCATCTATAGTGTGAAATATCTTTGGATGGAGATGTGCAGTTGGTGAAATAATGTCATAGCACTTCAAAGACCAATCTCTTGCTGTCCTGATCCCACCCTGAAATTTCTCTTTCCTCACCAATAAAAGGATGTATTGCATAAATGCCATGACGTTTGTGGAGCTCTCAGTGTATCCGTGTAGAACATTATCTTAGCCGTGTGTAACGAGGAAACCTACGGTCAGAAAAAATGGGAGACTGCTGTGCCTGCCAGCATTACTATTATTTTCCAAGTGGAACTGGGGGCCATTTCAAGTTTGGAAAAAAACAAAACAAAACATGGACTAAGCCAACCGAGTATAATGTAATTCTTGAAATACAAACTGTCCTGCATTTTCCTTTTAAATCCACTTAAGTACCTGGAAAGCTTTAAGGAGGGATTTTAATGACTTTAATGTAAGAAATGCACACAGAATTGGCATGTCTGAAAAATTTTTTTCTCCTTTAAACTATTGAAGAAAGGACTAGAGAGAGTTTTTGAGATTGAGATATGAGGCTTATTGACATCAAAATGATGTACCACAAGGCCGGTGTAGGCAAAGTAAATCTGGTTCTATTTTTACCCCTTAGGAAGAAGCTTCCTGTCCACCCACTTTCAGAGCACAGCCCCTGTCCCTCAACAAAGAGGATGAGCTAAGACCATGGTTTCTGTCTAGGGGACCATAAGCACTGACACCTCCCAAATGTATTTTTCAAATCAAAATAATTACTTCTTTATAGTAACCTCTACATCATGAGAGAACTCTGTCTCTGCTATACACAGGCAGCATGAACCACTTGCAAGCATCCTCTGTTAAATTCCAAAGTATCTTCCCCTTGTCAGTGATTTGTTTTTGTGAAACTGTGCAATTGCATTGACCTCTCAACAGGCAAATACTCCTAGGAAAGGTGCCAGAATGAAAATTTTATCAAATAATCAGTATGAAAAGCCTGAGGACATTGAGAGAGGAAGAACTAATAGAAGGCATACAGAAAAAGAAGACAGGACCCAAGGACGTACTTCCTGTTTTAGAATTTTGCTAAGGAGAGGTGATGTCATTGTTTGTTCATCCATTCATGTATTCAATAAACTTTTACTAAATATAAATGCATCATTTATTATTTTATATCCTTCCTTACACCCCAAAGAATTTTTGTGTTTATGATACAAACTCAGTCCCCAGTGAGGGCGTGACATAGGCCCAAAGGCCACAGAAACACAGGTTATAGTAAACAAAAAGGCCAAGCTTAGTTCAAAGTATAAAGTGCTGTATAAATGAAGGTATCATAGATTATGACAGGCATCATTCAGAGGAAAGGAGAACTCTAAAAAGAAAAGAGATGGGGTTTGGTAAATAATTAGAAATGGACATGGCCCCAAGATTTCTGGTTTGAGCAGCTAAGGGTTAGCATAGCTGAGATGTAAAATGCAGGCAAAGGAACAAATTTGGGGGAAAAATAATGAGTTCAGTTTTGGAAATATTGAGTTTGTCTGTTCTGTAGGCAATGCCCTATGGATATATTGGTTGAATATACTGGTCTAGAGGTAAGGAGAAGTGTATTTAAATTGGAGGTAGAGATTTTGGAGTTATCTGTTTCTATGTGGTGGTTCACTATGTGAGTTGATAGAATTGACTGAAAAGAGGAACAATTTTAATGGGAAGCATAGGAAATGTGGAAAGACTGAATTGGAGGTGAAAGTGAAGTCGCTCAGTCATGTCCGACCCTTTGCGACCCCAAGGATGGTAACCTACCAGGCTGTGCAGTCCATGGAATTTTCCAGGCAAGAATACTGGAGTGGGCTGCCATTTCCTTCTCCAGGGGATCTTCCCAACCCAGGGATAGAACCCGGGTCTCCTGCATTGCAGACAGATGCTTTATCGTCTGAGCCACTAGGGAATTGGAGGTAGGGGCACAGAAAAGCAAGAAAGAAATCAAGAGACAGTGATGTGACAGAAACCAGGGGAGGAGAAAGCTTCATGGGAGTGGGGAGTGGTTGTCAACAGTGACAAAGGCTTTAGAGGGGTTATGAAGACCAATGTAGGACTTGAACAGGAAAATTCAAAAAAATCCAATAATGTGATGGAAGTAGAAGCTAGACATTAGTGCATTAAAGAGTGAATACCATGGAAGCAACCTAAATGTCCATTAACAGATGAATGGATAAAGAAGATGGAGTACATGTATACAATGGATATTACTCAGCCATAAGAAAGAATGAAATAATGCCATCTGCAGCAGCACGGATGGACCTGGATCTTATCATACTAGTGAAGTAAGTCAGAAAGAGAAAGACAAATGCCAGATGATAACATTCACGTGTGGAATCTAAAATATGATGGAAGTGAGCTTATTTACAACACAGAAACAGACTCACAGACATAGAAAACAAACTTACGGCTTCCAAAGGGGAAAAGGGTGGGGAAGGGATAAATTAGGAATTTCAGATTAGCAGATGCAGAATACTATATATAAAACAGATAAACAACAAGGTCCTACTGTATAGCACAGGGAACTATAATTGATATTCTATAATAAAACATAATAGAGATAGTATAAAAAAGAATATATATATATCTGAATCACTTTGCTGTACACCAGAAACTAATACAACAAATCAACTATACTTCAATAAAAACAAATAAATTAATTCATGGTTCATTAAAAAAAAAGGAGTGAATATCAGGCTTTCCCTGACACTACTTTAAGTGTAGTTGGTAAGTGTACACTTTCTTTTCTTTTTTTTAAATATAAATTTATTTATTTTAATTGGAGGCTAATTACTTTACAATATGGTAGTGGTTTTGCCATACATTGACATGAATCTGCCATGGTGTACATGTGTTCCCCATCCTGAACCCCCATCCCATCTCTCTAGGTCATCCCAGTAAGTGTACCCTTTCAAGGCAGGTTAGCTGTGAATACATTAAACCCCTTCAAAATGTGGTCTCTGTCTACATAGAAAACCCTAAAGACTCCACCAGAAAATTACTAGAGCTAATCAATGAATATAGTAAAGTGGCAGGATATAAAATCAACACACAGAAATCCCTTGCATTCCTATACACTAATAATGAGAAAATAGAAAGAGAAATTAAGGAAACAATTCCATTCACCATTGCAACGAAAAGAATAAAATGCTTAGGAATATATCTACCTAAAGAAACTAAATACCTATATATAGAAAACTATAAAACACTGGTGAAAGAAATCAAAGAGGACACTAATAGATGGAGAAATATACCATATTCGTGGATTGGAAGAATCAATATAGTGAAAATGAGTATACTACCCAAAAAAGCAATCTATAGATTCAATGCAATCCCTATCAAGCTACCAACGGTATTTTTCACAGAGCTAGAACAAATAATTTCACAATTTGTATGGAAATACAAAAAAACCTCGAATAGCCAATGCAATCTTGAGAAAGAAGAATGGAACTGGAGGAATCAACCTGCCTGACTTCAGGCTCTACTACAAAGCCACAGTCATCAAGACAGTGTGATACTGGCACAAAAACAGAAATATAGATCAATGGAACAAAATAGAAAGCCCAGAGATAAATCCACTCACCTATGGACACCTTATCTTTGACAAAGGAGGCAAGAATATACAATGGAGAAAAGACAATCTCTTTAACAAGTGGTGCTGGGAAAACTGGTCAACCACTTGTAAAAGAATGAAATTAGAACACTTTCTAACACCATACACAAAAATAAACTCAAAATGGATTAAAGATCTAAACGTAAGACCAGAAACTATAAAACTCCTAGAGGAGAACATAGACAAAACACTCTCCAACATACATCACAGCAGAATGAATCCTCTATGACCCACCTCCCAGAATATTAGAAATAAAAGCAAAAATAAACAAATGGGACCTAATTAAAATTAAAAGCTTCTGCACAACAAAGAAAACTATAAGCAATGTGAAAAGACAGTCTTCAGAATGGGAGAAAATAATAGCAAATGAAGCAACCGACAAAGAATTATTCTCAAAAATATACAAGCAACTCCTGCAGCTCAATTCCAGAAAAATAAATGACCCAATCAAAAAGTGGGCCAAAGAACTAAACAGAGATTTCTCCAAGGAAGACATACAGAGGGCTAACAAACACATGAAAAGATGCTCAACATCACTCATTATCAGAGAAATGCAAATCAAAACCACAATGAGGTACCATTTCACACCAGTCAGAATGGCTGCAATCCAAAAGTCTACAAGCAATAAATCCTGGAGAGGGTGTGGAGAAAAGGGAACTCTCTTACACTGTTGGTGGGAATGCAAACTAGTACAGCCACTATGGAGAACAGTGTGGAGATTCCTTAAAAATCTGGAAATAGAACTGCCATACGACCCAGCAATCCTGCTGCTGGATATACACACTGAGGAAACTAGAATTGAAAGAGACACGTGTACCCCAATGTTCATTGCAGCACTGTTTATAATAGCCAGGACATGGAAGCAACCTAGATGTCCATCAGCAGACAAGTGGATAAGAAAGCTGTGGTACATAAACCCAACGGAGTATTACTCAGCCATGAAAAAGAAAACATTTGAATCAGTTCTAATGAGATGGATGAAACTGGAGCCTATTATACAGAGTGCAGTAAGCCAGAAAGAAAAACACCAATACAGTACCAGTTCAGTTCAGTCACTCAGTCGTGTCCAACTCTTTGTGATTCCGTGAACTGCAGCATGCCAGGCCTCCCTGTCCATCACCAACTCCCGGAGTTCACACAAACTCATGTCCATCGAGTCGATGATGCCATCCAGCCATCTCATCCTCTGTCGTCCCCTTCTCCTCCTGCCCCCAATCCCTCTTAGCATCAAGGTCTTTCCAATGAGTCAACTCTTCACATGAGGTGGCCAAAGAATTGGAGCTTCAGCTTTAGCATCAGTCCTTCCAATGAACAGCCAGGACTGATCTCCTTTAAGATGGACTGGTTGGATCTCCTTGCAGTCCAAGGGACTCTCAAGAGTCTTCTCCCACACCACAGTTTAAAAGCATCAATTCTTCGGTGCTCAGCTTTCTTCACAGCCCAACTCTCACATCCATACATGACCACTGGAAAAACCATAGCCTTGACTAGATGGACCTTTTTTGGCAAAGTAATGTCTCTGCTTTTCAATATGCTATCTAGATTGGTCATAACTTTCCTTCCAAGGAGTAAGTGTCTTTTAATTTCATGGCTGCAATCACCATCTGCAGTGATTTTGGAGCCCCAAAAAGCAAAGTCTGCCACTGTTTCCACTGTTTCCCCATCTATTTCCCATGCAGTGATGGGACCAGATGCCATGATCTTTGTCTTCTGAATGTTGAGCTTTAAGCCAACTTTTTCACTCTCCTCTTTCATTTTCATCAAGAGGCTTTTTAGTTCCTCTTCACTTTCTGCCATAAGGGTGGTGTCATCTGCATATCTGAGGTTATTGATATTTCTCCCGGCAATCTTGATTTCAACTAGTGCTTCTTCCAGCCCAGCGTTTCTCATGATGTACTCTGCATAGAAGTTAAATAAGCAGGGTGACAATATACAGACTTGATGTACTTCTTTCCCTATTTGGAACCAGTCTGTTGTTCCATGTCCAGTTCTAACTGTTGCTTCCTGACCTGCATACAGGTTTCTCAAGAGGCAGGTCAGGTGGTCTGGTATTCCCATCTCTTTCAGAATTTTCCACAGTTTATTGTGATCCACACAGTCAAAGGCTTTGGCATAGTCAATAAAGCAGAACTAGATGTTTTTCTGGAACTCTCTTCCTTTTTCGATGATCCAGCATATGTTGGCAATTTGATCTCTGGTTCCTCTGCCTTTTCTAAAACCAGCTTGTATACTAACGCATATAATATGGAATTTAGAAAGATGGTAACAATAACCCTGTATGCGAGACAGCAAAAGAGACACAGATGTATAGAACAGTCTTTTGGACTCTGTGGGAGAGGGAGAGGGATGATTTGGGAGAATAGCATTGAAACAGGTATAATATCATATGTCAAACAAATCACTAGTCCAGGTTCGATGCATGATACAGGATGCTCCGGGCTGGTGCACTGGGATGACCTAGAGGGATGGTATGGGGAGGGAAGTGGGAGGGGTGTTCAGGATGGGGCAACACGTGTACACCCGTGGTAGATTCATGTTGATGTATGGCTAAAACCAAGACAATATTGTAAAGTAATTAGCTTCCAATTAAAATAAATAAATTTATATATTAAAAAAATGGTCTCTGGCCCAGAAATTGTATTTTGTTCCTAAGGAAATTATCTAAGATACGCACAAAAATGTACATATATCAATACTGATCACATTATTTATAATGATACAAAATTGGGAATAACTTTAATGTTCAATTATAAGGCATTGGTTAAGTAATTTATGGTTCAGTCATAAGATGAAAAAAATACTACCATTAAATTTATGTTGAAAGGAATATAGAGACATAAGAAATGTTTGCAACATATATTTTCTAAGACTTCTTCATTGAGAATGTATTCAATTTTTAGTTTTGGGAAAAGTCATTAAACATACTATCTCTACCCAAACCACACCTGGCTATGAATACAGTGCAGAGATAAGGCAGTTAGTGGAGGGAATCAGTCAAGGAATGGTTTTTCTTTTCTTCATCTTTCTCTCCCTCTATTCTCTCTGTTCTTCTTTAGTTAATTAGAGACCCCTGGAACATGCTTATTTGCTCAGAGGGAGGAGTCAGCACAGAAAGACCTAAAATACTGAGGATTAGGGGTCCTAATCCCCACTGGTTCACATGGTCCAGTGGTTAAGAATTTGCCTTGCAATGCAGGGGTCACGGGTTTGATCCCTGATGAGGGAACTAAAATCCCACATGATGTGGGGCAACTAAGCCCACAAACTCTGGAGCCCATGTACCACAGCTAGAAAGTCCTCGCACCTCAACAGTAGATCCTACATGACACAAGGAAGATCTCATGCCTCTAAGACCCAAGGCAGCCAAATATACAATTAAGTAAATACATATTTGAAAAAAATACTGCGGATTAGTTGTGGGACAGGAAAGAATATGAAAGGAAGCAAGATTTACCTGAAATAGGAAGAAAATTGGAGAATGAAGAGAAGATGGAGGAGGAGACAAATAAATGGGGATATATATGCCCAGATTGAAGACGGACAGGGAGAGAACATCTGAGATACATCCATTCAACATGCTTTACTTTTTCTGTGAAAAAGAAAGCTAGGTCACCCATCTGCAGAATATAAGGAGATTGTGGGTGGCATCAAAGACTTGAGAAGGGTTAAAATTTAGGAAGAGGATTGTTTGTAGGGAATGAGAAAGAACACGTCAGTCTTATGAATGAAAACTGATAATGCTAATGTGTGCCTTGTTTCCTTTCATATCAATTCCATGATGAGATGAAAGGAGGAACAGTGTCTGCCGACTGTGAGTGCATTAATGACAGGAAGTTACCTGTGAGTATGTGAATGAAAGGAACATTTCATGCAAAGATGGGCTCGATAAAGGACAGAAATGGTATGTACCTAACAGAAGCAGAAGATATTAACAAGAGATGGCAAGAATACACAGAAGAACGGTACAAAAAAGATCTTCATGACCCAGATAATCACGATGGTGTGATCACTCACCTAGAGCCAGACATCCTGGAATGTGAAGTCAAGTGGGCCTTAGAAAGCTTCACTATGAACAAAGCTAGTGGAGGTGATAGAATTCCAGTTGAGCTATTCCAAATCCTGAAATATGGTTCTGTGAAAGTGCTGCACTCAATATGCCAGCAAATTTGGAAAACTCAGCAGTGGCCACAGGACTGGAAAAGGTCAGTTTTCGTTCCAATCCCAAAGAAAAGCAGTGCCAAAGAATGCTCAAACTACCACACAATTGCACTCATCTCACACGCTAGTAAAGTAATGCTCAAAATTCTCCAAGCCAGGCTTCAGCAATATGTGAACCGTGAACTTCCTGATGTTCAAGCCAGTTTTAGAAAAGGCAGGGGAACCAGAGATCAAATTGCCAACATCCGCTGGATCATGGAAAAAGCAAGAGAGTTCCAGAAGAGCATCTATTTCTGCTTTATTGACTATGCCAAAGCCTTTGATTGTGTGGATCACAATAAACTGTGGAAAATTCTGAAAGAGATGGGAATACCAGACCACCTGACCTGCCTCTTGAGAAACCTGTATGCAGGTCAGGAAGCAACAGTTAGAACTGGACATGGAACAACAGACTGGTTCCAAATAGGAAAAGGAGTTCGTCAAGGCTGTATATTGTCACCCTGTTTATTTAACTTCTATGCAGAGTACATCATGAGAAACGCTGGACTGGAAGAAACACAAGCTGGAATCAAGATTGCCGGGAGAAATATCAATAACCTCAGATATGCAGATGACACCACCCTTATGGCAGAGAATGAAGAGGAACTCAAAAGCCTCTTGATGAAAGTGAAAGTGGAGAGTGAAAAAGTTGGCTTAAAGCTCAACATTCAGAAGACAAAGATCATGGCATCCGGTCCCACCACTTCATGGGAAATAGATGGGGAAACAGTGGAAACAGTGTCAGACTTTATTTTTCTGGGCTCCAAAATCACTACAGATGGTGACTGCAGCCATGAAATTAAAAGACGCTTACTCCCTGGAAGGAAAGTTATGACCAACCTAGATAGCATATTGAAAAGCAGAGACATTACTTTGCCAACAAAGGTTCGTCTAGTCAAGGCTATGGTTTTCCCTGTGGTCATGTATGGATGTGAGAGTTGGACTGTGAAGAAGGCTGAGCGCTGAAGAATTGATGCTTTTGAACTGTGGTGTTGGAGAGGACTCTTGAGAGTCCCTTGGACTGCAAGGAGATCCAACCAGTCCATTCTAAAGGAGATCAGCCCTGGGATTTCTTTGGAAGGAATGATGCTGAAGCTGAAACTCCAGTACTTTGGCCACCTCATGCAAAGAGTTGACCCATTGGAAAAGACTCTGATGCTGGGAGGGATTGGGGGCAAGAGGAGAAGGGGACGACAGAGGATGAGATGGCTGGATGGCATCACTGACTCGATGGATTTGAGTCTGAGTGAACTCCAGGAATTGGTGATGGACAAGGAGGCCTGGCGTTCTGCAATTCATGGGGTTGCAAAGAGTCAGACATGACTGAGCGACTGATCTGATCTGAAGGTTCTGCCTCTTCATCTCACCACAAGCATTAACATGTACTTATTGAAGTCTCACAATCAAGGCATGGAAGAGGCTGCACAATGATGAGATATGGTGCCTATCCTTATGGAACTTACATCTGGTTGGGGAGATGAATTGCAGCCACCTTAAAAGTTAACTGCATTACAAGGTAATTTTGACATAAGTGAGGAAAGTGGCATAAAGAAGCAGAGAAATGATTGATCACTTACAACTGGAGTAGTCAAGGATGAGTTCCTATTATTTTTACATTCCCTTTGTGTATTTATTTATTTCTCCTTTTTGATAGAGTAGACATTGCTATATTCATCTTTAACTCCTGCCACACTTCTTGGTACATGCCAAGTCCTTAATAACCACTACTGAATGAACAGATTAATGAATAAAAAAACAAGTCAAGTAATATTTGATGTACTTGAGGGGAGGTGGGGTGGAAATTCATCTCAGTAGGGTTATAGTAACATAAAAATGTAGAAGAAAGGAGAAAAGAAGAAACGGAAAGTAAAACAGCATTTGCTGAGTATAGGCCGACACTGTTATAAGCTTAGACGCATTTAATGTAACAGTAACCCTGTGAAAGAGCTATAAATATCTTCATTTGAAAGGATGAAGAGTTTCAAGGAGATAAGGTGACTTGCTCAGGTAGTGAATAAATGTGTCAGTGCTGGGCCTAGAACCCCAGAACACGAGGCTGGTCCTAGGACAGTGAAGAGATGGCTTTGCAGTGAAGAGATGGATTTTCATGTACTCCCTTGCAAGAACATGTCTTTCTCCAGCTTTACTACATCACATTGTGTTCCTGTAGCCTTAAACTCCTGTAACTACTAGCTACATCTCAGTTCCTAGAGGTGGTAATGGCCTGAATTCCCATTGTCTGAGTCTTCACTCTCGCAAAAGGGCCCCGGGTGGTCAGGCCTCTGCCCTCTCTAGTCTCATTTCAGATGGCTGTCTATTCGCCAACCTCCACACTCTAGCTTTCCTGAACTACACTTGCTCATTCACCCTTTTCGACCTTCTCTCATGCTAGTCTCTGTGTCCAAGGCCCTTCTTGCTTTGGTACCTGTTCATCTTTCAAAATCTAACTCCATGGCCACTTCTTTTTCTGACTCAAAAATAATGTTGGTTGCATGAGCTGATACTTTTGTCTTTCTGAGCTTCCATCATATTCTTTTTTCTTTTTCTGAAAATGGCCATGTTCATGAATTCTTCTCTTTTCCTTTCCTCCCCTAAAGAGCCCACCTCAGTATTTCTAGAGTCAAAGGTGGCCTCTTGGACTTCAATATTGTGAAAGACAAGGGAAATTTAGGCACTTATCCCTAAGGCCAAGGCTCTGAAGTTTTGGGCTTTCCCTAATTCCATCAGATAAGGGAAAAAGAGAATTTAAGTTATGTATATGTATATACGGAGGGCTTCCCAGGTGGTGCTGGTGGTAAAGAACCTGCCTGCCAGTGCAGGAGACATAAGGGACGTGGATTTGATCCCTGGGTCCGGAAGATCCCCTGGAGGAGGGCGTGGCAACTGACTCCAGTATTCTTGCCTGGAGAATCTCATGGACAGAGGAGCTTGGTGGACTACAGTCCATAGGGCCACAAAAGTGTCAGAAATCGATTCCTTCAATATACATAAAATTGAGCCCATAAAAGTGTTCCTTTTTATCAAGTTCTGGAAATCCTAGTGTATTTCCATCCTGTCCTACCCCTACTTATTAATATAATTCTACCCATATTGGGCTTCCTTTATGGCTCAGATAATAAAGAATCTGCCTGCAATGGGAGACCTGGGTTCGATTCCTGGGTCGGGAAGATCCCCTGGAAGAGTGTATGGCAACCCACTCCAGTATTCTTGCCTGGGAAATCCCCCACACAGAGGAGTCTAGTGGGCTGCAGTCTTTGGGGTGGCAAAGAGTCAGACATGATCTGCTGAGCTGCTGGAGAAAAGTTGAGAGGCCCTCTTCAGGCTCTGCCCCGAGGGGGCGGCCAGTGTGGAGCTCTGTGGGCCTCCTCCAGAGCATTTGAACCTTGGAGCTGGGAGGAGAGTGCTGATGCCTCTTTCTCAGGAACAGCAGGAAACAACACATGTGTTTAGTTTCAGGGATTAATTAATACTGCTCTGAAATAAATCCCTTAGAAGGATTTTCCTTCTTTTTGACAGAAATCCGTTTTCAAATGTAGACTAATTTGCTATTAAATGAGCCTAAGGCTGGTCTCCTCACATAGTCTTCTTCTGGAAGTCACTCATGATGCCAGAGCTAAAAACCACCCTTACAAACAAACAAACAAACAAACAAAAAAAACCACCCTTACTACTGCTGTGACCAGGGCATGCAGAGGGTGTGGCCATGTCTCAGAAGAATTGTGTGGATTTCTCAAGAATGACAGAATTATCTTCTGTAGCATTCACCCCAGAAGGGAAGTCAAATGAAGGATTATCCTGAACAGATGCAGAGCATCATTGTTACGCAGCATTGAACAATACCCAAAAGATGACTGTTCTATTAACCACTGTGGCTCTCCTGTTTAGCTTCTAGGACTTAGCACCCAGAAAGCATTCAGTAAATACTTGAATGAGTGGGTGAGAATGCTGCGATCCTAGGAATGCATTGCTAGTCTTCACTTAACCTGAAGGTCGGTATGCCAAGAACATTCTTTAAAGGTCAAATTCCTAGGTACCTTTAGAATGTTAAGGCAAAACTATTCTCCTGAGTATGAGACTAAAGGCACTGAGGGGGCCAGATGAAATGTAAGTTTGTAGACACAAAGTATGCATGATCCACGGGTTGACCGAAGAGAAGTAAGATGGTTGATGACTCTCTGAGGTGGATATCATGGCTCACTGCCCAGGGCTTCTGTGAAACAAAGACACTCCTGTCGTAGCACCTGGAGATATTGGTGATGATAGCTCTTACCTGAAGAATTCACTGGGAAAGATCCTGATTGGGAAAGATTGAGGGCAGTGGGAGAAGGTGGTGAGAGAGGATGAGATGGTTGGATGGCATCACCTACTCAATGGACATGAGTTTGAGCAAACTCCTGGAGACAGTGAAGGACAGGGAAGCCTGGTGTGCTGCAGTCCATGGGGTGACAAAGAGTCAGACATGACTGAGCAACTCAACAACAACAGGGAATTACCCTTGAAGGAAGAGATAGCTTCTTAGTTTAGCCATGATGCTTCCCCAGGAGCAGCCCACATTCAATGACAGGTTATTGGGGAAGGGAATGGTAGGTGGTAGAAGTGGCAGGGTGGCTAGTGAAGTCCCATGCCCATTGCCTCAAGGTAACACAAGTCTGAATAGCTATTCCAGCTCCAGAAGCTTCTGGAAGATTGTCTATGGTCTGTGTTTTGCCTGCATCACAACTCCAGTCTTTCCTCTGCCCAGTTTTTCTTCCTTCACTCTCTCAAGATGGTGGTCCCTGTGGGCACTCTCTATAAACCTCATATATGCAGCTCTCGGTTTCAGGGTCAACCCACTGTGGAGATTGACCTGGACATTCTATGTCACTATTTCTAGAGAGACAAGAGGTCATCCTTTTAAGAGCTAAAACATTCCAAGGAGCACTAGACCCGAGGCACCTGTGTATTCCAAAATATTAAAGGTGGTAACCAGAGAATTGGGGCTTCCAAAGTGGCACTAGTTGTAAAAAACTGGCCTGCAATGCAGGAGATACAAGAGAGGTAGGTTTGATCCCTGGAGGAGGAAGACCCCTGGGGTAGGAAATGGCAATACACTCCAGTATTCTTGCCTGAGAAATCCCATGGGCAGAGGAGGCTGGCAGGCTACAGTTCATGGGGCTGCAAAGAGTCAGACATGATTGAGTGATTGAGCAGCAGCAGCAGCAACCATAGAATCAAGGAGGCCTATGTTAACTTGAGTGGGTCAGAGCAGGTGTCTTTGTCCTCTCACACGGGGGAGGTCACTTCCTCACACCTGTAGGACGCAACTGTTGACTGCTCCATATCCGTGCTGCTCAGCCCCAAAACATACCTTGAGTTTTGATTTTCTATTTCAGTTCTTCTGAATGTTATTCCCTTTTTGTTCCTGCTGTTCCCAGCACTGAGAGTTAATTTGTTCATCCTTCTGAGAACTCTAATCCCAAAGGATAAGCAAATTCCCTTTGCAACCCAGAAAGAAAACAGAGGTCTTTGATTTCATGTTGTCACTAAGTCAGTTCCCAAGATTAAAGCCAAATCTAGGTATTTGCTGAGACTTTCCTAGAATGTCTTCATTTTGTGTACATTTTCCAGCACTTGGATGTTTATAATGATGTTAAGACATTTAAAGATGTTTTCAGCTTAATTTGAAGTTTAGCTAATATTTATTTAGCACGTATTATTTGCTTGACATTTCTATTGTAAAATAAAACATGGATATAGAAAATCAAACGGAAAAGCAAAGAGTAATGAATTCTATGTTTGTTGTAATCCCTCCTCGGGTTTAGAAATAGA
The DNA here is from genome assembly GCF_029407905.1 of Bubalus kerabau. Taxonomy (NCBI): domain Eukaryota; kingdom Metazoa; phylum Chordata; class Mammalia; order Artiodactyla; family Bovidae; genus Bubalus; species Bubalus kerabau. The sequence continues at coordinate 28,111,784 of NC_073624.1, forward strand.
ACTTTTCTGGGATGCTGCCCCAGTAGCCCCTCTGTCTACCCTACCCCAAACTCAAATCTCCTCCTTTTCTCCAAAGTAACCACTGCTCAGATTTTCTTTTAAAAAATATTTATTTATTTATTTGACTGTGCCAGATCTTAGCTGCAGCAAACTGTTATCTTTTCATTGCACCATGTGGGATCTAAATTCTCCAGCCAGGGATTGAACTTGAGCCCCCTGCAGTAGAAGCAGTCTTAACCACTGGACCAGCAGGTAAGTCCTCGTAGATTCTATAATAATCACTTCTTTGCATTTCTTTAGAGTTTTATAAAAAAATGTGCATCCCCAGACTCTATAATTTTGACTTGCCTGCTTTTAAAAATGTAAATCTTTTACATTTCTTTGAATCTACAGCTTCCTCCTCCATCCCTTTCTTTCCCTCACATAAGTTGAAAAACTTGAGGCATGTGATCTTCACTTTCTCATAGTCTGGATTTTTCACTTTAACATTTTCTTCTCTCTTCTGTATACCCTACAAATTGGCAGCTGGATCCACACTTTGCCAGACCCATGTTTGACCCCTTCTGCAAGTGAAGAGATTTGAATCCCCATTCTGTCCATTCAGATATCTTTATTGAACCTCAAATTGTCCTGTATTTGGCTAGTGGGGGCCTCTTCAATCAGCTTCTGAGTCTTTCATGAATTCTTTGCTATTGGGTGTGTCAAGGTTTTCCAGGCTCATCTTGTACATTTCTGGCCCCAGATATTGAAATAGCTACTTCTCTAAGAAGCCTTGGGCATTTTTTCAGGGAAAATGGTATCTCAAAACCACAGACTGTTTGTTGGGGATGATCATTGTTTCATGGCTTCTACAGTGGACATGTTACTTCATGATTTCAAACTAATAGTTGGCATTTAAATTTAGTAGGAGAGGGATTTTTACTTAATTTCTGTATTGCATCTCTATTTCCTTTCTTTCATACCAAAATTCTAGTTGTCAAGGACACAGAAAGTGATAGAATCAGAATGTTGCATCATTACTCAATTCCAATATTTTATACATGTGCTCAGTCACTTCAGTCATGTCCGACTCTGTGTGACCCTATGAACTGAAGCCCTCCAGGCTCCTCTGTCCATGGGATTCTCCAGGCAAGAATACTGGAGTGGATTGCCATTCCCTTCTCCGATTATATACACACATGATACTAATACTACTACCGGTAATATGATCGTCTTAAAGAGATGGGAATACCAGACCACCTTACCCGCCTCCTGAAAAATCTGTATGCAGGGCAAGAAGCAACAGTTAGAACAGGACATGGAACAAAGGACTGGTTCAAAATTAGGAAAGGAGTATGGCAAGGCTGTATATTGTCACCCTGCTTATTTAACTTTTATGCAGAGTACATCATGTGAAATGCCAGGCTGGATAAAGCACAAGTTGGAATCAAGATTGGGAGAAATGTCAATAACTTCAGATATGCAGATAACACACCACCCTTGTGACAGAAAGTGAAGAGGAACTAAAGAGACTCTTGATGAAGGTGAAAGAGAGTGAAAAAGCTGACTTAAAACTCAGCATTCAAAAAACAAAGATCATGGCAACTGGTCCTATCACTTCATGGCAAATAGATAGGAAGACAATGAAAACAGTGACAGACTTTATTTCCTTGGGCTCCAAAATCACTGCAGATGGTGACTGCCTCGGTGAAATTAAAAGATGCTTGCTCCTTGGAAAAAAAGCCATTGACAAACCTAGACAATGTATTAAAAAAACAGAGACATTACTTTGTTGACAAAGGTCCGTCTAGTCAAAAGTATGATTTTTTCAGTAGTTGTGTATGGATGTGAGAGCTGGATAATACAAAAAGCCGATAACACTATACTTTTCCTTTTTAATGCTCATTTGCTCTTGGTTTTATAATGTGTGCATTCATGCTAAGTTGCTTTAGTCATGTCCAACTCTTTGTGACCCTATGGACAGTATCGTGCCATGCTCTGCTGTTCATGGAACTCTCCAGGCGAGAATGCTGGAGTGGGTTTCCATGCCCTCCTCCAGAGGATCTTCCTAACCCAGGGGCTGAACCTGCCTCTTATATCTCCTGCATTGGCAGTTGAGTACTACTCTTGCCACCTGGGAAGCCCTAATTCTATAATAACTATATGTTTTATATGTTTAGTTCTATCAGCCCTTGTGTCTATGTCTCTCTAGTGGTTTTGATTCTCTGAAACTCGTTTATAGTGTATTCCTCAGGCAAGGCTTACAGGAGTAATATTCCTTGAGTTTTTTCATGTTGATAACAGTTTGTGTATGCTCTTGATGTCTGAAAGTCAGTTTTGCTGAATAAAAAATCCTTTTCTTTATATTTCCTTTAGACACTTCTTTTCTTGAGTATGTTAATTAAGTCACTCTACTTTTTTCCCTGTCATAAAGCATTTCTGTTTTAAGTTTGATGGTAACTTAACTTTCCCCCTTATAAATAGCTTGCTTTTCCCCCCTAGATGCTCAGATAATTAATTTTCTTTAAAATCCAATGACTTTATTGGACTATGTCTTGCTGTTGGCCATTCTGAGTTGATATGCTCAGATGTGTGATGTGCTTTTTCAACATATAGTTTCAGTTTTCATTTTTTATTTCAGAAAATTTTTCTTAAATTATTGTTCTTAGTATTTGTCCTCTTTCTTGCTTCAGTTTTATTCCTCAGGGATCCTTATAATATGTAATTTGAATCTTCTTTGCCTATCTTCCTTTGCTACTTTCTCTTTAATCCTTCTTCTTTATTTCCTTTTGATTTTTAAAATCTTCCTCTTTTTCACCTATTTTCTTAAGGCCTATTTTGTGTTTACTTGCTTTTGTGTTTCAGTTTAGTCTTTGTTTCCAAAATGTCTTTTCATTTATTTATAATTCTTCTGCTCTGTCACTTCATTTCTGAGTTTTTTTAATTCTGACTAGATTGTTCCTTTACATCTTATATCATTTACTTAATGTCTTTTAGTTCATTTTGAAATAGGTTACAGTTTTGATCTATCCCTGTCTTTCTGATATGCTTTTATTGTCTACGGTGATGTTATTCTGCTTTCTATTCTCTTTTATCATATAATAACTTTGCATAGGACTTGACTTCGATGCTTTTCTGCTGCTCAATTTTATGGGAAATCAGTTTTCTGGAATTTCAGAGGCCTGATTCAGGCTAACATCTCTAATTTCAGAGAATCCTCTCTTCTATTGTTTTCCAAGACTTCCTGGTTCTGTTTTCCACCTCCAATTGTATCTGCATCTTTTCTTTCCTTGGTCTCTATTGGGCCTATTCCATTCAATGTTGATCAAATTCCAGAAGTTTCTCCTCAGTGCTGGGACCTTTCCTGAAAGGGACCTCAGTCCTACAAGAAAAAGTGCTAGATTCTTGCAGTTCCAGCTTCCACCTTGAGTCTTGCCTTGCTTATCGAGTGTGTGTGTCAGCTGCTTAGTCATCTCTGACTCTTTGTGACCGCATTGACTGCAGCCTGCTAGGCTTCTCTGTCCATGGAATTCTCCAGGCAAGAAAAATGGAATGGGCTGCCATTCCTTTCTCCAGGGGATCTTCCCCACTCAGAAACTGAATGTGGGTCTCTTGCATTGCAGGCAGATTCTTTACCATCTGAGCCACCAGGGGAGCCCTGCACTTGCTCATCACTGGATTGCATAAAGCCCTCCTGGGGTCAATGGCTGATCCCAAGTGGGTTCACAGTGTTTATCATGGCTTCGCTCTGCTTTCTTCTGCACAGATGCTGGTACCACTATGAGCCTGTGATTGTGCTGATTTATCCCCACTGGCTGATATTTTGAGGTTTCTAAAGAGTCCAAAATGCAGTACTTGGATGCAACCTCAAAAACGACAGAATGATGTCTGTTCGTTTCTAAAACAAACCATTCAATATCACGGTAATCGAAACCTATGCCCCAACCAGTAATGCTGAAGGAGCTGAAGTTGAATGGTTTTATGAAGAACTACAAGACTTTTTAGAACAAGCACCCCCAAAAATGTCCTTTTCATTATAGGGGACTGGAATGCAAAAGTCAGAAGTCAAGAAACACCTGGAGTAACAGGGAATTTGGCCTTGAGTATGGAATGAAGCAGGGCAAAGGCTAGTAGAGTTTTACCAAGAGAACACACTGGTCATAGCAAACATCCTCTTTCAACAACACAAGAGAAGACTCTACACATGGACATCACCAGATGGTCAACACCGAAATCAGATTGATGATATTCTTTGCAGCCAAAGATGGAGAAGCTCTATACAGTCAGCAAAAACAAGACTGGGGGCTGACTGACTCAGATCATGAATGCCTTATTGCCAAATTCAGACTGAAATTGAAGAAAGTGGGGAAAACCACTAGACCATTCAGGTATGACCTAAATCAAATCTCTTATGATTATACAGTGGAAGCGAGAAATAGATTTAAGAGGCTAGATCTGATGGACAGAGTGCCTGATGAACTATGGAATGAGGTTCGTGACATTGTACAGGAGACAGGGATCAAGACCATCCCCATGGAAAAGAAATGCAAAAAAACAAAATGACTGTCTGAGGAGCCCTTACAAATAGCTGTGAAAAGAAGGGAAGTGACAAGTAAAGGGGAAAAGGAAAGATATAAACATCTGAATGCAGAGTTCCAAAGAATAGCAAGGAGAGATAAGAAAGCCTTCCTCAGTGATCAATGCAAAGAAATAGAGGAAAACAACAGAATGGGGAAGACTAGAGATCTCTTCAAGAAAATTAGAGCTACCAAGGGAACATTTCATGCAAAGATGGGCTCGATAAAGGACAGAAATGGTAGGAACCTAAAAGAAGCAGAAGATATTAAGAAGAGGTGGCAAGAATACACAGAAGAACTGTACAAAAAAGATCTTCACGACCCAGATGATCACGATGGTGTGATCACTCACTTAGAGCCAGACATCCTGGAATGTGAAGTCAAGTGGGTGTTAGGGAGCATCACTATAAACAAAGCTAGTGGAGGTGATGGAATTCCAGTTGAGCTATTTCAAGTCCTGATAGATGATGCTGTGAAAGTGCTGCACTCAGTATGCCAGCAAATTTGGAAAACTCAGCAGTGGCTACAGGACTGGAAAAGGTCAGTTTTCATTCCAATTCCAAAGAAAGGCAATGCCAAAGAGTGCTAAAACTACCTCACAATTGCACTCATCTCACATGCTAGTAAAGTAATGCTCAAAATTCTCCAAGCCCGACTTTAGCAATAACCGTGAACTTCCAGATGTTCAAGCTGGTTTTAGAAAAGGCAGAGGAACCAGAGATCAAATTGCCAATATACGACGGATCATGGAAAAAGCAAGAGAGTTCCATAAAAACATCTAATTCTGCTTTATTGACTATGCCAAAGCCTTTGACTGTGTGGATCACAATAAACTGCGGGAAATTCTTCAAGAGATGGGAATACCAGACCACCTGACCTGCCTCTTGAGAAACCTATATGCAGGTCAGGAAGCAACAGTTAGAACTGTTAGGATATGGAACAACAGACTGGTTCCAAATAGGAAAAGGAGTACATCAAGGCTGTATATTGTCACCCTGATTATTTAGCTTATATGCCGAGTACATCATGAGAAATGCTGGACTGGAAGAAGCCCAAGCTGGAATCAAGATTGCCAGGAGAAATATCAATAACCTTAGATATGCAGATGACACCACCCTTATGGCGAAAGTGAAGAAGAACTAAAGAGCCTCTTGATGAAAGTTAAAGAGGAGAGTGAAAAAGTTGGCTTAAAGCTCAACATTCAGAAAACTAAGATCATGGCATCTGGTCGCATCACTTCATGGCAAGAAGATGGGGAAACAGTGTCAGACTTTATTTTTTGGGGTTTCAAAATCACTGCAGATGGTGATTGCTGCCATGAAATTAAAAGACGCTTACTCCTTTGGAAGAAAGTTATGACCAAACTAGATAGCATACTCAAAAGCAGAGACATTACTTTGCCAACAAAGGTCCGTTGGTCAAGGCTGTGGTTTTTCCAGTGGTCATGTATGGATGTGAAAGTTGGACTGTGAAGAAGGCTGAGCGCTGAAGAATTGATGCTTTTGAACTGTGGTGTTGGAGAAGACTCTTGAGAGTCCCTTGGACTGCAAGGAGATCCAACCAGTCCATCCTAAAGGAGATCAGTCCTGGGTGTTCGTTGGAAGGACTGATGCTGAAGCTGAAACTCCAATACTTTGGCCACCTCATGCGAAGATTTGACTCATTGGAAAAGACCCTGATGCTGGGAGGGATTGGGGGCAGGAGGAGAAGGGGATGACAGAGGATGAATTGGCTGGATGGCATCATAGACTTGATGGACATGAGTTTGGGAAAACTCCGGGAGTTGGTGATGGACAGGGCAGCCTGGCATGCTGCAATTCATGGGGTCACAAAGAGTCAGACATGACTGAGCGACTGAACTGAACTGAACTGAAAGAAATGTAATTTCTAGTATCATAGTCATTATTGACCACAAATTTGATTTACTTCCTTATTGCTTTATCAGTTTTAATGCAGCCATTCAGAAGAAAAAGAAAATTATGCTTTGTCCACTGCCACCTTCTTCTCTGGAGCACTATTGCCAAGCTCTCTACGAATACTGTCCCATTCAACTTTCAGGACATCCCTGTGGGATAGGAATAATTTTTTAAGAAATATTCTTATTATTTAAGAAATATTCTTATTTTCCATACAAGGAAACTCAGACTCAAGAGGTCAAACAGCTTCCTAAGGTTACTCAACCAGTAAGAGGTAGCTCTGGGACCTGAACTTATATCTGTTTGACTCCTAAGTTGACTAAACCTTATTTAAGAAATATTAAAAGATTGGGCCTTTCAAGTTTAAAATATATATTCCCATAGAATATTTTCCTAAGAAAATGCTGCAATTTGTGGTTAAGAAAATATTAGGGAGTGTTCATCTTTAAACATGAGAGTTTGGATTTTTTTTCCTTTTATGTGCATATCCACATTTCTCTAATGAAGGGTATTAAATTTAAGTTAAAAAACTCAGTGCACTTTATTCGAAAAATTAAAATGAACATGGTTGAAAGGTTCTCTGGCTAGTCCCAAAAGTCTATTTAACCTAATCATGTACCTGAAATACAGTATGCATGTGTGTGTACACACACACACACACACACATACACCCACACACATTTATAAATACATACACATATACATATTTGATTACATTAGCAAATCATGCATCTACAATATTAAGTTACAGCACAACTGTTAGGGGCATAGTGGTTAAAAATGTAGGGTCTGTGTTTGATAAACCTGTGTTTGAATTCTAGAGCTTTATTTTATTTGGGTTAACCGGGACAGATTTTTCAGTTCATTCTGGCTCTGGTGTCCTCATCTGTAAAGTGGAGATAATTTCATAGGGTTGTCCTGAGCATAAAATGGCATAATGCATGTGCACTAAAGCACCTAAGACAGTGCCCACCAAGGATAAGTACTCACTAAATGCAACCAGGACAGTACAGAAACTAGGCTGGCTAGGCTTAGTTAGGGGAAGTAGATGGAGAATTGCAGCCATTCTGAAAAGAATTTCTGCATAATATCAAGCTTTTAGAAATGGGAGGGTTTTTAGTTTGTTTGCTTTAAAGGAGAGACTGCTTGAGGGGTGGAATGAATTGGGAAATTGGGATTGACATATACACACTATTGATACTCTGAGGCTTCCCAGATGGCATAGTACTAAAGAATCCACTTGCAATGTAGGACACCCTGGTTTGATTCCTGGGTTGGGAAGATCCTCTGAAGAAGGGATAGGCTACCCATTCCAATATTCTTGGGCTTCACTGGTGGCTCAGCTGGTAAAGAATCTGCCTGCACTGTCGGAGACCTGGGTTCAGTCCCTGGGTTTGGAAGATCCCCTGGAGAAGGGAAAGGCAATCCACTCCAGTATTCTGGCCTGGAGAGTTCTATGGACTGTATAGTCCATGAGGTTGCAAAGAGTCGGACACAACTGAGCAACTTTATTTTTATTTATTTTTAATTTTTTAATTTTTATTAGTATTATTTTTATTGTATTGGTTTTGCCATACATCAACATACATTCACCATGCAGATGGTGACCTAAATGGAAAGGAAATCCAGAAAAGAGGGGGTATATGTAGATGGGGAAACAGTGGAAACAATGTCAGACTTTATTTTTTTGGGTTCCAAAATCACTGCAGATGGTGACTCCAGCCATGAAAATAAAAGACGCTTACTCCTTGGAAGGAAAGTTATGACCAACCTAGATAGCATATTCAAAAGCAGAGACATTACTTTGCCAACAAAGGTCCATCTAGTCAAGGCTATGGTTTTTCCAGTGGTCATGTATGGATGTGAGAGTTGGGCTGTGAAGAAAGCTGAGCACTAAAGAATTGATGCTTTTGAAGTGTGGTGTTGGAGAAGACTCTTGAGAGTCCCTTGGACTGCAAGGAGATCCAACCAGTCCATTCTGAAGGAGATGAGCCCTGGGATTTCTTTGGAAGGAATGATGCTAAAGCTGAAACTCCAGTACTTTGGCCACCTCATGCGAAGAGTTGACTCATTGGAAAAGACTCTGATGCTGGGAGGGATTGGGGGCAGGAGGAGAAGGGGACGACAGAGGATGAGATATCTGGATGGCATCACTGATCAATGGATGTGAGTCTGAGTGAACTCCAGGAGTTGGTGATAGACAGGGAGGCCTGGTGTGCTGCGATTCATGGGGTTGCAAAGAGTCAGACATGACTGAGCTACTGAACTGAACTGAACTGAACTGATGTATATGTGTATATATATATATGTGTGTGTGTGTGTGTATGGATATGTATGGCTGATTCACTTTGCTGTATGGCAGGAACTAATAAACATTGTACAACAACTATAGTCCAATAATAATTAATTAAAAATAAACATGCCATGCAATGAAAAAAAAAAATAAAGGAAAAGCTTTTAAAATTTGTCAATGAGTGCCTTTAAATTTTTTTCACTGCTGGAGGAAACAAGAGTTACAGTAGGTAACCTTAGAGTAGGTGGCTCAGTGTGTAAATGACAGCTCACACGCCACATAAAAGGTATGTATAGGTCAGATACTTGTGGTAACTGGAAATTGACTTCCTGTAGTGCTCTGGGGACAGATTGGAAATTGCCCTGGTGGGCCAGTACACACTTGGCAGAAAACTTTGTCAGGCCTCCCCGGGATGTGATTTGGAAGGCCATTTGTAACCCTGATCATTGTAAACAAATTGTTTGAAGTGGTAAGTTGAACTATTTTGGTGACAATTGTTAGACTATTCTGCAGTGAGTTTAATTATTACAAAAGGGTGGTTCTTCTTGGATGGTGTAATACGCACCATTCTTTCTGCACTGAGTTGGTTATTTTGTGATATTTTGCTGTAGAGATCATGTTGTTGTTATTCAGTCACTCAGTTGTGTCTGACTCTTTGTGACCCCATGGACTGCAGCATTCCAGGCTTTCCTGTCCTTCACCATCTCTCAGAGTTTGCTCAGATACATGTCTATTGAGTCAGTGATGCCATCCAACTGTCTCATCCTCTGTTACCCTCTTCTCCTCCTGCCTTCAGTCTTTCCCAGCATCAGGGTCTTTTTTGATGAGTCAGCTCTTCGCATCAGGTGGCCAAAGTATTGGAGCTTTAGCTTTAGCATCAGTCCTTCCGATGAATATTCAGATCCTTTAGGATTGACTGGTTTGATCTTGCTTTCAAGGGACTCTTAAGACTCTTCTCCAGCACTACAGTTTAAAAGCATTAATTCTTTGACACTCAGCCTTCTTTATGGTCCAACTTTCACATCTGTACATGACTAGACCTAGACAGTGTATTAAAAAGCAGAGACATTACTTTGCCAACAAAGGTCCATTAGTCAAGGCTATGGTTTTTCCAGTGGTCATATATGGATGTGAGAGTTGGACTATAAAGAAAGCTGAGCGCTGAAGAACTGATGTTTTTGAACTGTGGTGTTGGAGAAGACTCTTGAGAGTCCCTTGGACTGCAAGGAGATCCAACCAGTCCATCTTAAAGGAGATCAGTCCTGGGTGTTGATTGGAAGGTCTGATGTTGAAGCTGAAACTCCAATACTTTGGCCACCTGATGCAAAGAGCTGACTCATTTGAAAAGACCCTGATGCTGGGAAAGATTGAGGGCAGGAGGAGAAGGGGACGACAGAGGATGAGATGATTGGATGGCATCACTGACTTGATGGACATGGGTTTGGGTGGACTCCGGGAGTTGGTGATGGACAGGGAGGCCTGGCATGCTGCAATTCATGGGGTCACAAACAGTCGGACACGACTGAGTGACTGAACTGACTGACTGACATGACTAGAATTCATAGAAGCATTTAATTTTATTGAGCAAAAATATATGAGTTGAAATGTGTAAACCATGATGCCTCCCTCTGTATTTTCTGACTGTAACATCCTTTGCTCAGTGATCAGAATGCCTGTTAACATCCAGGGGCTGACCTAGAGGTCATTTTCTGTGCTCCAAACCTGGGGAAGATGGACAGGGGGCATGAATTGTGCTTGTACTGCAGTTGCAGCCACTTGAAGCCTTAGGCAATGGGTAGGCATGCATCCTTTGTCAATTAGTGATTGCATTAGTGCACCTGCCTCCCCAAGTCCAGCTGCTCCTCACCATCCCCTCTCTCTGAAATCACCTGGGCGAGTCCAGTGGTGCTGACAGCAAGCAGACATGAGAACAACCTCACCATTGACTCTAGTATCTCCTACAAAGGGAAACCAGGATGTAAAAGAACTCCTAAGCTAATGTTTAGTGTATAGAAAGCCTCCTGCTACAAATGTTCATTGCAGTCTATGCACAACAGATGATTTTCAGCACCAAGAATTAAGACTGAATTCTTCTCAGTTTCTTGAAAAGTTTCTTCTGAAAAACTGGTTGTCTTTTTTTCTGGTGAATATTTTGTGAATTTTGAAACAAATAATGTTTTTTTCTTTGTTTAGGTCACTGGGCAGTCACATTTGTGGCATCTCTACAAACCCTATACGGTCTAAGCCCTAAAGACACAAGCTTTGATGTGATCAGTTATCTGGAGAACAGGGCTACATCTCTGAATTTTTCTCTTTATTTTCCCTTCACCTAGCATTTCTTCTCCAGTGTGTATATGTGTCTGCCAATGCAGGAGACACAAGAGATGCAGGTTCAATTACTGGGTCGGGAAGATCCCCTGGAGGAGGAAATGGCAAGCCATTCCAGTATTCCTACCTGGAAAATCCCATGGACAGAGGAGCCTGGTGGGCTATAGTCCATGGGGCTTCAAAGAGTTGGACACAGCTGTGTGACTGAGAATGCATTCATCAGATTTCTGTAGGTCATTTCAAATCCTTTTTGAATCATGTTCAGTTAGATCTACACCTAACATTTTTCATGCCAGGACAAGAATATAGGATGCCTACATTCCTTCTCATTGTTGGATCAGTAATGAAATCTTCACTTAGTAAAGAAGATGGATGGTCTGTTGCATTTATTGTCTTTTGGAAAAAAAAAAAAAAAAGAACTTTCTTGAGACTTCTATGGCATCCCAGAAGTTAAGACTCTGTGCTTTCACGGATGGCACGGTTTCCCTCCCTGGTTGGTTAACTAAGATTCCACAAGTCTTGCAGCCAAAACAAAATAAAACAAGCAAAAAGCAACTTTCTTACTCATTTAATTGTGATCGGTAGCTGCATCTTTATCAAATGAAGACTTTGCAAGGTACTGTTCCTGAAATCTATGTGTAGGTATAGAAAACAAAACAAAACAACTATGTGTAGTTTAAAAAAAAGTCTGTCTTGACCTAGCTTTGAGGCCTTGGCAAGAGACTGGTCAGTTCCTCTTTTTGAGAACTTAAGTCCTCACCCCAATCATTTGCTTTATTTGGGCCACGATTGTTGTTTTGTCGCTAAGTCGTGTTATACTCTTTGTGACCCCATGGACTGTAGCCTGCCAGGCTCCCTCTGTCCATGGGATTTCCCAGGCAAGAATACTGGAGTGGGTTGCTGTTTCCTTCTCCAGGGCATCTTCTCAACCCAGGGATCGAACCCAAGTCTCCTGCATTGGCAGGCAGATTCTTTACTAATGAGCCACCAAGGAAGCCCCATAGACTCCTGGGTAAAAGATAGCACATGCTGCATACTAATTTGCTTCAGTTGTGTCTGACTCTTTGTGACCCTAGCCCTTTAGGCTCCTCTGTTCATGGGATTCTCCAGGCAAGAATGCCATGGTGGGTTGCCATTTCCCTCTTCAGGGGATCTTCTCAGTCCAGGGATCGAACCCATATCTCTTATGTCTCCTGCATTGGCAGGCAAGTTCTTTACCACTAGGACCACCTGAGCAGCTCAGGGTAGCGTAGGTGTAGCTGTTTGTGCCTAGAGCCAGATGAGAGGTGAAATAGCTGACTGTGGGTGACACCCGGGGGCACAAAGACTCTGATCCTGAAGCTGCCTTTGCTGGATTCTACCCAGGGGATCAAAAGGGAAAGAAAACTTAGGTTTAAATACTTTCACTTTCCAGGATCTTATTTCCCTTCCCCACTCCAATTTCCCTGGTTCATTTTCTCTTAATTGGTCTTGATTGGAAGTCATCATAAATCAGAATAATTTCTCTTTCATGCTCTTCAAATTTTAACTCACCAAAAAAAGTCTTTAGCTGGAAATGTCCATAAAAAATGAATGTCAGTGGTTTCATCTCTAACAGGGAGAAAATGAAACTCAAGACATTTTGGAGTCACAGTCAAACTATCTGAGGATGATTGTGAATTGATTTATACAGGGCCTTTAAGAAACTTCATGTCCTTTTTGGAATATACTAAGCAGGAATCACTCTTTCACAAATCCAGAAATTATAGCCACCCGTGAAGTTAAATGCTATATCTGTCTTAGCTTGGGTCTGTACCAGGCTGATAATTTACTTCAAGACTCAAAAAGGCGATTTGACTCTGCTATCAAGTCCTCAAAATGACTTATTCAATACTGAGTATTTAGATAAAAGCTCGATTTCATTCTCTTCCCCTTTCCTTCCTTCCTTCTTTCTTCTCTCCCTTCTCTCCTTTCCTCCTTTCTCTTCCTTCTGTCTTCCCTCCTTTCATCTCTTCCCTCCTCCCCCTCCTATCTTGCCTTCCATTCTTCAAGCCCACATGCTGTGGGTGACAGTCTGGTGACAGCACCCTATCACGTAGTAGCTGTGTGGGAAATATTAATGTATATATGGATAGATTACACATGTTCCCTTAGCTTTGAGGTTGTAAATGGGAAAAACCTGCTTTCTAGTACTTTCTAGACTTTGATTAATTTAAAATCTGCCATGTTGAAGACATTTATACACCAGTGTCTATGAATTTGTTCAACACCAAATACCAAATCTAGATTGTTGAGATGGAGGAGGGGTAGGGTATGGATATTTTCCTTGGTGTCATTGGAATAGCCACTGGATTAATTTCATTCATCTTCTTAACTTCTTCAGGTAGGAGAGCCCAGGCATGAGAATCAGAAGAAACTTAAGAAGATTTTTTAGTGAAAGAAACCAAAGTACCCAACTTAAACACGCTAGTTTGTTTTTTGGAGAAGGAAATGGCAACCCACTCCAGTATTCTTGCCTGGAGAATCACATGGACAGAGGAGCCTGGAGGAGCTACACTTCATAGTGTCGCAAACAGCTGGACACAACTGAGTGACTCAATAACAAATTTTTTGGAGCAATTTTTAAATTAAAAAAAAATCACTATATTAATGTTGTTGAGACAAACTTTGAAGGTTGACCAGAAATACCTAGAAGAGATGAAAGTCAAGAGAGGAAAACTTTCATGTTGGAATCATGTTTCACGCTCTGGGGTTCAATAAAGACCCTTTTAAATAGAGCTGCTTTCGTGTTGTCAACTCAGTGAAGATTGACAGAAAGGATACTTTACATTATTTTTTACTTTATGGCCATAAGACCTTGAAGAAGCCTTGAGCACCACTTTATCTATTTGTAAAATAGGGGCAACTGCTTTCCTTGCTTTGAAAAGCTGTGAAACCCAAGAGTGGTAATTATCAGCTATGTATGTGTGTGTATTTGCTAAGTTGCCTGTCATGTTCAGCTCTTTGTCACCCTATGGACTTTAGCCTGCCAGATTCCTCTGTTTTGGGGATTCCCTAGGTAAGAATATTGGAGTGGGTTGCCATGTACTTGTCCAGGGAATCTTCTGACCCAAGGATTGAACATGAGTCTCTTATGTCTCAAGCATTAGAAATATTTTCTCCTATAGGATGCAGAAAAGGCTGTCTGACCAAGAAACTGTCCCCTTAGCCTTTCAACACTTCTTTAAAAGAATTCAAAATCTTCTAAGTATTCATGTCTTGGATAGGACTTCTCATCTTATTTGTGAGCTAAAGGAAAGTAATTTGGCTCCTATGATACACTTTTCAGAGAAGGCAATGGCACCCCACTCCAGTACCCTTGCCTGGAAAATCCATGGACGGAGGAGCTCGGTAGGCTGCAGTCCATTGGGTCGCTAAGAGTCAGACACGACTGAGCGACTTCACTTTCACTTTTTACTTTCATGCATTGAAGAAGGAAATGGCAACCCACTCCAGTGTTCTTGCCTGGAGAATCCCAGGGACGGGGGAGCCTGGTGGGCTGCCATCTCTGGGGTCGCACAGAGTCAGACACGACTGAAGCGACTTAGCAGTAGCAGCAGCAGATACACTTTTGCCTATTTTTTGCCTGTTAGTAACATACAGTCCAGGTGGCACTAGTGGTAAAGAATCCATTTGCCAATGCATGAGACACAAGAGATGTGGGTTTGACCTCTGGGTTGGGAAGATCCCTGGAGGAGGAAATGGCAACCCCTTCCTGTATTCTTGCTTAAAAATCTCATGGACAGAGGAGCCTGGCGGGCTACAGTCCATGGGGCTTCAAAAAGTTGGATACAACAGAGCAAAAATACAAGGAACAAGTCATTTATAGCAAGGTGGTAATAGAAAGAGATGGAAAGGGAAGGAAAAGGAGGGGACAGGGAAGGTAGGAAAGGAAGTGGGGAGGGAAAGGATCAGAACATTTACTGAGCACCTGCTATGCGTCAAACACTACAGCGGACCTTTTATAGTTTAGAAAGTTAAATCATGTAGTCTGGTACTTTTTTATTTACTCCAGTGACTTTTGGTCTTTTGAGAGTAATTTATTGTTTTCAGATTAAGTGGTCAGTGACTCAGTAGTGTCTGATTCTTTCGGGACCCTGTGGACTGTAGCCCACCAGGCTCCTCTGTCCATGGGATTTTCCAGGGAAGAATACTGGAGTGGGTTGCCATTTCCTCCTTCAGGGAATCTTCCTGACCCAGGGATTGAACCTGCATCTTCTGCATTGCAGGAAAATTCTTTACAACTGAGCCCTCAGGGAATTCCCTGGGGTCTCCTTTAAAAGGGCACTAATCCTATTCATGTGGGCTCCACCCCCATGGCCTAATCACCTCCCACTTCCTAATACCATCACATTGAGGGTTAGGATTTCAACATATAGATTTGGAGGGGGAGTCACAAACATTCACTTCATAACTGATGGGAAAGAAGAAATACTCCTTGGCTTGCTAAACAGACAAAGCATAATCCTACTCCCTTCCCCTAGAGTTTGGTCCTCTTGAGTGTAACTCAGGAGCTGACTACTACAGGCACTGACAGAATACTAAGAGTCCTGATAAAGCTACTTACCAGCTCTTGAGAATTTTTCTGTGTCTCTGCTTTATGAGCAGCAAGTTTAGTGATAAGAGATAGATGAATAAAGCCTAGAGGCCAATTAACAGGCTAGACATGTCTTATCTAATCAGGCTGTGACATTCAAACCAAAGCTTTCCTTGTGTGTCTGCTTAGAAGGTGTTTGGTGGAGAACACAGATGCTTACAAATGAGCACCTGCTTTTTAGATGAACACAGTGGGATAAGAGATGGGATTTTTCCTGGGTTGATAAAATACTCACTTTAAAAAAAAAAATAAAAGAGTCTTATCTTTGGGCTAAAGGGGTTTGAAGTCTTCAGTGAAACTTTTTTTCCTTCACATTTTAGATAGACTCTCACTTGACTCTACTGGCTTGCTGGAATTCATAGACCAAGCAGAAAAATAAGAGAAAGAAAGATGTGCATCAAGCTGAATTTGGCAGTCCAAAAGATTTTTTTTCAGTCAGCATGGTGGGGTGCTTTTGCATGGTGATCTACCCAGTCTGCTATTGAAAATGTCTAATAAGACCAACTCTCTGCTTAAAAAGTCCCAAATCTCCCCTTCTTGTATGAGGTTGCAGAGCTTCTGTTAAAGCAATAGAACTCTAAGACCATGGTTATTTTGACTTTCCATCTGTCCTTTACTTTAAAAGACCTCTCCAATGAATGAAGACCAAGAATTCAAGAGATGGCATGGGTTTATGAAAGGGTAGTTGGGGAGAAGGGATGAAAATTTTGTTTGGATACATCAAAATTGTAGTGCTCCACATGGAGATACCTAATAGATAGATTTAGAAATAGTTCTGGAATTCAGGAAAGAGGTATAGAGTTTCATTAAGCCTAGATTGTAGTTGATGCCATAAAAGTAAATGACATTTTCTAGGGCTAGTGATGCATAAAGAAATAGAATCTAGGGTAAGACTACAGAGGGAACACCAACTTCTTGTGGTATTGATGACAAAGGAAAACCAGTACGAGAAAACCACAGGTGAACACATGATACCCAACTGAAAGGAAGTGGAAAGCGCCTCATCTAAGCCATGATGACATTTTAACCATCTTCATGACTTATACTCCAAGATGGATGGTTGAGTTAGTGGTGATTGGTGCCAAAACAGGGAATCTTTCAGAGTACAAGGTTCCAGAGAGATTGGTATGTGAGAGGATGAGAGAGGGAGAGAAAAACAGGCTTAAAAGGAGGAGAAAAGAGAGGTATAGGTGTGTGTATGTGCCTGTGTATGTAGAGTTTGAGCTGTAGAATATTCAGTGAGTAACCCTTTATGTGTATCAGTCTCTGATAAAACTAATAATGTGAACAGAAGTACATGCCAGAGATAATTGAGTATATACTTGATTCTCTGGCCCTGTGCATCGTCTATTTAGTTAAAGCATTGCTAGGAAGTTTAAAATTCTACCCCAACATTTATCTCTGTCAACACCGTGCATTTGAAATTTCAGAAATTCAAAATCTGAGGGTGCCTCTCCTTCCTTGGGTTCACCAATTAATTTTCAATTTGTTCATCAAACATTTAATGACTTTTCTCTTTGTCCAACATTTGCTTAAACACACACAGAATTAGGGAAACTGATTTCTTCTGTGTGCAGGGCAATGGGGGAGAGGTGGTGCCAGAGGTAAAGAATCTACCTGCCAATGCAGGAGACACAGGAGATGCAACTTCAATCCTTTGGTTGGGAAGACCCCCTGGAGGAAGAAATGGCAACCCTCTCCAGTATTCTGGCCTGTAAAATTTCATGGACAGAGGAGCCTGTTGGGCTTCAGTCCACAGGGTCACAAAGACTCAGACAAGTGAAATGACTGTGCACTCATGTACAAAGAGGTAATCAAGTTAAAATGAGGTCATACTGGATTAAGGTGAGCCCTAAGTCCAAGGCTAGTGTCCTTATAATTTGAAAACATAGAGGAAACATAGGGAAGAAGGCCGGATGAAGATAGAGGCAGAGACTGCAGTCTTGTGTCTACAAGCCGACAGATACTAAAGTGTGGCAGCCCCCAGGAGGGCCAGAAGAGAATGGAACAGATCATTGCCTAGAGCCTTCACAGGAAGCCCAGCCCTGCTGACCTCTTGACTTTGGACTTCTGGTCTCCAGAACTGTGAGAGAATATTTTTCTGTTTCTATTCACCTATGTGTTCAGTCTGTCGGTCATGTCCAACTCTTTGCGACCCCATGGGCTGTGGCCCGCCAGGCTGCTCTCTCTATAGGATTCTCCAGGCAAGAATACAGGAGTGGATTGCCATGCCCTCTCCAGGGGTTCTTCCCAACCCAGGGATCTAACCCACATCTCCTGTGTCTCCTTCATTGCAGGAGGATTCTTTACCTGCTGAGCCATTGCGGAAGCCCTTAAGTCACCTAATGTGTTTTTTTTTTTTTTTTTCAGGAAATCTCTAGAGAAAGAATGCACTTTCTCATTCATGTGGCCCCTTCAGGCCCACTGCTGCTCTCATGCCTTGCTAGGTGGGAAATCATTCTGATTTCTTGTGGCTCTGTTTAGATTTACCATCTGGGGTCTCACTGTCTCTCTTCCCCCTTTCTGCATTTTAATCCCATTTGAGAAAGTTATTAAAAAAAATAATATCCTGCCACATAATTAACGTACTTCCCTATAGTCTATGACATACTTGACTATTTCTTGAGGCGAGAGATTATATCCTTTTGGCTTGATAACTGTAGAGCCCAACCCACAGTGTGTGTTTAGTAAACGACTCTGGTCGACAGTGTCTGAAAGTAAGGATAATGAGCAGAGGTTCTTAAATATCTGTGTGTCAACACCCTTCATAATACTGGAATTTCTGGCAACACACTTAAGGGATTAAAACAGAAAAAGTTGTTAAATAAGCAAATTGGTAAAACTGAGAAAAAAATGTGCACTGTGATCACGTATCCACTTGCTGCCATTCAGCCTCGCAGGACTGTTTACTGCTCTGACTATGTTTTCTTATTTATTTAGGAAGCACTGTTCTGACAGTTTTAGTCATCACATGATTCGAGATCACAGATATACTCATGCTATAGTCAGATGTGCAAATAAAATGAAAATTCTTCATTTTTCAATAGTATGCTCATCTTCTTCACAAACTCCCACCCACTGGATAGTAGGGAAAGACAACCCAGCTATATTTTAGTTTAGTGTTTAAATGGTCTATTTATGTGAATAAACCTCTGTGTAGATGGTTCACAGAAAATGCTCAGTCTTTTGGAATTCCATCTCCATGCCCATTGGATTAGTTTCCTCAGTTCAGTTCAGTCTCTCAGTCATGTCCAACTCTTTGCAACCCCATGAATTGCAACACACCAGGCCTCCCTATCCATCACCAACTCCCCAAGTTTACTCAAACTCATGTCCATCGAGTCGATGATCCATCCAGCCATCTCATCCTCTGTCGTCCCCTTCTCCTCCTGCCCCTAATCCCTCCCAGCATCAAGGTCTTTTCCAATGGGTCAACTCTT
Organism: Bubalus kerabau; assembly: GCF_029407905.1. NCBI lineage: Eukaryota > Metazoa > Chordata > Mammalia > Artiodactyla > Bovidae > Bubalus > Bubalus kerabau. Next base: position 28,130,932 of record NC_073624.1, read on the forward strand.
CGCATGAGGTGGCCAAAGTACTGGAGTTTCAGCTTTATCATCAGTCCTTCCAATGAACACCCAGGGCTGATCTCCTTCAGAATGGACTGGTTGGATCTCCTTTCAGGCCAAGGAACTCTCAAGAGTCTTCTCCAACACCACAGTTCAAAAGCATCAATTCTTCAGTGCTCAGCCTTCTTCACAGTCCAACTCTCACATCCATACAGGACAACAGGAAAAACCATAGCCTTGACTAGATGGACCTTTGTTGGCAAAGTAATGTCTCTGCTTTTGAATATGCTATCTAGGTTGGTCATAACTTTCCTTCCAGGGAGTAAGCGTCTTTTAATTTCATGGTTGCAGTCACCATCTGCAGTGATTTTGGAGCCCAGAAAAATAAAGTCTGCCACTGTTTCCACTGTTTCCCCATCTATTTCCCATGAAGTGATGGGACCGGATGCCATGATCTTCATTTTCTGAATGTTGAGCTTTAAGCCAACTTTTTCACTCTCCTTTTTCACTTTCATCAAGAGGCTTTTTAGTTCTTCTTCACTTTCTGCCATAAGGGTGGTGTCATCTGTATATCTGAGGTTATTGATATTTCTTCCAGCAACCTTGATTCCAGCTTGTGCTTCTTCCAGCCCAGCGTTTCTCTTGATGTACTCTGCATCTAAGTTAAATAAGCAGGGATTAGATTCCTAGTTGCCTGCTATAGCAACATATGAAAAACTGGGTGGTGTAAAACACAGACATTTATTGTCCACAGTTCTGGAGAACAGAGGGACTTCCCAGGTGGTGATAGTGGCAAAGAACCCATCTCCAATGCTGGAGATGTAAGAGACGTGGATTTGCTCTCTGAGTCAGGAAGATCCCCTGGAAGAGGAAATGGCAAGCCACTCCAATATTCTTCCATGGAGAGAGAAGCCTGGTAGGCTACAGTCATGGGGTTGCAAAGAGCCAGACACAACTGAAGCAACTTAGCATGCAAGCACTGGAGAAGAGAAGTCCAAAATCAAGGTGTTGGCAGGGCCATGCTCTGCCTAGAATTTTAAGGGGACTCCATCCTTGCCTGTTCCTAATGTTTGGTGGTACACTTGCAATTGTTGGCTTTCCTTGGCTTGCAGCTGCACAACTCCAGTCTCTGCCTCCATCATTATATGGTTCTAGTAGTGATCACTGCTGAAATGTGATACCAGTATAAGAAACCCTCCCTTCTCTTTTGTTTGGTTCTAACCCCTGTACTTCTACAAAGTCATGAGAAAAGTGAGGTAGAAGACAACGATAAAGGACTCTGATATCTGCTTTCTTTTCTACCTCTTCCAAAATCTTCCCACAATCCCATCGACTGAAAGGAGTGGACCTTTTCCATTGTGTATCAAATGGGCCATCTACTTTAGGGCTGTAAACTTTGTTGTCAGATCAGTATGAAAGAAGGCATATGCCCTCTTCATTTTGGAAGGAACCCTGTGATCTGAGTCCTCCTGACATAGGTTTAATATAGGAGATTTAAGATATCTTTGTACTGGGAATAACCAAGTAGATTGGTTTAACACCCCCTTACCCCTTAAAGCTTGAATTGCAATGTATACATTCAGAGACTAGGCATTGAAAAGAGACTTCCTGAGTTCCAGTCCCAGTTCTACCACTTATTTTTTGAAATTAAGGCAGTTACTTAATCTCAACAAGTCTCTATTTCCTGGTGTTGAAAACAGGAATAATAACAATATTCTTTTGAGGGTTATTGTGAAGATGAAAAGACATAATGAAGAGTTCCAAGAGTACCTGACATATAGAGCTCGCCCAGTAAATGTTGCCCAGTAGCATTTATTTGGCATTACCTGCTTGACCATTATGAAATTCTATTTGCTTTTTTGCTCCCAGCAAATTGGAGTCCTCTTTGTAAGCCATTTTATCTGACAAGACATTGCCTTTCACACAATAGTTTAAAGCCTTAGTTTTAACCCAGATTCATGTCATTCTTGGATCACAAATTGCTGATGGGTCCTTGGAGGGTTGCAGTCCATCAGCACGTGGTGGGAACTCATGAAGAATCACAGATCCAGTGTTGAATAACTCCATGCCCAAACTTGGCCATGAACCTTCTAAGTCAAAGAGAAAATGTTGGCCTCTTAAATACTGAAAGACATAGCATACATTTATGTTTACATTTACTTACATTTTCTTTGTTTTATTTTGGAGTGGTGCTTTTCTTTGTATTCTGAATATATAGAAAATATGACATTGGAGGACAATTTCCATCTTTCTTTGTGATGTATCAATTTAAAATATAGAAGATTTTATGAAGTAAATGTGGTCCTTCCTGATGGAAAGAAGATATGTTGATGTCTGATTTCTAATTCACATTTTTATATGGAAGCCCTCCAATGATTTATTGATCTTGATAATAAAGCTCGACTGACAGAGGAAGTTCTATAAGGAAAGGAAGCTGCCATAGTCACATTTATATTTAACTTACTACTTTTAACAAAGGACTTCCACTCTATGAGTACTATTACATGGGACTCTACCGTACAAATATTCTTGTAGCATATTTTGAAGAGTCACAGAACTTTGTGAGGAAGCTCTTTATCTACCTTTGTGCTATTAAATGCTTATTGAAATATAGCCAAGACTATTAGTTTTCCCATTGGAAATTATAGGGTTTGGAAATTATTAAAGTGAGAATTAGTGAGGTTCTGTTCTATTTAACCCAAGTTTTCCCTCAGTTCAGTTCAGTTCAGTCACTCAGTCATGTCCGACTCTTTGCGACCCCGTGAACTGCAGCACGCCAGGCCTCCCTGTCCATCACCAACTCCCAGAGTTCACTCAGACTCATGTCCATCGAGTCAGTGATGCCATCCAGCCATCTCACCCTCTGTCGTCCCCTTCTCCTCCCACCCCCAATTCCTCCCAGGATCAGGGTCTTTTCCAATAAATCAACTCTTTGCATGAGGTAGCCAAAGTACTGGAGTTTCAGCTTTAGCATCATTCCTTCCAAAGAAATCCCAGGGCTCATCTCCTTCAGAATGGACTGGTTGGATCTCCTTGCAGTCCAAGGAACTCTCAAGAGTCTTCTCCAACACCACAGTTCAAAAGCATCAATTCTTCGGTGCTCAGCTTTCTTCACAGTCCAACTCTCACATCCATACATGACCATTGGAAAAACCATAGCCTTGACTAACGACCTTTGTTGGCAAAGTAATGTCTCTGCTTTTGAATATGCTATCTAGGTTGGTCATTACTTTCCTTCCAAGGAGTAAGCGTCTTTTAATTTCATGGCTGCAGTCACCATCTGCAGTGATTTTGGAGCCCCCCAAAATAAAATCATCCACTGTTTCCACTGTTTCCCCACCTATTTCCCATGAAGTGATGGGACCAGATGCCATGATCTTAGTTTTCTGAATGTTGAGCTTTAAGCCAACTTTTTCACTCTCCACTTTCACCTTCATCAAGAGGCTTTTTAGTTCCTCTTCACTTTCTGCCATAAGGGTGGTGTCATCTGCATATCTGAGGTTATTGATATTTCTCCCAGCAATCTTGATTCCATCTTGGGCTTCCTCCAGCCCAGCGTTTCTCATGATGTACTCTGCATATAAGTTAAATAAGTAGAGTGACAATATACAGCCTTGTACTTCTTTTCCTATTTGGAACCAGTCTGGTGTTCCATGTCCAGTTCTAGCTGTTGCTTCCTGAACTGCATATAGGTTTCTCAAGAGGCAGGTCAGGTGGTCTGGTATTCCCATCTCTTTCAGAATTTTCCACAGTTTATTGTGATCCACACAGTTAAAGGCTTTGGCATAGTCAATAAAGCAGAAATAGATGTTTTTCTGGAACTCTCTTGCTTTTTCGATGATCCAGCAGATGTTGGCAATTTGATCTCTGGTTCCTCTGCCTTTTCTAAAACCAGCTTGAACATCAGGAAGTTCACGGTTCACATATTGCTGAAGCCTGGCTTGGAGAATTTTGAGCATTACTTTACTAGCTTGTGAGATGAGTGCAATTGTGCAAAAGTTTTCCCTACTACAGCTTAAAAGTCACTAGTTCTTCTTTTGTCTTTTTGACTAATGAGAATAATTGATTCCTGTCTTCATTTTACATTATTCTCTTATGTATTTTTGTCCATTAAGCTTTCCCTTTTAAAGAAGTGTTTTCAAGAAATGCCACATAGATGACCTGTGAGTAGAGGTTCCTGATTATATTAACAAGGAAATGTTAATAATCTTATTTCTGGGTCATTAAACCCATTGGTGGGATTGGAATTAGACAAACAGATCTTTTCTATCTCTAACTGTAGCATGTCTATAAGCTTGGAGCAAAATGCTTTGCTTAGTGCTTTTCATTTCCCTACATACCTGCTAATTATTTGAGTCTGTTCTTGATAGAATGTTAGAGCAAGAAGTATCAATTGAAACCAAGAAGCTCAATTTCATCATTTCGCATATGGCCCAGGATGGTTCTTTCCAGCCCTAGGTTTTCTCACATGGCTGTGACACCATCTTACCCATCAGGTCTTAGCTGAAAGCTTAAATGTTAAATGTCACCACTTTAAAAAGACCTTCTTTGACTCGCCTATCTGGGAAGAATTTTTATCCTTTCCCTGTCACTGTATCTCCTTGATTTGCTTCCCAGTACTTACTATATGAGTCATGATACGGTGTGTGTGAAGTTACTTCAATCGTGTCTGACTCTTTGTGACCCCACAGACTGTAGCCCACCAGGCTCCTCTGCTCATGGGATTCTCCAGGCAAGAATACTGGAATGGGTTGCCATTTCCTTCTCCAGGGGATCTTCCCAACCCAGGGATTGAACATGTGTCTCTTAAGTCTCCTGTATTGGCAGGTAGGTTCTTTGCAATTAATACCACCTGGGAAGCCCAATGATATGTTGAATGGGCTTATTTATTGAATATGTTGAATACTTATTTATTCATTTTCTGCCTTTTCTGCTATACTCTAAGAAGACAAGGTTGGTGATACCACCAGGAATTGCTAGATTCCCAGTACCCAGTGAGGTGCCTGATACTGTGTAGGCATTTGATATGAGAGCTGGACCAGAAAATATCTTCTGTTTTTTGTTTCTTCAGCTTCCTCTGGGTCTTCATTACAGTGCAAAGGCTTGGTTGCCCTCTGGCATGTGGGATCTTAGTTCCCTGATCATGGATCGAGCCTGTGTCTCCTGCATTGGAAGGTGGATTCTTAACCACTCAACCACCAGGGACGTTCCTGTCTTCTCCCTTTTCTTCTTTAGTTACACACACACCCTTGATTTAAACCAGCAACATTGTTTACCTAAGATTCTTGGTCATGTGATGGCCACTTGTTGTTGTTCAGTCTCTCAGTCATGTCCAACTCTTTGCAACCCCATGGACTGCAGCACGCCAGGCCTCTATGTCCCTCACCATCTCCAAGAGTTTGCTCAAACTCATATCCATTGAGTTGGTGATGCCATCCAACCATCTCATCCTCTGTTGTCCTCTCCTCTTCCTGCCTTCAATCTTTCCCAGCATCAGAGTCTTTTTTAATGAGTTGGCTCTTCCCATCAGGTTATAGCCAAAGTATTCAAGCTTCAGCTTCAGCATCAGTCCTTCCAATGAATATTCAGGGTCGATTTCCTTTGGGATTGACTGGTTTGATTTCTTGCTGTCCAATGCCACTAGGCTTTTGCAAGTATGGTGGCGTATTTATTCCATGCCAGAATTCTTCTATTAGTGTTAAGAGCAAGGGGATAATACAATTATGCAGAAATCCTTAGCTATAGCATCTGGGAAGTGTTCATGATTTTTCTCCCCAAAGGGAAAGTCGATTCTGAAAGTGGAAAATGCAGACTAAGCTAAAGAACCAACTTTTAAAACAGTATGTAGACTTGCTCAAGTACTAGGTTGAAGCCAGTGATTTTGGAAATTGTTGCTGTAAGAAACTGTGCTGAACCATAGTTTGCAATTGTAGTGCAATTTAGGATCACCTGTAGAGTTTCTGAAAACCACTGATGTCTTGGCTGTACCCCAGGATCCACTGGAATAGAAACTCCAGTCATGGGTCCTGAGAGTGCATATGTTTAAAAATTGCCACTTGTCATCTTGTTATGTATCAGACTTCAGAACAAAATAGAGGACGCACTTTGGTCCTGGGTAACACAATTTGTGTTCAGAGTGTTGAGTATGTCCTTCTGAAAATTGATAAGCCAATAACTACAGTGGATGCAAGGTTACTCATGATACTGAAGTTTCTCTTTTCCCTTTTTTGTTTCTTTTTTTGGGGGGGGGTGTGTGTGCTGCATTGTGAAGCATGCGGGATCTTAGTTTCCTGGTGAAGTGAAATGTTAGTTCATCATTCATGTCTGACTCTTTGTGATCCCACAGACTACAGCCTGCCAGGCTTCTCAGTCCATGGGATTCTCCAGGCAAGAATACTGGAGTGGATTGTCATTCCCTTCTCCAGAGGATCTTCCCAACCCAGGGATCGAACCCAGGTCTCCTGCATTGCAGGCAGATTCTTTACTGTTTGAGCTACAGGGAAGACCAATCAGGGATCAAATCCGACCCCCTTGCATTGGAAGCATAGAGTCTTAAACACTCGGCTGTCAGGGAAGTCCTGACACTGAAGTTCCTTAACTGAAGATATTTTGTAGATAATTATTGATGGTGCTACTTTAGAATAGATAACTGGTTACAGAACAGTTCTGAAAGTGGTTCTGACTTGTTTTAAATGTGGTCCATCTATATGGTAATTGTGTTGCAGTGAGTCTTGGAGGTGGGCCAATTGTGCCTTCATGTAGGCTTGTCACCTCTCTCTTCCCACTCACCATATGGATTCCTTCTCCTGTTTTAAGTCAGAGTTTAGGGCTTGTCTCCTTCAGAAAGTTTTCTGTAAACAGCTCCTCTATCCTCCAGTAGCATATGGATGCTTGAACAGATACTAGTTCACCTTTGTAAACCACCGTGTCTTAGGCATATACGCCTATGAGTTGCCTATTGGTTACACTGTCCACCTTAATAGCCCTTCAGCAACATTTTAACATGGATTTCAAGGACCCAAAGACCTGATGAATGTCCAGTAAATATTTGTTGATTCATTGAGGAGCTAGGCCTGCTCCTTTCCAGGCAAGCCTTCTTATAAGGGCAAGTTTAAAGAAAAAGTCGGGGGAAGGTTGTTGGCAGTTTGTTTCTGTGAAATAAAAATGAAATAGAGTTTTTTCTTTTTCTTGTGGCTGATTTCCTTTCACAGGTTTCTTCACCAACTGGCTAGCATCCAACTTTGTCAGAGTTGAAACATCAGACAGCTAGAAAAGAGGTTCTCAGTTGATAAATATTTGATTTACAATGTATTGAGAGGTTTAAAGAAATGGAAAGGAGTTTGTCTAATGGGAGTTGTGTTTGTTACAGTGAGGAAGATCCCCAATAACCAGGTCTGTTTTTCTTTCCAGTGGCCAGTGGGTACCTAACTTTATCATCCTGGTTGCACTGTGAATTGTTCCAGGCTGAGCAGACGACTAAACAAAACGAGGAAGACTGGGATGCTCTGGTTCCACAACAGAAATACAGCTGAAGGGGATAGTCTTAGATTTTTCTTTTATTCTTTGCTATAACCTGTGATAAATATTGTATATCTCAGCAACATAGGGAAAAAATGATTGATCCTTTCTCAGTGATACAGATATGTGGCTGTATATGTTATATGCAGAGTGAATGATTGAGAGAGAACAGGATAGAGGGGCAAAGAGAGAAATACAAGGCACTATGAACAGAATTGCCAATAGCAATCTATCAAGGGCATGTCAGGAGTGCTGGAAGAGATAGTGAATTTTATCTCTAATTTAATCATTTGTTGCTTCTCTATTGTCAGAATTTTCTTTTCTTTTAAACTTTTACTTCTCACTGCCCACCTCCCCAAGTTTCGAAGAAATAGGAACCATCTGGGGAAAAAAATAAGCTGATTGAATTAAATGCTTAAGAGAATAATGTGCTGTCTTTTATATTTGCTTTAAATCTTGTATATAAAGATAATTATACAGATCCAGCCCTGCATAATAAGAGCGTTGCACTTTCAATAGCTTTTGTCTCCATCAGATTTAGTGCAGACCATTCATTCTCAATGGGAATGGTACTGCTCCTCAAAGAGCAAAAATTAGTTTGGCCACGGTGGGGTGGGGGCAAAATTATTGGATATCATTATCATGTATGACCCTCCAAAGGGTTATAGTACATAAATAGATATACAGTATTTCTGTCTTTTACTTTAATCTTGCCTGTAACTATTAAATTTTTCTCTGCTGAATGTATGATTTTTGGAGGATCTTTAACCAGGTAATTTTATTAATATAAGACCTGTGCTTTGTGGGAACCTTGCAGTCAAGACTAATAGCTGAACAAAAAGGAGTCTGAGTTGGTTTGCAGGCGTAAATCCAAATTCTTCATAGATTATGTAGTTATGTTAGTCTTCTCAAATTGTCAGAGAGAGCTAAGTGTATGGGAGGGAGAGGTTTACTGCAATTTAGGGAAAATGTGCTCTCCTTTGATCATGAGTACTATGTAACTCTTGAAAGGTTGGTGGCTAATATACTTGGGTCTGTTTTTTCAAGCAGTGTAGACGGTTTTCGCCAGGATGTTTCAGATTTCTTCTCCCCTCCTCCCCCATTTCCCTACAGAGTGAACATGTTTCAGCACCTCATTACAGTACGTCACCTACGTATGAACAAGTTTCATTCTGAGAGCACATTTGTTAAGTCCAATTTGTTTATAAGTTAGCCATGTCACCCAACTAACAATCGGCTATATGGTACTATACTGTAATAGGTTTGTAATAATTTTTCACACAAATAATATATAAAAACAAACACAAATAACATTTTTAATCTCACAGTACAGTACCTTGAAAAATACAGTAGTACAGTATAGCAGCCAGCATACAGGGGCTGGCTTCAAGTGAACTGGCAAGAAGAGTTATTGACTGGAGATGGGAGAGGAGGTGGAAGATGGTAGAGCTGCAGATGGTCAGCCATAGGAGACAGAGAGCAAGCTGTAATTTCACTCATGCCTGATGCTGATGGAATGCACATCTTTGAAAGTTTGCAACTTGAAGGTGCATATGTAGGGGACTTACTTTATAACTCTCAGAGTTGTCTGCACTGTGTTGGTGCTCAGTTGCTTCAGTCATGTCTGACTCTTTGCGACCCCATGGACTGTAGCCTGCCAGGCTCCTCTGTCCATGAGAGTCTCCAGGCAAGAATACTGGAGTGGGTTGTCATGCTCTTCTCCAGGGGATGTTCCTGATCCAGTGATCAAACTTGGGTCTCTTGCATTGCAGCCTTATTCTTCACTGCTGAGCCACCAGGGAAGCCCATTGTCTGCAGTGACCCTCCAGCAACTCATCAATTCTAGTTCATGTTTTCCTATCTGCCACTGGTTCCCATAGAGATTTCCACTTGTGTGTCTCTGCTCTGGGAATCCATGACCTGCTCTAATACCTGTCTGTCTTTCCAGTCTTGGGGGCAGCAGTTTGCCCTGTGTTCTCTAACGGATCCAAGAAGAGTGGTTAAATTTTCATTTTCTGTTGCTTTTTACCTTTTGTTAAGATGGAGTAGTGACTTCCAAGTTCCTTACAAGTGGGACTGGAAATCAGAAGTTACTACTTCATTATAAGAAGTCTTCTTTTGTTCCCTGTTGTTACATGTCTTTATCCTGTCTTAGCATCTTGATTTTATACTCTGAAAGGGTAGAGATCATGTAGAACTATAAAGCATTAGAAGGAGAGGGAGGGAATTTCAGCAAGTCAAAATCCACTTGTTCCTTCATTCATTTATTCACCATTCAGCAAATATATATGTGTGTGTGTGTGTGTGTGTGTGTGTGTGTGTACACATACACATATTTTTTGTGTACATATCACATGGCAAAACCTGTGTTGAAATTTGTGAGGTACAAATATAAATTGATCGTCAATTAATCTGGGTGGCACTAGTGGTAAAGAACCCGACTGCCAATGGAGGGATATGTTAAGAAACACAGGTTTGATCCCTGGGTTGAGAAGATCCCCTTGGGGAGGGCATGGAACCCACTCCAATATTCTTGCCCAGAGAATCCCTTGGACAGAGGAGTCGGGCAGGCTACAGTCCATAGGGTCATACAGAATTGGACACAGCTGAAGTGACTTAGCATCTAATCATATTATTAGAGAACTTAAGTTCAGGAACAGGAATAATACATTTCCCAAACCTTACAATGTCCTCAAAAAACCCAATTAAAATTATTTTATTATTTATTTGGCTATGAAGGCAATGGCACCCCACTCCAGTACTCTTGCCAGGAAAATCCCATGGATGGAGGAGCCTGGTAGGCTGCAGTCCATGGGGTCACGAAGAGTCGGACACGACTGAGCGACTTCACTTTCACTTTTCACTTTCCTGCATTGGAGAAGGAAATGGCAACCCACTCCAGTGTTCTTGCCTGGAGAATCCCAGGGATGGGGGAGCCTGGTGGCTGCCGTCTATGGGGTCACACAGAGTCGGACACAACTGAAGTGACTTAGCAGCAGCAGCAGCATGCTGGGTCTTAGTTGCAGCATGTGGGATCTAGTTCCTGACCAGAGAGCAAACCTGGGCCCCTGCTCTGGGAGCTTGAAGTCTTAGCCACTGGACTACCAGGGAAGTCCCTTTCTTCCAAAAACAATTTTTAATGGCTACATTTTGTATGAATATACCATCATTTATTCATTATTCCCTTATCGTTGGATTTTTAAATTTCTTGTTATAAACAATACTGTAAGGAATACCCTTACACATAAAAAGTGACTCATAAATGATTATTTCCAACATAAATTTATGGACATGGAATCACTAGGCTTAAAAGTGAATTCTTTAGAATGTCTTGACTTTAATGGCCTTTTCATATGGCTCTTCAGCAAATGTTTACTAATCTGCACTCCTGATAGTTCTGTGTGAATGTGACTATCTTAATATACCCTCACTGGTATTGAGTATTATTATTGTGAAAATCTAAGTTAAATTAATTTTAAAAGGGTGAAAAATGTATATTTAAGCTCAGACTGATTGCAGCACTTTCTGCTTTTCAAAGGAGGTGGCCTAATTCAAAATAATGAGAAAACAACCTCAACCATCCCATTCTTTTCAGGGAAACCTGTGGAGCTGACAGAAGGTCAGGCAGGAAATTTCAAAGTCTCTGTCAGTTCAGCTTTTCTGTGCTGGAGCTGGGATGCAGAATAGAGATTTATTATTTAGGGGAAAATATCAGTGACTCAGGATACCTGAGCCAAGTAGGGGGTGAAAAACTGCAGGGAAAAAAAAGAAAGATGTTGAGTTTTGATGTAGGTAGGGAATTCAGGGCAGGGGTGGGGGTGGGGGTGGGTTTGAGTCCCAGCACAGGGATTCAGAAAATAGAGACGATGGGGCAGACTTTAAAATAAGTAGATCATAGAAAAATCTGACTCCCATCCTTTCTGTCACCGTAAACCTTTGATGAATCTGTTTTTTATATGAAAATTAAGGAAAGGGGATATGGTCCATATTTGTGGCACATTGTTTACAAAAAATGGACAGAATCACAAGTTAACAAAATGGTTCGTCCAGGGCACAAAACTTACTCGGCCAAAGTGAAATAAGATGTAAAAAGAATTAAAAGTGATTCTGACAAATTCCAAAGGCATTAGGAAGGATTTAGGCTTTCCCCTGTGAAGACTAAATTGGGTTATATGTCACTGGTGTTTAAAATTGGATTTTTTAAATTAGTTATGAGGCCGAACATTTTTTCATATGGGTTTTAATTTTTTTTTTTTTTTCGGCTGTTCAGGTTTTTTTTTGTTAATTGTCTACTCCAATCCTCAGCCACTGGCATTCACAACTTACACAAAAATATTGGACTGAGCTATATGGAACTAAGACAAAGCAAACTTCTCTCACATCAAGACCATAATAGGCTTTACAGTGATAAATAATATTCATCAATATACTGCTCTAGATACTTGTCCTTGAGGGTGAGGGATAATGTGTGCCTATACCATTCTGGGTCTCCAATTATTATTATTATTTAAATTTGTATTTGCTAATTTACTTTATCATTATTTGTAAAATCATTGGCTGTTCTGGGTCTTCACTGCTGCACATGGGCTTTCTCTGGTTATGGTGTTCAGGCTTCCCATTGAGGTGGCTTCTCTTGTTGCTGAGCATGGGCTCTAGAGCATGCAGGCTTTAGTAATTGTGGTGCACGGGCTCAGTTGCTCCATGGCATGTGGAATCTTCCTGAACCAGGGGTCTAACCTGGGTTCCCTGAGTTGGCAGGCAGATTCTTAACCACAGGACCACCAGGGAATTGCTCAAATAATATTTGTTGAATGCTTAAGAAGGTACTTTGATTCTGCTCAATGCTTCTTGCTAGAGGTGCTAGGAGTATCTCACTCTTATGCCAGTAGCAACAAGAAATCCCTTCTCTACCAACTTCCCCCCACAACATTGTCCCTTAATGTCCAATTGGTCATGAGGGTTCAGAGATAAAATGAACATTTTCTCAGCAGGCTGAGCTATAAAGTGCATTTTTCTAGAGAGCAGAAATGGAGGGAAAAGCACTGATGGGACATTAAGACAATGATTGGGAACAGGTTTAATGGCACACTGAAGTTTGGATAGCATGGCTTATGGAGACCATCAAATTCAACCCAGGAACCCCAGACCAGACTACTTTGTTGGTCTCTTATTTTTGTGCTAATGTGGCATTGTTTTCAGTGATGTGCATTTCACAAAAAACAGAAATCCAAAGGTGACTTTGTCTTGCTTCCGATTTGAACACTATCAGAATGTCCATGAAAACAAATAAAAGTCAATCTCAAAAGGGCTTATCATCATAATAGCAATATTTTAAAAGTGATAAACTTCAAAAGCAGGATGGGATTCTGTTTGTTTTCCTGCTGGAATAGATAATGTTTCCTAGGATCTCCCTTTGGGAATCTCTGTCAGAGGATGAAAAGAACAAGGTTTATGTAGGCAGTGCCAGCTCCTATTCTCTTAGATTAAACAAACAAACAAACAAAAAAAACACAAAAATAAACAGAAAAAAGTTACTTCTTCCAGAAGATACCCATGCAGATATAGTAAAATTTTATTTGACCTCCTATTAATTGATCACTGTAAAAGATAATAGGCTTGTTTTAAAAACCTATTTAATCGGCACAATTTGCTAATTTTCTGCCTACAGGGGAGGAGGCTGAGGGAGAATAATATTAAGATCAAAATCCCCTTTGGACCCAGATCATTGATAAATTGATTATGACATTAATCAAACCCCCAATCTGGAAAGCTGGAAACCTGGGGACAAGTTTATTAGGTTTACTTAAATAAACCTAGGTCTTGGAATTGCAGTGGCATTGCTTATAGCTATAACTTATTCTAAGGAGCAGAACAGACCTGGGCAACCTCATTCAAATTGTCTTGTTGTCTCTAAGGAAATCTTCATCTTGTACACCCCTGGTTTGTAAGAGCTAAACAAATCCTACCTCTATTAGATGGGGGCACATTCAAAAGTACCATTTGTACCTGAAAACAATAAAATAGACTTCCTTCATCAACTTGAATGTACTTAGTCACTCAGTTGTGTCCGACTCTATGCGACCCCATAGACTGTAGCCCGCCAGGCTCCTCTGTCCATGGGGATTCTCCAGAAGAATACTGGAGTGGGTTGCCATGCTCTTCTCCAGTGGATCTTCCCAACCCAGGGATCGAACCCAGGTCTCCCACATTGCAGGTGGATTCTTTACCGTCTGAGCCACCAGGGAAGCCCATCATCAACTTACACCTAAAGAAACTGAAACACAGATTCAGAGTTTGTGGGTAACCCTGATACAGTCCAGGCTGTAGGAATGAAATGGGCATTTTGTTTCCCCACAGATTATCTGCAGGTTGTGGTCTGGAACTTTCTTCTTACAAGTATCTTAACTCCCACCATCTTCTCTGTATTAGACTCTTAGATTTACAAATGACAGAAAACCCAATTCAAATTGGCTTAAGCAGGAAAAAAAAAAAAAAAGACTTTATTGGCTTGGGAACAGCAATATGTTAGGCTAGATCTAACTTCAGATTGCCTTGATACAGGGGCTAAAATAATGCAAGGAATACCAATTCTCCCATCATCTTTTCCTTCTGCCTTCTTTATTGGCTTCATTCACAGTTCTGTTGGGAAGTGATTGGGAAGCTTGGAGCTCCAAACCAGCATTCTTCATGTTCACATCTAATAGAGAAAAAGAACGCTATTCACTAAATGTGTGTGTACATGCTCAGTCGTGTCCAGCTTTTTTGAGATCCCATGAACAGTAGCCCATCAGGCTCCTCTGTCCATGGGATTTTCCAGGCAAGAATAATGGAGTGGGTTTCCATGCCCTCCTCCAGGGAATCTTCGTGACCCAGGGATGGAACCCACGTCTCTTACGTCTTCTGCATTGGCAGATGGCTTCTTTACCACTAGTGCCACCTGGGAAGCCCATTCACTAAATAATTTAGACAGAAGCTGGCACTGACTCTCATCAGCCCTGAGGTCATAGGCTCGCCCCACAATGAATCAGTGTGGCTAGGAGGATGGAATTTTCTTCTTGTGCAGTCTAAGTCATATGCTTATCCCTGGGGTGGGATGATGGTGTCAATTACACCAGAATTTCATACTCAGAGAATAGAGAAGTGAGGTTAAGCAAAGAAATGGAGGACATATTGATACTACAAATAAGCAGAGGGTTCTGCATGGCCAGAAGACCATAAAGTCCAGTACACAGTTCTGCAGGCTTACTGATGAGATCATGAAGTTTAGCTCCTTCCAAAGACACAGATTTAATTGGAATAGGAATTATAAAACTAAATTTTTTACTAAAAGATCCAGTGTCTCATGCTTTGTGGAAGCAATTGGAAGACAGTCACCTTTTCTTGCCAGTCCCTTGGAAAATAGAAATTTTACCTTTAAGAAATGGGCTGCTGATCTAAAAATAAGTGAATGTAAGAATCACTGTTATTTCTTGTAATACACTTTTTTGTTGTTGTTGTTTGAAAAAAAGCATGAAACTTGAGAGCCTGCTGTCAGCTTATTGGATGTTGTCTATTCAGTTATCCAGGTTTCAGAGTCAGAGATAAATGTGATACCTCCATAAAGCTTTTTTCAGACACAAGGAACACCATTAATCTGGTACCAATAGCCACTACCACTGGTGGCCCAAATAGTAAAGAATCTGCCTGCAATGAAGGAGACCAGGGCTCAGTCCCTGGGTCGGGAAGATCCCCTGGAGTGGAATGGCTACCCACTCCAGTATTCTTGCCTGGAAAACCCCATGGGCAGAGGAGCCTGGCAGGCTACAGTCCATGGGGTCTCAAAGAGTTGGACACAACTGAGCAACTTTCACTTTCACTTTTTTCAGTCTCAGTAAACAGAGATCCTTAAGGCCTTTTCTTGGTGTTTGTGAAGAAAAGACTTTCTCTGAAGGAGACCATCCACTTCTAATACTTCAAATACAGCCATATGTGGGTAGATGCTACTCACATCTATCTCCCGATGAAATTCACTTTCTAGAACCAAACTATAATTCAATTCCTATTGGCATTTCAAACTCACTGTATTTAATATTCTACTCACTGTCTCTAGTCTTGTTCTCCTTAGTGTGTGTTCTCCGTCTCGGTTTACCACAGCATCATCATCAACTCCTTCATCCAAACCATAAACTTCCCTCTGCCTGTTGACTTCCCTGCCTCTCTTAAGCCGTCTTTTATAGGGTTCCCACTTGGATATTCATTTACATTCAAACAACATTTCATGTATATAAATTTTAAACCTGCTATATGCCTGGTCTATTTTAGATGTTGAGGATACTACAGTGAACAAAATAAAGAGTCCTAGAAACTCTGTTTTAGTGGAAAGCAAGAAAAAAATTCTTGAAAAAATATAAATGAAATAGGGAGAGGGCAGGAGGAGAGCTGGGAGTAGGGAATTGCTATTTTCTGTCAGGCAGTCATGGAAAGTTTCCTTAATGAAACAGTATTTGACCAAAGAGAATTTAAGGAAGTATAGGAGTCAGCAAAGTGGTTTTTGGGTAAAATGAGATTAGGTTTATGGAGCAGCAGAAAATAGAGAGGTGAGAGTTTATGCAAAGAATGGCAGGGAGCCCTTGTAGCTAGAAGGGAGGGAGCAAGGGGCATATGGTAGAAGGTGAGGCCAGAGGTGTGGAGGAGACAGAGTTGATTTAACCACCACTGGGGTTTTTCAAGGTCTATCAATCAGGCTACAATTAGAAGTCAGAAACCACACCAGGAACTGGAATAGGGAACATTTAATATAAGTAGAAGTACCTAAGTTTTTCCAGTAATCATGTATGGATGTTAGAATTGGACCATAAAGAAGGCTGAGCACCAAAGAATTGATGCTTTTCAACTGTGGTGTTGAGAAGACTCTTGAGAGTCCCTTGGACTACAAGGAGATCAAACCAGTCAATCCTAAAGGAAATAAACTCTTAGTATTCATTGGAAAGGCTGATGCTGAAGCTGAAGCTCCGATACTTTGGCCACCTGATGCAAAGAGCTGACTCATTGGAAAAGACCCTGATGCTGGGAAAGATTGAGGGCAGGAGGAGAAGGGGAGGACAGAGGATGAGATGGCTGGATGGCATCACTGACTCAGTGGATAAGAGTTTGAGCAAACTCCGGGAGATAGTGAAGGACAGGGAAACCTGTTGTACTGCAGTCCCTGGGGTCGCAGAGACTCCATTGATCATGACTGAGCGACGGAAGAACAACAAGAGGTGAACCATGGCTAACTATTAGAGGGGTAAGGAAAACTTTGGGTACACGGAAGTCATGACTGCAGAGAGTGGCGTCCAGGTCTCAGGCTGAAGGAAAGAACAGAGAAGGGATCTGGAAACCCGGAGGAGGGCCACACGGGACTGAGGTTCAGGTCTCCGAGGAGAGCGCATGGCCGCTGTAGGAGCTGTGCGCTGCAGAGCGACGCTTGCCCGTGTGCGGTGCCATTGCGCTTGTGTCGCGGGGACGCACACATGCCAGTCTCACACCACAAGGGCCGTCTTCCTCCTCTAGGCTTGCAGGCTCCCTCCAGCGCCCTCTATCGGCAGAGCCTGTTGTGGCACTGCAGGAAGAAAAAGGAACTGCAGAATCCAGCTCCCGTGTCACAAGGTAGGGCAACAAACGGTGGGTATGGACTGAAGACAGGAACATAATTGGCATAAAGAAATGGGTTCAGTGGAGAGGCAGAGGGGGCCAGAAAATGTAGGCTGTATGTCAGAGAGGGATTATAACAACGAATCATGGAATCTTATCTGGGAAAGGAGGGAGGAGATGAAAAAGGAGGTGAGGGGCAGTAGAAAGAAGATTTGGGGTCAATATATACTGCAGTGTGAACAGCCATCTCTAGAGATATGCAGAGCATGACCTGCACCTCTGTTTGCCAAGGTCCCAGGAGGCACCACGGGACTCAGTGGGACTAGAGAAAGATTGGAGGAAGGAGGAAGGTTCTAGGTACAAGCAAATCTGATCTTGCTCTGTCACTTTCCACCATGGTCATACAGCTGTTAGGTTGATCCAGTTGAAGAACGTCAGCCTATAGACTAATGTCTAAGACCTTTCTACTTGCTCTAAGGACTATGGAGAAGGTCAGTTTTCATCCAAATAATTATTGTTCAACATGGCAAAACTTAGGCATCTTTCAGTGCTTTTCTACTTCATTTTCTAAGTCAGGAAAAACAAAACCACAGCTTTAGTTCCAGTAATTGTATAACCAAGTGATGCAGTATTAGATATGCTTTATAAACCACATGAAGAGTCTCATCTTCCCCCCGCACCTTTTGCCTACATGTCTCTGGACTCTGCCCTCTTGAGAATCACTGACCTAAACATATAAATATCTAATAGGGGAATTTCAGGTATCTGCTAAAAGCCACCCATGAAGAAAAGTCACACTAGTAATTGACAGCTGACTCTGCTTACAGTAAATAGAACTGGTCAGAGTTCACAGACACTTGCATTTCACTGGGATGTACAAGTCACACAAGTCTCACATTTTTTAGTAGAAGCCCATTGACTGGCAATATTTTTACAAAATGACAGCTTTCTGAAAGGCATGGGATCTTATTTAAGTGAAAAAAAAAATAATAGTTATTTTTCACCAGAGGACCATAAATGAGGCTGAAATTAATGAATCCACAGAGTCAGGAGCACTGCTATGTCAAGTTTGGTTTGGGGCAGACCCCAGAATCATTTGAGGCAACCAGCCATGGGAGTCTTCATTCCTTTATCTTCCTCTTAAAACAGAAAAACCTATTCATCCAAATCTCTAAAGGGTAAGCTTCCTCTTTTTAATCTACTTATGCAGTATGAAATTAAGAGCCACTAACACCATTGTCCCAGAGAAGGCAATGGCACCCCACTCCAGTACTCTTGCCAGGAAAATCCCACCCATGGACGGAGGGGCCTGGTGAGCTGCTGTCTATGGGGTCACACAGAGTCGGACATGACTGAAGCGACTTAGCAGCAGCAGCAGCAGCAACACCATTGTTCAACAGAGGAGGGCTTTTAAAGGAGAACTGGAGAATGATATATAGGGATCCCTAATCCCTATATCCCTATATATATGTAGTGACATCTTGATAGAAAGAGGAGTGAGGAATTTTTCATGGGTATCTAAACTATGCTGCTGCTGCTAAGTCGCTTCAGTCGTGTCTGACTCTATGCGACCCCATAGATGGCAGCCCACCAGGCTCCCTCATCCCTGGGATTCTCCAAGCAAGAACACTGGAGTGGGTTGCCATTTCCTTCTCCAATGCATGAAAGTGAAAAGTGAAAGTGAAGTCGCTCAGTTGAACGACTGTATAATTAAGTACAAATAGAGAGTTGGACTGTGAAGAAAACTGAGCATCGAAGAATTGATGCTTTTGAACTGTGGTATTGGAGACGACTCTTGAGAGTCCCTTGGACTGCAAGGAGATCCAACCAGTCCATCCTAAAGGAGATCAGTCCTGGGTGTTCTTTGGAAGGAATGATGCTAAAGCTGAAACTCCAGTACTTTGGCCACATCATGCTAAGAGTTGACTCATTGGAAAAGACCCTGATGCTGGGAGGGACTGGGGGCAGGAGGAAAAGGGGATGACAGAGGATGAGATGGCTGGATGCATCACCAACTCGATGGATGTGAGTCTGAGTGAACTCCGGGAGTTGGTGATGGACAGGGAGGCCTGGTGTGCTGCAATTCGTGGGGTCGCAAAGAGTCGGAGATGACTGAGCAACTGAACTGAACTGAACTGAACTGAATCGTCTATGAACTTCCTCTTATTTTAACAGTGTTTTTCCTGCAATATGATAAAATATGATTGTTTATATCGAAGATTCTTTGTACTGTTAAGAGATATTTACAAGAAATTCCTAAAAATAATTCTCATAGCATGTGTATAATATTGGTTAATTTAACACATATTTACATATAATCATCCCCAACTTGGGCTTCCCAGGTAGCACTAGTGCTAAAGAATCCTCCTGCCAATGCAGGAGACGTAAGAGACATGGGCTCAATCCCTGGGTCAGGGAAATCCCCTGGAGGAGGAAATATCACCCCACTCCAGTATTCTTGTAGGGAGAATCCCACAGATAGAGGAGCCTGGTGGGCCACAGTCCATGGGGTTGCAAAGAATTGGATACGACTGAGCAACTGAGCACACATTCATCCCCAACTTATCAAACCATGTATACTTTTAGTATAATCCTAAAATAACTTATAATCATTTTCTCAAAAGATAAGAAAATAAAATTATATTCAGAATCTGGTCCTCCAATCCCACTGTTCTAGTTAAATGACCTGTGGTCTCTAGTTGAAGAATCTGCATCATGGTGAGGCTCAGTATCATTCAATGAAGGCTTCCTTCTTCACACTTGGCTTGTGCTTGTACATAATATAAGGTAATCTACAAGCGTTGATGATTTGCGTTCTTTAATGCTCTCTAAAAGTGATAAAAACATGACTGGTGCTTCTGTTAAAATACACTAAAGCAGAGAGACATCTTGGGAAGTTATTAGCAGTGTTCTCTGAGGCTACTGCACTTTTCCTAGGAGGAAATAGACTACCATTTGTGGTAAATCAAATGTGTATGAAAAACAGGGCATACGCAAAGTGAGAAATAAAGAAGCTAAGACTCCAAGGAAGTAGCTCTAAGAATGCCTGAGTCAGGAAGAGGTGGGAGAAATCTTAAAAGCTAAATGGAGAATAATTAAACAAAAAGAAAAACCCAAATAAACATGAAAAGGAGGAAGGGATAGGTGGAGAGGCAAGACTAAAAAGCGGGCATAAGGATCATACCTCTAATCAGCTGAGGAGAAATGCAGTCATTTTCCAACCTGGATTTCCTTAGGAAATTATTCACTCCATGTGGATGAATTCAGCTTCTAATATATATATATAACCCACAGCAACCAATGACTGGATGAGCAAGGTACACTCAGAGTAGATGTTCTACTGTCAGAGTAAGGATTCTAGAAGGAAGGCTGTTCATTGGAGAGTGATGTGGAAAGTGCAAAAGTATTCTTGCCCTTCCAAGATAAGGGGATTCACTCATTTTTCTATTTTTAAAAATTTGTATTGGAGTATGGTTGATTTACAGTGTTGTGTTATTTTCTGCTGCTCAGCAAAGTGAAGCAGCTATATGTATACGTATATCCTGGAGAACAAAATGGCAACCACTCTAGTATTCTTGCCTGGAAAATCCCATGGACAGAGTAGCCTGGTAGGCAGAAACCCATGCAGTCACAGAGTTGGACACAACTTAGCAACTAAACCACCACCATACATATATCCACTCTTTTTTAAAAGAATCTTTTCCCGTGTAAGTCATTACAGAGTATTGAGTAGAGTTCCCTGTGCTATACTGTGGGTTCTAGTTTTCTTTCATTTATTCTTTTGGCTGCACTAAGTAGCATGTGGGATCTTAGCTCCCCATTTGGGGATTGAACCGGACTCCCTGCAGTGGAAGCATCCAGTCTTAGTCACTGGACCACCAGGAAAGTCCCTCATTTATCTGTAATTTCACATTTCTTTGGCATTTCCTAGGTGATCAGCAAAAACACTTTTTCACAATCATGAGTCAGATCAACAACTTTGTTTCTGTCATGGTACTCACTTTTTGGCTAAAGAGAAAGAAATATATACATAAGTAATCAAGATAGTAAAAAGTTGGCTTAAAGCTCAACATTCAGAAAACAAAGATCATGGCATCTGGTCCCATCACTTCATGGGAAATAGATGGGGAAACAGTGGAAACAGTGCCAGACTTTATTTTTCTGGGCTCCAAAATCATTGCAGATGGTGATTGCAGCCATGAAATTAAAAGACGCTTACTCCTTGGAAGGAAAGTTATGACCAACCTAGATAGCATATTCAAAAGCAGAGACATTACTTTGCCAACAAAGGTTTGTCTAGTCAAGGCTATGGTTTTTCCTGTGGTCATGTATGGATGTGAGAGTTGGATTGTGAAGAAGGCTGAGTGCTGAAGAATTGATGCTTTTGAACTGTGGTGTTGGAGAAGACTCTTGAGAGTCCCTTGGACTGCAAGGAGATCCAACCAGTCCATTCTGAAGGAGATCAGCCCTGGGATTTCTTTGGAAGGAATGATGCTAAAGCTGAAACTCCAGTACTTTGGCCACCTCATGTGAAGAGTTGACTCATTGGAAAAGACTCTGATGCTGGGAGGGATTGGGGGCAAGAGGAGAAGGGGACGACAGAGGATGAGATGGTTGGATGGCATCACTGACTCAATGGACATGAGTCTGAGTGAACTCCGGGAGTTGGTGATGGACAGGGAGGCCTGGCGTGCTGCGATTCATGGGGTCGCAAAGAGTCAGACACAACTGAGCGACTGATCTGATCTGATCTGATGAAGAAATTACAGCAGAATGATGGAATAGAGCATCCATTTTATTACATGGACTGAATTATTAGACTTTTAAAATTTCCCCTCCCTCCCTCAATCTTGTTCTCCTTTTCATCCTTCAAACATTTTATTAAGCCTGCATTATGTCAGGCATATCTGGTTCATATTTTTATACTCCCCAGCCCTCACCAAAGATAAAAGTAGAGTGTTTTGCACCTAATAGGCACTCTGAAAGCTGTTTGAAAGATTTAGTTGTTCACAGAGTTAGATTCTAGTAAATGAAGAACATAAGATGTCGAAAGACAGGAAAGACAAAAATTAAGCATAATTAACACAGAAACAGGTTAAAATTAGCTGACAGTGAGCCTTATTGGCACAAATAATGACTATATCAATATGGCATTTGAAATAGCAGGACGGCATCATTTATCTCACTTTTGTGTCTCATCTGTCTTATGAATTCGGAGAAGGCAAGGCATTTTGCCAAGTTTAGAAGCAATTCAAATTTTACGTGTTAAGAGTTTCTACAGAAACTTGTGTATGTCTGTATTTGAACTCTGATTGCTGGCAAGATAAAAATGTCTTAGTTAAAAGAAAATCAGTTCTTAAGACAATGAGAAAGGGAAAAGGGGAGAAAGAGAGATAGAAATCCAATGTACCAAGTTAATTGTAAAGAATCAGCGTCTGATGGTCTGATGGCTTCTTAAAAGGTGGAAGGGAAAACAGAAATGGGCAGAATGCATTTTGGAGGGCATAGCCTTTGATCATAGAGTCGGCATGTTCATGTGTTGTGTGACTAACAAGTTAAGGCCAATTTCCCCTGAGAAAACAACTGGATGAAGTAGTTGAGTTGTGTGTGCTCAGTCATGTCCCACTCTTTGCAACCTCATGGACTGCAGCCCTCCAGGCTCCTCTGTCTGTGGGATTTCCCAGGCAAGAATACTCAAATGGGTTGCCATTTCCTACTCCAGATCTTCCCAACCCAGGGATTGAACCCACATCTCTTGCATCTAATGCATTGGCAGGCTGATTCTTTATCAACTGCATCACCTGGGAAGCTCTATGGATGATATAAGCCAAACATTTTCCCTCTTGATTCTCCTGGTAACATCGATGAATCTTTTTCAAGCAGAGTGAAATGAAAATGGAGGAAGGCCGACGAATGCAGATGCCAGCTCTCTCTTCCCACCTCATATGTAAATGTTATAATAGGATTTACTGACTTAGCAGTACGGTAGAGTGAAGGCACCCAGAATTCATTTTAATTCTGACTCCTGCTCACAAAGACTCCATAGGCTTGTAGAAAAGATCAGAATTAAGCAGAAAAACTCACAGCCCCACAAACACTTTGAGGAAGTGTGGATTTACCATAACATACAAACCAATCTTAAATCCAAGTAAAAAAGTTATGGGTGCCTGTTTGCAGGTCAGGAATAGAGACACAAAGAGAATGGGCCTGTGGACACAGGAGGGGAAGGGGAAGAGGAAATGAATTGGGATGGTAGGTTTAGCATGCATATACCACTGTGTGTAAAATAGAGAGCTAGCAGAAAGCTGCTATATAGCACCGGGAGCTCAGCTCAGTGCTCTTTGATGACCTAGAGCGGTGGGATGGGGGGAGGGAGTGGGTAGGAGAGAGGTTCAAGAAGGAGGAGATACATGTATGCTGGCTATGCTTAGATGCTTAGCATATTGCTTGTGATAAAAAGCAATTACACTTCAAATAATAATAATATTGATAATAATAATAGATGTCTGACGATGGCAGTGGCAGATCCACAGTTGAGGTAGGCAAATGTTGCAATTGGCAACATTATCTTGCATTTCAACATTCTTGCATAAATTCCCTCAATCTAAGGCATATAAACACATACTCTTGAAAGAACCCACATGACTCTTTATTTTTAGGAGGTTACATAAAATATTTATGTCTTTATGTCCTCCTAACCAATTACTTTCCCTAAGGAAAAAAAATAATAAGTATGAAATGTGATAAAAAATTTACCTTGTAACAAATAACAGGCAATTAACTCATTCATTTCCACATTTCTTCATTCTCTGTTACCATTGGGATGTATTGTAAAATAACTATCATTTTAGAACCTTTCAAACTGGGATCCACCATATCAATGGTGGCAGGCAAGTCAAAACACAATGTAGATTTCTTATCAATCAGAATGTCAAATGATCTCATTAGAGTTTCAGGTCTATATGTGGGTGCATTTCAGCTACTCTGCGTTTCCTGCATGAAAGTTTAGCAAAGATTAAGTCATTTACTAGCGACAGTTGGCAGAGGCAGCTGAGTGGAAGCTTTGATGAAATGTGTCAGTCATTTTCCAGCAACTCTGCCTTCAACACTCAGCTATCAGGAGTAACCGCTGTCACTGAGCTAAGCTGGTGTGGTTGGAATTCTTTTTGACATGATATTCCTTCTCCACATTTTTGCCTTTAACTTGTTTGTGAGCTCTTTACTTCTGTGGTTGTTTTTACCCTTAAAATTAATTTTCTGAACATGATAGCCTGGAATTCCTTTTTGAAAATAATTTGGGGTGGAGGGAGTAATGAATTGAAGGGATGAGCTTTAGAATTTGCACGAATAGCACATAGGGACTTCCCTGAGCTCCGTTGGCTAAGACTCCATGCTCCCAATGCAGGAGGCCTAGGTTCCTGGGCAGGGAACTAGATTCCACATGCCACAGTGAAGACCTGGTGTGGCCAAGTAAATAAATATTAAAAAAGATAGGAATTGGCACATAATTGGGGCTTCCCCAGTGGCTCAGCAGTAAAGAATCCACTTGCAATGCAGGGGATGCAGGAGATGCTGGTTCTATTGCTGGATCGGGAAGATCCCTTGGAGGAAGGCATGGCAACCCACTCCAATATTCTTATCTGGAAAATCCCATGGACAGAAGAGCCTGGTGGGCTATAGTCCATAGGGTTGCAAAGAGTCGGACACAATTGAAGTGACTTAGCACGCACAGTATATAATTAAAGAGTGAATGTCACCTGCTATCCTATTTATCTAAGATTTTGTTCTCAGTTTTACTTAAAATTAACTACTGAATCCTAGCTTAATTCTGAGAGTCAAATATTATTTCTGGTCTGCCCCTCTCATAAGTCTGAAGTAAATCCAATGTCTATGTTGCTGGTACACAGCATAAACTCCAAACATCTGCTTGTGACATAATTACGTAAAGCAGAAAATCTTGGCCTTCCAAAGGTCTCTCTAACAGATCACTCCAGGAACTATTCCAACTGTTTCAGAAACTGAGCTTCCAAGATGCTTCCTCTCTTTCTCTGAGGAATTGGTAGTGATTAGATCCTAACACAATTTGCAGTCTCTGGACATGTGTGCACAAATACCACATAAAATGATAAGCAAATTTAACACATAGGAAAATGAATTCGAAGCAATGACCATCTGTTATTAAAACAATGATTTTACCCAATCTTTAAGTATTTTTCTTAAACTGAAAGAAGCTACTTTAAGTGTATCTTATATTAAAAAAAAAAGTCAGCACTAGGTCCATGACTTCTGTCTGAAAGTGCCTCATGGAATTCTCAGCCACACAACAGTAGTTTTAGTTAATAATTTGGTAGTAACTGAGTAGACTGACCTTTTATAATGAAGTGGATTAGCCTGGGCATTATTACCAAAAGCTGGAAGCAGAGGACCTTCTAATTCAAAACTGTCCTCTCAAATTAGCTTAGGTGTATTTAACAAATTGAGTATTCATTTTAAGATTTTACATGTTGGTTTAAGGTGTTTATGAAAAGGCAAGTATAAGGAAAGTGAACCAAACAGTGGAAACATTGTTATATATTTTCTAAACATAAAGGAGCTTCATTTGGGGTTAGTTTTATTCATTTATCTTATTTCTCTGGCTGCATCGGGTCTTAGCTGTGGCTTAGTTGCCCTTGGCACGTGGGACCTTAGTTCTCTGGCCAGGGTCGAACCCATGTCTCCCGCACTGGAAGGTATTTGAGGTTAATTTTAAAAGAATATTTTACTTAAAAAAAAATGGACAGTTGTGTTGTGAGATCTTGAAAACTTTTAGTAGGTAAATTATCAAGTGGCATTGATTTGAGGGGGGAAAAGACATGTCAACAGATAATTACAATAAAATGTGCTAAGTGGTTTTATGAGGATTTGTGCCAAGTCCTCTGAGAGGGCTCCTCCCCTTCCATATGGGAGTTTTGGCAGTGACAGAATCAGGGTGTGGGTGCATTTGATGAAGTGATTGCAATCAGGTCAGAGGATTAAAGAACTCTTGAAGGAGGGACTTAAAACAGCCTTTCTCCTGATGGTATATTGAATTTGAAGGAAATAATGTTAAATAGGATAAAAAAAGACATTATTAGAATTATCTAAGAGCTCACTCTGGCATTCTAATTGAAATTAAAATTCCTCCTAAAATTGAATACAGTAATAATGCTTAAAATTTATATACCACTTTGTGCTTTATAGAGTAATTTCTCATTGTGTTAGCATTTGCTTAAAAAGTAATTTAATTTTTAATATATTCATTCATATACCGTTCATTCATTCAATAAATATGCTCTGTGCTAGATACTGGGTTGTCATTTCCTTCTCCAGGGGATCTTTCCAACCCAGGAATCGAACCTGCATCTTCTGCGTCTCCTGCAATGGCAGGCAGATTCTTTTACCACTGTGCCACCTGGAAAGTGCAGATACTGTGTCAGAAGCTGCTATTTCCAAGAAGAATAAGGCATTGGTCCTGTGTTTACATGATTGTATGCTTGCTAGGTTGTGAACATCTTTGAGGGTGAAGGTACCTGTAGCATTTAGGTACTCAGAAAATGTTCATTGGATGAATAAACCTGTGTATGTTTTGATCAAGGTGGAAAATGATAACTTCATAGATGCTGGAGCCAGAACACTTGATTTAGCTTGGATATACTAGTATGATATTGGAGAATTCATTTAGCCTTTTTCAGTCTCTATTTCCTCATTGTAGGATAAAATAATCTCTCTCGTACAGGGTTTTTCTGAGGATGGATGTGAAAGTGATTTCTAATAATCTAAAGTATTACTTAGATGTTAGTCATTACTACAAATAAGATTCCAATATTCTTCATTATAGAGCAACATTTTAAAGGAAGTAGCTCTATCAGGAGTAAAGCAATACAGCCTTTCCAGAATGGATAAATCAAGAGTGCTAGTCTAGTGGCAGGGTGCCAGGTACTCTTGGGGGAAATGACATCAATGATTAGGATCAGAGGTCAAGACAGAAGTCTCTGTACAGATGAGCAGACCAAAAGGGACTAGAAGTGTTGTGACTTGAGGGTAGCGCAGATCCCAAATAGTCGGCAGTGAAGGTATAGGGTTCCAAGTCTGACTAGTAACAAGGTAACCTTGCTCCAAGGTCAGTGAATGGTTCCACCTTTATCACTCAGGCATCTGAACTTTGGTTCTGGTATTCTGGGAATATTTGGAACTGCATTGAATGGAGTGGATTTATAGGGAATGGATGGGTTCATAGATAAAAGTATATGGTGGATATTGCTTAAAACATGTGAAGATAAAATAATTGAACTGAGGGGCTTCCCTGGTGGTCCAGTGGTTAAGAATCTGCCTTCCATTGCAGGGGATGTGGGTTGATCCCTGGTCAGAGAACTAAGATCCCACATGCCACAGGGTAACTAAGCCTATCTGCCACAACTAGAGAAAGCCCTCGTGTGACAATGAAGACTCAGTGTAGCCAAAAAAATAAAAATAAAATTAAAAAAGTTAATTGAACTGAGGTGGTTCATAGGTTGTTGAAGACAGATATCATAACTGATACTACTGCTACCACACCACCACCACTACCACTAACTATATGTTGACACTTTACTAACCATTGTGCCTTATTTCTAGTAACAATCATGGAAAGACTGTAAAGTATTCTCATGTTATTTTACAGATAAAAGCATATATTCAAATGCATCAGTTGACTTGCATATTGTAAGCAAACTGACTCAGCTCCTATGAGCTATTTTATATGACATGTCTTTTGTTTTTTAATGAGTCAGTGGATAGAGAACCTACCTGCAGTGCAGGAGACACAAAAGATGCAGATCTGATCCCTGGGTCAGGAAGATTCCCCTGGAGGAGGAAATGGCAACCCACTCCATTATTCTTGCCTGAAAAATCCCATAGGCGGGCGGGCTAAGGAGGCTGGTGGGCTACAGTCCAAAGTGTCACAAAGAATTGGACACGACTGAGTGACTAAGCTTGCACACATGATTGGAGTATAGTTACAATGTTGTGTTAGTTTCAGGTGCACAGCAATTCAGTTGTACATATATGTTCATTCTTTTTCAGACTGTTTTCTTGTATAGGTTATTACAGAAAATTGAGTAGAGTTCCCTGTGCTATACAGTAGGTCCTTGTTGGTTCTCTATTTTAAATATAGTAGTGTGTGTATGTTAATTGCAAGCTCCTAATTTATTCCATCCCCTCACATTTCACCTTTGGTAACCATAAGTTTGTTTTTGATATCTGTGACTTTGTTTCTGTTTTCCAAATAAGTTCATTTATATCATTAAAAAAATTAGATTCCACAGATGAGTATATCA
This sequence comes from Bubalus kerabau, assembly GCF_029407905.1. Classification (NCBI taxonomy): domain Eukaryota; kingdom Metazoa; phylum Chordata; class Mammalia; order Artiodactyla; family Bovidae; genus Bubalus; species Bubalus kerabau. Next base: position 28,159,386 of record NC_073624.1, read on the forward strand.
TATATTTGTCTTTCTCTGACATCTTACTTCACTCAGTTTGATACTCTCTAGGTCCAACCCTGTTGCTCCATCCCGACCAGGGATGGAACCTGTGCCCCCTGCACTGGAAGTGAAGAGTCTTAGACACTGGATTGCCAGGGAAGTCCCCCATGAAGGTTTTGAAATGGTAAGCCTCATCCAGGTACAATTCCACATGAAATTTCAAGCCAATTAATATACATGCTGAAGAGGCTGACTTCTTTCTCCAATAAGTCCTTTATCTATGTTCTTGGGTCATTTTTCAGGTGTGATATTCTCAGTGAGAAAAAGAATGGAGCACAATGCCTTCTTTTCTGGTTTTCCCCCAGCCCCAAGCACTCTACATTAAGTATGGAAGACATAGTTACATGCTATGAGAGTTTATTAGAATATGTTGATCCACAGACTAAAATAGATAAATGAATCTCCTCCCAATTATAAATCAATCAGATCAGATCAGATCAGTCGCTCAGTCGTGTCCGACTCTTTGCGACCCCATGAATCGCAGCACGCCAGGCCTCCCTGTCCATCACCAACTCCCGGAGTTCACTCAGACTCACATCCATCGAGTCAGTATTGCCATCCAGCCATCTCATCCTCTGTCGTCCCCTTCTCCTCTTGCCCTCAATCCCTCCCAGCATCAGAGTCTTTTCCAATGAGTCAACTCTTCACATGAGGTGGCCAAAGTATTGGAGTTTCAGCTTTAGCATCATTCCTTCCAAAGAAATCCCAGGGCTGATCTCCTTCAGAATGGACTGGTTGGATCTCCTTGCAGTCCAAGGGACTCTCAGGAGTCTTCTCCAACACCACAGTTCAAAAGCATCAATTCTTCAGTGCTCAGCCTTCTTCACAGTCCAACTCTCACATCCATACATGACCACAGGGAAAACCGTAGCCTTGACTAGACGAACCTTTGTTGGCAAAGTAATGTCTCTGCTTTTGAATATGCTATCTAGGTTGATCATAACTTTCCTTCCAAGGAGTAAGCATCTTTTAATGTCATGGCTGCAGTCACCATCTGCAGTGATTTTGGAGCCCAGAAAAATAAAGTCTGCCTCTGTTTCCATTGTTTCCCCATCTATTTCCCATGAAGTGATGGGACCAGATGCCATGATCTTCGTTTTCTGAATGTTGAGCTTTAAGCCAACTTTTTCACTCTCCACTTTCACTTTCATCAAGAGGCTTTTGAGTTCCTCTTCCCTTTCTGCCATAAGGGTGGTGTCATCTGCATATCTGAGGTTATTGATATTCTCCCAGCAATCTTGATTCCAGCTTGTGCTTCTTCCAGCCCAGCATTTCTCATGATGTACTCTGCATATAAGTTAAGTAAGCAGGTGACAATATACAGCCTTGAAGTACTCCTTTTCCTATTTGGAACCAGTCTGTTGTTCCATGTCCAGTTCTAGCTGTTGCTTCCTGACCTGCATACAAATTTCTCAAGAGGCAGATCAGGTGGTCTGGTATTCCAATCTCTTTCAGAATTTTCCACAGTTTATTGTGATCCACACAGTCAAAGGCTTTGGCATAGTCAATAAAGCAGAAATAGATGTTTTTCTGGAACTCTCTTGCTTTTTCTATGATCCAGCAGATGTTGGCAATTTGATCTCTGGTTCCTCTGCCTTTTCTAAAACCAGCTTGAACATCAGGAAGTTCACGGTTCACATATTGCTGAAGCCTGGCTTGGAGAATTTTGAGCATTACTTTACTAGCATGTGAGATGAGTGCAATTGTGCAGTAGTTTGAGCATTCTTTGGCATGGCCTTTCTTTGGGATTGGAATGAAAACTGACCTTTTCCAGTCCTGTGGCCACTGCTGAGTTTTCCAAATTTGCTGGCATATTGAGTGTAGCACTTTCACAGCATCATCTTTCAGGATTGGAATAGCTCAACTGGAATTCTATCACTTCCACTAGCTTTGTTTGTAGTGATGCTTTCTAAGGCCCACTTGACTTCACATTCCAGGATGTCTGGCTCTAGGTCAGTGATCACACCATCATGATTATCTGGATTGTGAAGATCTTTTTTGTACAGTTCTTCTGTGTATTCTTGCCACCTCTTCTTAATATCTTCTGCTTCTGTTAGGTCCATACCATTTCTGTCCTTTATCGAGGACAGAATATTATTGCATGAAATGTTCCTTTGGTATTTCTTGAAGAGATCCCTAGTCTTTCCCATTCTGTTGTTTTCCTCTATTTCTTTGCATTGGATCGCTGAAGAAGGCTTTCTTATCTCTTCTTGCTATTCTTTGAAACTCTGCATTCAGATGCTTATATCTTTCCTTTTCTCCTTTGCTTTTCACTTCTCTTCTTTTCACAGCTATTTGTAAGGCCTCCCCAGACAGCCATTTTGCTTTTTTGCATTTCTTTTCCATGGGGATGGTCTTGATCCCTGTCTCCTGTACAATGTCACGAACCTCATTCCATAGTTCATCAGGCATTCTATCTATCAGATCTAGGCCCTTAAATCTATTTCTCACTTCCACTGTATAATCATAAGGGATTTGATTTAGGTCATACCTGAATGGTCTAGTGGTTTTCCCTACTTTTTTCAATTTCAGTCTGAATTTGGCAATAAGGAGTTCATGATCTGAGCCACAGTCAGCTCCCGGTCTTGTTTTTGCTGACTGTATAGAGCTTCTCCATCTTTGACTGCAAAGAATATAATCAATCTGATTTTGGTGTTGACCATCTGATGATGTCCATGTATAGAGTCTTCTCTTGTGTTGTTGGAAGAGGGTGTTTGTTATGACCAGTGCATTTTCTTGGCAAAACTCTATTATTGCCCTACTTCATTCCGTATTCCAAGGCCAAATTTGCCTGTTACTCCAGGTGTTTCTTGACTTCCTACTTTTGCATTCCAGTCCCCTATAATGAAAAGGACATCTTTTTTGTGTGTTAGTTCTAAAAAGTCTTGTAGGTCTTCATAGAACCATTCAACTTCAGCTTCTTCAGCATTACTGGTTGGGGCATAGACTTGGATTACTGTGATATTGAATGGTTGCCTTGGAAATGAACAAAGATCATTCTGTCGTTTTTGAGATTGCATCCAAGTGCTGCATTTTGGACTCTTTTGTTGACCATGATGGCCACTCCATTTCTTCTGAGGGATTCCTGCCCGCAGTAGTCATCTGAGTTAAATTCACCCATTCCAGTCCATTTCAGTTCACTGATTCCTAGAATGTCGACATTCACTCTTGCCATCTCTTTTTTGACCACTTCCAATTTGCCTTGATTCATGGACCTGACATTCCAGGTAAATCAATAAATACTTATTAAACATATACCAATACATACTATAACACAAAGATGCGCTAAACATCAGAAATCTTATTCATCGTTAAAGTCCAAATTAAATGATGCAGCTGTGTATCACTACCCATTGCTGTGTAACAAAACATCCTCCAGATTAATAATTTATTTGGTCTTAAGTTGGCCACACAGTTCTTCTGGTCTTGGTTGTGACCAGTTTCATTTGGCTAGGCAGCTATGCTTCTGGGGGTAGGTTGAATGTTGGCAGGAGTTATGGGGTGATATCTCCCATTTTTCATCAGGCTAGCTCTTTTCTCATTGCAGAATCAAGAGAAAAAAGTGATTATGCTAGGCCTCCAGAGCCTCGGCTTAGAACTGACACATTATCCTTTTCACTGAACTCTGGTGACCACAGCAAATCACAAGTTGAGCCCAGATTCCAAAGGTGGGGGAAATAGATCCCACCTCTTCATGGGAAGATCTGTAATGTTGCAAAGAGCATAGACCAGGAGGGCCAGTAATTGGGATCACCAGTGCAATCTATCCACCACAAGATGCAAATACCAAGTAGACAAGAAAGGCTAATATGCAGTTAAAGAGTCAGACATTCTGCAAGACATTAGAGGTTCACCATATGCACGTCTTGGAAATAACGAGAAGGTAAGCTACCCAGGGGTTCTGTCAGTTCTGCCCTTCTTTACTTAGTGCTTGCAATGAAACTCTAATATACTGATGAATATATACAAATTTAAAACAGGAGATAGTATCAATTATAAAATCATACTGTCTTGCATCATTGAACCAAAGATACCAGAGTAAACAGCCATCAATATGAGCATTGTAGAGGTATGAAGATTAATTATATAGTGTGAGAACCAGGAACTTCTGTTTACAGACAAGGAGTTAAACTCTCACAGCAGCACTGGAGAAGACTTTTGAATTAATGGCTAATTTCAAACAAAGCATTTAATGTCACCACTTGAAATGTTTCAGTAATAATTCAAATGGTTTAATTCTAAGCCACTTATGATTAAATTTCAAATATGCTAAGGTATTATTAGACATTTATGGGAAAAATCATTTTTCCCCCTGAAAATTAAATGTTCTTCTTTGACGATGATTCAAGTTATATGGGGGGCTCTTGTTTCCTTTTAATTATAGCCCCAACACTTATATGGATAAAGCAGTAATATGATCGCAATTTCATTTTGGAGCCATTATTACTGAAATGCAAAAATATCTCAATCTCTCGCCCTCTCCCCCTCCTCCTAGGTTTTCTTTTTAATCCCATAAAAGCATCTGTCTTTGATTTCAAGTGGAGTACCTGCTGTGCAAGATGCGATGCAAATCCAATTTGTGTGTAACAAAACCAAATGGGCTGAAATGAACTCTGCATTTTAAAGATGTTTTTGTTTAATCATCACCATCACTCGTCTTTAATGAATGCATAATCAAGTTAAACTTCAGGCAAGAAATGGAATGGCTCTTCTTAAGACCGAGAAAGCAAATTCTTGTGATATCCCTCATGGCTGCTCTGCCTCCTATTCCTGTGTTGGCAGGAGAGAAAGAAGCAAGATCTTCAAATGCATTTGATGGCAAACTGTTGAGAACCATGGCGTGAGCAACGGGACTGCTCATTTTTTCCTGCTTTCTTCAGAAATCAGTATGATAATTGTTTAGAGCAGAAAGTGAGGATGCAGGATTCCTGGGTTCGTATTTTGTTCTCCCCTTTTCTGTATCTCATGGCAGACAGGAGGTATAATAAAGTGCTTTGGGTGTTTAGAGAAGGATCTACACGAGGTATTCCTATGCCACACATTATCAACACCAAAGGTTGGTACATAATTTCCTAAGTATAGAAGGTCTTTCGGGTAGTGAGTTTCTGTGATTCTTTCTTTTAGAAGGAGAGAATCTTCTGAAAAGACCTTATGATGTTAGACAAAATTTTTTTTTTGAGTTGAAGTATAGTTGATTTACAATGTTTTGCTAGTTTCTGGTGTATAGCAAAGTGACTCAGTTTTATTTATATAGGTATACATATAAATATATATATATATATTTTTTTTCAGATTATTTTCCCTTATAGGTTATTTCAAAACATTGCATATAGTTCCATGTGCTATAAAATAAGTCCTTGTTGGTTATCTATTTTATATATAGTAGTGAAAGTGATGCGGAAGGCAGTGGCACCCCACTCCAGTACTCTTGCTGGGAAAATACCACGGACGGAGGAGCCTGGTAGGCTGCAGTCCATGGGGTCGCGCGAAGAGTTGTACATGACTGAGCGACTTCACTTTCACTTTTCACTTTCATGCATTGGAGAAGGAAATGGCAACCCACTCCAGTGTTCTTGCCTGGAGAATCCCAGGGATGGGGGAGCCTGGTGGGCTGCCGTCTATGGGGTCGCGCAGAGTCAGACACAACTGAAGCGACTTAGCAGCAGCAGCAGTGAAAGTGAAAGTGTTAGTTGCTCAGTCCTGTCTGACTCTTTGTGATTCCATGGACTGCAACCCGCCAGGCTCCTTGGTCCATGGGATTCTCCAGGCAAGAATACTGGAGTGGGTAGCCATTCCTTTCTCCAGGGGATCTTCCTCACCCAGTGATCAAACCTGAGTCTCCTACATTGCAGGCAACTCTTTACTGTCTGAGGTACCAGGTAAGCCTAATGTATAGCAGTGAATATATGTTAATCTGGGCTTCCCTGGTATATAAATATACCACATCTCTGAAGAAAATTATAATTCAAAGAGATACATACACCTGAATATTCAGTGCAGCACTATTTATAATAGCCAAGACTTGGAAGCAACCTAAGTGTCTACCAACAGATGAATGGATAAAGAAGATACGGTATGTGTGTACACTGGAATATTATTCAGTCCACTTTTGTACAGTCATGTGTGCTGTGCTTAGTCACTTCAGTTGTGTCTGACTCTTTGTGACCCCATGGACAGTAGCCTGCCAGGCTCCTTTGTCCATGGGGATTCTTTAGGCAAGAATACTGGAGTGGGTTGCCATGCCCTCCTCCAGGGGATCTTCCCAACCCAGGGTAGTTGTGTACTGGACAAATCAATTCTAAACAAGGAAATGGGATGAGAGAATATTTTATAACATTACACCGGGAGATCTAATGAGAAAACTGAACTTGAAATGTACCCTGCCTGATGTGGGGTTGGATGGTTAATGAGTAGCAGAACTGGAGCTGGAACTCTGGTCTCTTGGTCCTCAGTCTTTCTAAAGCAATCCTGCAGTATAATCCTGAATTATGCATCCCATTGATGAACCTCAGAAAGGAAATATATTCTAGAAGAATTATCAAGGGATGAACTGTCTTTGAGCTTTGTATTCAAGGTGAATGTGAATGACAATAGAGTTAAGTATAACACATGCAACATATGATTTGTGGTTGTCAAGCAAAATTTAGTTTTTTTTTGATGCCAGAATGTAAGTCTTCATTTCTTCTGATTAATTTTAATGGTTAAGAGTTAGGATTGGACTTTTTTTGGGGAGGGGGCACACCACATGGTTTGTGGGATTGCAATTTCCTGACTAGGGATCAAACCTGGGCTCCCTGCAGTGGAAGTGCAAAGTCTTAACCACTGGACAATTAGGGAAGTCCCAGGATTGATTTTATCTGTAGCTGAGAGTCTATAAAACTCTGAGATGGACGGTTAAACTCTTGGATGAAATTCCAATATTGGAAGATATTTCTTCGTGATCAGGCATTGTCTTCTATTGGGAGAAAATTCTTCTGGAGGAATAATACTGGCAACCAGCATGTGTCTTTCATCTTTACATTTCTAAAGTTTTATCAGTTTCCCTTCTTATCAGGAACACTGCCCTGGGAGCAGAGTCTTGTGACTGCATGCCGTGGTTAGCTTTGGTAGTGGATGGAAAGGTTAAGGAAGGTTTGAGAATGGCCCACAGGGCAAGTGTGTTGAGACCTGCAATGAGTATTGTACAAAACAAGGGTTTGGACCAAAACTGAGAAATTTGACATACCTATTAGACATACCTTCTCATAACTTGTTTGAGGCTGGCTGCCCCTGAGTAAAGCAACTTTCAGAGCAGATACAACAATGTATGTTCCAAAGAGTCCATGCTGAGAATTCCCTGGTCCTTGATCTGTTTATCTTGTTCTCTACCTTGAGCTGTTCTATTCAGTTACAAATATGAACATTGAGTTTTAAATGGTTTTAGAATGTGCCATGTGATGAGAAGAAAAAAAAAAGGGTACAGTCATTAAACTGCATTCTTGAACAATATCATGTGCTTTATTTTTTTAATTGGCCAAACTATTTCATCACATGGCAGAACAACATCAACACCTTTCAATAATATTATTCTAGGGAGGTTAAAAGACACATGTGCTGGACTTCCTTGGTGGTCCAGTGGTTAACAATCTGCCTGTTAATGCAGGGGACACAGGTTCCCCTGGTCCGGGAAGATTGCCCATGCTGACGGGCCACTGAGCCCCATGCACCACAACTACTAAAGCCCGCATGCCATAGAGCCTGTGCTCTGCAACAAGAGAAGCCACCACAATGAGAAGGCCAAGCATCACAATTAGAGAGTAGGCTCTGCTCACCACAACCAGAGAAAGCCTGTGCAAAACAATGAAGACCCAGTGCAGCCAAAAATAAATTAACTAATGAGTTTTTTAAAAAAGACATGTGTTCCTTCCAAACTAAAAAATTTCAGTTTCAAAATTGCACTAGCTGGTCAATGAAATGTCTTGATCCCTCAAACTGTTTCATTTCTCTTCATACGGAAAGGAAGACCGCATCCAACATTTGTGTACAATGCATACACTGAGGCCAGGAAGTCATCCATGTCTATTGAGTCAAAGAGTCTATTGAATGCTCAGTTGCTCAGGCATGTCAGATTCTTTTGACCGTATGGACTGTAGCCTGCCAGGCTCCTCTGTCTATGGGATTTTCCAGGCAAGAATCCTGGACTGGGTTGCCATTTCTTCCTGCAGGGTATCTTCCTGACCCAGGGATCGAACCTGAGTCTTCTGCATTGGTAGGCGGATTCTTTACCACTGCACCATCTGGAAGGCCTAAAAATTCAGATATTTTTGGGGAAGAGTTAAGATCATCATGTACTTTGGTTCGATGTGGTTGATCATTTTGAGCAGTAAACTATGACCTAGGCATCTGAAAAATAAAGATTATCTGGGGAGATGCACTTGTCAATTGAACTCTAAATACAAGTTTGAGGGGTACCAAAATGTCCCTTTTGCAGTAATTTAAATTTGTTGAAAACAAAAATCTTTAACAGCCTTTGCAGTTCTAGAGTTTATCAAATCAGAAGATATCACTGTAGTGATAATTCAGTTGTTATCAACCGACATGGCCACTGGATGTCCCCACTCTTCCTCAAATGCAGTCAAGGCATCATTTAACTGGCAGTTATAAAAGCAATACATTTTGCAGGGAACCTTTAGAAAGATCCTACAAGAGTTCTGGTGTGTTTAGCAGTACTCCTTGCCCCTGGCAACAGCAGGATGGACTAGAAATGGGAGACTTAGAGACTGAGTTCAGTGGGAAAAATTCTTGGGTTCATGTCACTCTGTGTCATTGCATATTTACTTCTGTAATCCTCTACAATGGCCAGTTTTCCCAAAAAGTTCTAAAAAGAAAGTAACTGAGGATACAGCTATTATAATTCCTGCAGAGGAAACAGTATGAGCTGGAAAGGGTGAGGATATGGGAACGTGCCAACATTGCAGAACATGTGAAAACTTTCCTCACCAGAGTGAAAACTACAAAGTACATGGGATTCTTTAGCAAGAGAGAAGCTCTGAATTTTGGTCACTCAGTTTTTTTTTTCTCATCCATTGTACCTAACTTGGTAATAGCTGTAGGACAGCTAGCCTGACATTGGACTGAGTGTTAAGAGACCAGAATTTGAATCTTATTTCTATTTCTTACTTGCTCTGTGACATTAGACACATATGCTTTGCTTTTTTAAGCCTCAGGCTCTTGTTTGTAAGAAGGGTATCACAGTCCTGTCCTCAGATTTGTTGAGAAACTCAAGTGATATTTGAAAGAACTGAGGACACAGTGGTTACAGAATAAATGTCAAATATATTAGGAATTTAGGAAACAATTAAAAGCTAAAAAAATATATATATAAATCTTCCAGAGATCTTTGGTCTAGTTAAAATGGAAAATAGAAGGATTTAGTTTTACTTACAATATATTTTATTATCTACTCACAGGTGATGAAAATGTATTTAATCACATCAACTCCCTCTTTGCAACTGTCAGGAGCAATGCACAGCTCCTGAAGACTTCACCAAAAAAAAAAAAGAAAAGAAAGAAAGAAAAAAACCCTAGGAAAGTGGAACAGTCTGAAAAGAAAGGTGCTACAGATACTTACTAAGTCCTTAGGGTTTATGAAGGGACTCTTTGTGACCCCATGGACTGTAGCCCTCCAGGCTCCTCTGTCTATGGGATTTCCCAGGCAAGAGTACTAGAGTAGGTTGCCATGCCTTGCTCCAGGGATTCCTGACCTAGGGACCAAACCCCAGGCTCCTGCATTGCAGGCAGGTTTTTTTGTTTTGTTTTGTTTTTTTTTTTTAACCTTCTGAGCCACTAGGGAAACCCCGTACAGAGGGAAGGAGAGTACAAGTGAAATTTATTCCTTTACTAATGAGAAGCTGAAGCACAGTTCAGTTCAGTACAGTTCAGTCACTCAGTCCTGTCCGACTCTTTGCGACCTCATGGACTGCAGCATGCCAGGCCTCCCTGTCCATCACCAGCTGCCAGAGTTTACTCAAACTCATGTTGATTGAGTTGGTGATGCCATCCAACCATCTCATCTTCTGTCTCCCCTTCTCCTCCCACACTCAATCTTTTTCAGCATCAGGGTCTTTTCAAATGAGTCAGCTCTTCACATCAGGTGGCTAAAGTATTGGACTTTCAGCTTCAGTATCAGTTCTTCCAATGAATATTCAGGGCTGATTTCCTTTAGGATGGCCTGGTTGGATCTCCTTGCAGTCCAAAGGACTCTCAAGAGTCTTCTCCAACAGCACAGTTCAAAAGCATCAGTTCTTTGGTGCTCAGTTTTCTTTATAGTCCAACTCTCACATCCATACATGATTACTGGAAAAACCATAGCCTTGACTAGATGGACTTTTGTTGACAAAGGAATGTCTCTGCTTTTTAATATGCTGTCTAGGTTGGTCATAACTTTTCTTCCAAGGAGTAAACGTCTTTTAATTTCAGGGCTGAAGTCACCACTTGCAGTGATTTTGGAGCCCCCCAAAAGATGTGAGAGTTGAACTATACAGAAAGCTGACCACTGAAGAATTGATGCTTTTGAACTGTAGTGTTGGAGAAGACTCTTGAAAGTCCCTTGGACTGCAAGGAGATCCAACCAGTCCATCCTAAAGGAGATTAGTCCTGGGTGTTCATTGGAAGGACTGATGTTGAAGCTGAAACTCCAGTACTTTGGCCACCTGCTGGGAAGAGCTGACTCATTTGAAAAGACCCCGATGCTGGGAAAGATTGAGGGCAGGAGGAGAAGGGGACAACAGAGGATGAGATGGTTGGATGACATCACTGACTCAATGGACATGGGTTTGGGTGGACTCCGGGAGTTGGTGATGGATAGGGAGGCCTGGCGTGTTGTGGTTCATGGGGTCGCAAACATTCGGACATGATTGAGCAACTGAACTGACTGACTGACTGAAAATAAAGTCTGCCACTGTTTCCACTGTTTCCTCATCTATTTGCCATGAAGTGAAGGGACTAGATGCCATGATCTTCGTTTTCTGAATGTTGAGCTTTAAGCCAACTTTTTCACTCTCCTCTTTCACTTTCATCAAGAGGCTTTTTAGTTCTCTTTCTACAAAAGGGTAGTGTTATCTGCATATCTGAGGCTATTGATATTTCTCCCGGCAATCTTGATTCCAGCTTGTGCTTCTTCCAGCCCAGCGTTTCTCATGATGTACTCTGCATATAAGTTAAATAAGCAGGGTGACAATATACAGCCTTGACATACTTCTTTTTCTATTTGGAACCAGTCTGTTGTTCCATGTCCAGTTCTAACTGTTGCTTCTTGACCTGCATACAGATTTCTCAAGAGGCAAGTCAGCTGGTCTGGTATTCCCATCTCTTTCAGAATTTTCCACAGTTTATTGTGATCCACACGGTCAAAGGTTTTGGCATAGTCAATAAAGCAGAAGTAGATGTTTTTCTGGAACTCTTTTGCTTTTTCAATGATCCAGCAAATGTTGGCAATTTGATCTCTGGTTCCTCTGCCTTTTCTAAAACCAGCTTGAATGTCTGGAAGTTCATGGTTCAGTTACGGTTTAAGCCTGGCTTGGAGAATTTTGAGCATTACTTTGCTAGCATGTGAAATGAGTGCAATTGTGTGGTAGTTTGAGCATTCTTTGGCATTGTCTTTCTCTGGGATTGGAATGAAAACTGACCTTTTCCAGTCCTGTGGCCACTGCTGAGTTTTCCAAATTTGCTGGCATATTGAGTGCAGCACTTTCACAGCATCATCTGTTTGGATTTGAAATAGCTCAACTGGAATTCCATCACCTCCACTAGCTTTGTTGATAGTGATGCTCCCTAACACCCACTTGACTTCACATTCCAGGATGTCTGGCTCTAAGTGAATGATCACACTATCATGATTATCTGGGTCATGAAGATCTGTTTTGTATAGTTCTTCCGTGTATTCTTGCCACCTCTTTTTAATATCTTCTGCTTTTGTTAGGTCCATACCTTTTCTGTCCTTTATTGAGCCCATCTTTGCATGAATTTTTCCCTTGGTATCTCTAGTTTTCTTGAAGAGATCTCTAGTCTTTCCCATTCTATTGTTTTCCTCTTATTTCTTTGCACAGATCACTGAGGAAGGCTTTCTTATCTCTCCTTGCTATCCTTTGGAATTCTGAATTCAAATGGGTATAGCTTTCCTTTTCTCCTTTGCTTTTCTCTTCTCTTCTTTTCACAGCTATTTGTAAGCCCTCCTCAGACAGCCATTTTGCTTTTTTGCATTTCTTTTTCTTGGGGGTGGTCTTGATCCCTGTCTCCTATACAGTATCATGAACCTTTGTCCATAGTTCATCAGGCTATCAGATCTATCATAGTTCATTCTGTCTATCACATCTAGTCCCTTAAATCTATTTCTCACTTCCACTGTTAGGGGTTTGATTTATGTCATACCTGAATAGTCCAGTGGTTTTCCCTACTTTCTTCAATTTCAGTCTGAATTTGGTAATAAGGAGTTTATGATCTGAGCCACAGTCAGCTCCTGGTCTTGTTTTTGCTGGCTGTATAGAGCTTCTCCATCTTTGGCTGCAAAGAATATAATCAATCTGATTTCGGTATTTACCATCTAGTGATGTCCATGTATAGTCTTCTCTTGTGTTGTTGGAAGAGGGTGTTTGCTATGACCAGTGTGTTCTCTTGGCAAAACTCTATTAGCCTTTGCCCTGCTTCATTCTGTACTCCAAGGTCAGATTTGCCTGTTACTCCAGGTGTTTATTGACTTCCTACTTGTTCATTCCAGTCTTCATAGAACCGTTCAACTTCAGCTTCTTCTGCATTACTGGTCAGGGCATAGACTTGGCTTACAGTGATATTGAATTGCTTACTTTACAAAGTTGAGGAAAAGTTACTTTGCACCATCAACCCCATGGCTGTGCAGAAATCAAATACAGGACAAAGAGCCAAAGGAGTTACATCACTGGTTATGGAACCTCTGTCTGAAACATTCATCAAATATGGAAAACAGGACTCTCCTCAGTCTCCAACAGTTTCCATCAAGCTCCCAAATGGAGTCTCGTATCTCTAATTCCATGCTACCAGGAGACTATTTTATTTTCACTTAGGGGGAAAAAAAACTTGCAGGTAACTAAAGAGCAGTCATGGCACATGGTTCCTGCTGGACAAATGATGTTGGTGCTCATCTGCTGGGAGAACGTGCATGCGCACTTCTGAGCATAGACTACCAGGCTGCCAATTAGTTTTTCTGCAAGGAGGAGGCTGACTCCCTTTTTTGTTATGTAGCCTTTGCAATAACACCAATGTTTCTATGTAGTTTATAGTATTATTGTTTTATTTTGAATAGGTAGCGAGGTTATTTTTATTTTATTTTTAATATAATTTTTATTTTATTTTGAGGTATATTTGGTTTACAATGCTGTCTTAGTTTCAGGTGTACAGTGAAGTGATTCTGTTATATATATATATATATATATATATATATATATCCACTCTGCTTCAGATTTTTTCCTCATATAGGTTATTGCAGAATATTGAGTAGAGTTCCCTGTGCTATACAGTAGGTCCTTGTTGATTATCTGTTTTATATATAGTAGTGTGTCTATGTTAATCCCAAACTCCTAATTTATCCTTCCCCCACCCATATCTTTCCCCATTGTGGTTTAGTATTTCTGTCACTAGTGTTGGTTCAGAGACACTCCTAATATGAATGACTGAGTAAGATTCAGAAGTTTTTATGAGCTTTGTCTTGGTGGAGAGTGATTCTAAACTGCTGAGAGGTTTGATGGTACAGGAGTTGTGTTGATGAAGAAGTTATCCAATCAGGGTCTACGGCCAAGACTCAACTCTTGTCCATTGGCTTCGCCTAGCCCACTGAAAGCCTTTATTGTCCTTATTTTGTAAACATACATTTACCCACATTGTAACCTTGCAAGATGCTGAATGCAGCAAATTACAGGTTATGCTATCTTTAAGATCTCTAGATCTAAGACGCAGATATGAGTCAAGCAAGAATTGGAGTATAACTTATGTTTTCCTTTTTCAGAAACTATTACTGTATCTTCATTGAAAGTTAGGCATTTTATTCATTCAAGAAATTCCAATTTAAAAAATATTGTCCATTTTGGATCAAAATAACACCCTTGAAATTAGTAGTTTCAGTTTTGGTAATGTTTGACTTTATCTAGACTATTTCCCCATGTTCCCATGTTGTTCAGCTGTTTGTAGTTTGGAAGAACATTAAATAAATAAGGAAAGGGTAAGAGTAAAACTGCCAAGCCAAGTTGACTCTTCTGTCTGACAACTGAACAGCCTCGTAATTAGTTCTAACTTGCTGAGCTAGCCAGTCACAGAAATCTACATGGAACTGACTCAGTGGAAAAGACCCTGAGGCTGGGAAAGATTGAGGGCAGGAGGAGAAGGGTGTGACAGAGGATGAGATGGTTGGATGGCATCATCCACTAAATGGGGCATGAGTTAGAGCAAACTCCGGGAGATAGTGAAGGCCAAGGAAACCTGGTGTGCTGCAGTCCATGGGTCACAAAGAGTCAGACTTGACTTGAGGACTGAATAACAACACATGGAGCTCAGCCTTTGTGTGCATCAGAATCCTCTAAGCAACTTGCTTAGAGACTTGTGCTCTAATACAATTTTGATTTTAGTCGAGATTTTACCTTTATTTATTTATTATTTATTTTATTTTTGGCTGTGCTGGGTCTTCGCTGCGGTGTTCAATCTTTCTCTAGTTGCTGCGAGGGGGGCTGCTGTTTGTTGTGATACAGAGGCTTCTCATTGCCGTGGCTTCTCCTGTTGTGGAGCATGAGCTCTAGGGCTCACGGACTTCAGTAGTTGCAGCAGGTGGGCTCAGTAGTTGTGGCACATGGGCTTAGTTGCTCCTTGGCATGTGGAGTCTTCCCAAACCAGGGACTGACCCTGTGTTCACTGTGTGGGCAGGTGGATTCTTATCCACTGTACCACCAGGGAAGTCCTTTAATCAAGACTTTAATTCAGTGGATCTATGGTAGGACCCAAGAATCTGCCATTTTAATAAGTACTACTGGTGATTCATCCTCGGATGATTCTTCGGCCAAACTTTGAGAACGGATAGTAAGTGATACCTAAATCATCTGAATTCACAGGAGATTAGTCAGGATGCTAGGAGGAAAAAAGCTTTACTCTCTTAGGGGAAGAGAGGTGATAAGAGGCGGAGAAACTGAAGGGGAAGCTAGGGACAAGGAATAAATGAAGTTGGCCAGGTGTTGTGAGTGTTGATTGCTATGATAATACATCCTAGGAAAATGTATGAAGATCTTGTCTCATCATTATATAACTGCTTCCCATTGTCCACTTAGGACTGTGGACCACACATTGTTTGGAGGGCAGGGAGGCCAAAAACATGGACTCTGGGACTGGCCTACAATTAACTTTTGCTTCTGCCACTTATTAGCTGAGTGACTTTGGGAAAGTTACTTAATCTCTAAGTTTTCTTATCTGTAAAATGGAAATAATCATAGTATTTATGCCATGGAGTTGTTGTGAGGATGACATGGGCAAATATAAGTAAAAGTACTCCAAACATGCCTGGCCCTTAGTAAGTTAATGATAGCGATTGTGTTAGTCACTCAGTGGTGCCTGACCCTTTGTGACCTGATGGACTGTAGCCCGCTAGGCTCCTCTGTCTGTGCAATTCTCCAGGCAAAAATACTGAAGAGGGTAGCCATTCCTTCCTGCAGGGAATCTTCCTGACCAAGGGATTGAACCCCAGTCTCCTGCAATGCAGGCAAATTCTTTACTGTCTGGGCCACCAGGAAGCCCCTACAGTCTTTAGTAAGTTATAGGTTAAAGTGAAAATCGTTCAGTCATGTCTGACTCTTTGTGACCCCATGGACTGAGGCTTGCCAGACTCCTCTGCCCATTGGGTTTTCCAGGCAAGAATACTGGAGTGGGTAGCCATTCTGTCCTCCAGAGGATCTTCCTGGCCCAGGGATTGAACCTGTCTCCTGCACTGCAGGCAAATTCTTTACCGTGTGAACCACCAAGGATGGTGGTTATAGGTAAAAGTTAGCTATTACTATTCTTACTTCTAACTCCATGCTCGTCTGGGAAGGAAGGGGAGAGTTGAAAAAAGCAATGAGATGAGATCACTCAGAATAGAAGGAAAAACGTAGAGCTTGTGAGTCCTTAAATTGTTCCAAGCCTTTTGTAAGGTGACTTTAATTATTTTAAGATATCTCTATCTTGTAAAACTTGTCTGTCTTTGAACGTCTACATTTTTAGTACTTTCCTTTTATTTTCTTTTTGCTTGGCTTCTTGGGAAAGTCTTGTATGAAAACTCCAGTGTTGATGTAAAGAAAAGGGTGCCCTAGAGCATTAATTTTTCAGCTGGAGGGAGTTTTTGAAGTAAAATTTGTCCATATGTACTTAAGTATGTTTGTGCATATGAGATGAAAGAGTTCCTCACTAGATTCTGTGAGAGTACTGAGATGCCAAAAAGGTTAACAATCATCTTCTGAGAGCCAGCTTACCTGTGGCCTCTTCCTGACCCATTTCTATGACCCTAGATAAGTGGTTTTCAACTCAGAGTAGTTTTACCCCCTTCCCCTTTGGGGGCATATGGCAATGTTTTGAGATATATTTTCTGTTGATGGGCGGGGCTGTGTTTCCTCCCTGTTGTTTGACCTAAGACCAGACTATGGTGGAGGTAATGAAGATAATGGTGACCTCCTTCGAAAGGTCCCATGCACGCACTGCCACACTCAATGCCCCCGACCCTGCAGCAGGCCACCGCCAACCCACGCCTCTGCTGGAGACTCCTGGACACTCACAGGCAAGTCTGGGTCAGTGTCCTGTGGGGTCACTGCTCCTTTCTCCTGGGTCCTGGTGAGCACAAGTTTTTGTTTGTGTCCTCCAAGAGTCTGTTTCCTCAGGCGGATCATTGGTTGGGTTAATGGTGACCTTCTCCAAGAGGGCTTATGGCTCACCCAGGTCTGAAACACCCAGAGGCCCTGCCCCTGTGGCAGGCCACTGCTGACCCGTATCTCTGCAGGAGACACTCACTCAAAGGCAGGTCTGGCTCAGTCTCTGTGGGGTCTCCTGGTGTGCACAAGGTTTTGTTTGAGCCCTCTGAGCGTCTCTGGTGAGTATGGGATTTGATTCTAAATGTGATTTTGCCCCTCTTACCATGGAGGACATGGAGATCATGGAACAACAGAATGGTTCCAAATAGGAAAAGGAGCACGTCAAGGCAGTATATTGTCACCCTGCTTATTTAACTTACATGCAGAGTACATCATGTGAAATGCTGGGCTGGAGGAAGCACAAGCTGGAATCAAGATTTCTGGGAGAAATAATAACCTCAGATATGTAGATGACACCACCTTTATGGCAGAAGATGAAGAGGAACTAAAGAGCCTCTTGATGAAAGTGAAAGAGGAGAGTGAAAAAGCTGGCTTAAAACTCAACATTCAGAAAACTAAGATCATGGCATCTGGTCCCATCATTTCATGGCAAATAGATGGGGAAACAATGGAAACAGTGGCTGACTTTATTTTTTTGGGCTCCAAAATCACTGCAGATGGTGACTGCAGCCATGAAATGAAAGGATGTTTGCTCCTTAGAAGAAAAGCTATGACCAAACTAGACAGTGTATTTAAAAGCAGAGATATTACTCTGCCAACAAAGGTCTGTCTAGTCAAAGCTATGGTTTTTCTAGTAGTCATGTATAGATGTGAGAGTTGTACTATAAAGCAAGCTGAGCAATGAAGAATTAATGTTTTTGAACTGTGGTGCAGGAGAAGACTCTTGAGAGTCTCTTGGACTACAAGATCAAACCAGTCAATCCTAAAGGAAATCAGTCCTGAATATTCTTTGGAAGGACTGATGCTGAAGCTGAAACGCCAATACTCTGGCCACCTGATGCGAAGGGCTGACTCATTGGAAAAGACCCTGATGCTTGGAGGGATTGAAGGCAGGAGAAAAAAGGGGACGACAGAGGATGAGATGGTTAGACAGCATCACTGACTCAATGGACATGAGTTTGAGCAGGCTTTGGGAGTTGGTGATGGACAGGGAAGCCTGGCATGCTGCAGTCCATGGGGTCTCAAAGTGTCAGATGTGACTAAGTGACTGAACTGAACTGAGATATATTTGGTATATAATCCCAGCTAGTGGGTTCTACTGGCATCCAGTAAGTAGAGGCCAGGGATGCTGCAAACTATCCTACAATGCTCGGGGCAGCCACTTAGACCTTTATTGTTGTTCAGTCACCAAGTCTCATCCTACTCTGTAACTCGATGGACTACAGCACATCATGCTTCCCTGTCCATGGGATTCTGCAGACAATAATACTGGAGTGGGTTGCCATTTCCTACTCCAGAGGATTTCCCCAACCTAGGGGTCAAGCCAACATCTCTTGCGTCTTCTGCATTGCAGGCAGGTTCTTTACCACTAGCACCACCTGGCAAGCCCCCAGGTTGGGTATTAGGCACACTTAGAATTTGGATGCTTGATTGGAAGCAGGCAAATTTGAATTTCTTTTTCTGTAGCGTTGACTTTATCAGGGGAGACATTTCCTAACTTGGGTAATGGAGTCCCTATAATAATTAGCATTAATTGAAATCCAGGTAGGCAGCTTTACTGGAAAGCCTGACAACTAAATCACTCATGGTGGTGATGACCTAGGGGACCAGTCCTGTAGGTCCTTGTTTATTTGCATGAATGAAAAAGTGGGAGGCAGGACTGAGTGAGGTTATTAAGTTAGTTTTCATGAAGTGTATTCATTTTAAATAATCAGCAATTTGGGCTAAATGCCATGAACCAAACACACACACACACACACTTCTCTCAAGGTATATCTGATTTCTATCTAACTGTGGACAGGGATCAGCGTCAGCAAGATTATTCTTTGAATAATATATAGATCCTGTCTAGTTGCCTGGGGACAAGATCGCATGTGTCCCAGTCATGTCCCTAGAGTGTCTTTGTGTGACTCTCAACTTTTCTTTTATTTTTCCATCATTAAAGTGACCCAAGCCTTTATTGTTTTCTGTTCTGTGAAAACTCTTACCTCTGGAGAACTAGCTTTGGAGCTGAGGCCAACTTCAGAGAGAGCTATGGTATTTTAAAGAGATCTGAGTTCCTTAGCTTTCTAGAGTTGTATCCTTATTTTAGGGGGAAATAGAGTGGGTGTGTGAGAGGCAAAATCATTTAGATGACATCATTCCTTTTAGATGGGTCACTGATGAGAAAAAAGTCATGGAAAAACTGGAAGAGTCAGGATACCTGCTATGGAACATAAAATGGAAAATAAGATATAAGGCTCTGGCTTTGTAGTATAGACCTTGGAAATAGATGTCACCGAAAGTTCACTGGACAGTTTCTAAGTTTGACAGTTTCTCTCTATTCTTTCTCATGAAAGTACAGAACAAGAAGTGGTCTGGATTATATGAGGGTATATTCTCTACGGAAAGAAAGAAAGAAAGTGAAGTCTCTCAGTCGTGTCTGACTCTTTGCAACTCCATTGTCTGTAGCCTACCAGGCTCTTCTGTCCATGGGATTTTCCAGGCAAGGATACTGGAGTGGGTTGCCATTTCCTTCTCCAGGGCATCTTCCCAACCCAGGGATCGAACCCAGGTTTCCTACATTGCAGGCAGACACCTTACCATCTGAGCCACCAGGGAAGCCCACATATTCTCCATAATCCAGGACAAATGTGGCAGATGCCAAAGCTTTAAGAGTACCAGAAATCTTTTCCCTGTTGTCCCTGTGATTTTTCTGTGAGGAAAGAAAACAAAGAAATATCTGGATTCTAGTTCCAGCTTTGTCACTCACTAGCTGAAAAAAAGTTTCCTCAAATGCCAAAAAGAAGGAATTGTATTAGATGATATCAAAATTCCCCCTCAGAGCGAAGTTCCTATGAAATCTGTCTCTATCATGTGTCAAAAACACTGCATTCAATTTCAAGCAACACTTAACCACAGAAGTTTCTATGAGAAAGAGAGTAACATTTCTGTAATCTGTACCCCCCAGAACTCCCTAGTTGTGGACAAGTTGTCAGGCTCAGACTTTATCCTGACCAAATTCATCATCAGACTGAATTTACTGCTTGGGAGTTCCACACTTGAGTTTAAGCTGCTGTCACTCCAGACAGCCGGACACATTTACTCCTTTGGACAAAACCAAGACAGTGAGGTTACCCACCAGGAACCTGTTTGCCCAAGGGACTTGTCAACTCTACTTGTCAAGTCTCTGTTCAGGAAAGAAATTCTTGGAGAAGAGAGCTCCAGGCACCCAAGCTTGCTCTAACTACTGCTAGCCTTGTAGCTGAAAGGGTTTAGAATACATGACGGTGTCTATTATTTCCATTTGGCTGTTGCCATTAAGATGTTCACAAGACCTAAAGGTGCCTGGCTACTCTGCTTTGGTATTTGTGTGACAGAGTGGAGCTCTAAATGGGAAAACTCTTTGGTAGGGGAAGAAAATGTGGCTTTATTAAATTGAGGGCTTTAACATATAGAGTCTAAGAGACTGTAGCAGAGTTACAATGTCGGGAGCTGTCAAGATACCTATAAGCTCTGACAAGGATATATGGAAGTGGTGGTACCTGGGGGTCTTGGGAGTCCTGGAATGCAGAACCTTTGTGATTGGTAGCCTCGTTGTAGGGACACACTACAGCTGTGCAACTGCTATCCTCCGGAGTGACTCTTTAGGGAGTATGTATATGAGGGAAGGTATGACACAGCAGTGGCTACTTATCCACACGGGGTGGAGAAGGCTCTTCCAGGAGACCTTGTGAGCCCCTCAGGGTGAGATTTTGAGTATGGCAGAAGCTCCAACAATCTCAGGTCCACCTAAATGATCTCATTTACTTACAACTTCAAAGACACTATTTCCAAATACAGTCACATTCAAAGATACTAGGGGTTAGGGATTCAGCCTATACATTTGATGTAATCCAAGTCAGTCTAAATTCAGCCAGTAACTAGACTTTTCAATGGCATTAAGCCCATAAATTCCTGTTTTCTTTGTGTAATCTGGGCTTCCCTGGTGGCACAGCTGGTAAAGAATCCACCTGCAATTGGAGACCTGTGTTCAACCCCTGCATTGAGAAGATCCCCTGGGAAAGCAATGGCTACCCACTCCAGTATTCTGGCCTGGAGAATTCCATGGACGAGTCCATGGGGTCGCAAAAAGTCAGACACAACTGAGCAACTTTCACTTTCTTTTGTGTAATTTAGGTTGACTTTTTTTTGCCACTTAGAACTTAAAAATTTAAACAAGACCGCTTCCCAATGCAACGTCTCAGCTCCTGCTCCTCAATAGTCTTTCTCTCCATAGACAAAATATTTTTAGTGCTCTTAAGGAACTTGGAAATGAGGGAAGAGAGACAGATAAGGTTGCCACGAAGTGCAATCAGATGCTTATGAAAATATATCCTCATACCTAGTCCATGAAGCCTGAAAATATTAGTGATATTGAAGATCAGGTGTCAGCGCCTTCGTGTTCACACATAAAAGGAGCTTGGGGAAGTCCATTTAAACCCACATAGCTTGGGAGCAAATGCATAGGCCTATCACCTATGCCTAGATCAGAGTTCTTTCTATCCTTCTCTCTGGTATTTACTCCAGTTGTCCATAGTTCAGAGATAAAGAGCCTAAGTTTGATCCCCGAATTGACTCAACTATGTGATAAAAAGATTTACCTCCTAGGTGATCTGTGACTGCAAAAATTTTAAAACAAAGTATTATTTACATTAAATATGTACCATTACACCAAGGTCCCTGACTAAATTCAAACTGGCAAAATATATGTGATAGAAGACCGTTTTCTCACTTGCAAACAAATTCTTTTATAGAAATAATGCAAATGAATGTACTTCTCATTCAGGAAAGATTCACAAATGCTACAATCTAAACTGAGATCTTTGTAGATGTGACTTCAATTCCAGTATGTGAGAGGTAATCAATAATTATAGAAGGAAACTTCTCTAAGGCAATATTGGGCTTCAGAACCAGGACTGAGATTTGAAATTTAGAACACCTTCTACCTATCCCTGGAGTCAATTCTACATTCAGGGCATAGGCTTTGGTCTCAGGATGAACAGGGAGCAGAAAAATGCTATTTTATTGATACTTGCACAATTTTCTAAAGAGGAATCACATTCAGGGTGGATGGATATTTTTTATTTATTGAATGTTCTCAGTATTTCTCATTGGTGTCTCTAAGCAGCAGAACTAAGATCAATAGGAAGGCATAAAGTTGCAAGATGGGAATGAAAAATGAGATTAAGAGTAATGCTTGTAAAAATGCAAAGATACCTGTGTGAGAGACAGCAGAGGAAGCGTGACTCAGACTCTCACAAGCTCTCTTCTCTTCTTGTGTGGCAGCATTGATGCTGTGGCCCCCTTGAGAAAGCTCTTTCTAAAGTGTTGAGAAATTGGAGGCATGTGGAGCTTGAGACAGTGACAGAGAACATGGTATTTCAAGGGGAAAGACCATTCAGTCAAAGTTGAGTTTTTCATCACTGCTGCACATACCCAGGACTAAAATGAAGCATAGCTATTTTCTGGGGGTTGGATCTTGTCTTCCACAAATATACTAACACATTCAAATGAATGTTTTCATTGGAAAGAGTCACCTTGATAGAACATGTATTACAGCACTATAGCCATTGCTCAAAGCATCTTCGCCATTGCTTATATTTGTTTATATTCAGAGCTAATAAACATACATCTCTTGAATTTTGAAAACTGCCAGAAGACTGCAAGTGCCAAGATTGGGAAATAAAACCTTGATTTAACTGAATCTTTTTTTCTCTTTCTTTCTTTTACAATTGGTAATCAAACATGGAACGTCAATATAAAGTAATGGAATTGATTTTCTTGTATGGTTTATAAAATGATGCTGAAGGCTTAAGAAGGGTTGAACAATGACAATACCATAAATAGAACCTCCCAAGGTGGCTATTCTGAAGGGTCCAATGTTCAAGTGCATTTTGTTTGTGTGTAAACACACATGTACACACACACACACACAGAGCTTGTGTACAGGTTGCCATATTTTCAAGTGTCTTGGTTGTGTAGAAAATAAAACTTTATATAATTCAGCTAAATACACATTCAAAGACACTATTACTCTCTGGCTATAAACAATGCACTCTAAGTCCGTTCTGAGTTTTCCCTGTTTCTGGTTTAAATTCCGTCAAGTCATGAAAGATGAAAATGATAGTGTTAGACACTTGGTCATGTCCAACTCTGCAATCCCATGGCCGGTAGCCTGTCAGGCTTCTCTGTCCATGAAATTCTCCAAGCAAGAATACTGGAGTGGATTACCATTTACTTCTCCAGGAGATCTTCCTGACCCAGGGATTGAACCTGGGTCTTCAGTGTGGCAGGCAGATTTTTTACTGTCTGAGTCACCAGGGAAGCCCTTAGGTCATAGTTTCTGCTTTTTCTGGGTGCTAATAGGAGCTCATAGCACAGTCTCATAACAATACTAATGAGACAGTACCTACTCCCTGGTCTTCACCTGTCCTTCACTGGTTTATCCTGAGATAGGTAACTCTCCCATTTGGTCCACCATGGTGTTTTGTGCTTCTATGACCCCTCATCATGACCTCAAAACACATTTGGGGGGCACTTGTTTGTTCTCTGTCTTTCTCTCCTCTCTTTCAGAGCTATAACTTCTGTATCCTGAAGAGGGCAAGTGGAAGTGCAGGAGACTTGGACATGCCTTGGACTCTCTGCCCCAGGCATCCCATGAAGCCATTCAGCTCTACTACTGCCTTGCTTTAGTGATATAAGCAACAACAAAAGCCCTGTAAAGATATGCCTGGCACAGAACAAGGATCACTATGAATGTTTGTTGATTGACTGACTGGAGTGAACACGGATGCTGCCTTTCTGACTTCCAGAAGAGTTCTTTCGGACTCCCCAAATCATCCCAGGATTCTATTCCCTTCTTCACTTTCCTTGAAACTAATCCTAGAATGAGAGTGGAGAGAAGAACATGAGGCCCCTTCTAAGAGACTTTATAAGAACAATTCTAGATCTCCAAGGACTTCCTGTATGAACACAGTCACTTGAGGGCTGCCAAGTGTCCCCCTTGTTTAAGTTATATTCATCTTCCAGCTTCCCTGATAGCTCAGTTGGTAAAGAATCCACCTGCAATGCTGGAGATGCTGGTTCAATTCCTGGGTCAGGAAGATCCCCTGGAGAAGGGATAGGCTACCCCACTCCAGTATTCTTGGGCTTCCCTTGTGGCTCAGCTGGTAAAGAATCCTCCTGCAGTGTGGGAGACCTGGTTTTAATCCCTGGATTGGGAGGATCCCCTGGAGGAGGGAAAGGCTACCCACTTCAGTATTCTGGCCTGGAGAATTCCATGGACTGTATAGTCCATGGGGTCGCAAACAGTCGGACACAGCTGAGCGACTTTCATTTCACTGCATATCTTTCAGCATTTAGATGAAACCTACCTCTTGATTCTTCCCTAGACTGTATGCCCCATGAGTAATCTTCTCTGTCTTCCTCACCTTTGTATTACTAGGTACTATATGGGTAGAGCAGCAGTCAATACATACCTTTGAAATAATTAATGTGAGCATGAAGAGTTGAACAATTTGAACCAGGCTATTTTGACATTTCAGAGGGTTGCTGGTGTTTTCTAGATTTTGCTGGTTGTTATCTCAGAAGAATTAGAAGTATTCTTTTAACCCTGGCTGCACTTTTGCAAATCTGGATATAGTGGGTTAAGAGGGAAAGTTTACTATTCTCAAGTAAACATCCCTTACACAGCCCCAAATTTAAGGAAATAGTTGGCTTTTAAAATGTCATTTATCTAACTTTTCAGATAGTTGGTTAATTTTTTTTTTTTGCACATTCTTTAAGGTCTTATTAGAGTGCCTTGGGACAACTTGAGATCTGACAAAGTCAGTAATCACGTAAAATTTTGGTTATATGATGAACAGTCCATTGCTTACCATTCAGACTCCTCAGTGACCATAAATGACTTTGAAAGGAAGAATAATTCTCACCAACTAGTACAGGGAAATCTTCCAAGGACACTTTGCATAGCAAAGATTAGGAATGGCTGGTAAATCTTTAATGGACAATTGGCTCCACTTTTCATGGGTTTATGAGAACAGCTGCACCAAACTTACTAAATTGAAATGTTCTGCACTCTGTGGAGAAGGGTCAACTTCTCTCTTCCTTCCTTCCTCTCTCTCCCCCCACCTTCCCTTTTCTCCTTATTTCATTTCATCCTTTCTTCCCTCCCTCCCTCTCTTCCTTCCTTATTTTCATTTTTTCCATTACATTTATAGCTACCGTGTCTTTAGTTAACTAGTTTTGCGCAGAAGTAACTTTACTTATGATTGACACATGTGAGGGTGAGAAAAGTGCTCTTTTCCACTTTTTTTTTCTCATTCACATCCAGTTCAGCTGTACATAGGAGCTAAATTGTTTCTGCTGCTGCTAAGTCACTTCAGTCGTGTCCAACTCTGTGTGACCCCACAGATGGCAGCCCACTAGGCTCCCCCGTCCCTGGGATTCTCCAGGCAAGAACACTGGAGTGGGTTGCCATTTCCTTCTCCAAAATTGTTCAAATTGTTTCTAGGGATGAATAATAAAGTCCAAGGAAGATACTAGTTGTCTGGGATTTTCTTTGGACATATGCCTTCTTATATCAGATACCAAACACAGAGAGTTATTATATACCCTCCAAGTCAAGACAAATATTTAGCATGTCTGTGATATTTGATCTTTATTAACTTGGGTTCATCACGAGGAGTGGCACAGCCAACGGGAAGGTGGGAGTTAGAAGATGTTAGTCCTTTTCTTGGATTTAGGGCAACTGTTTAACCATAGCTTTGAAATTTGAAATTTTAGATAGATTGCCTTTTCATTTTGTTGTTAGTTACTTTGGTGTGCA
Source organism: Bubalus kerabau (assembly GCF_029407905.1). Lineage (NCBI taxonomy): Eukaryota > Metazoa > Chordata > Mammalia > Artiodactyla > Bovidae > Bubalus > Bubalus kerabau. The sequence continues at coordinate 28,185,321 of NC_073624.1, forward strand.
GACACTTTTTAGTTTTATGTAGTCTTACTTGTATATTTATGTGTTTGTTGCTTGTGTTTTTGATGTTGTATCCATACAATTATTGCCAAGAGCAATGTCATGAAGCATTTTTTGTTTTATGCTAGGAATTTTACAGATTCAGGTCTTATGTTTAAAATGTTTAATCCATTTTGAGTTGATATTTGTGTATAGGATAAGACAAGGGTCCCGCTTCTTCTTTTCTATGTGGAGATCCAGTTTTTCCAACACTGCTTACTGAACAGACTATCTTTTATCCATTGTGTGTTCTTGGCATCTTTATTGAGGATCAGTTAACCCAATATGTGTGAGTTTATTTCTGGGCTCTCTACTCCACTTCATTGGTCTCTTTGTCTTTATGCCAAAACCATACTGTTTTGGATACTATAGCTTTATAGTATATTTTGAAATCAGGAGATTTGATTCCTTCAGCTGTGTTTTTTCTCAAGATTGATTTAGCTATTCATGGTCTTTTGTGGTTTCAATGAATCTTAGGTTTTTAAAAATTTCTGTAAAAATTGCTGTTGGGATTTTGGTATGGATGACATTGAATCTGCAGATCACTTTGGGCAGGCAGTATGGGTATTTTAAAAATATTAAATCTTTCTATTCATGAACATGGGATGTCTTTTATTTGATTTTTTTCTAATAAATAAATGTATCTGTCTCTTTAAAAAAATTTCTTCTATCAATGATTTGTACTTTTAAGTGTGCAAATTTTTTACCTCTTTGGTTATTCCCAAGTATTTTATTCTTTTCCATGCCAGACAGTAAATGGATTGTCTTAATTTTGGATAGTCCATTCTTTTTGTATAGAAATGCAGCTGATTTTTATATGTTGATTGTATATCCTGAAATTTAATGAATTTGCTTATTAGTTCTAACATTAGAAAAAATGGAGTCTTTGGGGTTTTCCATATACAAGATCATATGATTTGCAAAGAAGGACAGTTTCACTTCTTTCTGATTGGGATGCCCTTTATTTTTTCTTATCAATTTGTTCTGGTGAGGATGTCCAATACCATGTTGAATAGAAGTGGTGAGACTGGACATCCTTGCTTTGTTCTGATCTTAGAGAAAAAGCTTTCAGTTTTTCATCATTGAGTTGTTGTTATCTGTGGGCTTTTCATATATAGTCTAGGACTTCACTGATAGCTCAGTTGGTAAAGAATCAGTCTGCAATATGGGAGACCTGGGTTCAATCCCTGGGTTAGGAATATCCCTTGGAGGATGGAAGGGCTACCCACTCCAGTATGCTGGCTTGGAGAATTCCATGGACTGTATAGTCCATGGAATTTTCAAATATAGTCTTAATTATATTTAAAAAGACTTTTCATATATAGTCTTAATTGTGTTGGGATGATTTCTTTCTATTCCTACTTTTTTGATAATTTTTTATCATGATATGGTGTTGAATTCTGTCAAATACTTTTTCTGCATCTACTGAGATAATCAAATGATTTTTTTCATCATTTATTCTATGATGTGTTGTATCAAATTAACTCATTTTCATTGTTGAATAATCCTTACATCCTAGGAATAAATCCCATTTGGTTATGGTAATCCTTCTAATGTGCTGTTGGGTTTTAGTGTATGTGTCAAACCTACAGTGAGTTTCTTATAGATAACATATAGTTTGATTTTTTTTTTAGTCCATTCAGCCACTCTATGTGTTTTGATTGGGGAATTCAAACCATTTACACTAAAATAATTATTGATTGGGAAAGATTTATTATTGCCACTTTTTTTGTTTCCCGTTAGTATTATAGTTACTTGGTCCCTCCTTTCTTTCCTTGCTGTCTTCTTTTGTATTTTGTTGATTTTTTTTTTTTTATTGATACCTGTCCTTTTCACAGTTCAAATAGGAGACTTAAATGGGGTTTGGTGGAAATCACCAGACCCGCATCTTTCAAGCCCTTGATGGTTGGTACTAACTTCTGTAATCTCTCCAGAAATATAGTATTGCTTTTGGTTTACTGTTTTCCTATGTAGAGGCTATTCTAATGTGTTCCAATGGCCTTTCCAACCGTAATACAGTAAGTTCCCTACATATGAACAAGTTCCATTCTGAGAGTGCATTCATAAATCCAACAATGTTAACCTAACTACTCAACACCACTGGCTATACAGTACAGTACCAGTTACATCACCACTGCTTTTATGCTTGCTTCCAGACATCCTGGGCTGAAATAAAGCTACTATACTGCTGCACTCATACAGTACTATAGAGTACTGTACAGTAAAGGGCACGAAGCACAACCACTTGTAGAGGATGCACACATGTGACCGTGTATGTCAGATAGCTAAACTAACTTATGCGATTGGACGTATGAACACACAATCACATCTTTGAAAGTTCATATGTAGGGGTCTTACTGTTACCCTCAGTCTACAAGGAGAGGGAGTCAATGTGGAAATTGTGCCAGCTGCTAAGTATGTCTGTTCCAATTACACATTCTGGAACTAGAGAAATAACCACAGGGTGGGTTTGGGAACATACTGGGCCCACTGTGAATAAAGTATAAGTCCCTACTCTAACCTGGGTGCCATAGTGATGTTCTGGGTCTCATGGAATTCATGTCAGTTCAGAGCCTGAATCCAGGAATTCCCAAATGGTCTGGTCATTTTCTTATGCACAGTGTACAGGTACTCTAGTAAAAGGCAGCAGATCCCTTTTTGAGAGGCCTGGGAGAAAAATTGACAATATATTTTTGCAGTGTACTGGGGTCTTTTCTCAAGGGGACCTGGTTCCCTTTCATCCAAATTGTTCTGGAAAGAGGCTCAAGTCTGAAATTTGATTAAGCGGCTGTAACTCTCTGTTTTTATGCTCAGGTTAAACTTGCCTTCATTTGATCTAGAACTTTTTTCTGCTAGTACAGATTAAATAAGAATTTAGCATCTTACTTCTGGGAACACCATGGTCAACTAGTCAGTGCCATAGTTCTGCATGAGTCAGGCTGTTCTGCTTTGACTCTGCTGTTCAGTGTAGTAAGAAGGCTCCCTTTGCCTTTGGTGGTTCAGTGCTGCCATTGGCTTCTGCCACTCTGGGGTCCAATCACTCCCATTGCATTTAGGTTTCCCAATTCAGTGACTGCCATTCCCACTGTAAGGTCTGGCCTACAGAGATCCTACCAGCATCTCTGATGTATAGCAAAGAATACCAGTGCTGAGAAGTATTCTCTGAGTAAAGGATTGAGAGGTCACATGAATTTAGAAAACACTGAATAGCAAATCCATTTCTCAGAAATTCCTAGTATATATAATAAAGCTTCTGAGAAGTCCTGAAGACATCAAACTAAATTGCTTGTTAAATCCAGCATTTCATGATGGACACTTCTTCCCTAATAATTCTTTTGAGAATTTATACTCTACAGAGCCAGACTGAGTGTCAGAACTCTTGGAAGATTTTGCAATGAAATAGGGGTTTCTATATGGACAAATTGCATCACCTCTCTGGACCTAGATTTCTTCATTTATAAAATAAAAAACTTGATTAGATGTTCATTAAGGTCCTTTTTAAGTATAACTGCTTGATGATTTGGATTCATTTCTATGTGAACAAAATCCATTATGCCTTGTACAGATCACCAACAAGGTTTTAGAAATCTCCACTCAATTCTCTACAGTCAGTCAGTTCAGTTGCTCAGTCATGTCCAACTCTTTGCGACCCCATAGACTACAGCACACCAGCCTTCTCTGTCCATCACCATTCCTGGAGCTTGCTCAAACTCATGTCCACCCAATTGGTGATGCCATCCAAGCATCTCATCCTCTGTTGCCCACTTCTCCTCCTGCCTTCAGTCTTGCAGAGCATCAGGGTCTTTTCCAGTGAGTCAGTTCTTTGCATCAGGTGGTCAAAGTATTGTAGCATCAGCTTCAGCATCACTCCTTCTGATGAATATTCAGGATTGATTTCCTTTAGGATTGACTGGTTTGATCTCCTTGCATTCCAAGGGACTCTCAAGAGTCTTCTCCAACACCACAGTTCAAAAGCATCAATTCTTTGGCACTTAGCCTTCTTTATGGTCCAACTCCCACATCCACTGACTAGACATTGACATTGACATCCATTGACTAGATAGACCTTTGTTGGCAAAGTAACCTCTCTGCTTTTTAATATGCTGTCTAGGTTGGTCAGTTTCCTACAGATACCTCAAACTCATTTTATACAAACATGTTTGCATCGTTTCCACTATCCTGGTCCCCCATCCTCCTGTATTTCTTTCTTTAGATGAGTGGCATTAACAGTCAGTTTGTTGCTTGAATCAGAAACCTGGTGATGATCTTGAACTCTTTTTCCTTTGTCACCACCACATCCAATTAGTATAGCTTAGTGATTAAATATATGTGCTTCTATGTTGGACTCTAAGAATCCAAGTCCTAATTGTGGGGAAAATGGGCAAGCAGCTTGGCTTCTCTCTGTTTCACTTTCCTTATGTACAAAATGAAGACAAGAATAATTCCTAGATTATAGAGAGGTTGTGAGAGTTACATGAGATTATTCAGTCCCAGTGGAAATCCAATAGTTTCTTCTTATTATTCTGCCTTTGAATCTCTGATGTTTTCCCCATATCCCATCCACATCTTTCTACCCTAACCTCCGATTTCCTTATCTTTTATAAAAAATTAATTTATTTATCTTTCATTGCTCTGAGTCTGCATTTCTGGGCATGAGTTTTCTCTAGTTGTGGTGAGCTGGGGCTGTGTTTTGTTGCAGTTCACTGGTTTCTCGTTGCAGTGGCTTTTCTTGTTGTGGCTTCCTGCTCTAGGCTCATGGACTCAGTAGTTGTGGCAGACAGGTTTAATTGCTCTGCAGCATGCTGGATCTTCCTAGACCAGGGATCGAACCTGTGTCCCCTGCATTGGCAGATTTAGTCTTAACCACTGGACCACCAGGAAAGTCTGGATCTCATTATCTCTTACCAACATTCACTTACACATAGTGACTATCCTGAGCTAACTTTTATCTAGCCCCTACCAATTGATCCTCTACATTTTTGGACTGAGTGTTCTTTTTGAAGCACAAATCTGTCATGTTATTCTGTCCTCGAATCCTGTGCTCCAAACAACTGCTCTTGTCAAAAGTCCAAATGACTTGCAGTTTTCAGAATAAGCTGTGCTGTTTTGTACTTTTCCATGTTGCTTATGCTACTTCCCAATGTTACCTGAAATGCTCTTGCTTCTGCCCTTTGTCTAACAGATATCTGTTCCTCTTTAGACAAAAAATGTCCATAATGACATTTGGGGTCCCATGTGCATTTCTAGAGTCTTGCTACTTCTTATGAAGAGTTGGATCCAGTTTCCCCTCTTCACATCTAGACAGGGTTCTCTGATTACTTCAACAAACAGAAAGCAGTAGAAGTGATGCTGTGTAGCCCCTGGCTAGTACACAAAAGATGATATTGTTTCTGCCTGGCTTTATGTCTTTCTGGGGATACTTGCCATAGGCCACTAGCCATCAAGTTTCAAAGAGGCCCATGTAGAAAGACATGGAGAAGCCCACATGGAGAGGCATAGTAGCATCAGCTACTAACTGGAATGCTCCTTCTGTACATGGATGTAACTATATGTATTTGTGTATAATTGCATTGTGTCCTACTCTTCGTGACTCCATGGACTATAGCCTGCCAGGCTCCTCTGTCCATGGGATTTCGCAGGCAAGAATACTGGGGAGGGTTGCCATTTCCTTCTCCAGAGGATCTTCCCAACCTAGGGACTAAGCCCATGTCTCCTGCTTGGCAGGCAGATTCTTTACCACTGAGCTACCTGGGAAGCAAGTATATGTATATGTATATGTATTTGTATATGTATATGTATATGTATAATGTATGCTCAGTCTCTTCAGTTGTGTCTGACTCTTTGTGACCCTATGGACCATAGCCCACCAGGCTCCTCTGTCCTTGGGACTCTCCAGGCAAGAATACTGGGGTGAGTTGCCATGCCTTCCTCTAGGGGATCTTCCTGACTCAATGATAGAATCTGCATCTCCTGTGGCTCCTGCACTTCAGGCAGATTCTTTATCACTGAGCCACCAGGGAAGCCCGTATGAATATGTATATGTACATGTGTAGGTGGAGATGCAGTTCTCCACAAACAGTTCTGTTTTCATGGACCACATATTCTCTATAATCTTATGGCCACATGTAGAAAATAAAGATCCTGTAATAAAACAGGTATCTTCAATGAGGCACATACCCTTTTAGCTAGACTAACTCATTAATGTGAAAAATCATTTACGATGTAGCATGGATTAGCAGAGAAAGCTGGAAGGAGAGAAGTCCTTGGATTTTTTGCACCTGCTTATCTAGCCAGTGAACTTCATGGACAGTTACACATGTAAGCTTCTTGGATATTTAAGCCTTCTCTTGTGTGCTGCATACGGTGATCTGGGCCAGCCGTCTGGGATGTGACTCCTGCTTTGAGAGTAATGATAAAGTTTCTAGCGCTCAGTGTTGTTGTGGGAGGCAGACTGTCGTGGAAGTGTTATTATTAATGAGCATTACTACTGGACAGCTTGAATGAGGGGATAATTTATTCTCTGTGAACTTCTAATTGCAGTAAAATGGTTCATTCACTGCCACACTTGTCCATCTTGTTTGTTCCCGTCTTTCAGGCATGGTTGGCTGCAAAGAAATAAGGCAGAACTGTACAAGCTGCACGAAGACAGAAGTCTGCATTTCTGGAGATACTGTAGAATCCAGTCAATAAGGTTTAACCCATGTGAGTGAGGCGTGGGAATGCATTAGGAAGCATTCTGTTATGCTCAAGGGATCCCTCATCAATTCAGGGAAATTAAGGCACTTACTCTGTGCAATGCATCCCACTCCAAAATGGGAGTTCAGGTTGTCCAGTAGTAATGCTCATTAATAATAACACTTCCACGACAGTCTGCCTCCCACAACAACACTGAGTGCTAGAAACTTTATCATTACTCTCAAAGCAGGAGTCACATCCCAGACGGCCGGCCCAGATCACCGTATGCAGCACACAAGAGAAGGTGTAAATTACCAAGAAGCTTACATGCGTTACTATCCATGAAGTTCACTGGCTACACAAGCAGGTACAAAAAAATCCAGGGGCTTCTCTCCTTCCAGCTTTCTCTGCTAATCCATGCTACATCATAAATGATTTTTCACATTAATGAGTTAGTCTAGCTAAAAAAGGGTATGTGCCTCATTGAAGATACCTATTTTATTACATGGGAAATCAGTGTCTTCAGATGATGTCTTTCTGCTCTGGCTTCTAAAGCTCACCCTTCCTCTCCGGCATTTCTGACAGAGAGCTCTTTCTCTTCCTTAAAAATTCAGCATGAGAATTCAGCATAAGAATTCAAAATTCTCTTGACTCTCATTTTGTTTCCAGAGATGGCTTTGGGAAAATGAAAACTGTCCATAATGATGGTGCGTGTGCTTTCTTGATAGTTTCTTCGATGTTCTGGTGACTTCCCCCTGCTTCTTGCCAAATTTCTGCCTCCCACTGATCCCATTCTTTTGCCTTCTTTTATCCCTGTTAGCAGTGTTGTCTTGCTCTTAGCATCAGTGTCTTGAAATGTGCTTCTGACTTGCTGCTACCATGGTAATAGACACTTGTCATCAGTTATTGACTTGTTACTGTGTTTAGACAAGGTTTGGTCACTTGTGATTTAGCAGGCTTAAGTATTACAACAACCTGATTCCCAGCCAGTACATGGATTCTAACCTGTCTAAGGTGGATGATAGATTAAAGTTTGGGTGCTGATAGGGGACTGGAATGCAAAAGTAAGAAATCAAGAAACACCTGGAATAACAGGCAAATTTGGCCTTGGAATATGGAATGAAGCAGGGCAAAGACTAATAGAATTTTGCCAAGAAAATGCACTGGTCATAGCAAACACCCTCTTCCAACAACACAAGACAAGACTCTACACATGGACATCACCAGATGGTCAACACTGAAATCAGATTGATTATATTCTTTGCAGCCAAAGATGGAGAAGCTCTATACAGTCAACAAAAACAAGACCAGGAGCTGACTGTGGCTCAGATCATGAACTCCTTATTGCCAAATTCAGACTGAAATCGAAGAAAGTAGGGAAAACCACTAGACCATTCAGGTATGACCTCAATCAAGTCCCTTATGATTATACAGTGAAAGTGAGAAATAGATTTAAGGGTCTAGATCTGATAGATAGAGCGCCTGATGAACTATGGAATTAGGTTCGTGACATTGTACAGGAGACAGGGATCAAGACCATCCCCAAGGAAAAGAAATGCAAAAAAGCAAAATGGTTGTCTGGAGAGGCCTTACAAATAGCTATGAAAAGAAGAGAAGTGAAAAGCAAAGGAGAAAAGGAAAGATATAAGCATCTGAATGCAGAGTTCCAAAGAATAGCAAGAAGAGATAAGAAAGCCTTCCTCAGCGATCAATGCAAAGAAATAGAGTAAAACAACAGAATGGGAAAGATTAGAGATCTCTTCAAGAAAATTAGAGATACCAAGGGAAGATTTCATGCAAAGATGGGCTCATTAAAGGACAGAAATGGTATGGACCTAACAGAAGCAGAAGATATTAAGAAGAGGTGGCAAGAATACACAGAAGAACTGTACAAAAAAGATCTTCACGACCCAGATAATCATGATGGTGTGATCACTCATCTAGAGCCAGACATCCTGGAATGTGAAGTTAAGTGGGCCTTAGAAAGCATCACTACAAACAAAGCTAGTGGAGGTGATGGCATTCCAGTTGAGCTATTCCAAATCCTGAAAGATGATGCTGTGAAAGTGCTGCACTCAATATGCCAGCAAATTTGGAAAACTCAGCAGTGGCCACAGGACTGGAAAAGGTCAGTTTTCATTTCAATCCCAAAGAAAGACAATGCCAAAGAATGCTCAAACTACCGCACAATTGCATTCATCTCACATGCTAGTAACGTAATGCTCAAAATTCTCCAAGTCAAGCTTCAGCAATGCGTGAACTGTGAACTTCCTGATGTTCAAGCTGGTTTTAGAAAAGGCAGAGGAACCAGAGATCAAATTGCCAACATCCGCTGGATCATGGAAAAAGCAAGAGAGTTCCAGAAAAACATCTATTTCTGCTTTATTGACTATGCCAAAGCCTTTGACTGTGTGGATCACAATAAACTGTGGATAATTCTGAAAGAGATGGAAATACCAGACCATCTGATCTGCCTCTTGAGAAATCTGTATGCAGGTCAGGAAGCAATAGTTAGAACTGGACATGGAACAACAGACTGGTTCCAAATAGCAAAAGGAGTTCGTCAAGGCTGTGTATTGTCACCCTGCTTATTTAACTTCTATGCAGAGTATATCATGAGAAACGCTGGGCTGGAAGAAACACAAGCTGGAATCAAGATTGCTGGGACAAATATCAATAACCTCAGATATGCAGATGACACCACCCTTATGGCAGAAAGGGAAGAGGAACTCAAAAGCCTCTTGATGAAAGTGAAAGAGGAGAGTGAAAAAGTTGGCTTAAAGCTCAACATTCAGAAAACGAAGATCATGGCATCCAGTCCCATCATTTCATGGGAAATAGATGGGGAAACAGTGGAAACAGTGTCAGACTTTCTTTTTTGGGGCTCCAGAATCACTGCAGATGATGACTGCAGCCATGAAATTAAAAGATGCTTACTCCTTGGAAGGAAAGTTATGATCAACCTAGATAGCATATTCAAAAGCAGAGACATTACTTTGCCAACGAAGGTCCGTCTAGTCAAGGCTATGGTTTTTCCTGTGGTCATGTATGGATGTGAGAGTTGGACTGTGAAGAAGGCTGAGTGCTAAAGAATTGATGCTTTTGAACTGTGGTGTTGGAGAAGACTCTTGAGAGTCCCTTGGACTGCAAGGAGATCCAACCAGTCCATTCTGAAGGAGATCAGCCCTGGGATTTCTTTGGAGGGAATGATGCTGAAGCTGAAACTCCAGTACTTTGGCCACCTCATGGGAAGAGTTGACTCATTGGAAAAGACTCTGATGCTGGGAGGGATTGGGGGCAGGAGGAGAAGGGGACGCCAGAGAATGAGTTGGCTGGATGGCATCACTGACTCGATGGACATGAGTCTGAGTGAACTCCAGGAGTTGGTGATGGACAGGGAGGCCTGGCATACTGAGATTCATGGGGTCGCAAAGAGTCAGACACGACTGAGCGGCTGAACTGAACTGATCTGAAGGTCTCTGAGTAGACTTGTGACAATGTATCACTTGGGGAAAAGATCTTGGCTGTCAAATAGTATGGATTAGACCATAGACAATGGATGCTAGACCATAGACCATAGTCCACCTCAGTTGAACACACAGCCGGAGAGAGGGAGGAAGATAGATACGGAGAGAGAGAATGAGTTTGTGTATGTATGAGAGACAGAGATAGGCAGAGTGAGACAGAGAGACTGGGTCTTGTCATCACAGTGCTCCATTATTTGACACTTTTACTAAATTTACTGGAGGAATCCCAGGAATGTCCATGTAGAGGCTAAGGAAGTGGAGACTAGTTGGCCTAAGGTTCCATCTTGATCTAGCAATGACTGTCAATTGAGGAACAGACAGCTTAAATTATAGATTAAGGAAAACTCCAAAAGGACCCCTACAACAATTGCCACAGAGCCTGAAATTCTGCCCTTAGAGTCATGCCTTTGGGTTTAAGCAGAAGAGCAATAATTTTTCACAAAAGAGAGGGAGGGGCAGTCCCTGGGATTGTTAAGAGTTGATATTGTTTGCATGCAACAATTACTGATGGAAGAAGTCCTATTCTTTTGTGCTGGGACAGAAGATACTGAAATGCCTTTGGCCAAGGCACTGTCTTCCCTGGAATTGCCCTGATAATATATAAAAATCTATTGTAGGCAACAACTCTAGTGAGGGGCAGTTCTATATAAAGGGCTTGCCCCTGGAATTTGTAATCAGGCTCCCTAGGTCCAAATTTTCACTCAGTCCTTGCTGCTTGTATAACCTTTGTAAAGTTATTAACTCCTCTGTGTTTCATGTTTTGTATCTGTAAAAGGGGATTTACCATTGTACTTACAGAGTATTTATTGTGATGACCAAATGCTTGTGCACATGTTCAGTCGCTTCAGTCCTGTCTGATTCTTTGTGATCCTTTGGATGGAAGCCTTCCAGACTTCTCTGTCCATGAGATTCTCCAGGCAGGAATACTGGAATGGGTTACCACGCCTTCCTCCGGGGGATCATCCCAACCTAGGGATCGAACCCACCTGTCTTATATCTCCTGCATTGGCAGGTAGGTTCTTTACCACTAACACTACCTGGGAAGCTAATGATTAAATGAATTAAGATTAAAAAACACACATACACACAACAGAGCCTTGTATTTAGCAGTACTACAGGAGTCTTCACCATTATTAATAATATTTTGGAGGGTAAATTTGCTTTCCTTAACCTGTTCTTTCCTAAGGCAGTTTGGAATTGACTATAGCACATCTGGGGGCATTTTGTTGCAAAGGGAAGGAAAGGATGTTTTTAGCCCAAGATCCTCTTTCCAAACCCCAGGGTGTTCAGTCTGGGGGCGTCTTTTCAGTGCAGTGCTCCTGAAAGCCTAAGATCCACACAAAGACAGTGGCTGGCTCCACAGAGGGAGCTAAGGTCTGGGGAAGAGATGTTAGAACAATGCTGTTCTGGGTAACCATTCTGTCAGAGTATCTAACCCCAGTGGGGCTTCCCAGGTGGCTCCATGGTAAAGAATCTGTCTGCCAATACAGGAGACATGAGTTCAATCCCTGGGTCAGGAAGATCCCCTGGAGAAGGAAATGGCAACACAATCCAGTATTCCTGCTTGGAAAATCCCATAGATAGAGGAGCCTGGAGGGCTACAGTCCACGGGGTCACAAAAGAGTTGGACACGACTTAGCCGCTACACAACAGCGGACCCCTATGTGGTCTTTCCTTTCATTCTTGTTCCCTTTGGGATGATGGGGAGAGTGTTTCACCCAAGTGGCTGGGAATCATCTGGTGTTGGTGACTATTGCGAGTGTCTTTTGTAGAAGGGGCTGGCACTTTAAAAACAGACAGACCAAGTGAGCATCTTGAGACATCCACTGTCTCTGTGACTCTCGATTATTCGCAGTGTCTCAGAGCTCCAATGTCTCCTGTACGAAACGGGCTTGCCAAAATGTGTCTATTTCCCAGGGTGCTGCCAACCAAATGTGATGATACATGTGACAGCAGCTTGTAAACTATAAAGGGCGACACAGATATGAGTTGTTATTACGAGTGGTTCCTCTAATTTCCCTGTTCTGTACAAGCAGACCTGAATGTTAGCAGCACCTGCGTGCTGTCGTCACTCAGCTGTTGATTTCATTTAAGGACCTTGTTTATAAGTCTGTGGCTGGTGATTGTATGTCAGCTTTTCTAGCAGTGGTGATGGGCTATGCCCACCACCGGCCTGGTTCAAGGTGCTAAGGCTGAAGCTCTTTTGTCATACAGCAAAGGGATCCTGTGGTTTTTAGGAGTCTCCCTCCTTCAATTTGTAAATCATGTAATATTAATAGGAAGCATTTTGGAATCATGAGCTGTTTTTTGGTGATACTGTTACTCTGATAGTTGATAAAACGCTTTCAGAAACCAAGAGAATTAGATTTTGGCCAGGGTGGAATGAATGCTATACATCAAGATTACCTGAAAGGGATATGAGAAAGGATTAAGCTGAGTCCAAGAGATAATGAGGGGAGGGACTTCCCTGGTAGTCCAGTGGCTAAGACTTAAGGGGCCCAGGTTCAATCCCTGGCAGGGCAACTAGATTCCACATACCGCAACTAAAAATCTGCCATGATGCAACTAAAAACATCACAGGTGAAGCAACTAATGCCTGATTGATTAATTAATTAACAATTAATTAATAAAAAAGAGAGAGACAATGAGGGGAAATATCCAAGAAGCTTGAAAAAGTTTACCAACTTCCAGGAGCAGATTTCTAACTGTTATTTAAAAGGTCACTCTGATGGGAACATTTTCACTGGCAGATTCACATCATAACAAAGTGGTTTTCTTAATTTTGTATACAGTTCAATGCAGGGACTTTTGGCTGCACTGGATTGAAGTGTTACAAGAAGAAAAGAAGGAGGAAAGAGATGTAGCCGTCAGTTGCGGACAGAGTCAGCTGGTGTCAGATGTGTGCTCTGCAGGTCACAGGAAACATTTTCAAGTACCTCACCTTTCAGGTCTCGGTTGTGGACAGAAATAGAGCACAGAAGGTGATTCTTAGGAAAGACTTCATCTTCCCGATCTTTTACAGCTGAAAAATGGAGCAAACGAGTGTCTGGGTTCAGACCCTTGGCAACAAGTGACTGGGAGTCAATGCAACACTGTGGGGACACAGAACTTTGCCTGCCACTGAGCATATTACTGGAGAAATACTGTACAGAACCCAGCAGGCTTCTGCAAACAACACATCCCTTTAAGTTAATTGGTGTTATAGAGAAGCTGAAATGCTCTGCTTATTTACAAAGCTACAGATTTATGTAAAGCAAAACCAATTACACTTAATGCCTAAACTATTCCAGGTGCTCAGTGATAATGTTGCTAAGCACTAGACAAGAAACTAGTGTGTGAATGCCTCCTGTTTCCAATGCAAGTGTGTGTAGTCCCTGCAATTTAGCTAATCACGAGTGTCATCCCCAGTGTGAGAATTCTAAGCTCTTTTGGTGTTTGCTTGGGGTCATCTTTATAATTCTGTAGATCTTTTTTTATCTCTAATGATGAGGGAAAGCATAATGAGCACTTTTTCCTATCATGATGTAGAAATTAAGGAGACAAAGGCAAATTTGGGAGGGGTGGACAACAAAATAAAGCAAACCCTATTTCTAACAGTGAGAGGGACTGTTGGAGCTTCTGACTTGTTCTGAGATGAGGTGTGTTTAAAGGTTTTTTGATCTTTGGAGCATTGATTAAACCCAAATCACAAACTCAGCATTTAACCTTTTACAACAAAGAAAGATTCTAAGGCAGATCAGGGATCGGCCTCACTGTTTCATCAGAGAACAAATGCCAAAAAAAAAAAAAAAGAGGGATTTGAAAAAGTTACAGGGCAAGAATTTTTGTCTGTAAGGGTTTGTCTTTTCACTGTCCTCAGAACAAACAAATGAAAAATAGTTTGAGTAAGAGAAACACCTGGTGCTTTAACAGCTGCTCTTTTGCAATTAAAAATGCATATCACACCTCATCAAGATATATAAATCTTTTATTCTGCAGATCTAAAATATTTTAGATATACACAAGGGAGGTGCTTTAATTGCAGAATCATTTCCAATCAACTGATAAAACCCACCTCTCCTATCCAGCTTGAACTGTCCCAGAAAAGAGTGGTGCTCAGATTTTAGAGAGCATAAGAATGATTTGGGTGGGTTTATCAGAGCTGCCAATTCCTGGGAAAAGTTTTGCCTTAAAGCAGTCTGTGGTTGGGACCAAAAAGATCTGCCTAAAACTGGGGGTCCTCAGCAAAATGTTGATAAACACTGCTACAAAGATTTGGGACCCTAGTTGTATTTTTTTAATGAATTTTTTTCACATTTATTTGCTTATAGTGGTAAAATCTCTTTTGGAAAACAGTTTTCTGAATGCATCTGAACTGGTACCAGTGGAGGCCAGGTTAGGGAATCTAAGTATCTCTTTGATTTGATCACTTGCCCTTCCCCCAACACTCATTTAACCTCCTTAATTTTCTTCTTTCCTTTAATCTCAATAATTCCACCACTTATATTTATTTTACAATTTCTTCAGTATGTGAATATTCACTTTTGGGCAAAGGATCTCTATTTTAGTAATGCTGTTTTTTAAAAAAAATTTTTTTTAAGATTTTTTTTTTTGATGTGGACCATTTTTTAAAAGTCTTTATTAAATTTGTTACAATATTGCTTGTGTTTTTGGCTTTTTGGCTGTGGCTGGGATCTTACTTAGCTCCTCAACCAGGGATCAAACCTGCACCCCCTGCAATGGAAGGCAAAGTCTTAATCACTTGACCCAGTAATGCTGCTGTTTAATTCAGAGAAAGTTTCCTTCACTCATAACTTGATAGTGTAAGAGCAAGATGAAGTACAGTAAAACTATATAGGCTTATTATTTATGTATAAGATATAGGTTATTTGTGTTTAGATTTGTTATTTACTCTGACATAAACTGTGTCTGATTATTATGCCTGGCATGTAATAAGGGCTCAATAAATGTACTGAAGGGAAGAATATTGACATACTATTATTTCAATTCTAAGGACTTAAAACTACGACAACTAAGAAATGTCATATACATTGCTTTAAATGGCTGAACCATTAAAGTACACAGATAACGTCCATAAGGCCACTCTCATACCAATACATATTAGCTCTTAAACTAAAAGGCATAGCATCCAGCTGAAGAAGACAGTGAATACTCTGCTCATATGATGGGTTGAGTCGAATAGTTTCACAGGGCTGTTTCCTAAAGATCAATACTTGAAGAAAATTCCTGTGTACTGCCGTAAAATTTCAAAGACTTTTCCTGGAGGGGAAGGGTTTCTTTGAGATTACTTCCACTGGTGTTCTGGGCATTAAAATGATTTAGATTACAATACCTAAAAAAGAAAGAAAGAAAGGTTTTTTTTTAAGGCCAGATGTAGATGACTTGATAAATCATTTGCTTTCTCTCCGTGCTTGTCTCCCTTTTATTACAGTCCCATAGACACTGGCACAACGGTGATGATTATTTAAGAGCCCTGCTCCCCAGAAAAGTCTGGATAAAACGACAAAGGGAGTTTTAGGACATGTGACCGTGTCTCACAAGGACCTTTAGGTGGTGCTGTTTTACAGTCTGCCATGAGTCTGATGGTGAGAAACGTGGAAGTCTGGAATTATCAACTTTGTAGATTTAATGGCGGCAGGATTGGAAAGATTTACTTCAGTCGTGTCCGACTCTCTGCAACCTTACGGTCTGTAGTCCACTAGGCTCCTCTGTCCGTGAGATTTCTCAGGCAAGAATCCTGGAGTGGGTTGCCATTTCCTTCTCCAGGGGATCTTTCTGACCAAGGATTGAACTCACGTCTCTTATGTCTCCTGCATTGGCAGGTGGGTTCTTGACCACTAGTGCCACTTGAGAGTGGTCAGATGCACTAGGGGTTTTTAAATTTAGCACTGAGACTGTGTGGAAAACACCACTATTGAAGAAAAAAATCTACAAATGTGTTTCTAAACTATGTCCCCTTATCCCTGACTTATGCAAAATCTGGATTCCCCATCTTCTAAATGCCAGACAGTAAGCCAGGGCCCAGTACTCACCCTAACTTACCAAATTCTCACTACAACCTGGGAAGGATGGAACCATTCCCATTTCACAGGCAAAAAAGACTGATGTTTTAAGAGGTTACATAACTTGCTTAGGTTCACATGAGTAAGAGTTGACAGAGCTTAGGTTTGAAACCAGAACTCTCTGAGTCCTGACTGTTTTCCTCTATAGCATGCTGCCTCTGAAGACCAATTGTTTCGTCAACATTTTGAAGAAGCTCTAGGAGGAGAGGAATTTCAGGATGTTTTATTCACTGCTGTATGCCTACTGCTTTGACCAGTGCCTGGTACATGTTGTTGGTTAGTTGCTAAGTCATGCTCCATCCTTTTGCGAACCCATGGACTGTAGCCAGCCAGGCTCCTGTCTATGGGATTTCCCAGGCAAGAATATTGGAGTGGGCTGCCATTTCCTCCTCCAGGGTACATATCAGATGTCCAATAAATATTGGTTGAATGAACAAATGAATAAGAACTATAAGTTCAATTTTATCAAAGACACATAAGTCTCTGAGGTTAGGCTTTTTTTTAATTTGTGAAGGTTTCTAATGCTAACTTTGCCTTCTTTCCCTTCTCAACATTGCTAAAAATACCTGTAAGAAAAGGATATGCTTTGAATAACTAGTCCTTTGTCTCTGATTTAGGTCTCTTTTGCTAATTGTTACAGGTTATATACAAAAGATTACTGGTATCATTAACAAATTAAGCACAATGATATTAACTTTATGTGTTTTACAATATTAGAGGGATGATGGTGTCAAGTTGTAATAATAATTACCCTTCTATTTTCCCCTGCTATAAACATGTGTGTGTGCACTCTAAGTCAGTTCAGTCATGTCCAACTCTGCAACCCCATGGACTGTAGCCTGCCAGGCTCCTCTGTCCATGGGATTCTCCAGGCAAGAATACTGGAGTGGGTTACCATGCCCTCCTCCAGGGGATCTTCTCAACCCAGGGATTGAATCCATGTCTTTTATGTCTCCTGCATTGGCAGGGGAGTTCTTTACCACTAGTTCCACCTGGGAAGCCCAATAAACATCTATAATATCCTTTATTAATATCTTAGCATCTGATGTAGGATGCATATTTATATTAAGGTCTATAGTGATATTCCTATAATACTTTCCAGCAAGGGAAAACATTTCATCCACCTACTTCCTTCAGCCCCAACCTGGAGAGCCTCAGATGTTCATGTCACTATTTCAGATGTGATTGAAGAGGACTCTAATACAGACAGAGGCAGGAAACTGTTTGCTTTTGTTTCTTCTTAGAAACAGAAGGTACACCTGGTCTGGCACTCTGGAATATTCCTAACTATACTTAGCTAGGGCTTCCCTGGTATCTCAGAGGTAAAGAATTCCTCTGCCAATGCAGAAGATACAGGTTCGATCTCCTTGGGTTGGGAAGATCCTCTGTAGAGGGAAATAGCAACCCACTCCAGTATTCTTGCCCGGGAAATCCCACAGACTGAGGAGCCTGGTGGGCTATAGTCCATGGAATTGCAAGAGTTGGACATGACTTAGCGACTAAACAGCAGCATACCCAGTTAAGTGATTTTCCACTGACCTCAACAAGATTAGTTTGGTTCTAGGACTTACACTAGGATTGTAGCACAGTAATATAAACTTGATGATGGGGTGCCCTTGTATGCTAACACAGACCTAATTCCACTTGTATGTTAGTGAGGGTGCTGTTTCATCATTAATCCAGTGGCCTCAGAATCTTTGGGACAAGAATAGCTTGGGACCCTCCCTGATACTTGGGACTGACATTGATAGATTTATCACCAATATCTGGCTCTGACCAGATATACCTTTGGGTTTGGTAAGAGCTAGATTGTGTTTGGAAGTGTATTGAGATAAAACATCATCTCTCTCATAAATAATGCTTCAATAATACCATCCCTGGGATATCTGTGTTTTCTCCTGTTTCCATCCTTATTGTTTGTTGTTGTTTAGTTGCTAAGTCATGTCTGATCCTTTTGCGACCCCGTAAACTGTAGCCCACCAGGCTCCTCTGTCCATAGGACTGTCCAGGCAAGAATACTAAAGTAGGTTGCCATTTCCTACTCCAGGGGGGTCTTTCTGACCCAGGGATCGAACCCTTGTTTCCTTTTTGGCAGGTGGGTTCTTTACCACCAAGCCACCAGGGAAGTCCCTTATTTTTTGCCAGTGTTTGACAAAAGCAATCAGTATAGAAATAAGCTGGAATCCTGCACTTCTCACTGCAGACACTGATCTAATCACTTATATTCCATACCGTTTCTCGCTTAATGCTTTTGGTTTGGCCTCTCCAGTCCCAACTGGGAATAGATACCCAAGGCAATGTGTTCCTTTGAACTAATGTAGTTGGTTCTAGCTATTTAATCTCTATGAGCAAATTTCTCAGACTCTCCTTTCTTTTGAAATGAGACAAGCATTGTTTTCTTGTGGAGGCTGATCAACAGGTGGTGCTGAGTACAGTTACCTGAGCTGAAGGGACAGTCTCCATCCCCATAGAGTTAAGGGGTCATCAGAGCAGGAAGAGGGCTCCTCCATGGCACTTAGAAGCAGCATAATTTACTCAATTAGGTTTTCACTTCAGTGTTCTCATGTATTCAGTTCAGTTCAGTCAATCAATCATGTCCATGGACTGACACTCAGTTGCTCTTTGTGACCCCATGGACTGCAGCACGTCAGGCTTTCCTGTCTATCACCAACTCCCGGGGCTTGCTCAAACTTAAGTCCATTGAGT
The DNA here is from genome assembly GCF_029407905.1 of Bubalus kerabau. Classification (NCBI taxonomy): domain Eukaryota; kingdom Metazoa; phylum Chordata; class Mammalia; order Artiodactyla; family Bovidae; genus Bubalus; species Bubalus kerabau. Next base: position 28,204,327 of record NC_073624.1, read on the forward strand.
TGGTGATGCCATCCAATCATCTCATCCTCTGTTGTCCCCTTCTCCTCCTGCCTTTAATCTTTCCCAGCATCAGGATCTTTTCCAATGAGTCAGTTCTTCACATCCGGTGGCCAAAGTATTGGAGTTTCAGCTTCAGCATCAGTCCTTCCAATGAATATTCAGGACTGATTTCCTTTAGGATGGACTGGTTAGATCTCCTTGCAGCCCAAGGGACTCTCAAGAGTCTTATCCAACACCACAGTTCTTATGTATAGAGTGATAAGATCAGAGAGGTGAACAAACATGCTGCTTAAGACAGAAATGCTCAACATATGGAAAATTAATTTCTTCTCATCCTGGTTTGTTTCATCCTCTCTTTGTTTCCTTCCCTCATAAAGGATGCAAGATAAAATAAAGCATACAGGAGATGGAGAAGATTTGGTAAGAATCCGATTTCTTTCTAAATAAGCCCTACATTGGGGCTTCCTTGATGGCTCAGTGGTAAAGACTCTACCTGCAATGCAGGAGCCGCAGGAGACATACGTGGGATTGGGGAGATCCCTGGAGGAGGGTATGGCAACTCACTCCAGTATTCTTGCCTGGAGAATGCCATGGACAGAGGAGCCTGGCAGGCTATAGTCCATAGTGTTGCAAAGAGTCGGACATGACTGAAGTGACTTAGCACACATGCACAAGCCCTGCCTACATTATCTCTTAGTCCTTTTCATCTCTGGTTCCTCCGATCTCTGGTGCTTTGTATATTTTTATTCCTGCCTCCTTCTCTGAACCTGCTGTAGCATCTCTCACTTTATAGTAACTCACTTGCTCAGCAATCACAGAAGAATAATCACACTTAAATATTTTGAGTGCTAGATGCTAGCTCCATGTAGACCAGTACTTTGCTTTCTTCAATTTTATTTTTCAAGTGCTTGGAACAATGCTTAACACATTGGTTGAATGAATGGATGAATGAATAAATGTGTGAGTCAGTCCCAGAGCTAATAGAGTTTTGGTTCCCATGCTAGTGCTACTTGAATTTAGCCCACAGTCATGGTCATCCTGGCCATATCTCAGTATGAGTCTAGGTGAAAAATAAACAGGAGAAAGAAGAGAGCATAAGGCAACACATGAGGCCATTATTATTATTATTGCTAACATTTTTGAGTATTTACTTATCCTCACAATAACCTTATGGCACAGTTACCATTCTTGTGGTTTCCTTTTGACGAAGAAGAAACTGAGGCTTGGCAAGGTTAAGCAACTTGCCGAGGTTTGTGCAGCTAAGCTGTGGGACTGGATTCAACTGGGCTGAATCTAAAGATTGGTGTTTTTTTTCAACTTTATTGACATATATTTTTTAAATTAAGATATAGTTGCTTTACAATGTTGTGTTAGTTTCTGTGGTACAAAAAAGTGAATCAGTTATATGTATATATATATATATCCCCTCCCACCCCAACCCGTCCCACCCCTCTAGGTCATCACAGAGCACCGCGCTGAGCTCCCTGTGCTATACAACAGGTTCCCACTAGCTATCTATTCTACACATGGTGGTGTATATATGTAAATTCCATTCTCTCGATTCAGCCTGCCCTTGCCTTCCTCACCGTGTGTCTGCTTGTCCATTCTCTATGTCTGTCTCTATTCTTGCCCTGCAAATAGGTTCATCTCTACCATTTTTCTAGATTCCACATTTATGTGTTAAGATACGATTTTGTTTCTCTTTCTGACTTACTCCACTCTGTATGACAAACTTGAGGTCCGTGCACATCTCGACAAATGACCCAAACTACTTTTTGAAACACAGGTCAAATCTTACAGTGGGAGAGTACGTGAAATTGAGACCCAAAACAGGTTTGTGAGAATTAGCTGATGGGCGGCACTCATGTATTTGGAGGCAGTGGCCAGAGGGGAACGAAGCCTTGCCTTCAGTTTCAGTTTTTATTGCCGACTCTGTTTTGCTGCAAAGACGGGGACATTGCTGTTGAATCCTTCTGCAAGAATCTGACTTTCTAATGTGGTGGTCAATCTAAGAACCAGGTAGGCATTTTTAAGGAGATTTTACAGTACAGAGGGTCACTTTGATAACATATACTTTGGAAGGTAAGAAATTTTAAAATTCAGGAAGCCCTTAAGACTTTTCTTTTTTGTTTGTTTTTTTTTTATTTTTGTCATTAATTCTGTCTTGCATGAGGTCTCAGTGCTTCTCTTATGCTGGACCATAGGCCCCATGATAGTGAGGGCATAGGTGGCAAGGAACATTGACTGACTTCATGTCCTTCATGTCCACATCCCATGACTGATGCTCCAAAAGAGATTTATTAGAGGAATAAAAGAATGATTCAGGCAAGGAATAAGTGGCACTAGATGAGAGACTAAATGACTAAATAGATAAATGAATAGAAAGAAATGAGGAAAATAGACATATTTAGTTCCTGCAACATGGAAGACATTGTGCTTGGTCTTTTATCAAAATTCACCTCCCCAGAAAGCCCACAAAAGGTTGGAATTATTGTCCTTATTTTACATGCGTGAAGACAGAGGCTCAGAGAGGTGAGGCACTTTGCTCAAAAGCACACAGCCATCCAAGAAGACATCACTGAGAGAGAGAGACAGGCTGGCAATGGATGGATGGTAGATGATACATATTAAGCCACTTGAATGGTCTCAGGTGACTGGCTAAATGATTTTGCACAGTTTGTTATTGACCTTGAAATGGTCACTGCTGATTTAAAGGCCTGAATGGAATCCAAATCTTAAGCCTCATTAGATTTCTAGCTATTTGTTTAATGATATTTGCTTTTAATGATAATGACTCATTCATTCTTATTATCGATATGGTTATTTCTAATTCTAAAATGGCACTGTATGTTGGAGGAAAAATATCTTGTTTTAGAGTTGAGCAAAGAACTTTTTATTATAAGGACTGATGGAAAAAGTGAGGTCTAAATGGAAATTTCTTGCTCTGAATATCTGTTAAATTTCTCTAATATGCTAATTTGTCCAGTCATGGAATACAAGATTCCCATTGGCTCAGTGATGGCTCCCAGATCAATATTTCATGGACTCAGAAATTGTTCATCTTACCACACACTTACTTACCTTTGTGAAACACTCCAGAATCCCAGGACGTTCAACAATGTTAATGATGCCAAGAAGAAGAAGAAGTTTTCTAAATTGCCTTTGTTTAATGTGTTTGGAAACCAATTGCCTGTTTGGAACAAATGTAATTGTTATTCAACTGCAGAGTTGTAAGTTTCTGTGAATATTTTATCATTCCACAATTCATAGAGTTTTATTCGCTTGAATAATATCTACAGAGCAAAAAAGCACATCTGAAACTCAGAGTTAAAATTCATTTAATTCTGTAATTAACAGTAAAATAATAAGCAAAGCATGCCAAATGTTTTGAAGGTCAAAAAACTTGATTTCTATAGCACAATATAGGTATCAGAAGAACCTGATTATGCTTCTAATTTGCAAGAATCACATGTTTTATTTATTCTTATATGTTTAATATATAGAGCAGTGCTTTGCACCCCCACAGGGATTGTTTGGTAAAATACATTGAATGTATTAAAAATATTTGTCATCACCAGATAGCCCATTGCATGTGCTAATTGTAAGGTTGTGAATGTGAAGGTCACTCACTTGTGTCTGACCCTGTGATCCCATGGACTGTAGCCTGCCAAGCTCCTCTGTCCACGCACTTCTTCAGCCAAGAATACTGGAGTGGGTAGCCATTCCCTTCTTCTGGGGATCTTCCCAACCCAGGGATTGAACCCAGGTCTCTTGCATTGTAGGTGGATTCTTTACTGTCTTAGCCAGAAGGGAAGCCCAAGAATACTGGAGTGGGTAGACTATCCCTTTTCCAGGGGATCTTCTCGACCCAGGGATTAAACTGGGATCTCCTGCATTGCAGGAGGATTCTTTACCAGCTAAGCTACCAGGGAAGCCCAATTGTAAGGTTAGTGAGATAATACATGTAGATGCCAGATGTTACTTTATTTTGATAACCGAGATAGAATAAATCCAGTGTTACTTTAATACCACAGACCCTATTGGTCATATTGCAGTCTGTGGTTCATGTGAAGATTTTCTTTTAACCTGATGAGAATTCCTCAATTTAATACCCTTAAGTAAGGAATCTTCACCTCCTTCTGATGTCACACTGAGTATGTGCTGTGCTGTGCTAAGTTGCTTCAGTCATGTTTGACTCTGTAACCCCATGGATAGAGGAGCCTGGCGGACTACAGTCCATGGGATCGCAGAGTCAGACTGTAGTCCTCCAGGCTCCTTTGTCCATGGAATTCTGCAGGCAAGAATACTGGAGTGGGTTGCCATTTCCTCCTCCAGGGGATCTTCCTGATGCAGGGAACGAACCCGCATCTCTTATATCTCCTGCACTGGCAGGCAGGTTCTTTACCACTAGCATCATCTGGGAAGCCCCAAACTGAGTATATAGGAAATTAATTAGAGTTCAAGGTCATTGCTTTTACTACGCTCCTAAGTTGTGACTTTTGCTTTGGATCTTTGCTAGAACTCTATTTTCATACCTAAATCTATATATCTGTATCCATATTATCACTATGACTTACACACACACTCAATTTTTCTTCAGTGGGTGTTTAAATTTAATATTGAATATATTCTATGAAATATAATGTATTCTATCGTATACATTATACATGTAGCACTTATTTTTATGCACTACTTTTAAAAACAGCAGTAGGATCTTAGTAGTAATAATATATCATAGATATATAGTATTATGGAAGTTTAAAAGATTACTTAAAAGGCAAAATCTACCTTCAGAGAGAGAATTTAAATTCAATTGCAGTTCTGAATGGGCAAAATAGTCAATTCAGTTCAGTCACTCAGTCATGTTCGACTGTTTGCGACTCCATGGACAGCAGCACACCAGACTTCCCTGTCCGTCACCAACTCCCAGAGCTTGCTCAAACTTATGTCCATCCAGTCAGTGATGCCATCCAACCATCTCATCCTCTGTTGTTCCCTTCTCCTCCTGCCTTCAATCTTTCCCAGCATCAGGGTCTTTTCCAATGAGTCAGTTCTTCCCATCAGGTGGCCACCCCACAAAATATTATGCATTATGAGACTAGGAAGAAATCATCTCTGAATAGTCAGCTTCTACACTGGGTTGTGAACAATCCGTTTACGTTCCAACTGACTTGATCTTCAGTGTCATCTCTGGCACATGGGTTATAAGTTGCTTCCTTAACTAGTATATGGTTTTTGGCTCTCTCTTGACAGTGTATACTTTTAAATGGGGTTTGAATTAAATGCTTTGTTCAAGGTTGATAGTCAGCAAGTGCACAAGCATGACAGCTGTGAAGAATTGTGCCATTTCCCACTTAAAGCTGCTGCTCTTCTGTCATTTAACTTCCCAATGACTATTATTATGGATCAACCATGAAAATTATCTTGTGTCCATTATAGTCTAGGACCTATAATGAAATCTGGTATTGAGTTTAAAGCTATTTTGTAAGTTCTACTTCCCCATTTTATTAATTTGTGTTCCATTACAATAGAAATTTATGGTTTTATTGCTACATTGGCATGCTGCCTTTATCTGATATTTAGGAGAAGTTTCACTGAATGTCTGTGTCTGTCTATTGGGTATTTTGTAACCCTTTTAATGCGTGTGTGTGTGTGTGTGTGTGTGTGTGTGTTTAGAAACTAAACATTTGATTGTACCTGAATGGGGGAGTCAGGGTAGAGGTCAAGGTAAGTTGAGATAGCATCACACTTATTTTCAGGAAGAACTAAACCATCCTGCTAAGCCTATTCAAACAGCCCCATTTCCTTATTTCTCATGAATTAATATCCCAATCATATTTCTGTCCTTTTCATTTCACATCAGCACTTTGCATGTCATGCGATTATACCATTTTATCACCGTGTTTCTCTGGCTAGAGTAAGAGGAGTTTGCACAGAGTAGGCAAAGCCTCAGAATTAACATGACATTAATTCTTCTTGGAGCATGAATTTTACTCCATAATAAGTAATTGAAAAGACTATCTTTATTCCATAACAAAGTCAGATGAGGGAGAAGAATACAAATTTTGTAAGATCTGTAAAGGTAAAACATAATATTTCTAAGAAATTGTGCAATTACAGCAAATACCAGACTATCAGGGCTTCCTAGGTGGCGCTAATGGTAAAGAATCTGCCTGCCAGTACAGGAGAGATAAGAGACAGGGGTTTGATCCCTGGGTCAGGAAGATCCCCTGGAGAAAGAAGGGCATGGGAACCTACTCCAGTATTCTTGCCTGGAGAATCCCATGGACAGAGGTGCCCGGCGGGCTATAGTTCATAAGGTCACAAAGAGTTCGACACAACTGAGAGACTGAGCATGCACACACGCGCCTGGTGTGGGGTTAGTGTGCGTGCATCTCTCTCATTGGGGGTGCTGGGGTGGGCACACAAGAGAAACAGCGTCACCTGGTATTATATGCATGGGGCTGACAGGAGGATGTAGTACTTGAAAAGTTAGAGAAAGGCAGTGGAAATTTACAAATAACACAAGATATTTTGTGACTGGAATTATTTAAAAAATAAAAGAGAACCACACCGCCTAGTCAAGCTCCTGATAATACTCCTTTATTCTTTTAAAATTTTTATTGGGGTATAGTTGATTTACAATGTTTCTTAGCTTCTGCTGAACAGGAAAGTGAATCGGTTATACATATGCATATATCTACTCCGTTTTTAGATTCTCTTCCCAAACAGGCCATTACAGAGTATTGAGTAGACTTCCCTGTGCTATACAGTAGGTTCTTATTACTTTTCTATTTTATATATAGGAGTATTCTTTCTAAAATATGATTTTTAATGTTCATCTTTCTTCCTAATGCTGATCTCATTCTGGTTCCATAGTTTTGCCTTTCCTTCTCTAGGGGATCTTCCCAACTCTGAGATGGAACCCGGGTCTCCTGCATTGCAGGCAGATTCTTTACCTGAGTCCCTAGGGAAGCCTTTGATTGTGTAGCTAATTTACATGGTGCACTTCATGGTCAAGAAAACCATCACCTGAATTGATTACATGGAGCAAGCACTAGCATCAAGTTGGAGAGGGAGATTCTTTGTGAAGCTTAACTTTGCTTTATATATGAGATTACATGTCTATGTGTGCTCTTTAGATGCTGCTAAGTCACTTCAATTGTGTCCGATTCTGTGCAACCCCATAGACGGTAGCCCACCAGGCTCCCCCGTCCCTGGGATTCTCCAGGCAAGAACACTGGAGTGGGTTGCCATTTCCTTCTCCAATGCATGAAAGTGAAAAGTTAAAGTGAAGTCGCTCAGTCGTATCTGACTCTTAGAGACCTCATGGACTGCAGCCTACCAGGCTCCTCCGTCCATGTCCATGGGATTATCCAGGCAAGAGTACTGGAGTGGGGTGCCATTGCCTTCTCCTCTTTAAAGGTAGCATTGCCTATAGAAAGATATAGAAAAAAATACAGAAAAGCATTGCTGGAATCAGAGAGACTTTTGAAGTCTATTATTTAATAGTTTGATTGTTGAGGATTTGCCCAAATGGATGGCTTCAGCCTTGGTTTCTCCTCTCTAAAATGATAGCAGTACCCCCTCTCACTGAGCTGGTATGAAAAAAAAAGAGATAATAGATGTTGAGGGTTGGACACAGAGAGGGTAACCCCATAAGCATTAGGCTATCCTTTCTTGCACCTCACTTGAGAGGTGCTCATACAAACTCATGGAGCCTGAGCCTGATCTTGAGCCCATCTCCTGTCAGATATTTCTTCATGTTCTGTGTGCCTTTTTTTTTTTTTTTTATCATTATCCCAGGACTGGTTGTAAAATGTTCCATTTAACATTGTCAGTTGACTCAGCTCTTAGGTACTATAACTTTATTTTAGTAGCTTATAAACTTTTATTGTCGTAATTCACATTTGTGCCATTTTTCATCTGACATTTCTAGTAGCTGATTGAAATCAGGAGCATCCTTGCAAAAGGAGACAAAGTGAAGGCTTTAGGTCTCGAATGGAACTAACGAGACTTCTCTAGGTCTTAGTTGGGGTGGACAGGAAGGTTAACAACATGAGAAAAAAATAGCCACATGAAGAGTCTGGGGGATGACAAAGTGCTGTTTGTTAATGCTGACAGTTAAGCCTTGGTGACGTATTTTGATATTGTAACCAGCTTGTTAGTAATGAGTGTTAGACTACTGACTAGAAGAACACTCACAAAATATTTGGCATTATTCACCATCCCCCTAAATCATCTCTCACTCAGCTAGATTTAATTGTTCATTTGAAAATCATTTAAGAAATTTTTATGTACCAGGAAATGGGCATTCCATCGCTTAAGCAAAGGAGCTCATGGATTAGTAACATGAAACATACAAACAGATACACCACATACCTTGTTTTATTGCACTTCACAGATCTTGCATTTTTTACAAACTGAAGGTTTGTGGCAACTCTTGTCAAGCAAGACTACCAGTGCCATTTTTCCAACAGATTTTTTTTTTTTTGGCCACACTATGTGGTGTGTGGGATCTTAGTTCCCCAACCACGGGAACTACAGGCCCCCAGCCGTGGAAATGCAGAGTCCTAACCAGTGGACTACCAGGAAACTTCCCCCAAACAGAATCCTTTTTAAATTAAGGTATGTACATTGTTTTTTTTAGACATATGTTACTGGGCACTTAGTAGACTTACAGTGTAAACATGTTTTATGCTATACCATCTTAATAGACAATATAGTATCTTAATATACAATGTCTTTTATACATACTGTCTTAATAGACTGTATAGTGTAAACAGCACTCTTATATACACTGGGAAAGGAAAAAAATTCACGTGACTTGCTTTATGGCTATAGTTGCTTTACAAACCTACAGTGTCTCTGAGGTATGCCAGTAATTATTCTCGAACATTCGACTTTATAGGCACTAAATAAAATGTTTCTGTTTATCTTAAATTATCATGGTCATTTTAGAGATAAAAGGACCATAGACTTATCTAAACTAGTTCTTGTATTTTATTAATGAAAAGATGAAGGCACAGAGAGGTAAAGGGAAACTTCACTCAGTAGAACCCTCATTTTCTTTTTTATTTTGAGCTTTTTGTTTCTCTTTTTCTTAAATATTTATTTGTTTGACTGCATCGGTCTTAGTTGTGGCCTGTAGGTTTAGTTGCCCTGCAGCCTGTGGGATCTTACTTCTCTAACTAGGGATCAAATCTGTGCCCCCTGCATTGCAAGGCAGATTCTTAACCACTGGACCAGGAGGGAATTTCCAGAACCTTCATTTCTTACTCTTAAAACTGCACAACTATAGCTCCCTATTGGTGCTAATGTAATGATTAATTATGATTTTCCTTAGCATCTTGTCAACAGTCTAAAAACATCTGGGCAGCAGTCTTTGAAATAGCTTGCTCCAAATAACATCCAAAATATCTAAGATGGTATCTCCACCTAAATCCTGGGATTGATATTCAACTTATTATGAGACTTAAATAATTTACACTACATTTAAGGTTTTAGGACTGGGCTTGAGAAATACATATAGTGACCCACACATGCTATGATGCTGTAAACAGCACAAAACTGCTGATGTGAAAGAAAATACTTTATTCCTATTGCATGTTATGCCCTGTGATGTGAAGCCTAACATTTCATGTAATGCCTTTGTATCTTGAGTGTCACAGAGCCCTAAAGGCCTGACCACACATTTCCCTGCTTCATCAGATATGTTCCCAACCCAGGGGGATAGTGTCCCCTCCAGCTAGTTCACTATCAGCCAGACCAGCTACACTCCAACTGGTCCTCAACAGATTTCACTTCTTACCAGGCCTTCACCATTATTCAGCCCAGCAGTCACATCCTCGTATGGGAAGCAGAGATCACATCACTGTTTGTTGCTCTAAGTCTGTTCCTCACAGACCCTGCTTGTATTCTCTCTTCCTGAGTGCAGTCCCATAGGGCCGGGCACAGCATGCTCTTGTACCCTAACATGAGCACAGGTGATGGATAAACTGCCTTCAGTCTCATCTGCCCACATGTTCATCTTATGCTATTTAGGTAGCAGGATCCCTCTCTCACCAACATGGTGAATAAGGGGTGACTGGGATATGCCCCCATCCCAAAAATCAAGGTCAGTCCTAGACAGAAAGATGGTATTTGTTGTTGAGCTAATGCACAGTTACTGTTTTGTTTTTTTTTGGGGGGGGTGATGGTGGGGAAAGCCCTTCCCTATACCCCTCTAGCCAGCACCCAGAACCAGGTACCTCTGCTTCTAAACTACTATATCAGGGAGTGGAACTTGCATAAACCATCAGGCAAGAAGTAATGGGGGCACAGCATAGTCAGGGGACGTTGCATCCCAGAAGTGTAGTCTTCAGAAGTATTATAGGTGAACACGAGTTCTGGGAGCACCCGAAAGTCAAGTACACTTGAGACTGAAGGTTATAATCACACTGTATGATCAGAGTGTTGAAGAACTAGAAAATGGGGGTAGAGAACGTTCTCATGTCAGTCTGCTTCTCATCGTAACTTGGGTTTTAATGGGGCTCTTTAACAAAAGACTTTGGCAAAAATATGGAATGTAACTGTACTGTGCTCAGTTGTTTCAGTCATGTCCAACTCTTTGCAACACCATGGACTGTAGCCAGCCAGGCTCCTCTGTTCATGGGATTCTCCAGGCAGGGATACTGGAGTGGGGTTGCCATGCCCTCCTCCAGAAGATCTTCCTGACCCAGGGATTGAACTCGTGTCTCTCATGTCTCCTGCACTGGCAGTCAGGTTCTTTATCACTAGCGCCACCTGGGAATGTGACTGGAGGTAAGGAAATCCATATACATTCTCAGTTAGTAGATACTGCCTCTCAGTAAATCTGTTCCTTGAGCTTTCCTCAGTAAATCTGTTCCTCAGTAAATCAGATGGTAAAGACTCTGCCTGCAATGCAGGAGACCCAGTATCGATCCCTGGGTGGGGAAGATCCCCTGGAGAAGGAAATGGCAACTCACTCCAGTACTCTTGCCTGGAGAATGCCATGGACACAGGAGCCTGGTGGGCTACAGTCCATGGGTTCACAAAAAGTCAGACAGAATTGAGTGAGTAACACACTTTCACTGAGATGAGTAAATAGAAAAAAATCCATATGAGGGAAGAAATGTGATGATAATACATATTATTACTGTTGTTTACAAAATACCCCAACACAAAATGACAAAGGTTAAAATAATAATGATAAAATGAGAAACTCATACAGCAAATGTAAAAATAAAATAGCGGAAAAACTAATTTCAGGAAAAACTGAATTCAAAGGCAAAACCATGTCAAAGGGACATCGAGGATCTTTTTATATTGATAGAAAGCTCAATTCAAATGGCAGATATGTCAATGAAATATAATAAGGTAATGAAACATAAAAAAATCTGTTGGAAATGCAAAGAAAAACACAGATAAATAATTCTGCTGAATGATTACATCATAGTTTGATTCATTTTTTGATAGAGTAGGCAAAAAGGAAAATAATGTAGAGAATTAGAATAATGTAATTGGCACTTTGCTGTACACCTGAAATTAATGCAATACTGTAAATCAACTATACTTCAATAAAAAGGAATAATATGATTGGTGAGAGTTTAATTAAGATTACAATATTGTTGAGTACAAAGAAAAATGTTAGAGGACTTATAGAAGTTTAGATAACATTAATGACAACCCAAATTCCTGTAAATTGAAGATTCTGCTCCTAAATAACTAGCTGGTCAAAGAGGAAATGAAATTTACAATCACAATGTATTTAGAACATAAAGAAAATGAGAAAATTGCATTTACAAATTTAAGCATACAGATTTAAATCCTATTAAGAGACATTTAAAGGCACACTGTTTTCACTTTTAGAGTAAGAATAAGCATACGTGAATTAAACACTGAACATGAAAAATCAGAAAATAAAACAAATCTAAGGAAAGTAGGAGAGGAAGGAAATAGAATATAAAGTCAATATCTTAAAGTATATTAAACAGTTCTAAGAGCTGATTCATTGCAGGAAAATGTAACAACAACAACAAAAACTTGACAAATCCAATCAAAATATACAACAAAAGAATCAGACGATATAACAGTGTTAAGTTACGAGTATGCTAGGTTAGTGTCAAAAAATGTTCTGGAAACAGGATGATTATCTAGGAAAACGTTATTTGCCAAAATAGAACCTAGAAGAAATGAAAAATCTTAATGGGCAAGAAATAGCAGGGAAAGAAACATTGCAAAGAATGATACTCAAAGACACATTAGGTCTGAATGTACCTTTTCATTTTCATGGAAGAAGTGTCTTTCCTCCGGATCTTACAGAGCAAAAGATCATCAAGTATTGATGCTACTGAGGATTGTTTATCCCATGTAGTTAAGATGATTTAATATTGAAAAATCTATTAATTAAATATACTGTAATGTCAGGAGCAGTAAGAAAAATCAAAAGGTGATCTCAAGAACTGCTTAAGAAGCATTCAATAAAATTTAGCCTGCTTCATTTAAATCTTAGAGAACAAGAAACAGAAATGTTCTTATGATAACATCCTTTAAGATTCTCTTTATAAACCTATAAATATGCTTAATAGAAAATTAAGAAAAATTCCTATTAAGGTAATGAGAAAGATAAAATGTGACTGTATTCTGGTATTAACATTGCCCTGAAGTTCTGCGTCCTGATGAGGATGCAAAGCAGAGGAGTTAATATTGAAAATAAGGATGAAAATTATATTTATCTTAAGATTAGAGAATTCAGCTGTAAACTTAAAAGGATCAACTAAAATGCCCTCATAAATTTACTAAGAAAGTTTAAAAAGTTAGATGCAAGATGAAGACATAAACATAAATAATCTCCCTATATAATAGTGATTATCTCAGTGAGTTGTAATGAAGGAAAATGATTCAGTTCATAACAGCAAAAAGAAAAAGAGCATAAAATGCCAACAATAACTCTAAGAAATGTTCAGGATATATGCAAAGAAAAATTCTTACTAAACTGAATTTTTGAACACTAATAAATGAAAAATGTTACACACTTAGATGGAACACTAATTATAGTAAAAACTTTCTCCCCTAAAATTTGCTATTGACTTCTACTTATTTTTTTAAATAACAGGATTTGGGTAAAACTAATAAAATGACTTCAAAATTCATATGGAGGTATAAACCATAGGGAATATAATTTTTACATTTATTATATTTTTATAAGCGAATCACCACAAGAAGTATGATTAGTAATACCTGATATGCACTGCATGCATGCATGATTAGTTGCTCAGTCATGTTTGAATCTTTGCAACCCCATGGACTGTAGCCTGTCAGGCTCCTCTGTTCATGGGATTTTTCAGGCAAGAATACTGGAGTGGGTTGCCATTTTCTCCTCCGGGGATTTTCCTGACCTAGGGATCGAACCTGCATCTCCTGTGTCTTCTGAATTTGTAGGCAGGTTCTTTACCCATTGAGCCACTGGATGCATTATATATCATAAAACCATATAATTAAAAAGAGAGTGATACTAAGCTAAACTCAAGAGGGATTGGAAAGGAACAAGATGGAAAGAGATCCTTGAAACAATGCTAAGACCACCTGAGAACTAAGTCTGGTTCATTTATCCTGTAGTTGTGGAATATTTTGGGTTTAACTAATTTTTCTCAATATATATCAAATTATGTTGTGAAACTTGTTTATTTGAATCAAATAAGTGTTATCTTCACTTAATACAAAAATTAAGTCCACATGAATAAGTCTATTCTACTAGAATTCCATAGGGCTTCCCTGGTAGCTCAGTGGTAAAGAATCTGCCTGCAATGCAGGAGACCCACGTTGGGTTCACATCCCCTGGAGTAAGAAATGGCAACCAGCTCCAGTATTCTTGCCTGGAAAATCCCATGGACAGTGGAGCCTGGCGGGCTACAGTCCATGGGGTTGCAAAGAGTTGGACACGACTGGAGTGACTGAGCATGCAAAATTCCATAACCATAGATAAATGTGATGAAGTTAATCACAATGAAAAAGGTTGATAGATTTGATTATTAATATATATCAACAAAACACATGTAAAACACTCATCTATAAAATTAAATGTTTAGTTAAAACTGGGAAAATATTAGCAATAAATGGCAATGATATAATAATATCCCTTAAGTTTAAAGAACATGGAAAGCAATAAGAAAAAACACAGATAGACTAAAAGAAAAATGGGCAAAGAATATGATATGTCATTTTATGAAGAAAAAAAGCAATGTTCATCACATTAAAAATTTCAATTTCCTGTTCTTAAAAATACAAATTAAAGTAACAATGGAATATAATTTTTTGCTAATCAGATTGATGAAGATTAAAACAGTAATATGCTCAGGGCTGAAATTAATACATTGAGACAAGTATTATCCTATCATACTGGTGGCATAATTGATTAGCCTTTTAGAAAACAATTTGGCTTTACTTCTCAAGAGTCTTTAAAATATTTAACTTCATTGAAAGAGCAATCACATTTCCAAGATTCTAGTCTAAGGGGACAATCCTTATCTCATGTACTTTAAGATTATATAAAATATGCACACCTTGGTAATATTTATAGCATTAGAAAATGGGAAATTTTATAATATAAAACATTCCTCAAGAAGGAAAAGGCAAATTAATATATATTATACATGTATATAATATATATTAAAATTAAATCAATATATATCCCCATCCATGCAATAAAACATATCAAGTAATTATTAAAAGTAAGCTTTCTTTTTTCTTTCAGAGAAGAATTTCAAATGACATTGGACTATCTCTCAATATTTTTAAGGAAAGAACAAAAGGCAGGTACTTGATACAAATTTGTTTATTGAGCTTTCAGCAGGATTAATTCAGGCACTAATTTTGTTTAAAATAAATAACCATAGGGCTTCCCTGGTGGCTCAGTGGTAAAGAATTTGCCTGCCAATTCAAGAGAAATGGGTTTGATCCCTGATCCGGGACGATCCCACATGCTGTGGAGTAATTAAGCCTGAGTGCCACAACTATTGAGCCTGTGCTCTAGAGCATGGGAACCACAACTCCTGAGCCCATGGGCCACAGCTTTTTCTCCATTCCTTTATACTTTGAATTTATTTCATCATATATGGCAGAATAATAATATTTTAAAACATATATGGGCACCTTTATGGGAGAAAAATATTTTTAAACCACTTCATCAAACATACTTTTGAGGGTATTTGACTTCTAAAAATCGTTTCTGATTTATTATAAAAGACCAAAAATGGCTGGTTTTCCACTACAATCAACTCTTTTTCAGCAGTCAAAGTCTGGATGACAGCCTCGACATTGTAAGTTGCAAGTTATGTGCTATTTATGAACCTATCCTAAGATTTTATTTTGGAAATTATAATACCCCAAGTGACAATAACCAGTCGAGTCTGAACCCTTCAGTGACATTTCACTATGTTCTGTATTGAAATCCTAGGTTTACCCAATGCCTCAGGTATACATGACATTATTTTAAGTGCTAAAGCATATTGGGTGTTTTTTAAATTTTATTTATTTTTTAATTGGGGGAAAAGAGCTTTACAATTTTGTGTTGGTTTCTGCAGTACAACACACACTATATATAATATATATATATATATATAATGACAAGAATATTGTTTTTGATTTAAGGCAGATTTCAACTATCTCTTTTTGGAGGAAGAGGTAGTATTTTCTCTTTTTACTAACATTTCATTCTGAATGCTATGGAGCTGTGAAAATATTTAAAATTTTTTACTGAAGTATAGTTGATTTACAATGTTGTGTTAATTACCGATGTACAGCAAAGTGATTCAGTTGTACATGTAAATATACACTGTTTTGAAAATATTCTTTTTCATTATGATTTATCATAGGATATTGAGCATAGTTTTCTGTGCCATACAACAGGACTTGCTGCTTACCCATTCCACATATAAAAGCCTATATCTGCTAACCCCAATCTCCCGCTCCATCCCTCCCCTAAGCCCTCTCCTCCTTGGCAGCCAGAAGTCTGTTCTCTATGTCTGTGATTCTGTTTCTGTTTCATAGATTCATTTGTGTCATATTTCAGATTCCACATAAGTAATTTTATATGGTATTTATCTTTCTTTCTGACTTACTTCATTTAGTATGATAATCTCTATTTACATCCATGTTGTTCCAAAAGGCATTATTTCATTCTTCTTTATGACTAAGTAATATTTCATTCTATCACACACAGATGTTCAGTAATTACTGCCAGCTTCCCTGGTGCCTCAGATGGTAAGAATCCACCTGCAATGCAGGAGACCTGGGTTCGATACTTGGGTCAGGAAGATACCCTGGAGGAGGGAACAACATGGGAACCCACTCCAGTATTCTTGCCTGGAGAATTCCATGGACAGAGGAACCTGGTGGGCTACAGTCCATGTGGTCACAAAGAGTCAGACATGACTGGGTGACTCACATACACAATATTTCATTATATATATATATATACACCACATCTTCTTTATCCATTCATCTGTCAATGAACATTTAGGTTGTTTCCATGTCTTAGCTATTGTGAACCTAGGGGCACATCCATCTTTTTGAATTACAGTTTTGTCTGGGTATGTATCCAGGAGTGGGATCGCTGGATCATGTGGCAATTTTATTTTTAGTTTTCTGAGGAATCTCCACACTGTTTTCCATAGTGGCTGCACCAACTAACATTCCCATCAACCGTGCAAGAGGGTTCCCTTTTCTCTACCCTGCCTCCGGCATTTATTATTTGTGGACTTTTAAATGATGGCCATTCTGACTGGTGTGAGGTGGTACTTCATTGTAGTTTTGATTTGCGTCACTCTAACAATTAGCAGTGTTGAGCATCTTTTCAAGTAACTACTGGCCATCTGTATATCTTCTTTGGAGAAATGTCTATTTAGATCTCCTGCCCAATTTTGGATAGGGTTGTTTATTTTGTTGTTGAGTTGTATGAGCTGTTTATATATATTTTGGAAATTAAGCCCTTGTCGATCATATCATTTGCAAATATTTTCTCCCATTCTGTTGGTTGTATTTTCATTTTGTTTAGGGTTTCCTCTAGGGTGCAAAAGCTTGTAAGTTTGATTAGGTCCTATTTGTTTATTTTTGTCTTTATTTAAAAGTCAAAAGATCAGGAGATCAGTCCTGGGTGTTCATTGGAAGGACTGTTGTTGAAGCTGAAACTCCAATACTTGGCCACCTCATGAGAAGAGCTGACTTATTTGAAAAGACCCTGTCACTGGGAAAGATTGAGGGCAGGAGGAGAAGGGGACGACAGAGGATGAGATGGCTGGATGGCATCACGGACTTGATGGACATGGGTTTGGGTAGACTCCGGGAGTTGGTGATGGACAGGGAGGCTTGGTGTGCTGCAATTCATAGGGTAAGAAAGAGTTGGACACGACTGTGCAACTGAACTGAACTGAACTGAAAAGTCAAAAACCTTCCAGGGACGGGGGAGCCTGTTGGGCTGCTGTCTATGGGGTCGCACAGTGTCGGACATGACTGAAGCGACTTAGCAGCAGCAGCAGCAATGCCTTTTGAAATTTTTCAAAGACTTCAGTTGGGCACAGGGAGCAATTATTTCCTTCAAACTTTGTTAGATTTTTAAAAAAGTTATTTTATAATGGGAATGGTTTAGCAAACATCCAAAATGGTTGAGGCAAAACTGAAATGGGTTTTACACCTTACTTTATTTTAGGCACATCTATCACTTCACTGTCTGCTTTTGGCTTTGGAGCCAAGAAGTAGGCAATTAAAAAGATGTAACCATCATTCTCCAGGGTGTATGTGCTTCTGCATCTCGAGAAATAAACCCTATGCAGTAAAAAGAGCTTTCCAATCAGGAATCCACCACTATAGAGTTTGGGCAACTTGTATAGCTTTCTGAGCTCATTTCCTTCTTATCCGTGATGGGGCTACAAATACCTACCCCCAAAGAATTGTTGTGAAGATTTAATGAAATAATATCCTTGTGAAATGCATGTAGCAAGGTCTGCATATAACTGACACTTAATAAATGTTAATTTCTTTCCTTCCTCCTTTCAGTAACCTGATTTAAATGCTTCATTTGAGATTCATAGCTCTCCTACCTGAGTTAATTTTTAAAACACATTAATTTTCATGATACCTGAAGGAAATAATACCTAACAACTATATTCTAACTTTGGCTTTTCTACCATTTTTTTCATATTTATCTAATAACTACTCAAATTATTATTACCCTCAATTTACAGACAAGGAAACAGAGGCACAGAGAGGCTGAACTGTTTGCCTAAAGTCATGTAAAGGAGATAGAATAAGTATTTGTTGAATGAAGGGGTGGTTGGAGCTTGGGTCCTGAATCTATACATGCTTCATACTTTTTTCTCATAACAATGTCTGCATGGAGACTTAAATTTGCATTTCTACTTCTTGGGAATTGTGGATAAAAATGAAATCAGCTTGCTGTTTCCAGGAAGGGACACAGTGTCTTTCAAAACTGTAGAGAAATCTCTATGCATTGTTCACTTGAACTGCAGGAGAACAGGCCTGGGTACTATTTGGGATAACAAGCTTTCTTAGAAGGGTGAGTTCATTCTTTTGAAGAGCATTGGGAGGTAAAAACCCATCAAGATAGTGTGTTCTCATGATGATTTCAATGAATTATCATGGAAATGAGTTTTAGAAAAGAGGTAATGCTTTGTGATAATAGCCCGATAATGCCATTAGCTATGAACTCTAATTGTAATAGCATTAGTCAAATGAATATATCTGATATTAATTTGAGTGTCAAATATTTCTATAAGATTCTTCTTGTTAATTAAACATCAGCCTTGGTATTATTAATTCAGTATCTAGCCAGTACTTGCACATAGTAGGAACCTAATATGTTTTTGTGGACTGATTTAATAAATCCATCTCTAAGTGGAGCTATTTCAAAGAGTGAAATATTGAGTTTAAATAGCATCATGCCTATAGCAGGAACTGATTTTTGTCCCAAATCTGCCTGCTTGTACAGTCTGTTCACTCATTTGCAGCTTCAATTAGCTAATGGTGCAGACATTAATTTCAGAATTTGAGAAGAAAGCTTTCTCACTTTTTTGCATATTTATAAGAAAATAGCCTATAAGATTTACCCCAGAGTACTTAAAGTCATGAATAGAGTTTGTGCCTTTCTCCCTGTGTCTTGTGGTCTTTGCTGCTGCTGCTGCTGCTGGTAAATCGCTTCAGTTGTGTCGGACTCTGTGCGACCCCATAGACGGAAGCCCACCAGGCTCCCCTGTCCCTGGGATTCTCCAGGCAAGAACACTGGAGTGGGTTGCCAGTTGTGGTCTTTAGACCATTTTAAAATCTACTGGACAGTTTCATGACTGCCTTGAGCACCTGAATATTACTGGGTAGAATCATGCTTTAGGAGGTTTGAAATTGCCCTTCATGATCACCAGTGTCAACTACGTCTTCAACACTACCGCCCATCTTAACACTTTTCTTCTTTTTATTTACTTTTTGGCTGTGCTGGGTCTTCATTGATGCACACGAGCTTTCTCTAGTTGTGGTGCATGGGATTCTCATTGTGGTGGTGTCTCTTGTTGCAGAGCACAGGTTCTAGGCACATGGGTTCAGCAATTGTGGTGCATGCACTTAGATGCCCTGTGGCATGTGGAATCTGTCTGGACCAGGGACTGAACCTGTGTCCCCTGCATTGGGGGGCAGATTCTTAACCACTGGACCACCAGGGAAGTCCAACACTTCTCTTCTAAATCATCTTTTATAGCTCTCGAAATAACATTCTCCTATCTCCCGTTCTTCTTATTCTTCATTCTCATCCTATTTCCTTTTTGCTCTCAGGAATGGTTTGCTGCCTACTTTATGAAGAAAGTTGGGACCCTTGAAAGGAAGACTCCCGTATATTTCTAATACGAGAACTACACATCTGCTTGCACCTGCGCACCCACTCTCCTTTCTTCTGTTTTAGTAGAGGAAAGAAATATCCACCCTCTGATAAGAAGTCAATCTCCCTTTCTTTCGTGCATCTTTTTTTTTTGCTCACATATATTTCTTTCTTTTTTTAAAAACTTTTTATTTTTTATTGGAGTATAGCCCATTGATAACGTTCAGATAATTTCAGATGCACAACAAAGTGACTCAGCCATATGCATACGTGTATCCATTCTCCCCCATTCTCTTGCGTTTTTAATTTCTCCACTTGTACCAGATATTTTCATCTGTTAAACATGCTCCAGTATCTTTCAAGATTAAAAAAAAGTATCTTGAACTCACATCTCAGTTTCCCAGATAAAACACAGGACCCATAGTTAAATCTGATTTTGAGAACAACCTTGAAATAATTTTTAGAAGGAGCATGTCTTGAATATTGCACTGGTAACTTTATAAAGTATAATTTATGCAAAGTACATCCATAATATTGCATGGGATATATTTATTCTAAAAAAATTTTAGTTTACTTGAAATTCAGATGTAACTGGGTGTCATGTATTTGTATCTGCTAAACTTGGCAAATCTACTCACAGCTTCCTCCAGCCACCACTTTATTTTTTAAATCTTCAGAGAAAGTTCTTCAAGAGAGACACAGATGTATAGAACAGTCTTTTGGACTCTGTGGGAGAGGGAGAGGGTGGGATGATTTGGGGGAATGGCATGGAAACATGTATAATATCATATAAGAAACGAATCACCAGTCCAGGTTTGATATAGGATCCTTGGGGCTGATGCACTGGGATGACCAGGAGGGATGGTACGGGATAGGGAGGTGGGAGGGGGATTCAGGATGGGGAACACGTGTACGCCCATGCGGATTCATGTTGATGTGTGGCAGAACCAATACAATCAGATCAGATCTGATTAGTCGCTCAGTTGTGTCCGACTCTTTGTGACCCCATGAATCGCAGCACGCCAGGCCTCCCTGTCCATCACCAACTCCCGGAGTTCACTCAGATTCACGTCCATCGAGTCAGTGATGCCATCCAGCCATCTCATCCTCTGTCGTCCCCTTCTCCTCTTGCCCCCAATCCCTCCCAGCATCAGAGTCTTTTCCAATGAGTCAACTCTTCACATGAGGTGGCCAAAGTACTGGAGTTTCAGCTTTAGCATCATTCCTTCCAAAGAAATCCCAGGGCTGATCTCCTTCAGAATAGACTGGTTGGCCTTGCAGTCCAGGGGACTCTCAAGAGTCTTCTCCAACACCACGGTCAAAAGCATCAATTCTTCAGCGCTCAGCCTTCTTCACAGTCCAACTCTCACATCCATACATGACCACAGGAAAAACCATAGCCTTGACTAGATGAACCAATACAATATTGTGAAGTAAAAAAAAAAAAGTTGTTTTAAATGTGACGCTTTTATTTCCTCACTTAGTAGATATTTTTGACCCTGCTCCAATCTGGTTTTCTTTCCCTTTTCACTGCTGAAATGACTCTTGCTACAGTTGTTAGGGATCATAATGTTGCAAATCTAAGAATACTTTCCATTCTTCATTCTATTATTTGATCTCACAGTAGCATTTTTTTATACATAAACATATTGTTTATATAAAATATAGGGAATATAACGGAAAGGATTGCTCATTATCAAATGATGTTAATGACTATTTTGCTGCTGTTAAATAGAAATGTGTTCTATGCAGATATTTAATATCTGACTTCATTTACATCATCGAGCAGCATTTCTGAAACTAAAAGATTGATGAATTTTCCGAGTTTTATACTTTCTATTTCTTCTTTTTTTGACCATTCCTTACATTACTTGTTTGAGCTATTTCACCCTCAGAGCATCTTTAGAATTTTCTTTTTCATTTCTTACTGATCCTTGTTTTTTGTTAGACGTTTTATTTTGTATTGGAGTATAGCCGATTATCAATGTGGTGATAGTTTCAGATCTTTTAGTAGCATTTAACACAATTTACCATTTCCTATTTTCAATGAACACACAGCATGCAAACACACATGCACGCACATACATATACACGCATGAATGCATATATTTCCCCCTACCTCTCTGGCTGTCCTCTTCCTTCTCTAGCCGGCCATTTCTCCTCCACCCAACCTCTAATATCTAGGTCCTTCTCTCCTTTTCTTCTCATTCTTAATACTCACACTAGATAATTTTGTCCACTTCCTTGGATTCAAATGCTATTTTTTTTGCCACAGATTGTCATATTTATATATCTAACCCAGATCCTTTTTCTGAGCTCCAGGTATTTCCCTTTGGATGTCTCATAGATAGGTCAAACTTAATGTGTTAAAAAATGAACAGGTGATAAGTTTTTCAACCTATCTGTCTTCTAATGTTCTCCATTTGATATATAGAATCTTTGCCCACCCAGTTATCTCTTGGCAGAATCTGGAATACTTCCTTGACCCCACTTCTGTCTCCTGCATGCTACCACCTCCTAACTCAAAACCATCACTAAATACTGTTCTCCCTACCTCTAAAATCAAGCTTACATTCATCCATTTCTCTCCATCTGCCTACTTTGTCACTAGTTCATCATTACTAGACTTGCCTGAGTTTTACTTCAGTTGAACCCATCCTGCTTCTCCCAAGCCATGCTTCTTTCTTTTTCAAATTACACTGCATCCACAGTGATCTTAAAACACAAATAGATGTGACTTGCTTAATGCCTTTATAAATTCTTATTGCATACAGATTTTTTAAAATTAGAGGGAAACTGTTTTACAATGTTGTGTTGGTTTCTGCTATACAACAAGGTGAATCAGTCATAAGTATACATAGATCCCCTCCCTCTTAAGCCTCCCTCCCACCCACCCCATCCCATCCCTGTAGGTCATCACAGAGCACTGAGCTGAGCTTCCTGTGCTATACATCCACTTCCCACTATCTGTTTTACACGTGGTAGTGTATATATGTCAATGCTACACTCTCAATTGTCCCACCCTATCCTTCCCCCACTGTGTTCACAAGACCATTTTCTATGTCTGTATCTGTTTCTATGTGTCTCTATTCCTGCCCTGTAAATAGGTTCATCAACACCATTTTTCTAGATTCCATATATATTGCATACAGCTTTTTTTTTTTTTTTTTAAATCTGTAAGCCAAAGTTCCTGCATGATTTTACTCCTACTTTCTTGACCTGACTTCACGTGATTCTCCCTGAATATTTTCAGGCTACTGATCTTCTCTGAGCTCCTCTGATGCACCAGGTGACTCCTTACTTCTAGGCTTTGATATATGCCTGCTTCCCTGGTGGCTCAGTGGTAAAGAATCCACCAATGCAAGAGATGTGGGTTCCTGGGTTGAGAAGATCCCTTGGAGAAAGGCATGGCTACTCACTCCAGTACTCTTGCCTGGAGAATTCCATGGACAGAGGAGCCTGGCAGGCTATTGTCCATGGGGTCAAAAGGAGTTGGACATGACTGAGCGACTAACACTTTCACTTGTTATATATTCTCTCTACCAGAAATTCTTCACCCTTATTCTTACCAAGGCAAATACCATTCATCTTTCTAGAGTCAACTTCAACACTGCAGGCTGGAACACAGGTGTGTGTCTAACTCTATTTAGATGTGTAAGTTTGCCTTGCAAAGGGTGTACCACTAATGACATGGGTCCAGGAGGGCCAAGAAAAATCTCAGAACATAGCTTTATTTCATCTCATCCCAATCCAGTCCTAGAATTGAAGCTGACTAGGACACCTGTGCTCTGCGTTTATGGAACATATTCTTTCCTGAAGAATTATAAAAGTGCCAAACTAGAACATCATATCCATGATAATCCTAGCCCACTTGGGAAATGTTGAGATCCCACTCAAATTACAATAACAACCACCCAACAACACAAATCATTATTTTTTGTGTGCTTTTACTGATCTGGTGCTTTATATCTATTTCCTCTGGTCGTCCAAGATATCTTAGAAGTTGTTAGTGACACCATTTTAGAGAAGGAGAAATTGAGACTCAGAAAAATTAAGTAATGTGCAGTCAGGAGTGCAAAATTCTTTCTTCTGTCCCTCTCAGTTCTTCTGGCTGGTCTAACTAAGAATGAAACTGACCTGAGACAGATTGACAGGAGAAAATAAAACTGAATCTTGTCCTTACAAGGACCCGCCCCACCGCCTCCCCCCTCCCCGCCACACACACACACACACACACACACACGACAGGTTCAAAGAGAGAAAGATACAATGAGGTATATATGCCATCATGATGTAAGAAATGGGATAGGGACCTGGAGCTTCCAAAAAAGGAGGGTCATTCATAGGATGATAAGAAAGACAGTAGATATTTGATAACTATGTGATGTCCACCCTGCCATATAGATAAATATAATAACGTAATAGTATAAGAACCTTGTGGCTTCCTAGGTGGCTCAGTGGTAAAGAATCTGCCTGCCATTGTGGGAGATGTGGGTTTGATCCCTGGGTCAGGAAGATCCCCTGGAGAAGGGAAGGGCTACCCATGCCAGTATTTTTGCCTGGAGAATCCCATGGACAGAGAAGTCTGGTGGGCTGAAGTCTAGAGGGTTACAAAAAGTTGACACAACTGACAGACTGAGCACATAGGCCTAGATAAATATAGACCTTCAGTAATCAGATGTTTGCCCTGCCATCTTAGATACAATGTATCTCTGATGAAAACTCTTTTTTTTCTGGGGAAAACTTTCCATTCTAAATTTTTTCTAGGAAGCTAAGAGAGAGGCAATAGGGTCCCCACTGCCTTTCACTCAAAATAATCCACATGCAAAAGGAACTCATCTTGAGACCTGTTCTGAACCCCTAGAGCTAAAAACTTCACAGCTTATTAAGGGCAGAGTTGAGTTTGAACTCAAGTGCTCTGGCTTCAAATTCTGCCCTTTCTACCTCTCATCAGCCAACAGCACTGGATACTTGCTGTCCATGTTGGAAAGGTATTTTGAGCTTTGACCTGATACTGTTGTGAAAACTTAAGGTCTCAGGGACACGCTGAGGGTCTCTGTGGAGCCAAACGTTGAGGATGTAGAATAAATTGTTTCTGGGACCTATAATACCACTGGATGAGGGGGTCTCTGCACCTGATTCTGACTGAGGAAGAGCAGGGCTTGCTTGTGGAGCACTGGGGACCTGCCATATTATCCATGGGAATGGGGGCACTAAACTCCTATCAAATGTAGAATATGGCCTAGCTTCCCAGGTGGTGCTAGTGGTAAAGAATCTGCCGCCAATGCAGGAGATGCAAGGGGCACAGGTTCGATCCCTGGGTCAGGAAGATCCCCTGAGAAGGAAATGACAGCCCACTCCAGCATTCTTACTAGAAAATCCCAGGGACAGAGGAGCCTGGCAGGCAACAGTTGGACATGACTTAGCTTCTGAATAACAACAACATAGGTGAATTACTGCGTAGTGAGCTGCTTTTCCCCTCTGGGTCTGTCATTTTAAAACCCATATGAAGTTGGACCTTAGGCACTGACCTGAGTTTGAAGAAACCCATCTCTAAGAAAATAGGCGCGGACCTGTGAAATCCAGCTGAATAGCTTTCCAGATGCATAAATATTTTCTTCTTTCAAGTTTACTGCAACTGCAAATTCCCATTTCAAGAACAATTCAGTGATTCATGCCGACAAGGCTGTCAGTGGTCTCAATCATCAGAGATATTTATTTGAGAATTTTAAAAGATCACAGTTTTATTTTAAAATGGCTCTTCATGGGCGTTAAACTGCTACGTTCTCTGCCCCTTTGCTGAACTCCGAAGAGGAAGGACTAAGAGGGACAGGAAGATGTATACCTTGACCTCTTGATTCTGCCCAATTATCCTTTTTTTCTCTGAGACATTCTGCTTTGGATCTTTCAATCACCTCCACGTCCATAACTAAGATGTCACTTTTCACTGAATTCCCATTTTGTTATTTTTGTCAGAAGGTAAGCTTGTGCTCACGCATGTGAGAAAATTGATCTGGTTGCTAATGGCACAGAGTCGAAATAAGCAGTTTGACTGACTTCTTCACTCCCTTTTTATTAGCATTGCTACTTTTAGATAAACTATTCCTGAAATGATTAGTGTAGGAGGATGGGTTTAGTCTTGTATCTTCTCCTTTAAGGCACTTAGAGTTAGAGATCCCAGAAGCATCAGTTTTCTCACTTGTACTGAAAATGTCACTCTAACAGCTATCTGTCTGCACCGTCGAGTTTTGAGAAATCTTTTGAATTTACCGCATTCACACCATTCTCCATCACGGTGCTAAAAATGACTAATGCAGCTTGGAGACTGTGATAACTGATCATCTTTTCCAATCATACACTAACACTCACACACACACACTCACATACACACATGCTCTGCTGACATGAATCCTTAAAGATTTAAAATATCCTATATGCTAAATGGAATGTGGAGGCTTGTGGGATGCTTAAACATAGAGCTATAGAGTTCTTTTTCATGATGCTCAGTTCTGTCAAAGAAATTGGTCTGGTTGTTTGATTAAACAGACTGATCTTATTTCTAACTGAATGGGCCACTATGGCTTTATTCTATATTTAAAATAATTTCTAACATTAAAATGCTCAAATACATTATTTAACTTTATCTTCTCATCATCTCTGAGAACAGAGAAGGGCAGTGTTTCCTTTTTTTAAACATTCTTAACGAGATGGTGTCCTACCTGAAATCATGCAGATAGTCTAAGGATCACTCTCTTTTAGAGGCCCTAATTAGTCACCATAAGCCAGTTTAGGGTCACTAAAATCAAATCATCTAAATGAACTTCATTGCCTTTCTTGATGAATGCTAATCTGATGGCTAAAGTGACTATCACAAACTCAGATATATCTACTCCCAGAAAAAACTATGTGACAAAAGTCTGTGATGTCATTCTGGGAATGATGGAGAATCTTGTGGGCTCAATGATAGTAATTAGGTGAAGAGGCAGCTGATTATATCCAAAAGGGGAGGATTAGTTGATTACAATTAACTTACAGTGAGGTCTCTAGGAATTTTCCACAAGGCTCTGCTTTTGGTCCTGTCCAACTCAACAATTTTATCAATTACCTGAAAGAAATCTAGGACCTTGCTTACTAAATTTGCCAGTGACACAAAGCTGGTAAAGAAGTAAAGACCAGTAATTCACCAGATGACAGAATCAAGTTTTTAAACTGTCTGTTATTTAGAATGATGGGCTGACATTTATTAAGGATAAGAGATAAAGTCCTGCATTTAATTAGACAAAGAAATTGTGATAAGATGATTGGAACTGAACTGAGAGAAACTGCTAAAAATAAAAAAAGAAGCCTCAGGTTTTAATTGAATATAGGTGTGATGCAACTGCTGAAAAAGTAACTACAATCTCTGTTGGCATTCTATTAAAAATGCCAAGAGAAAGAGAGATTGAGAAGGTTGATAAAAGTAACATATCTATCTTGGATGTACCCATTTTGAGCCTTGTGATTGAGTCTGGAAATCATATTTTAAGAACGATACTGACAAATTGTTATCTATCCATCAAGATAGAGGGGTTTTGATAATGAAAAATCAGGGAATCATGTACCATGAAAAAAATTGGAGTGGTTTGTATATATATTAGAAGGGGGTCAAAATAGCTATCTTTATTGAATACTTATTAGGCATATTAAGTACTTAATCCTCTAAGCAACATAATGAATTATTTTTTGTTGCTATTGACATGAAAACTGAAGACACACAGCTAGACTACCTGGATTGGAATCTGTGGAGTTTGACTATAGAACCTACTCTTTTAACATTGTACATTATTGCCCCAAATATTTATTGAATGTTTTGAAGAGTTGCTATGTGGACAGAAAAACTAGGTTTATTCTGGGAAATATATTTATCAACAGATGGGTTACTTCTCAAAGTAGAGAACATTCCCTGGGTGCTAGAAGAAGATTGTGCGTCTTCTAGTTTTTGGTACAGTGTTAGATTAGATGACCTCTACAGTGACACCCCATTGCAAGATTCTAACTGATTAGGATATGACTTGATGTAATACAGTATTAGTATGAATAGAAAAATATTTTAAAGAAGTAAATTAAATCAATTAGCAGTAATTTAAATGATGTTCTAGAGACACAGATGTATAGAACAGTCTTTTGGACTCTGTGGGAGAGGGAGAGGGTGGGATGATTTGGGAGAATGGCATTGAAACATGTATAATATCATATAAGAAATGAATCGCTAGTCCAGGTTCGATGCAGGATGCAGGATGCTTGGGGCTGGTGCACTGGGATGACCCAGAGGGATGGTATGGGGAGAGAGGTGGGAGGGGGGTTTGGGATGGGGAACACATGTATACCTGTGGCGGATTTATGTTGATGTATGGCAAAAACCAATACAATATTGTAAAGTAATTAGCCTCCAATTAAAATAAATAAATTTATATTAAAAAAATTGATGTTCTTTTAAATATAAGTTTAGGGACTGCTCCTCCCCTCTGCCTCACATTGCATGATGCTAAGATGTACTCTGGAGAAGGCAATGGCACCCCACTCCAGTACTCTTGCCTGGAAAATCCCATGGACGGAAAAGCCTGGTAGGCTGCAGTCCGTGGGGTCGCTAAGAGTCAGACACGACTGAGTGACTTCACTTTCACTTTTCACTTTCATGCATTGGAGAAGGAAATGGCAACCCACTCCAGCGTTCTTGCCTGGAGAATCCCAGGGACAGGGGAGCCTGGTGGGCTGCCGTCTATGGGGTCGCACAGAGTCAGACACGACTGAAGCGACTTAGCGGCAGCAGCAGCAGCAAGATGTACTCACTGTGTGTTCTTGGTAGACCTCCTTCAATGGGCACCAAACTCTGCCAAAACTATATAAACTTTTGGGCTTTCATGGTGGCTCAGTGGTAAAGAATCAGCCTGCCACTGCAGGAAACGTAGTTCCATCCCTGATCCGGGAAGATGTCACGTGCTGTAGAGCATCTAAGCCCATGTGCCACAACTATTGAGCCTGAGCTCTAGAGCCAGGGAGCCACAACTACTGAGCCCATGTGCTGCAACTACTGAAGCCCATGCACCCTGGAGCCCGTGTTCTGCCAGGAGAGAAGCCACTGCAATGAGAAGCCTGCCCACTGCAACTAGAGAGTAGACGCTTGGTCAACTTTATAAAATTGTTGTAATAGACCCAGTAATGTTATATAACAGATCCTACCATACAATGCAGATTCTCAGTAAAAATAGATTTTCAGTAAAATATATTTGCAAGAACAGTTATGTGTAATAAGGAAATTGTCTGGCCTTTCTTCCTGGTTCCTGGGAGGTAAACTCTAAAATCTGTGAATTTCCCAAGTGACTGAAGTGTCTTTGTTATTCATGGTTGGCTCATTAAGCTCCACCTGATGGTTTTTGTTAATGGCATGACTCAGAATGGGAGCTGGCAAGCCTGGAAGACCAACCATAGGGTTAGAGGGTTGGGATTTTGAGCCACAGAGTAGGTATCAGCCCAGTCTCTGGGGAGAGAAGATAGGCTGGAGACTGAGTTCAACTACATGGCCAATGGTTCAGTCAATCCTGCCCACATAAGACAGAAGTGTTAGTTGCTCAGTCGTGTCCAACTCTTTGTGAACCCAAGGACTGTAGCCCGCCACGCTCCTCTGTCCATGGGACTCTCTAGGCAAGAATACTGGAGTGGGTAGCCATTCTCTTCTCCAGAGCATCTTCCGGACCCAGGGATCGAACCTGGGTCTTCTTGCATTGCAGGCAGATTCTTTACAGTCTGAGACACCAGTGAATCCCCTACCTCAATCAAAACTCTGCATACTGAAGCTCAGGTAAGCTCTCCTGGGTGAGAGTGCTCTGTGTATTGTCACACACTGATGTGACAGTTGGGTACCACATCTCTGAGGATGAAACAAGCTTTGTTTCTGGAACCCTCCCAGACTTTGTTTCATGCATTTCTGCCTTTATCTCATTCCGATTTGTACGTTTTTGCTATAATAAAGCTGTAATCACAAGTATTGTGCTTCCTAGCAAATTATCAGTTCTAAGGGGCAGTTTGTGGGGAATCTCCACATTATAGGCAGCTTGTCAAGAGATGTTTAGGTAGAGGTATTGGTAAGATTTTTCCAAGCTATCTTATAAAATCCTAATACTGGTGTTCTAGGCTTTGTTTACATTTAAAGACTCCGATCATCAGAGATCAAATTCTGTTGTTCACACTTAGTTATGACAGTTTGAATGTGAGCTCATAAGAACTGGAACCACGTCTCACATAATTCCATGTATTAATAATATAGAGCCTGGCACATGGTAAATACTCATTATATACTTTGGCTTAACTTTCTCAGTTAACTAAGAACAGGGTTTGATCTTAACAATCAAAGACTGTAGATTTGTTCCTTGAACTCTACTGTGCCTATCATTTAATTTATTACTCAATTTTATTGCTTCCCTACACCCCTGGAAATTTTGTGAGGATCTGTAAGTTAATTTTTCTTGGCATGGTATCTCTAGTACCCAATATGGTATCTGGAACAGAGTGGATCCTCATAAATATTTTTTGAATGGATACCTAGTGTTAAAAGGAGTTTCTCTTTCATAGAATTTTTTTTTCCATAGTTGGAAGGTAGGTAAATTAAATTTATTTGTAAAGAATATGAATATTTGTTTACAGTTTTAAAATGTATTTTATTTTTGAAAGGAGATAACAATAAGCTTTCAGTATTTCCCATAAAATAAGCACAAGCAAATTTAATAAATTTTAAGCTGTATTAACATCTCAGAACAAATAAAGGAAAAAGTCTGTAGATTTAAAATCCAGCCAAAGACATTTGTCATGACAGCTAATCTTTAATGTTATTCTGTTTGATTTTTCTACCAGTCCATGTAACAGTAGTACTTTTTATGTAGCATGTGACTTTTTCAGATTGGTTGTTTCTTCTGACCAAAATCGGAGAAGACAATGGCACCCCACTCCAGTACTCTTGCCTGGAAAATCCCATGGACAGAGTAGCCTGATAGGCTGCAGTCCATGGGGTCTCGAAGAGTCGGACATGACTGAGCGACTTCACTTTCACCTTTCACTTTCATGCATTGGAGAAGGAAATGGCAACCCACTCCGGTGTTCTTGCATGGAGAATCCCAGGGACAGTGCAGTCTGGTGGGCTGCCATCTATAGGGTCGCATAGAGTTGGACACGACTGAAACAACTTAGCAGCAGCAGCAGCTGGAGAGAGAGTTTGTGCATAACTAAGCTATTCTAATTCCTTGGAGGAACTAGAGAAATTTCTGTTAGAGTAAGTGACCAGTCCGGAGAAGGCAATGGCACCCCACTACAGTACTCTTGCCTGGAAAATCCCATGGATGGAAGAGCCTGGTAGGCTGCAGTCCATGGGGTCGCTAAGAGTCGGGCACGACTCAATAACTTCGCTTTCGCTTTCTGACCAAAATATCTATTGGGAAAATTTTCCAATTCAACTCACAATTTCTCTTTGGTTGCAGACTATATTTCTGGATAAAGGATCATCCAGATACCCCCATCCTCCTATATTTACACAGGACTTACATTTTCTGAGGGTTGTCTATGACCCATTATTGAATACAGCCCTGTTGAAAAACCTAATAAGAATATAATGACCAGTTTGCGTTAAAGTACAATAAAGAAAGACAGCAGACAGGATCTCATGAGAAGTGACATTCTGTAATTACCTCCTCCTATCAAAAGAAAAACAATTCCCAGAAATTAATGAATACAGCAAGAGTCTATTTCCTATCTTAATTCTATCTTAATTGCAAAAGTGGATCAATTAAAAAAAAGACTACGCTGGCAAAGCCTCTCTTAAGGTTTTGTCTCTCAATTCTCTAGTCATCAAATCAATATATATATAAGCAAACCATGGAACTATTTTTTACCTTCTGAGATGAGGTAGACCAACTAGAAAAGCAGTGCCCCCATGAAACAAGCAAATCCATTGATCAGTGTCAAGCAATTCATAAAGGTTCCTCTGATGGTACTTGGAACAAATCTGTGTATTACAGAGACTGAGAAGACAAAAGTTCAGAATTTAGAACATTATTCCTTTTTTAAAACTTTTTATTTTATATTGGAGTATAGCCAATTAGAAGTGTAATGATAGCTTTAGATGAATAGCAAAGGGACTCAGCCATACATATACATGCATCCATTCTCCTCTAAATTCCCCTCCCATCCAGGCTGCCACATAACATTGGGCCAAGTTCCCTGTGCTAACCAGTAGGTTCTTGTTGTTTATCTATTTTAAATACAGGAGTGTGTATATATTGATCCCGAACTCCCTAACTATCCCTTCCCTCCATTCTTCCTCCCAGCAACCATAAATTCATAGAAAATTCTCTCTAAAGTAAAAGTATAGGTACTCTTCAAATCAGTATTGATCATACCTTCAAGAAAGTTTACTGATGCAGGTAAAATTTCTTTTGGGCCTTGTTAACACTGGGCTTCCCTTGTGGCCCACCTGCAATGCAGGAGGCCTGGGTTTGATCCCTGGGTTGGGAAGATCCCCTGGAGAAGGGAAAGGCTGCCCACTCCAATATTCTGACCTGGAGAACTGCATGGACTGTATAGTCCATGGATTGCAAAGAGTCAGACATGACTGACAGACTTTCACTTCACTTTTGTTAACATTACTAGAGTAAGATATATTATGATGTTAAAAAATGCTTGCTCCTTGGAAGAAAAGTTATGACAAACCTAGACAGTGTATTAAAAAGCAGAGACATTACTTTGCTGACAAAGGTCCGTTGAGTCAAAGCTATGGTTTTTCCAGTAGTCATGTATGGATGTGAGAGTTGGACCATAAAGAAAGCTGAGTGCCAAAGAACTGATGCTTTTGAATTGTGGTGTTGGAGAGACTCTTGAAAGTCCCTTGGACTGCAAGGAGATCCAATCAGTCAATCCTAAAGGAAAACAGTCCTGAATATTCATTGGAAGGACCGATGCTGAAGCTGAAACTCCAAAACTTTGGCCACCTGATGCAAAGAACTGACTGACCCTGATGCTGGGAAAGACTGAAGGCAGGAGAAGAAGGGGACGACAGAGGATGAGATGGTTGGATGGCATCACCAACTCGATGGATATGAGTTTGAGCAAGCTCCGGGAGTTGGTGATGGACAGGGAAGCCTGGAGTGCCGCAGTCCATGGTGTCACAAAGAGTCAGACAGGATTGAGTGACTGAACTGAGCTGATACAATGTTACAGTTTACAGATATCTACAAGGAATAAAATGTGGCAAAATACACTCCTTTGTAGCTATAAGGAAAATTTAACTGCTAGGTGGTTGAGTGTCCCAAAATACTGGAGAGTATCATGCATGCATGCTAAGTTGCTTCAGTTGTATTAGACCCTTTGTGACCCCATGGACTGAAGTCCACCAGGCTCCTCTGTCCATGGGATTCTCCAAATAAGAATACTGGAGTGGGTTTCTGTGCCTGCCTCTAGAGGATCTTCCTGACCTAGGGATTGATCCATCCTGTGCCTCTTACATCTCCTGCATTGGCAGGTGAATTCTTTACCACTAGCACCACCTGGGAAGACTTGTACTGGATAGTATCATGGTGATATCAGTAAGTTCTATGATTCTGTTGTCTATATACATCATTAGATTCCCCATGGAAAACTCAATCTATCATAGAAAACTAGCATGGCGGTGGACAGTGTGAGCTCTGACTTAGATAAGCTTATGATAAAATCCTGGGTCAGATGTTTATTACTTCTGTGATTTTAGGTTGTTGTTTAATCCCTAAGTCATGTCCAACTCTTTGCAACCCTATGGACTGTAGCCCGCCAGGCTCCTCTGTCCATGGGATTCTCCAGGCAAGAATACTGGAGTGGGTTGCCGTTTCTTTCTCCAGGTGATATTTTCAACCCAGGGATCAAACCCATGTCTCCTGCTTGGTAGGCAGATTCTATACTTAAACTTCTCAAGCCTCAGCCTTCTTCTCTATGAAATGGTAGTAAGATCATTCATTATGTACTTGTTGGAGGTGTATGACTGTTACTTGCTATGATGTATATAAGAACTGAATAGGGTTAGCTATTTGTAACAATATTAATTTTACCAAATCAAATATCCCCTATTTGTGCAAGGTACTGTGCAAATCCTTTTATATGCATTACAAAATTTGTTTTTTGGCTGCACCTCATGGGTTGTGGGATCCTAGTATGGCAACCCACTCCAGTGTTCTTGCCTGGAGAATCCCAGGGACGGGGGAGCCTGGTGGGCTGCCGTCTATGGGGTCACACTGAGTCGGACATGACTGAAGCGACTTAGCAGCAGCAGCAGCAGTTCCCTAACCAGGGATTGAACCCAGATCCTCATCTGTGAAAGTGTGGAGTCTAAACCACTGGATTGCCAGAGAATTCCCTTTTATTTATTTTTATATGCATTTAAATATCCCATTTAAGGAGAGGCAGTAGCTTAAGCACTGGGTCTCCAGAATGGTTATCTTTTCCCTCCCAAGTCATTGTTTGAATACTAGTAATGATGGTGGTAAGGGGTGAAAAGAAAATTATGGAGGAAAGTTTTTATTTTAAATTTCAATTAAACATAATTTTTTGATATCAGAAATAAATGAAGTAAGCATATATAACTGTATGCATTCCATATCAACATAACTGTGAATAGCCATCTTAGGGATACAAACTAAAATCTTTACAGTATTTATTATAATTTGATACCTGTGGTTTGCTTCATAATTATATCATGAAGAGCAAGACATTATGTAAATGAAGGTAGAGATGAGACAGTTTGGGGCATGTGTAGAAAATTATTAGAGCTGGAATGTGAATACATGGGAGTTTATTGTACTAATCTCTCTCTTTTGTATATAAGTGGCAAAAAAGTGTAAAGAAACACTTTAAATAATATGAATGGTTTTAGCTCTGAGTGGCTGAATGATTGGATTTAAAAATTTTTTTTCCTACTCTTTTGTACTTAGCAAATTTTTCTGCAATGAGAGATTGTAAATAAATATTGAAGCTCGTTTTAAAAAGAAAGGTGGTGATAGAAAACTGATATGCCATGAACACTAAACTTTTAGTTTCACTCTCTGTGTTCTCCATGTGTTTTTATTTATCATTCAATAAACATTTAAAGGAATCTCTGTGCTTCAGATGTGCTGAAGTGCTAAGGCTGAGGGTGGGAGAAAGTATCAGTACATCTTCCCTGGATTTTGAACTCTGGGAGGGCAGAGAGCAGAGATATGCATAATACTAAGGGCAGCACTAACCAGGTGCTTAATATCACAAATATTGTTATTGGAGATTAAGGTAATGATGATGAGAAGTAAAATGCTGTGAAGAAAGGCTTCAAATATCGGCAGCAGGAGACATGGGTTCCAGAGCTGTCTTGTGCCCTGCAAATTACCTGCAGGAGTTTGAGGCCAAGCTTGCAAGTTTTCTCAGGAAGAGCCAAAGGAAAGTGCAAGAGAAACGCTGAAGAGGCTTTGGGCAGGAATGACTCAGTTACAAAAAGGATTTGGCTGGTGAACTTTCCTCTTTCTAAATACAAGGAGACAAACAATGGGCAGGAAGATGAAGTAGGACGATTTCTTTCAGTGAGAAAAAGCAGAACATTCGGGCCCATTATTACTTTGCTAGTTAATTATTAATCCCGTGCTTTTCTCTTGCTAGAACTTCTGGTGCGGTATATAATTCATGAGCACACTTTGCCAGCTCTCTGCCTGCTGGTTAATCTCTCTTTGGTGTCATTTTCCTCGTTTTTGAAAACCTCTGGTTCCCTTTTATAGGACTTCACTTTTCAAGTCCTCCGATCTCCAATTTCAGGCATCTACTTGCATGTTCTGATCTTTTTTGACTTTGGTGATCATCGACTTGATTTTTTTAGGTTCCATGATATTTCTTTTAGCATACTGTAGTATAGATGTAATCAACAAGTCTGCCACTATTCTAAAATCCTAATTTTACTGTGAAAAGTTTTAGTCGCTCAGTCTTGTCTGACTCTTTGCTACCTCATGGACTTTGTAGCCCAACAGGCTCCTCTGTCCATGGAATTCTCCAGGCAAGAATACTTGGAAAAGTAGCCATTCCCTTCTCCAGGGGATCTTCCAGATCCAGGGATCAAACCTGAGTCACCAGCATTGCAGGCAGATTTTTTACTGCTTGAGCCATCAGGGAAGATCATTTTACTGTGAAGAAATAGTAAAAAAATATACAGTGTACGGGAAAGCTGGTCTTGTTGCCAAAGAGCAAGCTGAAATGTGTCTCCAGGTAGAGACTGTAGTGTTTGCAGAGATGCCGCATCACAGTTTATGTGGAATCTACAAACTATAGAGCCATAACCGCCTTCCTCAGGCAGCTGGTACTGGAGACTCATTCCTGGAAATTTCTTTTACTTCACTTGTTCTTAAACAGTTAAAATGTGTTTATTGCATTTGATGAGGGGTTTGTTTTGAACATGTGGAGAAGTATGGCAGAACTAGAAAATGGAACTTTATGCTATTACCATTTTCAGATCGTTATTCCTCCCTCATCTCTATAAAATCTTCAACTTTGAATTTCATGTTACCTGGTTAGATCACCTAATATTTCTTGTCTTTGCTATGAGCTGCCAATCTCTGTGACATTTTCTTATATTTTTCAAAGTCATCAGCTCCCGTCTCATGGTTACACTCTCTGGTTCCACTTCTGCCTTAATTCTTGGCAGTTTTTAAAAAACATATATTTTTTGATGTGTACTATTTCTGTCTTTATTGAATTTGTTATACAATATTGCTTCTGTTTTATTTTTATTCTGGGGGCTCAATACATGTGGGATTTTAGTCCCCCAGTGAACTCAACCCTCCTGAATTGGAAAGTGAAGTCTTAACCACTGGACCTCCAGAGAAGTCCCCTGCAATTTTAACACACACATACATACAGATCATCTTTCCAACCTTCCATTCTGTCATATCTTGGTTTTTCAGTTCCATGGCCCCCTTTCCAATATCCTTGTCCCCCACTTGACCTTAGCCACTCACACCTATGGACACATGCTGAATCTTGTACCTCAGACCAGGGGTTGGTGAACTACCATCAGGTAAGGTCCAGTTGCGACCTATTTATAAATAGAGTTTTACTGGGACACAGCCATGCCCATTCATTGTATATCATGTCTGACTGCTTATACATCACAAT
Source organism: Bubalus kerabau (assembly GCF_029407905.1). Classification (NCBI taxonomy): domain Eukaryota; kingdom Metazoa; phylum Chordata; class Mammalia; order Artiodactyla; family Bovidae; genus Bubalus; species Bubalus kerabau. Next base: position 28,241,384 of record NC_073624.1, read on the forward strand.
GACAGAGTTCAGTAGTTGCACCAGAAATGAGTGCAAAACCAAACCACTTACTATCTGAAAATTTTAAGAAAAAGTTTGTCAATGCATGCCCCAGAGTAGTGATTGTCACTGATCTATAATCTCAACTTTGTGCACTGGCCTCTGACTACCACCTTCCATCTTCCCAGCTTACTCTCAATGACCCAACCATCAAAATGCCTGTCCTCCTTCAGGGATTCCACTCCATTACTCCTTTCCTTATTTTCACCTCTTTTCATGCCCTACATGTTCTCACTACTCTTTTTATCCAAGCTAAGTTCCACAGTCAACTATTAGAATCATATTCTTCCACATTCCCCCATTTCTTTGCCTGTCTCTTGCCTTCTGGAAATTGACTGGCAAGACAATTCACTATCTGCTCTTAGATCCATGCAGTCTGACATAGCTAGAGAAAACCACATAACCCTGCTGACCAATTCATTTAAAAAATTTTTATTTTATTTTATTTATTTATTTGGCTGTGTCAGGTCTCAGCTGCAGCATGGTGGTGGCGGTTCAGTCTCTAAGTTGTGTCTGACTCTTTGCGACCCCAAGGGCTGTAGCCTGCCAGACTCATCTGTCCACGGGATTTCCCAGGCAAGAATACTGGAGTAGGCTGCCATTTCCTTCTCCAGGTGTGGCATGCAGGAGTTTTTAGTTGTCGCATGTGAATTCTTAGTTGTGGCATGTGGGATCTAGTTTTCCAAACAAATGGTTGAACCTGGGCCCCTCCTGGAGCAAAAATAAGTTTGAGAGTTTGACCAGTTTATCTCTTCCTCACTCTTCCAACTGCATGAGACCCCTTGCATTTTCTTGCCAGACACACTCCCACATGTGCATTTACATGCCACTTTTCCAGCAGTGATGTTTATTAAAAATATTTTAAACAGCTCACACTTAAGTCCACTATATCCCTGGAATATTAAATCTTTTATTTTTTAAAAATAAGAAGTGTACATGGGGAAATACCAGGTGAATAGAAAAAGGAGAGATGAGACAGGACCAGATTTAAATTATATTTCAGAGTAAAGACTGACTTGCTGTTGGATTGGAGGTGAGAAGTAAGAAGAAAAAAGGGACTTTGGATGACTGGTGACAAAGACACCATACTGCTCCCACTATCAGATCTCCTGGTGTTCAAGTTGTGGGAGGTGTGGTTTTCTACTATGACCTGTGAGCCGGACATCTGTGCTTGAGCCCTGAGTCTTGGACTATTAATTTCCCTGAAGCATAGTAACAATAATAACAGCACACATGTGCTGTACTCTGCTTAGGCACTCAATTGTGTCCAACTCTTTGCGACCTCGTGGACGGTAGCCACCAGGCTCCTCTGTCCTTGGGGATTCTCCAGGCAAGAATACTGGAGTGAGTTGCCATGCCCTCCACCAGGGGATCTTCCCAACCCAAGGATCAAATCCAGATCTACCCCACTGCAGGCAGATTCTTACCTGTCTGAGCCACCAGGGAAGCTATACAATTGTTAATGGTGAGTGTGGTCTATCCTATATATTGTCTATGTACATGCTGCGTTTTCCTTTACATGAAATACTTCACTTAGTCCTTCCAACATCCCTTCCTCACTTTACAGATGATGAGAAAGGCTCAGAAATGCAGACTAATTTTGCCAAGGTCACACAACTAAGTCAGTGGCTGAACTGGGTTTGAATTCAGTTCTGCCCGACTTTAAGATTCATGGATATTAACAACTATGCCATACTGCCTTCCAGAAGAATGATTCTTGATTTCATAGTTCAAAACATCCGCTCACATTTTATGTCATTTAATTCTCAGGAGTAGGTTTCATTCCCATTGACTGTTACACCGATGCTGTGATATGAGGAAGAATTATAAGTATTTCCATTTTAAAGGTCTAAAAGGTGAAGCTTAGTGGTTAAGTGGATTTTTAAGGTCACATGTGTAGTTAATAACAAGGCTGGAAATTAAAATGAAATCTTCCGCTCCCTGTCCCATGAGCTCTATAGAGGAAAAGTCAGTGGACTTAGTTGGACCTCAGTTTTCAGATGGGAAATCAGGGATGGATGGACTAAGTGCTTAATATGACATCATCTGCCTTTTTAACTCCCTGGTTAAAAGTACCTCTCTGGCTTTCAAATGCTGAACCACAGTTGCTTAGCTGGCTGGAAATTTCCTAACTGTATTCACTCATCACCTTCATTGATTCCTTGATGACTCAAGCAGTAATGAGTTCAACTGCACTGCAGGAGACAGGAGATTTGGGTTTGATCCCTCGGTCAGGAAGATCCCCTGGAGGAGGAAATAGCAACCCACTCCAGTATTCTTGCTTGGAAAACCCCATGGACAGAGGAACCTGGCAAGCTATAGTCCACTGGATTGCAAAAGAGCTGGACATGACTTAACAACTGAGCACATGAGCATTCACTCATCACCTTCATTCATTACCTATAAAATGTCAGCTGACTACTTCCAACAATTTTCTGGAAACATCAGGGAAGTCACAAACATTTGTGTGGTGACATTCTTTTATACTTTTTTTGTATTCCCTCTAGTGTCAAACAGTGATAGCCACATCTTAGAATCTCATAAAATTATTTATTTCATGTGAATGAAATGACTTAAAGTTAGAAAAAAGAAGTCTAACATACATATATGGCTGTAATTACACATTTAATTTAATTTTGATTTTTTTTACAAGAATTACCCTGATGTCATATATAGGTATATGTGCATATATATTAAATACATATATGTATATGTACATTGCTTTGAGGAATTTAAGAATAATTGAAGATAATAGAATAATTGAAGATTTTAGACGAGAGAATTAGAATTGTCATCTATGAAAATTGCTCAAAAGGTTGAGTTGAGCAGATAGAATGGGAGAGACATTAGAGGCAAGAAGAGAGTCAGGAAGTTATAAAAGTAATTTTGGTAAAGTATAATTGGCTTGAGTTACAATCAGGATTCTCTGTGTGGGGAACTTATAAGGAAGACAGAAATGTAAGATGCAATAGATCACACTGATAAGTATACACACACACACACTCACACATCCATACTGCAGTTTTGTAAGAAGTCACTGAAATACTTTGATGAATTTTGAAGTGGCTAGTTTAATTAGTATCAGCATCTAGATGATACAGAAAACCCTTGATAGTTAATAAAGTTATTTTGAACCTGTCTTATGAAACATTAGTGATCACACTTAATTTTAGTGTCATTTAATTTAAAGACACTGAGTTGTCTGGAAAACTGGCTTAAACTTTCATTTCATTTGCATGCTTATATACTCTCAATGTGTGAAAAAGAAGAGAAGCGAAAAGCAAATGAGAAAAGGAAAGATATAAACATCTGAATGCAGAGTTCCAAAGAACAGCAAGCAGAGATAAGAAAGCCTTCTTCAGCAATCAATGCAAAGAAATAGAGGAAAACAACAGAATGGGAAAGACTAGAGATCTCTTCAAGAAAATCAGAGATACCAAAGGAACATTTCATGCAAAGATGGGCTCGATAAAGGACAGAAATGGTATGGACCTAACAGAAGCAGAAGATATTAAGAAGAGATGGCAAGAATACACAGAAGAACTGTACAAAAAAGATCTTCATGACCCAGATAATCACGATAGTGTGATCACTCACCTAGAGCCAGGCATCCTGGAATGTAAAGTCAAGTGGGCCTTAGAAAGCATCACTATGAACAAAGCTAGTGGAGGTGATGGAATTCCAGTTGAGCTATTTCAAATCCTAAGAGATGATGCTGTGAAAGTACTGCACTCAATATGCCAGCAAATTTGGAAAACTCAGCAGTGGCCACAGGACTGGAAAAGGTCAGTTTTCATTCCAATCCCAAAGAAAGGCAATGCCAAAGAATGCTCAAACTACCGCACAGTTGTACTCATCTCTCCAAGCCAGGCTTCAGCAATATGTGAACCATGAACTTCCTGATGTTCAATCTGGTTTTAGAAAAGGCAGAGGAACCAGAGATCAAATTGCCAACATCTGCTGGATCATGGAAACAGCAAGAGAGTTCCAGAAAAACATCTATTTCTGCTTTATTGACTATGCCAAAGCCTTTGACTGTGTGGATCACAATAAACTGTGGAAAATTCTGAAAGAGATGGGAATACCAGACCACCTGATCTGCCTCTTGAGAAATTTGTATGCAGGACAGGAAGCAACAGTTAGAACTGGACATGGAACAACAGACTGGTTCCAAATAGGAAAAGGAGTATGTCAAGGCTGTATATTGTCACCCTGTTTATTTAACTTCTATGCAGAGTACATCATGAGAAACGCTGGGCTGGAAGAAGCCCAAGCTGGAATCAAGATTGCTGGGAGAAATATCAAAAACCTCAGATATGCAGATGACACCACCCTTATGGCAGAAAGTGAAGAGGAACTAAAGAGGCTCTTGATGAAAGTGAAAGTGGAGAGTGAAAAAGTTGGCTTAAAGCTCAACATTCAGAAAACGAAGATCATGGCATCTGGTCCCATCACTTCATGGGAAATAGATGGGGAAACAGTGTCAGACTTTATGTTTCTGGGTTCCAAAATCACTGCAGATGGTGATTGCAGCCATGAAATTAAAAGACACTTACTGCTTGGAAGGAAAGTTATGAGCAACCTAGATAGCATATTCAAAAGCAGAGACATTACTTTGCCAACAAAGTTCTGGCTAGTCAAGGCTATGGTTTTTCCTGTGGTCATGTATGGATGTGAGAGTTGGACTGTGAAGAAGGCTGAACACCAAAGAATGATGCTTTTGAACTGTGGTGTTGGAGAAGACTCTTGAGAGTCCCTTGGACTGCAAGGAGATCCAACCAGTCCATTCTGAAGGAGATCAGCCCTGGGATTTCTTTGGAAGGAATGATGCTAAAGCTGAAACTCCAGTACTTTGGCCACCTCATGCGAAGAGTTGACTCATTGGAAAAGACTCTGATGCTGGGAGGGATTGGGGGCAGGAGGAGAAGGGGACGACAGAGGATGAGATAGCTGGATGGCATCACTGACTCGATGGACATGAGTCTGAGTGAACTCCAGGAGTTGGTGATGGACAGGGAGGCCTGGCGTGCTGCGATTCATGGGGTCACAAAGAGTCGGACACGACTGAGCAACTGATCTGATCTGATCTGATCTGATACTCTCAACGTACACTACAATTGTCATTTTTGGAGGGAGTATATAAGTGAGTTTATGAATGAGAGGGAGAGGGTGGGAAGAGGGAAGGGAGAAGATCAGAGGAAAGGTTACATATCGGTCTTATCTTCTAAGTTTTAGCAGAATTTTCTCCTGTTTCTGACCAAATGATTGCTACCTTTAACCAGATTAGTAAATCTTCCATTCCATCCTATCAACTTCAGGTAGAATTAATCATTGTCTGTATGTGGTAAAAGAACGAAGAGAAATTGTAATTTCTTTTTAAATGAGGATGATGCATAAGCTTGTTGTGAAGCATTGTGGGAAATTTCTGGGGCAGGATCAGATTTCCAACCACTTGAGTCAATGTACTCCGAGTAAAGACTCAGTATGTTCCAACAGGAGGTGAAAAAAATTATTACTCACAGGCTGGGTTGACCAGGGTTTCAGCCACTCTAAGTAAAACGTATTGAAGAACGAGGTGGGACCAGGGCATGGAGGAGACGGTGACAGCCTTGCCTGAAAGAGGTTGCTCCACTGGAGGGAAATACTTTCTGTGTATTTCAAAGAAGCCAGCTACCAACATAGACAAAGCAGCACAAAGATTGCCAGCGACTGAAGAAGAATGCAAAGGAAAAAACCAAATTTTAAAAAGTCACTGAAATGGAATATTTCCTACCATATCTATAAACAAGGATTTCACAGCCATCTATGGTTCTGGCCCTCCAAATGGGAATTTCTCAACCCGGAGGGCCCCCAAAAGGAAGAACAATCCCTGTGATATAGCTGCCGACACGACACTCCTTACAGACAGGAGTGAGGGGGTGGGCAGCTGGGGATGTGAAAATGCAGGATTACTGGCCCCAGATAGCTGAGGTGCATGTGAAAGGAATGAATTCAGTGAGTCCAGACACTTGCATCTTCCCAGACATGCATGTGTGCCTGCTAAGTCACATCAGTCATGTCCGACTCTTTGCAACTCCATGGACTGTAGCCTGCCAAGGGTCCTCTGTCCATGGGATTCTCCAGGCAAGAATACTGCAGTGGGCTGTCATGCCCTCTTCTCCCATACATAGAAGAGAGCTAAATTCCTTACCGTGAGATATCTAGTTTTCCTTAACTACCAGTAATCTTCGATGTTCAGACTATCTTCTCCCTTTGTTGCAAACTTCTATAGAATCTGACTCCATCCTGCACCTCTCAGAGCAGTTTCTCAGGGCTACTTGAGATGCTGCCTCCCTGGCTGGAAGTCCTCAAAATTCCCATCGAATGGAACAGCTCTCTACTTTCAGGTTGTGAGCATAGTTTTTTAGTCAACACCCCCGATCAGTGTAATATTTCTTACACACTGACACTAGAGGATGTATCCTCAACATTTTGTTATTGTTATTCTGGGGATGTCCAGATGTCAGCGGACTGTGTAGTATGATTTTCCTATGCTTAGGCTTTGGTCTCTCAGAAATGGCTGCTAGAGTTCCCTGTTTACTGTTCAAGGTGGTTTTAGAAAAGGCAGAGGAACCAGAGATCAAATTGCCATTATCCGCTGGATCATGGAAAAAGCAAGAGAGTTCCAGAGAAACATCTATTTCTGCTTTACTGACTATGCCAAAGCCTTTGACTGTGTGGATCACAACAAACTGTGGAAAATTCTTTAAGAGATGGGAATACCAGACCACCTGACCTGCCTCTAGAGAAACCTATATGCAGGTCAGGAAGCAACAGTTAGAACTGGACATGGAACAACAGACTGGTTCCAAATAGGAAAAGGAGTACATCAAGGCTGTATATTGTCATCCTGCTTATTTAACTTATATGCAGAGTACATCATGAGAAACGCTGGGCTGGAAGAAGCCCAAGCTGGAATCAAGATTGCTGGGAGAAATATCGATAACCTCAGATATGCAGATGACACCACCCTTATGGCAGAAAGGAAGAAGAACTCAAAAGCCTCTTGGTGAAAGTGAAAGAGGAGAGTGAAAAAGTTGGCTTAAAGCTCAACATTCACAAGATCATGGCATCTGGTCCTGTTACTTCATGGGAAATAGATGGCGAAATAGTGGAAACAGTGTCAGACTCTTTTTGGGGGTTCCAAAATCACTGCAGATGGTGATTGCAGCCATGAAATTAAAAGACACTTACTCCTTGGAAGGAAAGTTATGACCAACCTAGATAACATATTGAAAAGCAGAGACATTACTTTGCCAAAAAAGGTCCATCTAATCAAGGCCATGGTTTTTCCAGTGGTCATGTATGGATGTGAGAGTTGGACTGTGAAGAAAGCTGAGTGCCGAAGAATTGATGCTTTTGAACTGTGGTGTTGGAGAAGACTCTTGAGAGTCCCTTGGACTGCAAGGAGATCCAACCAGTCCATTCTAAAAGAGATCAGTCCTGGGTGTTCTTTGGAAGGAATGATGCTAAAGCTGAAACTCCAATACTTTGGCCACTTCCTGCGAAGAGTTGACTCATTGGAAAAGACTCTGATGCTGGGAGGGATTGAGGGCAGAAGGAAAAGGGGACGACAGAGGATGAGATGGCTGGATGGCATCACTGACTTGATGGACATGAGTTTGGGTGAACTCTGGGAGTTGGTGATGGACAGGGAGGCCTTGCATGCCACAATTCATGGGGTCGCAAAGAGTTGGACACGACTGAGCGACTGACCTGAACTGAACTGAACTTACTGATTGACTATCCAGATGGCCTAAGTTATTTAAGCTCACTATCATTTTCCTTGGCTCTGTGTGTGTGGGCTTAGTCTCTCAGTCATGTCTGACTCTGCAACCTATGGACTATAGCCCACCAGACTCCCCTGTCTGTGGGGATTCTCCAGGCAAGAATACTGGAGTTGGTTGCCATGCCCTGCTCCAGGGGATCCTCCCAACCCAGGATTGAACCCAGGTCTCCCACATTACAGGCACATTCTTTACCATCTGAGCCACCAGGGAAGCCCTTCCTTGGAGCTAAAAGGTGGTTATTTTGTAGGATGCCTATGAGATTTAAATAAGATCACATACAGGTAATATTGGGCTTCCTTGGTGGCTCAGAGGAAAAGAATCCACCTGCAATGCAGAAGATGCAGGTGACATGGGTTCAATCCTTGGGTTGGGAAGATCCCCTGGAGAAGGGGATGGGAATCCGCTCCAGTATTCTTGCCTAGAGAATCCCATGGACAGAGGAGCCTGGTGGGCTACAGTCCATGGGGTGGCAAAATGTTAGACATAACTGAAGTGACTGAGCATGCCCAGGTATTATTGTAACACTTCCTGGTAGCAACTAGTAGCAATTGTTGAAGCTAAGGCAATGATTTTGAACTTTTATCCTCAGATAAAATACATTATTCTGAAAAAATTTAAAATCTATGTCTGAATAAAAAATGATTTGGGAAAATTTAAAATAAATGATCTCTTCAAAAGATTGTAATTACTATTTTAAAAAAGGTTATGAAACAAACTGTAAGCATTATCAGTCCTTGGTTTTCTTACATTTCTCTAATCCTTGCAGAAAAAGTAAAGTAGCTATTACAGAATTAAAGATTAGGAACTTTTTCTTAGGAAAAAATATTAAATGTAATTAAATGGGTAGAGAATATAAATGGAAGGAATTATTCAGATAGCAGTTCAACTCTTCTCTTATTTTTAAGGAATTACCTAGGACATTTTGGTTGAAAATGAGAAGAGATTTTGTTACAGTTTATATCTACTGTGAAAGTGCTGTACTCAATATGCCAGCAAATTTGGAAAACTCAGCAGTGGCCACAGGACTGGAAAAGGTCAGTTTTCATTCCAATCCCAAAGAAAGGCGATGCCAAAGAATGCTCAAACTACCACAGAATCGCACTCATCTCACACACTAGTAAAGTAATGCTCAAAATTCTCCAAGCCAGGCTTCAGCAATACGTGAACCGTGAAATTCCAGATGTTCAAGCTGGTTTTAGGAAAGACAGAGGGAACAGAGATCAAATTGCCAACATCCGCTGGATCATGGAAAAAGCAAGAGAGTTCCAGAAAAACATCTATTTCTGCTTTATTGACTATGCCAAAGCCTTTGACTGTGTGCATCACAATAAACTGTGGAAAATTCTGAAAGAGATGGGAATACCAGACCACCTGACCTGCCTCTTGAGAAACCTATATGCAGTTCAGGAAGCAACAGTTAGAACTGGGAACAACAGACTGGTTCCAAAAAGGAAAAGGAGTATGTCAAGGCTGTATATTGTCACCCTGTTTATTTAACCTATATGCAGAGTATATCATGAGAAACGCTGGGCTGGAAGAAGCACAGTTGGAATAAAGATTGTTGGGAGAAATATCAATAACCTCAGATATGCAGATGACACCACTCTTATGGCAGAAAGTGAAGAGGAACTCAAAAGCCTCTTGGTGAAAGTGAAAGAGGAGAGTGAGAAAGTTGGCTTAAAGCTCAACATTCAGAAAATGAAGATCATGGCATCTGGTCCCATCACTTCATGGCAAATAGATGGGGAAATAGTGGAAACAGTGTCAGACTTTATTTTTGGGGGTTCCAAAATCACTGCAGATGGTGATTGCAGCCATGAAATTAAAAGACACTTACTCCTTGGAAGGAAAGTTATGACCAACCTAGATAGCATATTCAAAAGCAGAGACATTACTTTTTCAACAAAGGTCCATCTAGTCAAGGCTATGGTTTTTCCAGTGGTCATGTATGGATGTAAGAGTTGGACTATGAAGAAAGCTGAGTGCCAAAGAATTGATGCTTTTGAACTGTGGTGTTGGAGAAGACTCTTGAGAGTCCCTTGGACTGCAAGGAGATCCAACCAGTCCATTCTAAAGGAGATCAGTCCTGGGTGTTCTTTGGAAGGACAGATGCTAAAGCTGAAACTCCAATACTTTGGTCACATCATGCTAAGAGTTGACTCATTGGAAAAGACTCTGATGCTAGGAGGGATTGGGGGCAGGAGGAGAAGGGGATGGCATAGGATGAGATGGCTGGATGGCATCACTGACTCAATGGACAAGAGTTTGGGTAAACTCCAGGGGTTGGTGATGGACAGGGAGGCCTGGCGTGCTGCAATTCATGGGGTTGCAAAGAGTAGGACATGACTGAGCAACTGAACTGAACTGAACTGATATCTACTGCACCCATTTCATTTCTCAAGTTATCATTCATATTGCTGGACTTAATCCCATTGTTAGAGCAGAGGCAAACTTTAGCTTGATGGAATTTACTTGAAATTTAGAGATAGTCACCTTTTGCTAACTTGCATAAAATTTCAGATAAGCAAACTTTCAATTCAGAAAAATCAATCTAATGTTTAAATAGCTTAGTGTTTGTTTTAGTTGATAGAGAAACTGGTAGGTAAATTTTTTGATTGTATCTCAACATTTAAATGTATCCATAATGTCTGCTCTTTCTGAGACCTCAAAAAACAGAAGGTATAAAAAAGGAGGAAATCTGAATAACAGAAAATTTAAGGAATTTTAAAATATATTATTACTTTAAATTAGATTCCATGAGGGTCCATTCATAATGAAGTAGAGATTTTGGTTCTGTTAACAGCTCAGATTGAAAAAAGGAATTTTAATATTACCTATCTTGAAGATATGACTTCCCTGGTGGCTCAGAGGGTAAAGAATCAGCTTTTGATGCAGGAGACCTGGGTTCGATCCCTAGGTCAAGAAGATCCCCTGGAGAAGGGAATGGCAACCCACTCCAGTATTCTTGCCTGGAAAATCCCATGGACGGAGGAGCCTGAAGGGCTACAGTCCATGGAGTTGCAGAGTTGGACACAACTGAGTGACTAACACGCATACACCTTGAAGATAAAATTCATCACAGAATTTATCTATACTTAGCACACTAAAACTCACTAGAAAGAGACCTAAAATGTCAATTTGATTTAATATTTACTCTATTACTGCTATGCGTAAAGTTGTCTGTTAGAGCAGTTGGGGAGGTAAGATTAAAAAAAAAATTGTTCTCAGTTTTTGTGGACTTATAATGCTATTCTAAAAGGAGAAGAATTTACTTCCAGCTGGAAAAATGAGAGAAATCCTTCTATGATTTAAAGAAAGACTGAACTTCCTTGGTGGTCCAGTAGTTAAGAATCCTCCTGCCAATTCAGGAGACATGGTTCAATCCCTGGTCAGGGAAAATCTCACATGCCTTGGAGCAACTAAGCCCATGTGCCATAACTACTGAGCTCATGCCATAGAGCCTGTGCTCTGCAACAAGAGAAGCCACCAAAATGAGAAGCCCTCGAAGCGCAACTGGGGTAGCCCCTGGTTGCTGCAACTAGAAAAAGCCTTCATGCAGCAATTAAGACCAAGTGCAGCCAATAAATAAATAAATACTAAAAAAGAAAGAAAGAAGGGTTTCAGTAGGAAGAGGTGAGGGCAGCATTAATGGCCTGAGCAAAAGCGCAAAGTCATGAGAGTATCAGACAAATTTTCAGAATGGTGAGAAACTCAAGTTATTTAGGTATCAGGGGAGAAGACAGATTGAGGTCAGATCATAAGAGGCATTTCATAAATTTTTAAGGAATTTTCAAATTACTCTGAAGAAAATGGAATCATTGAAGATATTAAACACAAGTGAAAAGATTAGAATTGGCATTTAGGATGAGAACTCTAAGAGCCAGGTGCTGTTTGATAGAATGGGAGTGATACTGAAGGTAGGAAGATAGCTAGGAAGTTAAAGGCTAAAGTACGGGCTTCCCAGGTGGCGCTAGATGTAAAGAATTCGTCTTCTAAGGCAAGAGATAGTCGTGGGTTTGATCTCTGGGTCGGGAGGATCCTCTGGAGAAGGAAATGGCACCCCACTCCAGTATTCTTGTCTTGAAAATTCTTGGACAAAGGAGCCTGGTGGGCTACAGTCCATGGGGTCACAAAGAGTTGGACATGACTGAGCAACTGTACAGAAACCGACCTATTTATTAAGTACAGAAAAATAAATTATTTCTTTGGTTTTGCAATGACATACATATTATTATTGTTTAAAAATGTTTTTTATAATCATATTATTCAACAATATTAGACAAATGACACCTAAAGATTTAAAAAAATGATTTGCCTCTGGGAATTATGACTGACTGAATGTAAAGAAAGCAACAGTTGGAGACTGTTACTTACTGTTAAAAAACTCTCAGAACGATTGATTTTCTCACCTACCATGCTTCCCTGAATCTAAGATTAATTTAACTATATGAGGAAACATTCTTTCATACCGCTGAGAAATGAAAAAAATGCTGCCAATCTAGCATAATATGCAACCCAATTTCACACACACATACAATGGACTGAATTGTGTTCCTTCAAAATTCATACATTTGAAGCCATAACCTCCAAAGTCATCACTTGAAGACAGAGCCTTTAAAGAGGCAATTAAGGTTAAATGAGGTCATAAGAGTGGGAGAGTAACCTAATATGGTGCTCAGTTGCTTCAGTCATCTTCAACACTTGCAATACTGTGGGACTGAAGCCTGCCAGACTCCCCTGTCCATGGGATCTCCCAGGCAAGAATACTGGAGTGGGTTGTCATTTCCTTCTCCAGGGAATCTTCCCAACCAAGCAATTGAACCTGGGTCTCCTACATTGGCCAGCAAATTCTTTACTGCCTGAGCCACCAGGGAAGCTCTGTATGACTGTTATCTTTGTAGGAAGAAGAAAAGATACCATGTCTATACAGACACAGAGGAAAGGAAGGGTGAAGACAACAAGAAGTTGGCCATCTACAATCCAAGGATAGAGGACTTAGGGGAAATTAAACCTGCTAACACGTTGATCTTGGATTTCTAGCCTCCAGAACTGTAAGAAATAAACTTGTTGTGAAAGCCACCTAGTGTATGATATCTTGTTCTGGTAGCACTAGCCAACTGATTACAGGTATGTTCAGGAATTACATGAAAATTAAATTGTTCAAGAATTTCCTTGGCAGTCCAGGGGTTAGGACTCGGAGCTCCCCAATGCAGGGGGCATGGGTTCAATCCCTGGTTAGGGAACTAAGATCCTTCATGCAAAAAATTAAGTTGTTCAAATATTATGCAATTAAATTGTAAGATATTCCCATGAACCTCAAAGAAAGGATCAAAGTAGATAGGATAGATTTTTAAATTTTCTTGGCTTTCTTATTTTAAAATTTGAATTCTCTGTGTATCTTCTACAGTACGTCTCATTCTAACTAATTTAGTATAATTTAGACAAAGATATCATGTCCACTCCCCCCCACCACCTTTTTTTTTTGTTATCCCCTGTTGTATATAAAAAGGCTTATATTGTATTTTATCCAGGAAAGTTTATAGCTTTAAAGGCAATAGATTAGACAAGAGATGGGCAAATATTTTTTGTAAAAAACCAGTGGTAAGTATTTTTGGTTTTATGTGACAAAAGGCAACATTTTGAAGCTATGTAACTATTATATAACAAGAAATAGAATATATTTTCTACAAATTTTTTATTGATAAGATTCAAACTAATAATGCTTTTTTGAGGGTATAATGTAATTTCACTTAATTGGTATTCAAAGTTATCATTTCTTATCAAATCAATTGCAAATGTTCATCAGTGAAAACAACTTTTAGCTTGCAGATAATGTAAAAGCAAATGGCAGGCCAGATTTGGCCCATGAGTGTAGTGGTTGGCCAAATTTTGGTTGACTTGTCAGCTTTTATTGCCTACTGCAGAATTTTAGCTCTGACCTGACGAGAAATTGTAGCATTTTTTTACCTAAGCCTCTGCTGGCAGTATACAAGCATGAAATGTGAGAGAGCAGTCTCTTGGGTTTTTGCTCTGTCCTTGAAACTTAAAGTCTAGTCTTTGATCAACAGCATAGGAATCACCTGGCAGCTTGCTAGACAGAATTTCAAGCTCCATCCTAGAAGGTTTGATCAGACCTACATTCAACCAGATCCAAGAAGCTCTGAGACCTGTTCTAGGAAAATCCAACGAAAGACAGTTCTCCAAACAATTTCAAGCAAAGCACAAATATTTAGTTCATCTACCTAGATATTTTAGGGCAAAGCATATTTTACCTGAAACATCAAACTAACTGCATTTGCTTTTTATTTGCTACTGCACTCTGGCGCAGATGAAAAATGGCTTTTTTAAAAATTCAAAACAAAGCTGCATTCCGACCTAAATTAAATCTGCTCCAATTTTATCCTTAACACCTATGAGATCATAACTTGTCCAAAGCAGAGTGTAGTTTATCAGAAAGTACACATTTTAAACCTCTAGCAGATCTGTATTTACAAGATAAAGCACACGGTTCCAAAGGAGATCTTATATTTAGATAAATAATGTATTTGCTTTAATATTGGCTATGTCATTGTAGGGGCTTCACTGGTGGCTCAAATGGTAAAGAATCTGCCTGCAATGCGGGAAACCTGGGTCTGACCCTGTGTCGGGAAGATCCCCTGGAGGAGGGACCAGCAACCCACCCCAGTATTCTTGCCTGGAGAATCCCATGGACAAAGGAGCCTGGTGGGCTATAGTCCATAGGATTGCAAAGATTTGGACATGACCAAAGAGGCTGAACACACACATGGTTGTAGACAACTCTCTAAAAGTCTTAAATCACTTAGAGTTTATTCTATTATCCCACCGTGTGATAATTTTTCAAATGAGACCACAATAAATTTTTTAAGTCAGAATTTATTCAGACATTTTGGTTGTACTTGCTGTTTCCTGTTGAAGCAAAATCTAACACTACAATATAAATATGTAAAGATGCTTCCAACATTGGATAAATTTGCCTCACTGAGAAAACTATGGATTTTTTTTTAACGTGTCATTTGATGTCTAAGTCTCTGATATGTAACACAACTGAAAGGATGAAAATCTACTGAGTCCTTGAGAAATTGTCCTCAGATCCATGATTTTGGCAAATTCCAAAAACAGGAAACTGGCTAATGTAAGAACACACTGGTGTCCATAAAACACTCTTATAAAGATAGCTATGATTTTATCATCGTATATATTTCTGCCTTTGTGGAAGCTCTTTCTCACCTGCTACTTGGCGTATGTTTTTTGCTTTGTTTCTCCTGTTAGTGGTATGCTCCTGGGCAATGGCACCCCACTCCAGTACTCTTGCCTGGAAAATCCCATGGATGGAGGAGCCTGGTAGGTTGCAGTCCATGGGGTTGCTAAGAGTCCGACATGACTGAGCGACTTCACTTTCACTTTTCACTTTCATGTATTGGAGAAGGAAATGGCAACCCACTCCAGTTGTTCTTGCCTGGAGAATCCCAGGGACGGGGGAGCCTGGTGGGCTGCCGTCTATGGGGTCGCACAGAGTCAGACACTACTGAAGCGACTTAGCAGCAGCAGCAGCCATATTCTGTCTTTTGTTTCTCTTTAGACCACTGGGAACTCATTTCAGGAGGTTCAGCTTCAGTTTGTGTTTTAACTTCTGAATCTGAAACAGGTCATTCATTTGCATGGAGATCAGTTACACAAACATATCTGTAAGGCATAAAATATTGCTTCAGTTCACTTACTAGATGGTCTAATTTAGGGGTCCCCAACCTCCGAGATCCAATGTCTGATGATCTGAGATGGAATTGATACAACAATAATAGAAATAAAGTGCACAATAAATGCAACACTCTTGAATCATTCAGAAACCATTCCCCCCTGCAACCCATGGAAAAATTATTTTCCCTGAAAAAAATCTATTTTCCTTCTGGTCTACTTTACCTCAAATTTAATTCCAGTGTTGATGTCAACTTTAAAAGTAAGAACCTAAGAACATCGATGTGCTTTTCTTAAACAAATGAATAACTGAATGAATGAGTTATTCAGGCTAGATATTTGCATGTTACTTTTTTTAGTGTTTACAAAACTTCCTGCCAGGTATTTTGCAGAAGGTATACACCATGATGTTTCTTGGTGTCACAGTTCTGAAAACTATACTAGAGAAAAAGTAGTTTTGATGAAATACTCCTACTTTCAGTGAATTTAACTGGATCCCTGGCTTGGTTTTTAATTTATCAAGCACTTTGATTCCAACCAAAAAGAAACTCTGTCAATTATTAGAACTAGTAGAAGGTACTCAGAGAAGGCAATGGCACCCCACTCCAGTACTCTTGCCTGGAAAATCCCATGGACGGAGGAGCCTGGTAGGCTGCAGTCCATGGGGTCGTTCAGAGTTGGACAGGACTGAGCGACTTCACTTTCACATTTCACCTTCATGCATTGGAGAAGGAAATGGCAACCCACTCCAGTGTTCTTGCCTGGAGAATCCCAGGGACAGGGGAGCCTGGTGGGCTGCTGTCTATGGGGTTGCACAGAGTCGGACACGACTGAAGTGACTTAGCAGCAGCAGCAGCAGCAGTAGAAGGTACTATATATAAACCAGTAGAAGGTATATATATATAAAGGGACCAGCACCTTGGTTGTACCTGAATCATAAAGAACTTTGAATTAGGATTTGAATTTTCAAGTTTTATTTTAAAGAGGAAGGCCTGGAAGATATTTGGATATACTTCATCTGCATTTCAATATCAATGTTACTTAAAAGCCAAGATAACAGCTACCTACTGCTTTGTGCACTTCTGCTTTGTATAAGGCTTAATAACAATCTTAATTAAGCTAATTTTAGTCAGATTAATACTGGTGTGTGTCAGCACTAGCTACTAAATGTCACATACTGGATCTTAACTAATGGTAGGAAAGGAAATACTCATGGTGTAAACAGTTTTGAACCAAAAAAAGCTAAAACAAAGTATATCCAACTATGACAGAGGATACATCATAATATCATTGATTCTAGATTCTTGGTGTATTAAGGCTGACTTAAATAGATAAATACATAGATACATCTGTCTCATGTAATGTTAGGAAAATACAGTCTTGATGAAACACTCTGTGTGTATCAAACCTTTGTCATCCAAGTTCTAAAAGATTCGGAGATTTTTTTTTATCATTGGTACGGTTATATACTTGTTAATTTCTTTAGCTGATAAACTCAAGAATGTCCTATCTTCAATCAGAAACCCCTCTTTCCTTGCATTGTTATGAGCTAGATAAAGAAAAGCAAGCTCATTTTTTTTTCCTGTGTTAAATTTCTACTTTGACCAACCAAATGAGATTTCTCTACCCCTCACTCTTCGCCTGGGCTGTCATTATCCTTGTCAAACCCTAGGCATCTCAGCGTTGGCACCATCTGCCTCCTTAAACATGACAGCCCTTGGACAGGGAGTGACTGACTGTGAAAGGGAGTGCTGCTGCTAAGCTGCTGCTAAGTCACTTCAGTCGTGTCTGACTCTGTGCGACCCCATAGATGGCAGTCCACCAGGCTCCCCCGTCCCTGGGATTCTCCAGGCAAGAACACTGGAGGGGGTTGCCATTTCCTTCTCCAATGCATGAAAGTGAAGAGTGAAAATGAGGTTGCTCAGTCGTGTCCGACCCTCAGCGACCCCATGGACTGCAGCCTTCCAGGGTCCTCCATCCATGGGATTTTCCAGGCAAGAGTACTGGAGTGGGGTGCCATTGCCTTCTCCGGAAGGGAGTGGGGGAACCTTAAAGACCAACTCATTGTGATGGCAGAAGGATTTTTCATTTACTTCATAGCCTTGATTAGAAATAGCAGTAAGGATTCCAAATTAACACTGATAATGTCTATAATTTAAATGTTCAAAACAGCACTATTTACAATAGCCAGGACATGGAAGCAACCTAGATGACCATTGACAGATGAATGGATAAAGAACATATGGTACGTATATACAATGGAATACTGCTGCTGCTGCTGCCACTGCTAAGTCGCTTCAGTCGTGTCCGACTCTGTGCGACCCAATAGACAGCAGCCCACCAGGCTCCCCCGTCCCTGGGATTCTCCAGGCAAGAACACTGGAGTGGGCTGCCATTTCCTTCTCCAATGCATGAAAGTGAAAAGTGAAAGTGAAGTCTCTCAGTCGTGTCCGACTCTTAGCGATCCCATGGACTGCAGCCCACCAGGCCCCTCCGTCCATGGGATTTTCCAGGCAAGAGTACTGGAGTGGGGTGCCATTGCCTTCTCCAACAATGGAATACTACTCAACCATAAAAACGAACGAAATTGAATCAGTTGTGGTGATGTGAATGAACCTAGAGCCTGTCATACACAGTAAAGTAAGTGCGAAAGAGAAAAACCAATATTGTGTATTAATGTATATATATATAGAATCTAGAAAAATGGTTCTGATTAATCGATTTACAGGGAAGGAATAGAGGTACAAAAGTAGAAGACAGACTTGTGGACACAGTGGGGGAAGGAATGGGGGTGATGAATTGAGAGAGTGGCATCGACATATATACACTCCTGCTGCTGCTGCTAAGTCACTTCAGTCATGTCCGACTCTGTGCGACCCCAGAGACGGCAGCCCACCAGGCTCCCTCATCCCTGGGATTCTCCAGGGAAGAACACTGGAGTGGGTTGCCATTTTCTTCTCCCATATATACACTACCATGTGTGAAACAGATAACTAGTAGGAAGCTGCTGTATAGCACAGGGAGCTCAGCTTGGTGCTCTGTGATGACCTAGAGGGGTGGAATCAGGGTAGGAATTGGGGTATGGGAGGGAGACTCGAGAGAGAGTATATATGTATACATATGACTGATTCACGTTATTGTACAGCTGAAACTAACACAACGTTGTAAAACAATTATACTCCAGTAAAAAGGAACTATAGATAGCTAGTAAGTGGAATAATAATAACAAATAATGAAACAATGGCCTTACAATTAGAAGGTCTGAATTCAAATAAGACATTATCTTTGAGATCCTTGACCTAGTAAATGATGATTTATCATGAGATTAAGTGGAATATGCATAGGAAGGTGCCTAGGTTCAAATGAGGAATTCATAAATATTTGTTTGTTCATAATTTATATACTTACATACTTCACTCACATTTTCAAGGCACTTAGGTTCAAAGCAAAAGTGAATTTTAATGTTAGATTAATTCAGTTATGTAAATCACTATCAAAAAGTACCCTAGGTTTATGCTTCTATGTCCTGATAAAACTTATTAATCTTCCATAATCACAAGCAGGATATGGAAAACTTAAGCAAACATCTAGTTAAAAAGATACATATCATCACACCTCTTTATTTCCCCAGAGCAAAATATTATGCAAATGAGTGAGCAAGTATGTAAATGAACAAATGAATGGAGTCTGGCTTAGAAACAATTGAATTCAGTAATTTGTACTCAGAAGGATATAGCTCAGATTTTTTAGATGAATCTGGTTTTTTTCCTTTTCTTCCTGCCCACTAAGTCTGTTACCAACCTTCACAGGGAATATTTAGTTCATTAACATCAAATAATATATCAGATAATTCTAGCTAACTTTCCTCCCTCCAGAAAAACACATACACTTCTTTAAGAATAGACATGCTTTCAAATAGGTGAGACTGGAGAACTGTCCAAGAGAAAGTGCTCATATTTCAAGTGAATTTAAGATTTCTTACACTCAAGAAGGATTTTATTTTATTTTTTTGGCCACGCCATGTGGCCTGCAAGATCTTAGTACCCCAACCAGAGAATGTACCTGAGTCCTCACCCGGGCCCTCATTAGTGAAAGCTAACCATTGGACTGCCAGGGAATTCACAGAAAGGATTTTAAAAAGTAGTTCTTTCATCCATATTGTATATCATATTTCTCTAAAGTAACCCAATTTAAAAAATTTTTTAGTAATAAAGCATAATTCAGAAGCTTAGAATGAATTTTCATGATTTTGTACAGGACTGCCAAGAGTTCTGGCATTTTGCCATATAAATTTACCCCCACGTTGTTCTGCATTCATTATATTTTAATAGTACACTTACTGAGGGTATGTACAAAGTCTTACTTTTCTTTTGTATCCTCAAATAGTGCTGGACATTCACTAAATACTGGGTTGGATTTCTATACTAGCAGACAAAAAAAAAAAGCAGTTTGTAAGATTTAAGGATTGTTAAAACCTATTAAGTTTTATAGTTTGTCTAAACCTATAACAATAAATAATGTCAGGGTTACTGGCTTACAGAATAAATCAAAAAATATTTTGTGCTGAAGACCTCTACAATTGAAGATAAAATAAACTGAGTTTAGTCACTTTGAGTTCTTTCTAAAAACAAATCTACTCTGTGATGTGGTCTAGAGTGATCTTGTTGATGGCTCTGGTAAATAACAGGAGGCACATATGCTAAAATGTAACTTCTATAAAAAGAGAAACAGCAAAATATATATATATATATATATATATATATATATATATAATAATGGGTTGCCAGAAGACTGCGTTGTCTTTACAGATTTATACAAAGGAGGTTTTAAGAATAACAACAGGAGCACCAAAGAATTGATGCTTTTGAACTGTGGTGTTGAAGAAGACTCTTGAGAGGCCCTTGAACTGCAAGGAGATCCAACCAGTCCATCCTAAAGGAGATCAGTCCTGGGTGTTCATTGGAAGGACTAATGTTGAAGCTGAAACTCCAATACTCTGGCCACCTGATGCGAAGAGATGACTCATTTGAAAAGACCCTGATGCTGGGAAAGATTGAGGGCAGGAGGAGAAGGGAACAACAGAGGATGAGATGGTTGGATGGCATCACCGACTCAATGGACATGGGTTTGGGTGAACTCTAGGAGCTGGTGATGGACAGGGAGGCCTGGCGTGCTGCAGTTCATGGGGTCGCAAAGAGTTGGACACGACTGAGTGACTGAACTGAACTGAACTGAACCAAGAGAAAAGAAACTTCCAGATGCCTGGCCTTGACTCTCAATGAAATTATTTCTCAAGTAGATGATAAGACATAATGTTGCCATTGCATGCTATTCTTAAGAGTTTCAAACTTCCTCTGCTTTCTGTTTATCCTCACCAAACAATTAGACCTGCCCCTGCAAATGATGACTTAGTATTAGCTAATATTTGTAGAGCTTCCACACTGTGCCCCAACTGTGCTCTAGGCGCTATTATCACCTTGAATGATTTCAAACGTTTTACAGAACAAAGGGTTCCAACATTTATCTCGGGTATGGCCCTCAATTAAAAAAGTGAACTAGAAGACAAAATTAAGTGGCTTTCCCAAGTCACCCAGGAACAGCTCAGCAGCAGAGCAGGGGCTGAGACCCCAGTCTCTGGTCATCAGATGAGCTTGGTTTTCCTGTTTCTTATCTTCCTGTTCCATGGCAGTGCTTGGGGGACCACAGCGAGGCAGAGGAGAATGTCACCAGAATGCTCCTCCTCTCCCATTTCATTGGCAGAAATTTTGCTTTACCGTCTATAGATTGTGTTCTGAGTAAGAAGTCCTACATTTTTTTCACTTTAAAAAATCGAGAGTAGACCATATCAACAACAACATGGTAATAATATGAGGTCAGTGTTCAGTCGTGTCCAACTCTTTGACGCCCTATGAACTGCAGCCCACCAGGCTTCTTTGTCCATGGAATTTTCCAGGCAAGAATGCTGGAGTGGGTTGCCATTTCCTTCTCCAGGGGATCTGCCTGATCCAGGGATAGAATCTGTGTAAGATGTCCTACATTTTTTTCACTTTAAAAATTAAGAAGGGACCATAACAACAACAAAGTAGCAATTATATGAGGTCAAGGATGTGTTAACTAACCTTATTGTCATAAATATTTTGCAATATAGAATGGTATCAATTTATAACATTGTGTACCTTAAACTCACACATTTGATGCTTTTGAATTATGGTGCTGGAGAAGACTCTTGAGAGTCCCTTGCACAGCAAGGAGATCAAACCAGTCAATCCTAAAGGAAATCAACCCTCAATATTCACTGGAAAGACTGATGCTGAAGCCGAAGCTCAATACTTTGGCCTCCCTATGCGAAGAGCCGACTGATTGGAAAAGGCCCTGATGCTGGGAGAGACTGAGAGCAGGAGGAGAAGGGATGACAGAAGATGAGATGGTTGGATCACATGGCCTATTCTACAGATATGAGTTTGAGCAAACTCTGGAATATAGTGAAGGACAGGGAAGCCTGGTGTGCTCCAGTCTATGGGCTTGCAAAGAGTTGGACACGACTGAGAGACTGAATCTTTATTTTAAAAACGGAAGGATAATTCTTTAAGAATATGTAAATAGACACCCAAAGGAATACAGAGAATATACAAATATACTGCTGCTGCTAAGTCACTTCAGTCATGTCCGACTCTGTGCGACCCCATAGACGGCAGCCCACCAGGCTCCCCCGTCCCTGGGATTCTCCAGGCAAGAACACTGGAGTGGGTTTCCATTTCCTTCTCCAGTGCATGAAAGTGAAAAGTGAAAGTGAAGTCTCTCAGTCATGTCCGACTCTTAGCGACCCCATGGACTGCAGCCTACCAAGCTCCTCCATCCATGGGATTTTCCAGGCAAGAGTACTGGAGTGGGGTGCCATTGCCTTCTCCGATACAAATATAAGTAGACCTTATTTGTACATGGGTTTCCTGGTAGCTCAGATGGTAAAGCGTCTGCCTACAATGCGGGAGACCCGGGTTTGATCCCTGGGTTGAAGATCCCCTGGAGAAGGAAATGGCAACCCACTCCAGTATTCTTGCCTGGAAAATCCCATGGACTGAGGACCCTGGTAGGCTACAGTGAATGGGGTCCCAAATAGTCGGACACGACTGAGCGACTTCACTTTTTTTCTTATTTGTACATGAAATTTTAGATCCATGAAACTATTTATGATTTTTTAAAAATTAAAATTTTAAATGAAGGACAGGGAAGCTTGGCGTGCTGCAGTCCATGAAATCCCAAAGAGTTGGACATGACTTAGCAACTGAACAACAATGTCAATTATATCTCAAGGTGGAAAAAGTGTTTGAAAATTATTGTTGCGCACCTTACTATTGGAAGAAATACTGTACTGAAACTGAATCACTGTAGTAACTTGTAATAATTTTTTTTCTGCTGGTTCAGAATTTAATTCCTCCCAAGTATTATGGCTTACCTGTGTTAATTTTTTAAAACATTCTCAGCGTCAACTTAGGAGTAGAGACTATTTTACATGAAGAAGGAGAGGCCATTTGGTGGCAATGAAAATTTCGCCACGTCTTTATATCAGGTGTGTCTTCTGAGAAGCATAAAAGGATAGGAAGAAAATGGAACACTGATGTCCATGTAGAGACTTGAGAAACTGGACATCGATACTCTTGAATGTACCTTCTTCCTAATTTGTCAAAATCAGACTCCACTCCAGAGCACATAGCTAACTTAGAGCCTTGTACAGTGTTTCTTATTTTAGTATGGGATGGAGAGGGTGGGATGAATTGAGAGAGTAGCATGGAAACATTCACTTTACCATATGTAAAACAGACAGCCAGTGGGAATTTGCTGTGTGACACAGGGAGTTCAACCCAGTGCTCTGTGACCACCTACAGTGGTGTGGAAGGTGGCATGGAGGATTAAGAGGGAGGGGACATATGTATGCCTGTAGCTGATTCATGATGATGTATGGCAGAAATCAGCACAATATCGTAAAGTAATTGCCCTCCAATTAAAAAAAAGTTACAAACCACTTACTAGAAATGGTAAGTTGTACTTACCAATGCATGCTGACAGAAAAGAGCCATCTCTCTTAGAGGGAAGCAGGCAGGTGCTGAAATATTCCATAAAAGGAGCCAGAATGAGTAGTGGTAGGATACTGATGACATTCATGACTGAAACTGGCAGAAGCGATCCACGCAGATTAAGACTGGAGTTCACGGTCTGCAGATAATATCCTGAAGGAATCTGCTTTTCGACAGGGAAAGAGCCATGCATTAAGACAGTGGTTTAAGACTTCCCTGGTGGTCCAGTGGTTAATACTCTGAGCTTCCAATGCAGGGGGTGTGTGCGGGCTTGGTCTCTGGTTGGGGAGCTAGGATCCCACGTGCCCCATGGTGAGGCCAAAATAAATAAAATGATTTCAAAAAAGAAAAAAAAGACGGTGGTTTAACTTTAGAGGAAGATTCCTGTGGCAGATGCCTTGTCCCTTGCCTGTACCTGTGACAGATAAGTTGGACATTCCCCATGTCTTTGAGGTCAGGATTATGAGCTGACAAAGGTCAGTAGGAGCTCTGTTTAGTCTGTTGACAATGCTACTGATTCTTTATGATGAATCTTTTGTCATCTAGTCTTTCTTCTTAGTTTTCCTTGGAAAAGTAACAAAGACCCTAATTTTGTGCTTCAGATGACACATAAGAAATCAGGTAACAAATATTGCACATCAGCAAGTAAAGTTTTTGTTTTTCCCAACAATAAAGCAAAAGCCAGCAGAAAGTATTAAGACTTTCTTTTCACTCATAAACAATGGATTGTGGCTAGTATATCCTTTAAATAGCATTGAGTTTGGTAGCAAAGTAAGTAAGAATGATTTTTCCCTAAGAAGAGGGGCCCAGTGTAGAAACCCATTACTTGATGTAGGCTATATTTATTAGGCTCCCTGGATTGGTCTCATTTTTAATATGTCAAGTAAAATGAGAAAAAAAAAGAGAGAAAACAGACTTGTGTCTATACTCTCCTTTTAAACTAATTGTGAAGCACTAGGGGACCAAAAAGGGAATTCCATGAAAAATGTTGCACAATAAAGTAGAAGAAATTAAAAACAAACATACAAAAAAACCTACAACAATTGACAATACCTCTGCTCTACTGCAAACCCTCAACATAGTGTAGGAATTTCATTTTTAAAATAAATCCTAATACTAACTAAAACTCTGACATTAACTTGGAGTCTCTTCATGTGCTCCAAACCTTTTGTTAGGTTATAACTGTTAGGTTAGAACTAAAGCTCAGTGTCACAGGAAAGGTGTATCTTCTCACTTTTACAGTTCATGAGCTTTGTTGCAATAATCACATCTTTGTCATTATCATTAGCAGCACAGAGTATTTCTTGAATTCTCAGTGGCACACAAAGCTATTAATTGGCTTGGTGAGAAAGTCAACCCAAGTTTTGTCCTTAAGGGATGGAGTCTCCATATATATATATATATTTTTTTTTTTTTTTTCCTTACAGTGTGTGAACTTCATTAGGATTCCTGCTTTACCCCCATCCTGGGAGAGCAACCTGGCTCAAACATCCAGATGATAACTTCTTGTTTTAAACCTTCACTATCTCCTTCTCTAATTATCAGGTGTGCAACTTGAGAAGCATAAGGAGAAGCAGAGTCATAAGTCAGTACAGTTGCTAACAAGTCCACCGATTATAAAATGAGCCTTTTGCTCTGTTAACTGCCTCCATCCAGGGATGGACTACATTTTCACTGAGTTTTTTTTTTTTTTTTTTTGATCTATATAAAATATGTCCTGGTGATAATTTATCTTCCAATCTTGAATTTGACCGTTGGGATAGTAAACAGGATTGTTATAGTTGGTTAAAGACAGCAAGAGAGAAGGGAACATTAGCTAGTTCTGCCCTAGTTCCATCAAAACATTAAGTTCCTTCCTTAATCAGAGGAAAATGAATGATTTTTTTAAGAAAAAGTGCTGGCAGCAGAGCTCCTCGAAGACTGAGAGGCTCACAGCACAACTTGGAAGTTTCTGTTACTGATTTCAAACGAGAATTATTGTTAATAGGAATAGAGTTATTATCAGCATGAATCACAGACACAGAAACCTGTTAACTTAATAATGTGGCAAATGTATGATTAATCTTTAGTGAAGCAATATTCATATATTGCCTAATCTAAGAAAAGGCTCCGATGTCTTGAAAGCTTGAAATCATTTCTGCTTCTGCCTCAAGTTCTGAAATCATCTCCTTTTAAAATTTTAAATACTCTTATTTCATACAAGCCTCTGAGTATTCAGGAATAATTGCTGTCAATAGAGATTCATTTTCACCTCTGAATGGCCGGTAATGTCAAATGGCAACATCATCGGCCTTAATATCAACATATTTTAAATGTATGTCTTGGAACTGAAGGTCAATAATTGCTACTAAATTTAAAATATGGCATGCTATGATGTTTTATTCTTGGTGCTTTGATCTCCTTTATGCTGGTGATTATTTCATCTGGAGGCAAAAATCTAACACCAGCCTATCCCAGCGGAAGTTTCATCTGCCTCCCTTGAGAAGTATATTCTAACCATTTTCTCTGGAGTTTCTGGTATAACATTACTGTACATGATTTTGGAACCTGTATAGTCTGTAAGAGGGTTTTTTTTTTTTTTTTTTTTAATAAATTTTTGGCTGCAACGCCTGGCATACAGAATCTTAGTTCCTTGACCAGGAATCAAACCCATGACTCCTGCAGTTGAAGCACAGAGTCTTAACCACTGGACTGCCCAGGGAGTTCATTGTACAGGGATTTTTAAAAATATAATTTTATCTATTTACTTACTATATTTTTGGCTGCTCTGGGTCTTCATTGCTTTGTTGCTTTTCTCTAGTTGCCACGAGCAGGGGCTACTCTCTAGTTGCGGTGCTCGGGCTTCTCGTTGCAGTGGCTTCTCTTGTTGTAGAGCATGGGCTCTAAGGCACCCAGGCTTCAGCAGTTGAGGCACGTGGGCTCAGTAGCTGCGGCTCCCGGGCTCTAGAGAACAGGCTCAATAGTTGTGGTGCATGGGCTTAGTTGCCCTGAGGCATGTGGGATCTTCCCTGATCAGAGGTTGAATCCATGTCTCCTGCATTGGCAGGCAGATTCTTCACTACTGAACCATCAGGGAAGCCCTGTATAAGGGTTTTTAACCCAGATACAAGAGAGGCATAGTTGGTAACAGCAAAGTGTGGGCACTGATACCCACCATGGGTTGGGACAGCCATGCTGCCATATTGCAAGTAGGGCAACCAAGAGCAAATAGCAAGTCACTTAATGTCTCTGAGACTCAGATTTAGGATAACTAAATCAGTCCTGAGGCACGCTGTGGGGGTTGATTTAAGACACTGTGAAGTCATCCTTTAGAGGCTATGCCACATATAGGTGATCAATGATATTAGTGTTTGTTCTTTGCAACAGAGTAGGCATCTAGATTTGGTGATATGCTTAAAAATTAGTTTATCAAAGTTTATTATAATTTATGTCAAATTTTAAAATATATGACAGTTTTCAGAGAAGGGCTGAATTTAGTCAAAAGAAACAGTAGGAGTCACTACATTATGAGGGTAAGAATCAAAAATTTGTGCTATTTGCACAGAAGGTTCAAGGCCACCCATGGGTCAGTTAGCGATTTTGTACTCATGATTAATTTCTTCATTCTAAGATTTTTTATAATATTAATGTTCATATATAGAGGTGGTATTTTTGTATTTTTGCACCATCTATTATTGTGGAGTCAAGAGAGAGGTTGAATCTACTAAATTAGCCTAGTTTTCATGCATTGTTTAGAACAAGGGTCAACAAGCTTTTCTGTAAAAGGCCAGATAGACAATATTTCCATGTGTGTATTCTGTTGCAACTACTCAACTCTGCTGTTTGCATGCATAAACAGACATACTATTACAAACAAACATAAGACTGTGTTCCAATAAAACTGTATTTATGAACGCTGAATTTTTTTTTCTTTTAAAAGAAGAGGCTTTTATTCTAGTTGCTGGCAGGATCCTTCTAAACAAGGAGAAATCCTATACTTATTCTTTTCTAACAATTGTACTTTATTTTTTTTTTAATCGAAGTAGAGTTGATTTATAGCATTGTGCTACTTTCAGGTATACAGCAAAGTGATTCAATATATATACACTCAATATATAGGGGCTCTCTGATAGCTCAGTTGGTAAAGAATCTGCCTGCAATGCAGGAGACCTCAGTTCGATTCCTGGGTCAGGAAGATTCGCTGGAGAAGGGACAGGCTACCCACTCCAGTATTCTTGGGCTTCTCTTGTGGCTCAGCAGGTAAAGAATCTGCCTGTAATACGGGGGATCTGGGTTCGATCCCTGGGTTGGGAAGATCCCGTGGAGAAGGGAAAGGCTACCCACTCCAGTATTCCAGCCTGGAGAATTCCATGGACTGTATAGTCCATGGGGTTGCAAAGAGTCAGACATGACTGAGCGACTTTCACTTCACTTCAAACTCTCTCTCTCTCTCTCTCTCTATATATATATATATATCATGGGGTTGCAAAGAGTCAGACATGACTGAGCAACTTTCACTTCACTTCAAACTCTCTCTCTCTCTCTCTCTCTCTCTCTCTCTCTCTCTATATATATATATATATATATATATATATATATCATGGGGTTGCAAAGAGTCAGACTTGACTGAGCAACTTTCACTTCACTTCATACTCAATATATATATATAGGATTAGCCAAAGTTCATTCAGGTTTTCCCATAAGATGTTATAAAAAACCCAAATGAACTTTTTGGCCAACCCAACACTCGTTCAGATTCTTTTCCCTTATAGGTTATTACAAAATACTGAATGTAGTTCCTTGTGTTAGATAAGGCCTTGTTGGTTATCTATAGTACTGCATGCATGCTAAGTCGCTTCAGCAGTGTCTGACTCTGTGTGACCCTATGGACTGTACCCTGCCTGGCTCCACTGTCCCTGGGATTTCCCAGGTAAGAATACTTGAGTGGGTTGCCATGCTCTCCTGTAGGGGATCTTCCTGGGCCAGGGATTGAACCTGTGTCTCTTACATCTCCTGCACTGGCAGGCAGGTTCTTTACCACTAGTGCCACCCAGTAAAGTGTATATGTTAATCCCAAGCTCCTAATTTATCCTTACTGCCCTTTCCCTTTGGTAATCATAAATTTGTTGTTTGTTTTCTATGGACACCTCATTTTAAATTTCATACAATTTATAATTATAATTGTGCACCCAATTATAATTAAAATGTGCTGCAAAATATTATTCTTTTTTATTTTTAAAAATCATATGAAAATGCAAAAAGCTTCTTACCTAATAGGATATGTGAAAAAGGCAGTGGGCTGGATAAGGTTTGCAGGTAGTTATTTGCTGACCCCTGGTTTAGAGCAAGCATTGTACTAAGAGTCAGAAGATAAGATTCTGCCTTTTCTTTCACTACTACTCACTGTTTGACCTACTTACCCCAAATCACTTATTTTTTTTCAAGTCTCAGTTTCCTCTTCAACAAATGAAGGAATTGAGTATTTTAATCTCTAAGATTTTTTTCTAGATCTATAGATCATAGAATCTACTATTCTGTGAAACACTCATTAGCCATCTAATTCCAAGTTAGATGTTAGCAATGAAGAGTTTCAAATTTCTTCAAAGATTTTTATAATCATTTATATTTCTTCATAACTGAATCAGCCAATTTAGCTACTTGTTAATACCAATTTTTAAAGGCTTGGTCAAGGAGGAAAGCAAAGTTAATTTATCTCCAATTTTGTTGCTCAGATGCTCAGTCATGTCCGACTCTTTGTGACCCCATGGACTATAGCCCACCAGGCTCCTCTGTCCATGGGATTCTCCAGGTAAGAATACTAGGGAGGGAGGCCATGTCCTTCTCCAGGGGAACTTCCTGACCCAGGGATCGAACTCTTTATCGCTTACATCTCCCACATTGGCAGGTGAATTCTTTACCAATAGCACCACCTGCAGAGAAGGCAATGGCACCCCACTCCAGTACTCTTGCCTAGAAAATCCCTTGGATGGAGGAGGCTGGTAGGCTGCAGACCATGGGGTCGCTAAGAGTCGGACACGACTGAAGTGACTTAGCAGCAGCAGCACCACCTGAGAAGCCCATAATTGCCCATAGATCTCATTTTTTCTGAGTTACTCACAGGCCTTGGAAATTCTGTAAAGTATTGTCTGCCATGTCTGCACCTACTGCAAGACACTTGCAGTTCTACAGGAAAAATGCCACACTCATATCCTCCTCTGGAATGCTTATACCTGACTCCACTTAGTCCTTAAAAGCTAGAACCTGTAATGATTAGAAGCATTTATAGGTTAACATCCTAAAGAAGTGTATGGGAAGCACTTATTGGGGTGAAAAGAAATGTCTACTTGTAATGTTATCATGCAATCATTTTACTGTTTCTGTGGGTAGTATTAGTTATCTTTCCTCACCTGCATAATGCACATTTTGTAGAGGAGCTGAAAAATAAACAGTGGCAGAAGGTTGAAGAAAAATTTTATGTCTTCCACAAGGAGCTCACTGTAGCGACCGCCATTTTTGTCCTTGGCATGGTCCAACCAGCTTGTCACACCTCCACCAAGGTGGGATACTGCAGACAACATGTTTTCAGTGCATTAATAAACACCCTAAATATTGTCAGGAGGGAGCAACCTGCAAATAATTGGAAATATTATATATTTAGTAAAGGAATATTTTTCAGTTTTCCAAAATATCTATCAGAAAGATAACAATGGTAAAGATGAAGGGCAGTAAAGTGAGAAGATTTTAGCACCCAAGGGGCTGAATTCAAAGGAACAAGCTTCTGACGAGGGTTCTGGCATCCTGGTGACCAGCCCAAGGTGGTGCCTGACAGCCGATGTAAAAAATGAAAAAGGTAAGATCAACGGGAGCATATTAAAAAGGGAAGAAAGGTGACAAAATATAGCACCAAAGTAAAAGATTTCAGAATCTCTCAGAAGCCTCTAACTTTAACACATTAATGAATGAGACAACCTGAACTTTCTTTTACAGCCTTAACACAAAGAACTGGTACTATTTTTTTTTAAATATAAATTGCCATATAAATAATCCTCACTTTCCTTGTCAGGTAGAAGGTGGTTTCTTATTTTGACATGTAGATGAAAGGAAATATATTCTCTGCTTTGGCTTTATCCTTGAATTTCAGACATAAGGTTAAACTTTGAACTCTTCAAATGACTTTATATATGTTGATAGTGTCACCAAAAGTTCAGATTAGATTAGCTGGCTTTTGACTTTTCCAGTAGTTTCCTCTGGGTTTATATGGCTGTTGCTTAGCATCAGAAGCATTTTATTGTTTTAGATATTTGCAATCACTTAACTGCTAGTGATTTGCAACCTCATTGTTGCTTCTTTTATGATCTTTCAAATTTCACCTTTTCATTGACTGCTAAATTGCTTCAGTCGTGTCCGACTCTGTGCGACCCTTGAGACGGCAGCCCACCAGGATCCCCCATCCCTGGGATTCTCCAGGCAAGAACACTGGAGTGGGTTGCCATTTCCTTCTCCAATGCATGAAAGTGAAAAGTGAAAGTGAAGTTGCTCAGTCGTGTCCGACTCTGAGCGACCCCATAGACCGCAGCCTACCAGGCTCTTCCGTCCATGGGATTTTCCAGGCAAGAGTACTGGAGTGGGGTGCCATTGCCTTCTCCGATTGACTCTATTAGGACTTCCTAATCCAATGACAGATAAGAGATCCTGGTTTAGTTAGCAGTTCAGAGGTGCCATCATGAATGTTTCAATGTTTCATAGCACTCCCTTAGACCAGATAAACCCTGCCTCAAATTACAAAGACACCAAACCATGGTTGCAGGATAAACAGTGAAATAAATAGGAACATGCTTGAGTTTCTCCAAAGAAGGCTGCTTTAGAAACTCAGAGTATATAGTTTGATCATCATTTTAAATATGTTCAAGTTTCCCATAATAAAATTCTAGAGGAAATGCATTGATTGTAACCAAGTTCATTTAAATGCCACAGTGTTGGTTTTCAGATTTAAATAAAGAATATTAATTTCTTTTTATGGTTATAGAGTGATGATATTGATTGGATCTGGTCTTTTCTTTAAGAGTTGTAATAGACCTATTATGTCAGTCTTTGATTAATTGAGGAAGCTGGGGGCCTGGTAATTGAATATGGAGCCTTTCACCTCTAAGTCACTGAATCAAATCCAGCCCAAATTGGTAGTGACCAAGAATGATTACAGCAGAGGCTCTTTGGCTGCCTCTGTGAAGTGTGTTGAGGTCAAGTGGAAGTATGTCGGGATAATTGCTGACAGGAGACAGGCTCATATCTACTGTCACTCTTGCCTTGTAGTCACTGTGGCCAGACTTGGATGAAAGGCCCCCAGAACTGAGAAGTCCAAAGGAGACAGACGTCCCTGTGAGTGGCCAAGGTTTGTGTCCCTTAACAATGAAATAATTGGGACATCTCTTTACTATTGGACGAAGAACTGCTCTATTAGGAAACTTTCTCAGCTATTTCAATTAGTTTACTTAAGGTTTTGGTAAGATGAGAACTAAAAATGTCTTGATGAACAGTCTAGAGACTGAATTTGAACAGGTCTGGGCTTGGAGACTTAACTTCCTGACATTTCCTTCTGATCCTGCTTCAGTTGCTCTTCAACCTGTTCTCTGCTCAACTCGTGAAACAGTACCCAGTAGTCAGAAGGGTCATTACTGGCATTGATCCAACTTACTCTGTGCTTTCAAATAGGCTTTATTATTAAATGATAACTGTTTGAAGGATAAAAGACTATTTCCAGAGGAATTTTCCCTAATTTCCTTCCTATGTTTTAAATTCAGGACTTTATTGAATATAATGTTTTAAACTCACTATTTCTTCTTCACATAAACAAATCACTATGTCTCAAGGAAAATTGGGATCTGCTTTTATGTGTGATAAATTGATATCTCCAATCTTATTAAATAATTAATATTGCTATCTTATTATTTCTAAAGAAAGGGAGTTTGAATTAGTGCTTCTGAAATTAGCTGTGTTAAAAGATAAAAGTTTTTTTAAAAAATTTCTCAACTATAATAGTCAATATATTTGTGAAGTATGATAAAATGAAATACCTAAGAAATAACATAAAAACAAAGATACAAAATATAAAACCTGATTATCTGATGATTAAATTCAACAGATATATGATGTAACTTTCCATAATACTTCTACTGTGTTTTCTCCTAGTGACTTTATTTTCTTTGTTACACCTTAGTAACAATTTATGATAAGCATTGCTTGATGGACCAAGTTTTCAGTAGCCTACCTTAAATACACACTTTGAAAAATGAATTTATTTAGACAAGTAAAAGTGTATCTGATATGGTGATATGTAACAATGAAAACAAAATGATTAAGAACAAGAAATGATTAAGTATGAACAAGATCTAAAATTTTAGCTAGCTCTTCAAGTGTGCATCAGTTCAGTTCAGTCACTCAGTCGTGTCCGACTCTTTGCGACCCCATGAATTGCAGCACGCCAGGCCTCCCTGTCCATCACCAACTCCCAGAGTTCACTCAAACTCATGTCCATCAAGTCGGTGACGCCATCCAGCCATCTCATCCTCTGTTGTCCCCTTCTCCTGCCCCCAATCCCTCCCAGCATCAGTCTTTTCCAATGAGTCAACTCTTCGCATCAGGTGGCCAAAGTACTGGAGTTTCAGCTTCAACATCATTCCTTCCAAAGAACACCCAGGGCTAATCTCCTTTAGAATGGACTGGTTGGATCTCCTTGCAGTCCAAGGGACTCTCAAGAGTCTTTTCTGACACCACAGTTCAAAAGCATCAATTTTCGGCTCTCGGTTTTCTTCACAGGCCAACTCTCACATCCATACATGACCACTGGAAAAACCATAGCTTTGACTAGACAGGCCTTTGTTGGCAAAGTAATGTCTCTGCTTTTGAATATGCTATCTAGGTTGGTCATAACTTTCCTTCCAAGGAGTAAGCGTCTTTTAATTTCATGGCTGCAGTCGCCATCTGCAGTGATTGTGCATAAGTGATGCCAAACAAATATGAATGCCAACATTCATTCATTCATTCAACATATTTTATTACATACCTACTATGTTCCAGTAACTTTTATGGTCCTTAAGAATATAGTAGTGAAGAAGATCTATAGGTCCCTGAGAAAACACTAAACAAGCTGGGAAATATTAGGTGAGTTCAGTGATGAAAACAAAGTGAAGTGATAAGATAGAGACTGTAGAAATAAGGTGTGCATGTCCGTGCTCAGTCATGTCAAACTCTTCGTGATCCCATGACTGTAGACCGCCAGGCTCTTCCATTCATGGCATTTCCTAGGCAAGAATACTGGAGTGATTTGCCATTTCCTACTCCAGGACATCTTTTCAACCCAAGAGTCAAACCTTCATCTCCAGTGTCTCCTCAATTGACAAGTGGATACTATATCACTGCTCTACCTGGGAAGCCTGGGGTAGGGTGTAGACAACACCTAAAGAGTTGAAATTTGAATTGAGAGTTGAATAGATTGGAAATAGGCAAAATGACCCAGAGGAAGCATATACCAAGCATGTCATGAAGTAGAAATTAGCTGGGAGTAGCTCAGAAACAGTAAAGGTCAATGAAGCTGTAGTTCAGAATGATGGAAGGAAATAAAGTCTAAGAATTGGTCAGGGTCAGACTTTACAGGCCAAAGTAAGGAACCTGGAGTTTATTTTTCATGTTATGAGAAACCATTAAGAAATTTTACACAGAGTAGATATAAGATATGATGTACGTTTTTAAAAAGTTACTCTGGAGCTCTGATAGTTGCGTGCATAATGGATTTTACGGAACAAGAGACAAAGATGGAAGACGGTTAACAGGTAGTGATGACTTGACCAGAGACCAGAAAGAAGAGAAGTGAACCGAATGGGATGTGTTTACATGTCAATGCCAAACCCCTAACTATGCCCCTCCCCAATCCTGCCTCCCTGGGAACCATAAATTAACTAAGTTTATAAATCTTTTTCAGTTTTATTAATGCCAAAGCCCTAACTATGCCCCTCCTCAATCCTGCCTCCCTGGGAACCATAAATTCACTCTCTAAGTTTATTAGTCTGTTTCAGTTTTATAAATAAGTTCATTTGTATCTTTTTTTAGATTCATATAAGTGATACCATTATGATATTTGTCTTTCTCTTCTGACTTATTTCACTCAGTATATACTGACAATCACTAAGTCCATCCATGCTGCCATAAATGGCATTATTTCATTCTTCTTAATGGCTGAGTTTTTATAATGTACACACTGCTATATTTAAAGTGGATAAACAATAAAGACCTACTGTATAGCACAGGGAACTCTACTCAGTATTGTATAACTACCTAAATGTGAAAAGAATTTGAAAAAGAATAGATATATGTACAACTGAATCACTTCACTGTACATCTGTAACACAACATTGTTAATCACCTATCATCTAATCACCTATACTTCAATATAAAATAAAAAGTTAAAAAAAGAATGAGAAGTGTTGTTGAAGAATCAACAGGATATTTTGACATGGGGAGAGGGTGAAGAAATGAGAAGATCTGAAGATTCTATTTCTATTCCCCTTACATGAAGATGGAAAAGGCAAGCACATTTGCAGTTGGATGAATTAAGAGTTGAGGTTTGGTCATCTTAAATTTGAGATGACCCCTAGATAACCAAATGAAAATGGTGAATAGGAAGTCAGGAATGTGAGATTCAAGATGAGGAGAGGTTAAATGAAACGGAGTGTTTGGTGTGGGTCACTTAAGGAAAGAGGGTAAAGAGAGAAGAATGGGATAAGAATAGGCCAAAGTAAGGAACCTGGAGTTTATTTTTCATGTTATGAGAAACCATTAAGAAATTTTACACAGAGTAGACATAAGATATGATGTACGTTTTTAAAAAGTTACTCTGGAGCTCTGATAGTTGCGTGCATAATGGATTTTACGGAACAAGAGACAAAGATGGAAGATGGTTAACAGGTAGTGATGACTTGACCAGAGACCAGGAAGAAGAGAAGTGAACCGAATGGGATGGAATAAATTCCAGGACTCTGTTCCAATACTTTGGCCATCTGATGTGAAGAGCTGACTCAAGACCCTGATGCTGGGAAAGACTGAGGGCAGGAAGAGAAGGGGACGACAGAGGACGAGATGGTTGGATGGCATCCATGGACATAAGTTTGAGCAAACTTTGAGAGATAGTAAAGGACAGGGAAACCTGGAATGCTGCAGTCCATGGGGTTGCAAAGAGTTGGACACAACTGAGTGACCGAACAACAACAACTCCATTAGGAGACTATAAGAATGAGAAAAGGTGGCCAAGGAGAAAGAGTGGACAATGAACCAGATGGACTGTTAGTCAGAGGAAAGAGGAAGTAATAAACCTAATTGATAAGGTGAACTGAGAGGGAGCCAGTAAGGAGGCAGGAAAAGGAACTATGCTGTCATCTGTCTATGCAGAGGGAGCATCCATTATCCATTCAAACTGTAACTATCCCTGAGTGTCAGGAGGGAAGTTCCACTGAAAACATCTATACCTAAACATCATACCACATTCTTGGATTAATCTATTACGCTTAATAGGAAACTCAAGCCTTCTGTAAAAATAATATTGTGTGTCGTGTAGACTCAGCCTTTAGAAAAATCCATTGTCATTATAATCCTCAAATTGCTTTTCTACACCAGGAGCAGAAACGGGAAGTTGAAAAAAAAACCTGAAATGAAAATGCAACCGAAACTTCAAGCCCCAGTTTAAACGTGCATGGCAAACCCACCAGTGTGCACATTTTAAAATAAAACAGATGAGCTATTTTAAATGCTTATTGCCAAACTTAAAAGATTGTAACCATTACTATTAAAAAAAAAAAAACTTTAGAAAGCAATTTTTTAATTCTTTGTACCTTTAAGTCCTTGGCTCTGATGGTCTGCTCCTCTGACCTTGATCTAATCATGAATATCTACGCTACTTAATTATAATAAAAAATCCTACATTGCACTCTAGATGGTAGATGCACTTTTTTTCCTTCTTCTTCTTCTTTGGTCACCTGCCAGTTCTCAAAATTACAGCAGTGGGAAGAAATGCAAATGAAGACTGTGCTTGAGAGCTAAACATAATGGAATGCATGGTCCACATTTGAAAAGTTACCTTAAAATAAAAGGTAGCATATAAAAAATCATTTCTTTAAGGTCACCTATGGCTTTGAATTACAGCTTTGAGGAAGTTCCAATTTAGTCATCAGAGAGGAAGAAGCCAAAATAAGGATGATATACTTTTCTAAAGGGAAGACAGAGTTTTACTTTACCATAGTTGGGTGATTGTATAACTTTGAAAAATAAAACAAAACAAAGCAAAGCAACTCCAAAATATTCATTTTATAGAGTATTATGTAAAGTAAACCGCTGGTGAACATTTTGTAACTTTACCTGCAACGAATACAATTTTTTCTTGTAACTGGCCAAAGAAAGTTTACCTTATCACATGTTAAAATATGTAGGATGTGAAATACAGTAGTCTGGCAGTAAACAGAGCTGATCAAATTTGTATTACATGAAGAAGTAGTTCTTTATTCAGATGAATATATACTTTCCAATAGGAGATTATGAAGCAAATGGTTGGATGCTGAATAGTTGTTTAGAAAATCTGAATGTAAAAATTATGTATAAGCTTCCCTGTTGGCTTAGTAAGTAAAGAATCTGCCTGCAGTGCAGGAGACCCATGTTTGATCCTTGGCTTGGGAAGAAGCCCTGGAGTAGGAAATGGCAACCTGCTCCAGTATTCTTGCCTGGAAAATTCCATGGACATAAGAGCCTAGTAGGCTGCAGTCCATGTGTTGCAAACAGTCAGACTCTACTGAGTGACTAACACATTCACAAAAGCAGAATTACTTGACAGTTACATACTCCAGAATATGCCAAAGTGGTCTTTTGACAAAAGTTTATACTTCCTTTACATTTTCCTCTTTTTTGCCTTTTGGAGCTGAGAGGATCTCTCAGACATCTTTTTGCATAATGAACCCATTCCACAGACTGCCAGGAGGCTGTGTACTGCCCAGCTGTGACTGACAGAGCACAGAGCTCTGAGAAACAAGGCAGAGGCTTCCAGGGTAATGCTTCCCCTGTCTCACTGCGTCAGTACGTACTGTAAAAAAAAACAAGCTCTAGCCTGAGAAAAGTAAGATCTGGGTTCTGGTTCCACATCAGCCATTGCCTGTGACGTCTTGGCAACTCATTGAATTCAATTATGTCTCATCTTCTGCACTCAGTTTAACAATAATAAATGCTGAACATTTACTATATTCCAAGTATGTATACGACACAGGAATTTTCTTTTATAATTAAATTTATTTATTTTTAATTGAGGGCTTCCCTTGTGGTTCACCTGGTAAAGAATCTGCCTGACGTGCTGGAGACCTGGGTTTGATCCCTGGGTTGGGAAGATCCCTTGGGGAAGGAAAAGGCTACCCGCTCCAGTATTCTGGCCTGGAGAGTTCCATAGACTGTATGGTCTGTGGGTTCACAGGGTCGGACACGACTGAGCGACTTTCACTGATTTTTAATTGAAGGAAAATTGCTTTACAGTACTGTGTTGGTTTCTGCCAAACTGACACATGAATTTTTAACTGTATTCAGAAATAGATCATTTCAACACAACGTGCTAAGTGGAAAAGTAAAGCTCGGGATGGTACAAGAGCAGAAACAAAGCCCATGGAGTATAGTCTGTAAAATGAAACACTGTGCCCTTCTTGCTCACTTCACTGATATGGGGTGAAAGGAAGTACCAGTGGTGAATGTGCTTAATTTTAAAAAATATAACTTCTTGCATTGCCATTAGTGGTAGCTGTATAGATAAGGGGTAGAAGTAGGGGTAACAGTCAAGGTACTACTGAAAGTAAAATGTGTTAGAAATTAAGATCAGAGTTTTTTTAAACAAGAGAGATAATATGAACAGAGTGACTGATCAAAGGAAGAGAACAGAAATTCCAGAAATGCAAGTGGTGGTATACAGGAAGGTGGCATCTCAAAGCAGTGGGAAAAAATATGCTTTCTAATAAGAGGCCGGGTAATACGACAGTCATACGGAAAAAGATAAAATTGAGTTCACTCTTAAAACTTATTCTAATACAATTTCCAAATGGGTCACAGATATAAAGGTAAATATATATATATATATATATATATATATATATATATGCCAAAAGAAATATGAATGAATTCTTTTATAATTTGGGAGTGAGGAAAACTTTTTCACCAAAGTTCAAAATCTAGAAACATAAAGAAGATAGGTAAATTTTATTTCAAACATAAACTATGCAAAAGACAAAGCATAAGGACAAAAGTCTTGTGCATGGAAGGGCTCTACCAGTGGCTCAAGGGCAAAGAATCCACCTGAAACGCAGGAGGTGCGGGTTCAATCCCTGGGTTGGGACGATCTCCTGGAGAAGGAAATGGCAACTCACTCTAGTATTCTTGCCTGGGAAATCCCATGGACAGAGGAGCCTGGTGGGCTACAGTCCACAGGGTCACAAAGAGTCAGACATGACTTAGCAACTCAACAACAGCAACCTTGTAGTGCTGTTCATCACAGCACTATTTACAGCAGTAGACCATGGAAGCAACCTAGATGTCCATCGACACATGAATGGATGAAGAAATTGTAGTACATATATAAAATGGACTATTACTCAGCTACAAGAAGATATGAATTTGAGTCAGTTCTAATGCAGTGGATGAACCTGAAGCCTATTATAAAGAGTGAAGTAAGACAGAAATATTATATATTAATGCATATATATGGAATCTATGGGCTTCCCAGGTGGCACTAGTGGTAAAGAACCCGCCTGCCAATGCAGGAGACATAAGAGATGAGGGTTCAATTCCTGGGTTGGGAGGATCCCCTGGAGGAGGGCATGGCAACCCTCTCCAGTATTCTTGCTGGGTGAATCCTGTGGACAGAGAAGACTGGTGGGCTACAGTCCAGTCCACAGGGTCACTAATAGATGACCTGCTAGTTGTTTTTAACAATAGGTTAAAAACAACTAATAGCTCATCTTTGGAAGACACTGAAGTTCACCTCATTAATTTAAAAATCTAAAATGAGAGGGAAAGAATTAGACATTTATCTTCTTTTCCTTACACAAACTACTTCTGTGTAATGAAATATTTATTGAGAATATATTTCAGCTAATAAAATTTCTCTTTATAGAATTATTTCAGCTAATAAAAGAGGAAGAAATATAAAATATCACCAAACTGCAACCCCCAATGGGATCATAGATTTAGACAAAAATTAACAATGGGTATTGACCCTGCAAAAGCAGATAATGAGACAGTGTGAAGTACCTAACACCATCTGTGAAGGAATTTTGCCAAAAATGAAAAATCTGAATCTGATCAAGAATCTATGTCTGTCAGACATTTTAGGGGAAATAAAAAGGGAAAACCTTTTGGATGACATTAAATGGATGAAATCAGCAAAATTCAGATTATGCGAAATGTTCAGATTTCTTAAGGAAAAAAATATAGAAAGGAGAGAAATAGAGATGAAGGGGGAATATATATGGTTTAAGGGACATAGCTGCCATTTGGAATATATGGGCCTTATTTGGATTTCATTTGAATAAATTATAAAACAAAACAAAATAAACAGATTTTAAAAGAGAAATAGATTTTTTTAACAGATACTTGATCATCTTAAGAAATTCTCTGTGTGCGTTAATGACATTGTGATTATATTTTTAAAGTATTGAGCATATAATTAGCTTTTTATACACACACATATGAAGCACTGTAATATTTAGTTCTTGCTTCAGAACTACCAATAGGGATGGGGAAAAAATGAGCAGAAATGAATTGAGAATTGTTGAAGCTGAGAGCTAGATAGAAGGGTTCATATATGATTTTTTTCTACTTTTGTTTATGAAGTAAGTGACAGACTCTATAAATTCTGTGAGTTGAAAGTGAAATTATACGGAACCTAAGAGGAAGAAGATGCATCAAGAAAACCATAAAAACAAACAAACAAAAAAATGTAAAGTGAGATTTACTTACATTTTTCTGGCTGGTAAATCAGGTTATAGTGCATCATATAAAGAGTTATCAGAGCCATAAGTGTAGACATAAAAGGAATAAGTAAAACCAGGGCCCAGGCCCCTGAGTATTGGATATAAGATATTCCCAGAAAGACCACAGTTGCATTCAGGTTCATGATGCAATAAAACCTGGGAATCAAAAACAAAAATAAAATTGCTATTGAGTAACTTCATATAATAATTGCTAATTCTTTCAATAAACATAAGCTATAAAGTAGTAGCATATGAGGCAAGCTAGATTTTGCAAATATTGTTTATTAGCTTTCTTTTTTCAAATTCCATTTTTTAAATTTTTATAAAAATTTTCAAGGTTATTCTCCATCTATAGTTGTTACAAAACAGTGGCTCTATTCCCCATGTTGTACAAATACATCCTTGTAGCCTATCTTACATACAACAGTCTGTACCTCCCACTCCCCCAGCCTCTATATTCCCCTGCCCCATAACCACTAGTTCATTCTCTGCATCTGTGAGTCTGCTTCTCTTTTGTCATATTCACTAGTTTGTTGCATTTTTTAGATTCTATATATAAGTGAAATCATACAGTTTTGTCTTTCTCTATCTGACTTATTTCACTTGACAAAATACCCTCCAATTCCATCCATGTTGCTGCAAATGGCAAAATTTCTTTCTTTTTTATGCCAAGTAGTATTCCATTGTATGTATATACCACATCTCCTTTATTCATTCATCTGTTGATGGACACAGGCTGTTTCCATAACTTGGAAACTGTAAATAATGTTTCTATGAATATTGGGGTGCATGATTCTTTTCAAAATTAGTGGTTTGGTTTTTTTTTTTTTTTTTCAGATATATCTACCCAGAAGTGGAATTGCTGGGTTATATGGTAGTTCTATTTTTGATTTTTTGAGAAACCTCCATGCTGTTTTCCACAGTGGCTGTACCAATTTACATTCCCACCCATAGTGCCCAAGGGTTCCCTTTCTTCCACATCCCTACCAACATTTGTTATTTGTGTTCTGTTTGATGATAGATGTTCTGAGGGGTGTGAAGTGATATTAATATCTCATTGTGGTTTTGATTTGCATTTCCTTGATGATTAGATATGTTGAGCATCTTTTCATATGCCTGTTGGCCATCTGCATCTTTGTTTATTAGCTTTCTTATTAAGTACATACTTATTAAGCGGGGTCTGGTTGCTTACTGCTCAACAGCCAATAAAGAGGCAAAGTTGGTAGAAAGGAAAAATTGCTTTGTTTTGGGTGCCACCAACTAGGGCAGGGGGCTTCCCTGCTGGCTCAGTTGGTAAAGAATCTGCCTGCAGTGCAGGAGACCTGGGTTTGATCCCTGGGTAGGGAAGATTACCTGGAGATGGAAACGGCAACCCACTCCAGTATTCTTGCCTGGGAATTCCCATAGACAGAGGAGTCTGGCAGGCTAAGTCCATGGGGTCACAAAGACCCCGGACACAACAACCAGGGAAGGGGGAGAGCAGACTCCTGTCCAAAGGCTGACTCCCCTCCACTGACAATCAATGGTCAAGAGCTTTTATCAGCAGAAGAAGGGGGGTACATATAGAAACAGTACAGTGAATCTGAGAGTCATCTTGAAATTGGTCATATGGTGGTCTGACCAATGTCATCTTGTCAATTTAAGTTTTGAATATGTATGCACCCATGAAATGATCACCCCATTCAAAATCTTGAACATCTACTCTCCATAACTGACCTGGAAAAGTAATCAAATGTCAAGCATGGTCATGCCCAGCAAGCTGACTGACTATAATCTACTAATAGTGATTTATATATCACCATGCAGGGGAGGTACAATGTTAGAATTTTCTAGGACAATGGGATAGAGTCCCTTGGCTCTACCTCAGGTCATCTTTAATGCTTCTTCAAGCCGGACACTTGAACTGTGGCTGGTAATAACAAAGAGAAGCTGGAGCTGCAAGCAATGCTATAGTCCTTTTAATTTTTAAGAAACCCTGTTTCAAATGCTAAGTATTGCAGAGAAATCCAAGAGGACTCCCTGAGACTCTTCAGTACACCCACTGGGGAATGTAAATGGAATTACTTTAAAGAGGGTCAAGGAAAATTACAATTCTTCCAAGACTTACATCTTGTGAAATATAGTTATAAACCAAAGAATTATAGTGCTGAATATCTCTGTATAGGAAGAGATTTCACATAAAGTACTAAGTGTATTTTAACAAATGTCACCCGACCTATTTGATTGTGTAATTTTCTAAAAGAATTGCTTAGTACAATCACGTTTTATATATGTCTTTGTTGACCCGTGGACAGGACAAGCCATAGATAATTAAGGGTAAAATTATATATGTATCAACTGTAAAAAAAAATAAAAGAAATAAAAATCCACAGTCTTCAAACTCACCATTAAGACTCCTTTCATCTCATAGCTCACTAGCAAATTGAATATATAAAGCACCTCTCGCACAGAAAGTCAGAGAGCAAAGCACTAAAGCAAAATAAATACCAGTGATTAAGGAAAATTGAAAGCAGCAGTAAAAATATGTTTCTTTAGTCTACTTTTAAACACAGACTGGGAACTGCAAATAATTGGGAGTATATATAAATGGTAATTTTTTTTTTGGTCTTCATGATTCCACAGTGTTGAATACAAATAAAGGGGAAAAACCTTATCGCTGCAAAATTTAGCAAACCTTTTGGGATTAATAATTTTTAAAATTCGCCATAATTTATTTAGTAATAGTTTTTAAAGTCACTCACATGTTTTGTCATTTTTTAGACTGACCAATTTTGACATGCTTCAAACTTATTTTAAGTGATTATAAGAGAAACAGTTTGAAATGGGCTTTCCATCCTATTTGAGAACATAATGAAAGAGGGGAGGAAAACTTCCAGGTCTCCCA
This sequence comes from Bubalus kerabau, assembly GCF_029407905.1. Classification (NCBI taxonomy): domain Eukaryota; kingdom Metazoa; phylum Chordata; class Mammalia; order Artiodactyla; family Bovidae; genus Bubalus; species Bubalus kerabau. The sequence goes on from NC_073624.1 coordinate 28,284,939, forward strand.
AGCCTTAGTGGATAATTTTAAGAGTTCAGAGAGAATATGTTATTCTTCATGGAATGATACTGAGATAATTCACCAGGATTATGGTGGCTCTTCATCTGGATTTGTGGCTCTTCAATGGGTTAAAATTGAACTGTTTAGAAGAGTCAATGTAACAGTGGGGCGCTGATTTCATGGTGGATGCTGTTGTCAATCGGAGAAAGCGATGGCACCCCACGCCAGTACTCTTGCCTGGCAAATCCCATGGACGGAGGAGCCTGGTAGGCTGCAGTCCATGGGATCGCGAAGAGTCGGACACAACTGAGCGACTTCCCTTTCACTTTTCACTTTCATGCATTGGAGAAGGAAATGGCAACCCACTCCAGTGTTCTTGCCTGGAGAATCCCAGAGATGGGGGAGCCTGGTGGGCTGCCGTCTCTGGGGTCACATAGAGTCGGACACGACTGAAGCGACTTAGCAGCAGCAGCAGCTGTTGTCAGCCACTGCTTCTTTCAGCATGACCACTGGCCCACTGAAATACTTCAGAGAATAACCTAGCTGACATGAACTTGGAGAAAGAGAGACCAGAGGAAGTTTTGCAGTTTCTACTTAAAATTATTGGAGTATAGTTGATTTACAATGTTTGTTTTGGTTTCAAGTCTACAGCATAGTGAATTAGTTAAATAGTACATATATTCATTCTTTTTCAGATTCTTTTCCCACATTGGGTTATTACAGAATACTGAGTAGAGTTCCCTGTGCTGTACAATAGGTCCTTGTTGATTATCTATTATATAAATATAGTTGTGTGGGCTTCCCAGGTGGCTCAGTGTTAAAGAACCCGCCTGCCAATGCAGGATCCAGATTCGAGCCTTGGGTCAGGGAGATCCCCTGGAGAAGGAAATGGCAACCCATTCCAGTATTCTTGCTTGGGAAATCCCATGAACAGAGGAGCCTGGAGGGCTACAGTCCATGGGGTTGCAGAATAGGACATGACTGAACAATTAAACAATAGTAATATAGTAGTATCTGTGTGTTCATCCCAAGCTCCTAATTTATCCCTCCCTGCTAAGTTTCTTCTCTTTAACCATAAGTTTGTTTCCAAAATTAGTGAGTCTGTTTTTGTTTTGTAAATAAATTCATTTATATAATTTTTTCCTACTTTTCATCTATAAGTATTTTTCAACAATGCTATTAAAGAAAAGACAGCTTAATAAAATAAGATCATTGATTTTGGTGGACAGGCAGCACAATTTAAATAAAAGGTTTATTTTTAATTAAGAAATTCGGGGGACTGCTCCATTCTCTTTCTTTGCTCTCCCTGCCTCTCTCTTCTAACTTGCTCTCATTCCTTTTCTGTCTTTATTTCCCTTTCTTCTGTCAACATCCCAATTTTAACAGTTGTTAATGCTGTTGAAGAGAAAACCAGGCCTAAAATGATGTCACTTGGGCTAAAGTCCATGATACCAAACCTAGACTTAGATACATGACTTACTTGAAGTTTTGAGCCTCCCCAGAAATGTAATCAACCAGTCTGGAATTTTCTGGTCAGCATCAATGAAGTCATCTGTCTTGTGAACCTCTCCGTCCCTCAGGAGAAAAAGCAGCAATCTATGTGGTGCAACCCTTGCCATTCCCTTCCCAATACCCACTCCCAAAAGAAGATATTCTGACCCCAAAATAATGCTTTCTTTTCTTTTGCTAATAGCTCCCTTGCCCTACCCTTCTTTCTACAAAAGGCTTCCACTTCGTACAACCCTTCAAAGCACCATTCTGGTTGTTAGAAGAGATGCTCCCCAATTCATGAATGACCTGATAAAGCCCACTAGGTCTTCAAATTTACTCTGTTGCTTTTTTTAAAAAAAGGTGTATCATTTTCTCATTTTCTGAGTTTAAGATCTTTGAACCACTGCATGTTTATTGATGATAGTAATAATGATGATAATAATGATAATGTTGTGTTAATTACTATTGACACACCTACAGGTTAAAAGCCACCACACAGGCCTTAAGAAAAAGCAGGAGGCTGCAGGATCAGTAAGAAATGTAAGAAATTTCTTTTTTTTTTTTTCTCAATGTTTTTTAGTTTATCATTGTATGTCAGAGAGAAATTCTGAGTATTTTCTGAATGCTGACAATTTTGGCAAAGATAACAGAGGAGGTGCCTGTTGTTACTACGTTGAGTGGGCACATTTGTTACACTTGGCTGGAGCCCAGGCAAATAGAATTTTGGAAGGTCTAGTGGTTTTTTAAAAAACTGTTTACAAGCTATTCCTCAGTATTCAACTTAGAAGATATTCTGAGTGCAAGCATACCTTGAAGATATCAATACTATGGGTCTGGTTTCAGACCACCAAGATATAACAGGGGGCATGAAGTTTTTGGTGCAAAAACTTTTGGGTTTCCCAGTGTATATAAAAGTTATGTTTACACTGCGCTATAATGCATTAAATGTGCTATAGCATTATGCCTAAAAAAAATAATGTGTTTACCTTAATTTAAAAATATTTTATTGCTAAAAAATACTAACCATCATCTGAGCCTTGACTGCATGGTGGTAGTAACATCAAGGATCACTGATCACAGATCACCATAATAAATAAAATAATAATGATGAAGTTTACATACTATTAGAATTATCAGATGCTTCAGAGACACAAAGTCAGCAAAGGCTGTTGGAAAAAATGGCACCAATAGACTCGCTACACACAAGGCTGTCATTAACTTGCAATTTGTAAATTTTATGAAATTTACATTTCATAAAAATTTATAAATTTATGAACTTAAAAATTCTATTCCCTGTGAAGCACAATAAAGCAAAGCAATAAAAAGAGTTATGTCCATGTTAATGAGTACTAATAAGAAATGAGTTCTAATAAGACTATGCCAAGAAATGTTTTGATTTTGTTAGCTGAAATGTATCTTGTAAATTATGATTTTACCATTGCAGAATTGTGTAATTTCATATTTTGTTTTTCTCCTAAAGGATTAGGTAGGATTTCTCAATCAGGTAGATTTCTGGAGTGGTAAAGAAAAACTGTTATGAATTATCAAAATTTTCTGAAGCATCTTCATACAAAATAATTGCTTCCATTAGAGTTTAGCTCCATTTCTTTTAAAAAATCCAGACCATGTGTGGAATTCTCTTTTCTTAAGTCTCTCGAACTGTTATAAAAATTCTGAAGCACTTGGTAAAAATGCACATTCCTCAGCTATGCTCCCAGGAAATTCTGATCTGAGAAGTTGGAGGTAGGGACATTGGCAATGTTTTTTGTTTGTTTCATTTTTTAATTAATTTTTATTGGCATATCATTACTTTACAATGTTGTGTTAATTACTACTGTATGGCAAAATGAATCAACCATACACATACATATACCCTCTCCCTTTTGAATTTCCTTTCCATTCAAGTCATCATACTGCATTAAGTAGAGTTATGGGGAACATTTTTTAACAAAACCTCAAATGATTCTTAAAATCAGGCAACACTGCTTGAGAGCAGTGGTTCTCAAACCTAACTACTTAGGCAGCTTAAAAAAAAAGCCTCTGGTTCCCATCTCAAATTAACATGATCAGAATTTCTGGTGGCAGGGTCCAGGCATCAGTATTTTTAAGCTTTCCAGGACATCTAGGTTTGAGAATCACTTCTCTCAGGCAATACTCTAATACTCCCTGGTGGCTTAGCTGGTAAAGAACCCACCTGAAATGCAGGAGACCCAGGTTCGATCCCTGGGTTGGGAAGATGCCCTGGAGAAGGGAATGGCAACCCACTCCAGTATTCTTGCCTGGAGAATCCCATGGACAGAAGAGTCTGGTGGGCTACAGCCCATGGGGTTACAAAGAGTCAGACACGACTAAGTGACTAACTTTCACTTTCTCTCAGACAATACTTTAGTAAAATATTACAACAGGTTTGAAAAAAAAGGCTGTGGGATAATAATATTTTACCTCTAGTATTTTCCTAAGATAAAAAATATTAAATTTGAGCAAGTATTTTAAATCAGAACAGTTTAGTAGGAGACATATATTATGTAGAGTCAAACTTAGTACCAGATAATCAAAACTTCAGGGATGGAATAATTCAGTCTCTAGACTTCTACAAGAAATTTACCAATATCCTATTTGAGCCTTTACAGCATGTAGAATTCACTCTGGTAACTGGTTCACAACAGACTATGATATGCAGATGGGATGCAAATTATCAGGTGAAGTAAGCAAAGATATGAGTGAGTGTTAGTCGCTCAGTCATGTCCGACTGCGATCTCATAAACTGTAGCTCACCAGGCTTCTCTGTCCGTGGAATTCTCCAGGCAAGAATACTGGAGTGGGCTGCTAGTCCCTTCTCCAGGGGATCTTCCCAACCCAGAGATAGAACCTAGGTCTCTTGCATTGTGGACAGATTCTTTACCATCTGAGCCACCAGGGAAACCCAAAGTAGAGACGTGAGGGAGCAAGATTTAAGTTTAACTGTGGGAGGATTTAAAATTACGGCCATGAACAGACTTAATTATTCACCATTCAGTTTGCTTCCGGAAAAGATTCTGCACAGGTGTATTTACTCATATGATCTCCAGGATGGTAACTCTTAATTGTACACCTCAGAGTTTGGAAAATACTGAAAGAGCCAGGTTCAGTTCTGGGTGATGGCACAAGCAGAAGTTGGCAGATTACTGTGCCTCTTGATTTCAGGGAGCTTAGCTTTATTCTTTCAGTGAGGTACATATTTGAGGATAATCCAGTACCAGATGGTGATGTTGGCTGGGAGAGGTTTTCTCACCTACATTTGGCAGCTCCACTCGGAAGTGGTGCTTTCAATGCCTGAGACTTCCAGTCTACACTATTTCACATGATCGTTAGGTGGTAGAGATGCAATGACACATCTCATTAAGGGTCCCGTAACTATGAACATCTGACATCTGTGCTGAAACCGGAACTGGATGCAACCTTCAAGTGGTTATGGATTCAAGTGGCATGTTGCTTTTTCAAAAGCCACTACTGAAATTCATTATATTAACTAGGCTTGTCATTTCTAGGGGCATTTTTGACTTGAAGAAATAGATGATAAATCAAGGGGTGGCTCATTTTAAAGATGACCTTCTCCTAAATGGCCTTCCTCTTTCCCAGAAGTTGGACAATGACTTTAGCTGATGACTTATTCATCATTGAATAGCATTGGTCATAGCTACCCTGATTTGAAAACCTATAATGTGCCCTGGTACTTTGCGTAAAAACTCCACAACAGCCCTCCAAGGCATCCACATTCTGTGGTTGAGGGACCTGGGGCTTTGAGAGGTGAAGAAACTTGCTGAAAACCTAAGACACCTAAGTGACACAGCTGGGTTCCCGCCAGCTGCCTGGCTGCCCAGCAGGGGTTCTATCCATCTTGCTACCAGCCCCTGCAGTACGTACAAGAATAGAATGAACATTCATTTCTATAAACTGCAACAAGCAGCTGTTCATAAAAGTTTTTCCATAGTTTAGTATTTGAACTGAGAAAGAAAAAACAACCATCTTCAGCCTTCAAGGAGCTTATTATTTCTACAGTCTTTCATCATGTTAAAGAATAACACTCTGATTCTTTATATCCCTTTCTCAGAACCCTTAATTTAAAAAAAAATGTTGCATGATCCCTTTATTGGAGATTTTAATGAAATCAGAAAATAATAAGTAACCCAATCTAAAGGTGTTCATCTTAAATGTGGCCCGGCTCCAGAAATTCATTTTCACCCTATTCCTCATCCCCCTTTCCAATGTCCTAAAGCACAAACCCATTGGGTGTCCCCTCCGTTTCCCCGAGGAAATATTTCATTTATATAATGTCTCCTTTGTAATCAACGCTGAGAAATGTCACTTTGATTAAACACAATTCTGAATGACTAAGACCACAGTACAATAAATTCTCCAGAGCTATCTTTCAGAACAACTGATTGCTCTCTAGTCTTAATCCTCCAGAGTCTTATTTAATCAAAATGATGTTGCTAATTAAGGATTAAAACCTCCGAACAGAATAAAAAAGAAAGATTTTTCTTTCTCCTTTGGGCAGGTCAAGGAGGCAGAATTTGCTGTAAGAAGTAAAGAGTTCCTTCCACCTTTGGTAAAATAGCATAATTCTCTTTCAACTGGACTTAATCCAAAATAGGCCTGAGTGCTTTGTAATATTAATATAATATGGCAGGAGGGTGGGGAAAAGAAAAGGAAGGAAGAAAGAAAGACAGAAAGAAAAAAGGAAATGTCTCAGATAGCTACATGTAATAATACCTAAATAATATTTATTATAATTTTTTCATTTAATGCTTTAAATATGAGTTCTCTTTAGACATTTTGTCTGATGCTATTTCTGCTTTGCTTTTATCTATCGCTAACACTGGTGGAAAAGGCAATATTTTAGAAAGTGTTGCTAACTCGTTTCACAGAGAAGAGGAAGAAAGACAACATATCTCAGATATATCTGATATCCATCGATGAATGACAACAACAACAAAGTTCTCTACTAAGTGTTGAACTACATTTTCTTAAGATCAAAATTTCCATTCTTTTCTTGAATTTGCATTTGATAATTAAAATTGGTTCTTTAGAAACACATAACACTGTAAAAGAACTCACTGGGAGAGAAAGACTCATAGAAATGTGGTTTGATTTCTATGGACTAGAAATTCTGTCAGGTGCTGGGTGCCGGGGTCCAGCCCCCGGCTGATCCAGGGTATTTGAAGGAGAGACAGCATAGGCGACCTATTTATTTAAATATTTATCAAAGATATAAAGAGTAATAGAATGAGGATAGCTCAGTGAGGAAATTCAGTGGAGAAAAGCGGCTGAAATAAGGATAGCTCAGTAGGAAAATTCAGTGGAGAAAAGAGGCTGAGTAGCTTGGTTTACGCGGGAGACCAATAAAACTTCAAGACAAGAAGTTTGCACCACTTACGTAGGCCGCAGGCGTCCTTCCGTTCTCCCGAAGGAGAGGAGACACTGAGGCCTCCCCGGTCGGATCTTAGAAGCCCAGGCATAATTAGCAAGCATGGTGGGTTTCGCGCTCCAGATGGAGACTCAGCCAGAATTTGCGAGAGAGAGCGACATGGGGAGACCAAGTTTCGGTGAACAAGGCCTGCACTTTATTTTCCAAAGTAGTTTTTATACCTTAAGTTATGCATAGAGGATAATGGGGGAAGGGGTGGAGTCATGCAAGGACAGCAGTTCCTGATTCTAATCGAAGCCAGGCTTTCAAACTTATCATATGCAAAAGTTCAGGTGATTTACATCATCTTCTGGCCAGGAGGCCTGTTAACATTTTAAGAAACTTATTTTTCTCTAAAGGTGATTATTCCAAAGTCAGGCACCAGCCTCCAAAAAAGCATTGGACAAAGCTGCATTCCTATAGGGCAAAGGTGAGGTGGGCTCAATCAAGAATAGAATTAACTCAAGGGTCCAACGTTACAAACATTGAGGCTACTACTTACATTTCTATGCACCCATTATATCACTCAATACACTACCAAGGACACAGTAGGTAAGGAGTATGGAGACTTAGCAGCAAACATTGGCCCAATAAGTGAAAAACCGTTCACCAATACAATTTCTAATCAATCTTTTAACTACTCAAAAGAATCTGTGTTTAGACAGTTTAGAACATCTCCTGCCTCTCACAGTTGGGAGGCTCTGAACAATCATATGTGGCCGGAAAAACCTATTCAGGCAGGCTAGAGGACTTCCAAAGGAGTTTGTTGGTTGAAACACTGTCACACCCAGGAATTATTAACTGGAGCTGTAAGCTAACTCTTTTTTCAGAGAGAGGTAGTGGGGGACAGCCCCCCTGTGAAGTCAGAGGTGTTGCTGAGAGCACAAAGCAGAAAGTAGGCAGACTCTGGTTTGGGGGTAGATGCTCAAGAATTTCCAGTGGGGGACTCCTGAGGCTCGATCCCGCCTTTGCGTATGCCGAGCCTCCTTCCTCATGACCTTTGCCATGGGCAGAGCTCCTGCTCCTGGCAGTGATAGAATTCTAGTTGAGCTATTCCAGATCCTGAAAGATGATGCTGTGGAAAGTGCTGCACTCAATATACAATATGCCGGCTCCCGGCAGCTGGGGGTGGAGTGAATGTGAAATAGAGATGTTGGTTGATGTTTTAATGGATATTTAAGAAGTAAAATTCTTCTTCCATCCTTCTCATCTTCTTGCTGAATTTATAATCCCTGCCGAAATTAGTCTATTACAATGTAGACATAACTAAGAAAAACAAGTTATTGATTACTGCTATGTGCCATGTTCTTTACCAGCAATATACATATTATTACTTCTAAGAAAATCCAAGAAGAGGTATTATGATAACCCTTCAGAAATGGTTAAACTAAGAATAAATGACATTACTAAGATCAGGCAATTGTGTAGAGCTGAGATTTCCACCAAGGCCTGTTTGGCTCCAAACCATCTTCTATTCAATACGACACACCATCTCACACTTGTTTATGTGGAGGACAAATTCATCAATGTGTTTCAAGAAGGTGCCGTTAAGCTGTTATTGGTCTATACCTGACACATAGGCTCCTGGGACTACTGGCTTAATCACTGTCACAGGTATTATCTCACTGTCACCCAGCCCAATCAATGGCAAAGGCTGAATGACTGCCATCAAAATGGACCCAGAGAGCAAACAATGAGAAATGCACAAAGGGAAAAGGATGTTATAAGCCTGTTTTCTCTCCTAGCTAGCTCTACTTACCAGTTAAAAAGGGATGTTCGTTTCTGGGATCCACACTCCTGAAGGCTGTAGCACCCAATGGACAGACTACAGCTCTGATTCCTCCTGTGCCGAGGCAGACGGCCAGCAGTGCTACATGAAACGGCCTTGTCTGCTCTTTTTTGGGTACGTTGTTAATCAGATGGTGAGTGCCTATGTAGAAATCCTCCAAGGGAAAGGCAGCCACAGATAATAAGGCAGTGCCTGTAGATGCAGAAAAAGAGAAATAAATATGCATAGACCACTGACTCACCAAAGCACACCAGAAATAAAGTTTTTCTTCTGAATGTAGCCTCGTCTTGTGATAGTCTTATTAAAATATTAATCATGGCAATTCTGGAGGCAATATAATTTTCCTAAAAGTAAATATTTCCCTCAATATGTGTTTTTAATGAATCCAGAGTCCTAGTTTATTTTTCCCTCAAACTCAAACCACCTCTCAGAATATATAAACAAATCATGTCCATTTGGGAGGAACTTTTTATTTTGTATTGGAGTATAACCGATTAACAATGTTCTGATAGTTTTAGGTGAATAGCAAAGGGACTCAGCCATACATATACACACACTGCTATGTTTAAAACAGATAATCAACAAGGACCTATTGTATGGCACATGGAACTCTGCTCAGTGTTATGTGGCAGCCCGTATGGGAGAAGGGTTTGGGGGAGAACAAATCAAGTCCATTTAAACAAAATTAAAACAATTCAGAAACACCTGATGTGAGATAATAAAGATGTTTGCACTCCCACCCCTCAGAGAAAACCATCTTTCACAACGATTATTTGTTCCTAATCAATAGAGACAGAAAATGCTATGATCTTAAGCAACTCAGAAGCCTGTTAAAGAAAACTTTTGGGGTTTTTTTTTTTTTAACATGAAATGCTTATATTTTTCTTTTTTAAATTTTTTGTTGGAGTGTAGTTACTTTACAATATTGTGTTAGTTTCCACTGTATAGCAAAGTGAATCAGCTCTACGTCTACACATACATATACATATATCCCCTGTTTTTTTAAATTTCCTGATGTCCATCAACAGAGGAACGGATAAAGAACACGCGGTACACAATATACAATGGTGTATTACTCAGCCATAAAAAGGAAGGAAGTTGGGTCATTTGTAGAGGCACGTGTGAACCTAGAGACTATCATACAGGGCGAAGTAAGTCAGAAAGAGAGAAACAAATACCGTATATCAACACATATATGTGGAATCTAGAAAAATGATATAGATGATCTTATCCACAAAGGTGATTGGCATTGATGTATATGTACACTGCTATGTAGTCTGTTACCAAGTAAAAAAGAGTAAATCATGCTTAAATACCTCTTCATCAGAAAATACTCCCTGATACAGAACAGCCGCCTTGTCACTATCTAGTCTGTCCTGTCCACTCCCCCAGCTTTATTTTTCATCATTGTGCATTACCACCCAACAAAATAGCTATTTCTTGATTTTCTTGTGTCCCATTTGAGAAAGTTAACTTCATAAGAAAAGAGACTGCCTTCTTCTCTGTTACATTCCAGAACCTGGAACAATGCCTAGTAGTCAACAAGAAACATTTGTGGAATGGTAAATGAATATTTGCCATGCAGTGACTTAGTTTATGTTTCACAGAACTGAAGCAGTTTACAAGTTTGAATCACACTCGGATCGATTCGGTGAATGGTACTTGGCCATCGGATAGAAATGTGTGCAGGCTGAGTACCTGCTACCCATCTCTTCCTCATCATCTTCCCTGTCACCCAAAACTGCATTTCTGCTGCACTGGTTGGTTTTGATGAACTACCTTCCTAAGTTCCTCAGCTCAGAACTTGGAGTTAATTTCTGTCCTTCCATCATATTTGTGCCCTTATTTAGTTGATGAGTTTTTTTGTGGTTTTATGTTCTTTCCTGGATTGATACTTCTCCATCACCTAGACCAGCATCCAGAGATTTTCTGTTCTCTCTCTAACCTCTCACTGTGATTGTTTATTGGAAGATTTCCCAAACGTGTTCATCTCATCTTCAGTAACTGCTTTGTGTCTAGAAGACCACCTTGAACTTCACAGTCTAAATTTCTAGACTGTTCATCAACTTGGTCTCTATACCTTATCAAACAAACTTGATATTTTACCAACATTGCTTGCAATCACTTTGCTCCAAAAATTTTAAGGATATATTTCTTTTCTTGCTATGTAAAGTAGCACAGGATAGTGTTAAATTCACTCATTTTTTTTAACAGGTAACCATAGCTCATAACATGGAAATCATGTATTCAAATGCAGTCTTAATTACTATATGACTAATTAAAAGATCATTTTTCATGAAAATGTTTCTCAGTTATTCTACATGAACTTCAAAACACCTTTTAGCACATTTCATTTTAATTGTGAAGCAAATAAACATCACATTTCACATAGAATTTGTCACAAATTTGGGTTTGTGATAAGAAGGGGGAAAAGGAGGGCATTCTACAGAAGACAGACATTTGAAGAGATAATTAGTATAAAATATAATCAGTGCAATGATAAAGGTATCAGAGCAACTTCTAACACACAGAGACACACATACATACATACACACTTACTAGTATCCCTCAAATTATACAGAGAATAAAATAAATTGAAACAACATTCTAGGCTCATTTATTACACTTTATGCTAAAAACAAGGTGGGAATAATATAAATCAAACATTCTAATAAAAATCCACTAAAATAAGTTGTAAAACAATCCAGTCAGAAGTGGACACTCACCTAGAAAATGCAGAAATAAGCAAATATGGACCAGCTTGTTTCTTCCTAGGCAGACATCAGCAAGCCAACCTGCAAACACCCGGGTAAGGCTTGACGCTCCTATAAAACACAAGTTCAAAATGGCGGCCTGATAATTGCCATAACCAAGCTTGACAGTACAGAAGGGAATCATATTGCAGACGACTTCGAAGAAAGTGAACCTCTCACACAGCTCTACTAGAAGTAAACAGATTCCAACCTGAATTTTTTTCATGGAGTATGAGGAAAACAAATAACCAATATGTCTTATGGTTTTCTCCTTCTCGATGCTGTGATTTAAGGGTTCCCTCTCATCGGTGTTTTTAAAGCCTGTAACAGACATGACTACCCTCTTTGAATACTACTTAAGTTAGTGGTTTGAACTTGGTGATTTTTGCCCCCATCCATCTAATGAAAAAATAAATAAGATCTTTGCTTTGAATTTCACAACTCCATGCTAAAGTTTCATAAGGCTTTTTTTACACGTTAATGTTCATTTTGATGATCCAAGAGAACATGAGAAGAGACATGAGTATTTAAACCATGGTAGCTCAGTGTGGCCAAATCTGATTTGTTTGTCTAATTACTTAGAGGCTAAATTAGGCTTTTCCTCCAAAATTTATATTGAATTACATGAATCCAGTTTCATACATGTGGAAACTCATCTGCCTCACACTGATAAAGGTTTAAATACGGAGGCAGAAGAAGCAGTTTTTCAGGAGAATTTGAGCACTAGATCAAGAAATAATTTGAGCCTAATAATTTCTGATACTTTAATTAAAAGAAGCCAGAACAGTACCTAGAGATAAAGCACGAAAGGAAATCTGTTTGGAGGGGGCAGGATACCTTATCATTATTACATTTCTTGTTATTTTTGGTTGGAATTCTGATAAGAAAGCTAATTAGGTAACAAAAGTGCTAGTACATTTAGGTAACAAGCAGAGTTTGCAAGAAAGTAATTTAAGTGCACTAATGAAAGGAGAAATTTTTAAACAAAAACCGTGTTCCTTTAAGTTGACCCCATGCTTGTAGAACAGCCTCTCAGAGGAAATCAGAATGAAAAGGTGCTATTTGATTCATTATTAGTCAGCAAGAGGGGTACAGCAGCTATCCTACACATGCTTTGGGGAATATCGACTCTGGTATCATCCTGACCCTCCAGCTGGGTGAATGGATGTTAACATTCTATTTTGGAAAGCAGGAGAGCACAAATTAAGCTAAAAAAGCAGCAGTAAAAAGAGAACATTTTAACAGTTAGGAGTTTAGCGGAAGGACATAGGAAGACAAGGGAGTAGAATTATTGGGTCAAAGTCATAATAATTCAAAACATAGGGGGTGAGTACAGAAATGTTATTTTCATATTGGAGTCGAAAGCAGAAGACTGACAAAGACTTTTGACTGTGATTCTTTGACCTGAGAGATTGGGTGCAAAACACTTTGTGTTGGCCTCCTCTAAGGGTCTGATTGGAATGGTGGCTATCTTCACCAGCTCAGCACTGCTTCTCCCGCTTTGGTTAACAATGCCCTGTTTTTCCTTTGTGTGGAGTAATCATGCAATTTCTTATCCAAACTTACACATATTTGTGAGCGAAAGTGATGCTATTTATAGTTATTCCTGAAAAACAGGTACACACTGGGATTGTGTAGGGCAAACCCCAATATGTGGTCCTCCTACCTTTGAGGAATGACTTCCTTCTGTTCCACGAGATCCTGGTGGGGCTTTCTTCTGGCCAAGGGAGATCAGCACAGGTCTAAGATGGTCGTTTTGCTGTTTCTCCACAAGGAATTTTAGTCATAAGTGGACTGATAAGATTAGACCTGGTGGAAGCCGAGTCTGATGGTACTACCCAATAGGGATTGTCCATGTGCCCCTGATGGAGAGCTTAGGACTGTTCTGGTTCACATTCTTCAGGGGGACATGGTTAGTTTTTCCTTCTGTAAAGGATTCAATTTCTTTTCTTAAGACAAATCTTTATTATATTTGTTACCATACTGCTTCTGTTTCATGCTTTGATTCTTTTGAGTGCCATGTGGGGTCTTAGCTCTCTGACCAGGACTTAAATCCACACTCTCTGCATTGAAGGCAAAGTCTTAACCACTGGACCACCAAGGAAGTCCCAGGACTCAATTTACAATTAATTTTGGTTTAAATTAGCCCCCTTTGATTTCTGTGGCTTACAAAGAACCCTCAGTGATACTGTTTTTGTTTTTGTTTTTTTCCACCCCAGATGGAAGGGAAAGATCGTCCCCAGCCACTGGTTGATATATTAATACTTAGCCAGTACCTGACAAAGAACTCCTGCAGTGTGATTTCACAAGCAGGGGAGTACCACCTCTTACCGGGGCCTGGTGATGATTGTGTTTGAATTCTTTGGCTCCTGTGTGCATTCTTGCCCAAGGACATGACTCAGGTGGTGGGAACCTGTCATCAGGGGATGGTTACCAGGGAGTGTGCAGTGTGTGTTCTGTCACTAAGTCGTGTCTGACTCTTGGTGACCCCATGGACGGTAGCCCACCAGACTCTTCAGTCCATGGGATTCTCCAGGTTAGAACTCTGGAGCGGGTTGCCATTCCTTCTCCAGGGATTGAATCCTTGTCTCCTGCATTGGCAGGTGGATTATTTACCACAGAACCACCTGGGCTTCCCCAAAGCAACAGTATTTGCTGAGTAGAGTTGAAACAATAGGAAAGCATTTCTCAATACTGAGCTCAGAATGAACTTAAAGGACAAGTCTCAACTCCACTTGAGAATAACACTTGGCCAGAAATACTGAAGACTGTCATTATGAATACACTTGAGTCCTTAAGTGGAAATTTAGGCATACTTTGGCTTTATACAACCCTATCCTAACACCAACACCCTCAGGCTTGTTTTCTGTCCTTCCCCCTCCATGCCACCCTTAATAAAGGGATATTTCTCCCCCCCCCCATTATAGAAATAGGTACACACATTAGATACAATTTGTAAAATGTCTAAAAGTAGAAGAAAAAAACAGTGAATCTTTTTGAAACATTTCCTTTGATGTTGTCCCTTCATGGCTAGTTTTTATTAGCAAGGTTTAAATATTTCGGTTGTATAATTGTATACAATTATTGTATAATATGTTTTCTACCCCTTTTGTAGGTAGTGTTATAAGCAGTTTAACATGCCATTGCGAACTCCTTGTAAACATGAATTTTTATGGTTGCATTAATAGACAGATACATGGCTTACTTAACTATTCCTCCACTTGGGATTAGTTACATTTGTCTCAGATTAGTTATGTCAATCTTTAACTCTGGACCCTGAGCCCACATTTAAAAGAGAAGGCACCTTATAAGCAAAAATTTAATGAATATTTGTGCATAAAAGTTCTCATTTCCTGATTACAACCTTAGGCTAGTTCTCAGAAATAACATCACTGGGTTAAAGTGTGGGAAAGTTTTTAGACATCTTGATATTTAATGTCAAATTATAATACAAATCAGGCATGTTTTAAAATTAAAGAGCCTGTATCATTTTTTGGAATGCAAAATTTTACTTATCGTATTTAGTAGAGGAAATTTATTATAATGCATATTTATTATATATATTATATATTTATAATATATTATACATATTATGCATATTTAATGTATCATATCTAATAGAGGAAATTAGTCAAAGGCCTATTTGATAACCTAATGACCACCCATGATTTTTACTGAGCACCCGGAGCCTGAATGTATCAGATTCCACAAGGGTTTCATTGGAAATGTACCAGAAATGTAAGCCCTACTTTTAAGGAGAATATTTTTAACAATTTTAAATTTTTAATAATTTAAAAAGCATTTCTATAAAATATCCCAAAGTTGATTATAAATTCTGAGAAAACTGTATTGTCTTTCAAAATGATTTTACAGTATGTTGGTGTAATCATTTCAAATTTGATATGTACTTATGGAATAATTTTTCATAAGTCCTCTCTAAGCATTAAAAATTTTTTTTTAATTGAAAGATAATTGCTTTACAATGTTGTGTTAGAATAAGCATTTTTAAGGGAATGGTGGGAATGTAAATTGGTACAACCACTATGGAGGACAGTACAAAATTGCCTTTAAAAAACTAAGAATAAACCTATCATATGACTCACTGATCCTACTACTGGATGTATACCCTGGGAAAACCATAATTCAAAAAGACACATGTACCCCCAATGTTTATAGAAGTACTATTTACAGTAACCAAGACATGGAAGCAAATTAAATGTTCATTGACAGACGAATAAATAAAGCTGTGATATATATATATGCATGCATGGGTGCTAAGTTTCTTCTGTCATGTCCGACTCTTTGAGACTCTATGGACTATGGCCCACCAGGCTCCTCTGTCCAGGGGAATCTCCAGGCAAGAATACTGGAGTGGGTTGCCATGCCCTCCTCCAAGGGATCTTCCTGACCCAGGAATGGGACCCAATCTCTTGTATCTCCTGAATTGGCAAGCCAGTTGTTTATCAATAGTGCCACCTGGGAAGCCACATATATATATAACTAAGTTGCTTCAGTCGTGTCCAACTCTGTGGGACCCCACAGACGGCAGCCCACCAGGCTCTGCCATCCCTGGGATTCTCCAGGCAAGAACACTGAAGTGGGTTGCCATTTCCTTCTCCAATGCATGAAAGTGAAAAGTCAAAGTGAATTTGATCAATAGTGTCCGACTCTTTGTGACCCCATGGACTGCAGCCTACCAGGCTCCTCTGTCCATGGGATTTTCCAGGCAAGAGTACTGGAGTGGGTTGCCATTGCCTTCTCTGATATATATATATATATATATATATATATATATATATATATAATACATATATGCACACACACAGTGAAATACTACTTGGCCATAAAAAACAAAAATAATGCCATTTGCAGCAACATGAATGTAACCAGAGATTATCATACTAAGTGAAGTAAGTCAGAAAGAGAAAGACAAATACCATATGATATCTCTCACATGTGGAATCTAAAATACGATACAAATGAACTTATTTACAAGATAGAAACAAATTAATAGACATAAAAAACAATTTATGGTTGTCAAAGGGCAAAGAGAGAGGGATAAATTAGGTGTTTGAGATTAGCAGATACAAATTACTATGTATAAAATAGATAAACAACAAGGTCCTACTGCATAGCACAAGAAACTATATTTAATATCCTATAATAAATCATAATAGAAAAGAATATGGAAAGGTATAACTGAATCACTTTGCTGTACATCAGAAACTGATACAGCATTATGAATCAACTATGCTTCAATAACAAATACTCCTTTGATTCTCAAAGATAGTTTTCTCTGTGTTCTTAGAACACTGTGTACATCTTTCTTAAAAAATAGTTTTTAATTAGTCTGCATTTTCTTCACCGACCGTGTGTTGAGAATAGGGGCAGTTTCATGTTTATCTTTATACCTCACTGCCTAGAACAGTGCATGGAATGTTATTTCACTTTGTGTCTAGTGGCTAAGAGTGAGCGTGACATACCTGACAGAAATAACATTTACTCATGCAGAGTTCTACAAGAAGTGCTGCTTATTTATTTGTTTTTTAAAATCTGCTACCAGATCTTGACTCTAGTAATTGGGTAGAATCCACTTGATGTCTATATATGAATACATGACTAGTTGATTTCCTGAGTGAATAAATGAAAAAACAGTTTAAGATGAGATATTCTTAGGACGTTTTGAAGGAAACAAAGGCATTGTTATGCACCTAATGAACCCTATCTGACCACTAGCAATATTTACTGAGCACCGGGTAGCTACCAGGCCCTGGGGAGCCCATGATGACAAAACAGCAAACTTGGCTGGGTAGGGGTAACCATAGAGTGAGGAATATCAACAATTAAGCAAGAACTACACTCCAGAGAGTTATGTGCTGTGGTGGAGGAAGAAGAGAGTGCAGTAGAGCTTATAGCAGTGCTAGCTATCAGGGAGCAGGGGGGCAAGATATGTATGCATATGGTTGATTCACTTTGCTGTACAGCAGAAACTAACAACATTGTAAAGCAATTATACTCCAATAAAAATAAAGTCCACAGAAATATTTCCATGGAAGTGATACCTATGCTTGAATCCCCTGCGTGCATGCTCAGTCGCTTGAGTTGGGTCCAACTCTTTATGACTCTGTACTGTAGCCTGCCAGGCTCCTCTGTCCATGGGATTCTTCAGGCAAGAATACTGGAATGGATTGCCATTTCCTCCTCCAGGGGATCGTCCCTATTCAGGGATCCAACCCGTGTCTTCTATGTCTCCTGCATTGCAGGTGGATTCTTTACCACTAGCACCGTCTGGGAAGTCCTTGAAATCCCTTGAAAGTGAAAGTGAAGTCGCTCAGTTATGTCTGACTCTTTGCGACTACATAGACTGTAGCCTACCAGGTTCCTCTGTCCATGGGATTTTCCAGGCAATAGTACTGGAGTGGATTGCCATTTCCTTCTCCGGGGGATGTTCCCAACCCAGGGCTCAAAGCCGGGTCTCCCACATTGTAGACAGACGCTTTACCAGATGAGCCACCAGGGAAGTCCTAACTGTCCTTAGAAGGATACAATTCACCCTTGGGAAATGTATAAGATGAGGCTTGTTCCTAACAGAGGACATACTCTCCACAATATAGATCACTTTACTTTTTTTAAAATTAATTTTTACAAGGTTGTGTTACTTTTTGCTGTGCAGCAAAGTGAATCAGTTGTGTGTGTGTGTGTGTGTATATATATATATATATATATATCTCCACTCTTCTTTGGATTCTTTTCCCATACAGGTCATTACAAAGTATTGAGTAGAGTTCCTTGTGCTATACAGTAGGTTCTTGTTAGTTACCTATTTTATATATATTAATAGTAGTTTGTATATGTCAATCACAATCTCCCCATTTTCTTCACTGGCCATGTGTTGAGAATAGAGGCAGTTTCATATTTATCTTTATATGCCTTTTCCTAGAACAATGCCTGGAATATTATTTCAGTTTGTGTCTAGTGGCTGAGAGTAGAAAAGAGTCCCCTCCCCCTTTTTCCCCTTGGTAACCATAAGTTTGCTTTCTACATCTGTGACTCTATTTTTGTTTTGTAAATAAGTTTATTTGTACTATTTTTTTAGATTCCATATGTGATATATGATATTTATCTTTCCCTGTCTGACTTACCTCACTCAGTATGACAATCTCTAGGTCCATCTTTGTCACGGCAAATGGCATTATTTCATTCTTATTTTATGACTGAGGAATATTCCGTTGTATATATATACCACATCTTCTTTATCCATTCATCCATTGATAGACATTTAGATTGCTTCCATGTCTTGGCTATTGTAAACAGTGCTGCAATGAACATTGGGGTGCATGTATCTTTTTGAATTATGGTTTTCTCAAGGTATATGCCCAGGAATGGGATTGCTGGATCATAGGATAGCTCTGTTTTTAGTTTTTTAAGGATTCAAAAGGCTTAGATTGGGGAGCTCCAAGGTCGGGGAGAAAAGAGTCAGGAAGCTAAGGGATAAGAAAAAATCTAGATCATAAATGGCTTTATAATATTGAATTTGGACAGGGTCCTGAAGTCATCCCTCTTTTATATGTTGAACCCATTGAGTAGAACAAATTTCTACAATAAAGCAGGATACAGAAAGCTAAAATCTTTCATACCAAATCATTTTTCTTCCACTCACGATCAGAAGTATGGACCCCAGTTAAGAGGTATTGACAAAACTCAATAATTCCTAACTACCTCTTTTACTAACCACTACCTAGAATACTAGCATAGTAATCTAGGCAAAAATGAATGAAAAAAAGAAATGCTAGGATTTGCTAGAAAATTAAAGGTAAAGTCTTTAGTACTAATTGGATATGTGTCCTGCCCGTGTTCTTGTCTGGAGAATCCCAGGGAAGGGGGAATCTGGGGGCTGCCATCTATGGGGTCACACAGAGTCGGACACGACTGAAGCAACTTAACAGCAGCAGCAGCAGCATGATGAAGTAAGAGTGTCAAGGATGATGAGTACATTACAATGCAGACATTGCTGTGGATAGCCGTACTGTTCAACACTAAGGAACAGAAAAAAGTTAAGTGAAATTGAAAGTAGCTCAGTCATGTCCAACTCTTTGCAGCCCCATGGACTATACAGTCCATGGAATTCTCTAGGCCAGAATACTGGTGTGGGTAGCTTTTCCCTTCTTCAGGGGATCTTCCCAACCCAGGGATGGGACCCAGGTCTCCCGCATTGCAGGTGGATTCTTTACCAGCTGAGCCACAAGGGAAGCTC
The DNA here is from genome assembly GCF_029407905.1 of Bubalus kerabau. Taxonomy (NCBI): domain Eukaryota; kingdom Metazoa; phylum Chordata; class Mammalia; order Artiodactyla; family Bovidae; genus Bubalus; species Bubalus kerabau. The sequence continues at coordinate 28,304,663 of NC_073624.1, forward strand.
AAGAATACTGGAGTGGGTATCCTATCCCTTCTCCAGCGGATCTTCCTGAGCCAGGAATTGAACCAGGCAAATTCTTTACCAACTGAGCTATCAGGGAAGCCCACTAAGGAACAGAGCTGGAGTCAAACTATCTCTACCATTTGACATATTGGGGCACCTGCAGAATATCCAATCAATGATGAAACAGGGAAATGGAGTTCCCTTTGTGTATATGTGGGAAGAGTTACTTCCTGCTTTGAGTGGAAGTGAAACATAACCCCAGTGACATTTTGTAATGATGTTAAATATTCCAAAGAAAAAGTATTTCAGAACATTGCTGTTTAATCCCCTCTACTGAATAATACGTATATTTCATGGGAATTTATGGAGCACCATGTCATATCTTTGAAAAGCACCTAGAGAAGACTATAGGAGACTATAGCCTCTGCTAAGCATATGCCAGGATGATAACCTTAAGAAAAAGTTAACATTTTTATTCAAGAAAGAAAATGGATTTGTTTTAGTTGTTTCAAAATTCATCACAAGATATAATCTGTTTTAAAATTCTAATTTTTTGAGTCACTATTTTTAAAATTTTGCCAAGTCTACTAAACAATTTGTTATTTTTAATAGTAGATTATATCTTCACTAAAAGAAAAAAGGAAGCAGTTGAATCATGTACTATGTTAATCAGTATGAAGGTAAAACTAATTTCTTGTCATTCACCTCAGATTTGGGTTTTGCCAATTTTAGAGAAGATCTGTAGGAGGAAATTACTACTCTCTATGGTACTGACTTGAAAACTTAAAATGTTGATGAATGTTAAGGCCCCCACTTAAAAAACATTAAAAACAAATTTTCTTTGGCCACGCCGCAAGTCATGTGGAATCTCAGTTTCTCAACCTGAGATTGAATCTATGCCTCCTATATTGGAAGTGCCGAGTCTTAACCACTGAACTGCCAGGGAAGTCCCAACCCCCAGTTTTAATCTAATCATTTGCTTAGAGTACGGGTTTGGTCGTTAATAGACATGTTTTGAAAGAATGATGCCTTGCTTAAGGAAAGCATCTTACCATAGGGGGAAGAAGGATTGGAAATATAGATACAGGAGTAAGACTGGTGGCATCTGGTTTTTAAAATTTATAATTTTAGATAGACTGGCACCTAACATCAAAATTATACAGTCTTAAATCTGCAAGAGGGTATTTGTGCCCAGTGGACAGAAGAGCCTGGTGGGTTATAGTCCATGGGGAAGCAAGTGTCAGACACGACTTAGTTGCTAAACCACCACCATCACCTTGTTTTGCAATGTTTTACAACTGAAGGGGCTGAGAGGTGAAGTGATTTGTCTAAGCTTACTTAACTAATTGAAAGCTTGTCCTGTGATAAAATTCATGCCACTTTTTTGCCAATCCAATTTTATTTCTATAGCATTGTAGTTGGGTAAAATAATCTGTTTTAGAGCTCTGAAGGTTGAGTACCTTGAAAACTAGAAATTGACCCAGACCAATAAAGTTTATAGTTAATCAAGTTCATAACATTGTAGAAATGCTTTTAGACTCAGTTCTCCTGTTATCTACACACATTTGTACAATAAACTTAACTTCTCAGGACCTCGGTTTCCTTTCATGGTGACTAATGCCCTGGATTACATGATATTTAAAGCCCTTTCTAGTTTTAGATCCTAATTTCCCTTGCTAAAGATCCTGGAAATTTATAAGAAATATATCCTTTTCACAGTAGTAATAGAGTTGGCTTCCTATAAATTTTACTTTTCATATATGTAAACTCTGAACAGGGCATAAGTAAGATTTAACTATTTTAAAAGATGCAATTACCATGGTTATAGCTAGATTTCTATCTTTGTAGTACTGTCCCTGTGGATCCAATTTGAGAGGTGAGAAGGTAAAAAGCAAAGGAAGAGCTCCTCATCTCTCTCTCACTCCCTGGACCCCAGAGTTAGAAAATCGTCCCGGTCCTTTCAAAATTTATGCAGGAGAAAAAACAGAAAATTTAAAAATATATAGTTATAAATAGCACTTTGATACTGATTTCATTGTTTCTTCAAACTCTGCAAATTTTATTCTCGGGACTTTATTCAAACACATGTAATTACCTAAGCTAAGCAGTTTTTCATACTTTCAAAGCTCTTGTGTTATTGCACCTGTATGACGGCTTTATAATTCAGTAGTAATTGAACAGCAATTATTTTTCATGATGCATGTACATTTTTATATCAGATTGTTGGCAGATATTCTTTATGATGATGTCGTTTTCACTAATGAGGAAATTAGAGCGAGTTATCTCATAGAGTTAGATGTCTTTTTCTGACTCATTTCCGAGCTCTTGACATGGATTTTAGAAAGTTGTATTGTGAAGCTACATATACAAATGGGAACAATGTTATTTCTGAACCCACAGAATCCAGGGGCAGTGGTGAGCTGTTTTATAAGGCTGGTAAGATCCTGCCTATCTTGTCCATGTGATAGACTCTGATATTAACTTTACATATATATCTACCTATATGTTTAGATTGTAAAAATTCCGAGAGAACAAAAATCATACCTTTTAAGTTTTCACAGTGCTCTGCCCAAAGTGTGTGCTATGTGTGTGTGTGTATGTGTGTGCTCAGTTGTGTCTGACTCTTTGCAACCCCATGGACTGTAGCCTCCCAGGCTCCTCTGTCCATGGCATTCTCCAGATAAGAATACTGGAGTGGGTTGCCATGCCCTCATCCAGGGGATCTTCCAGATCTGGAATCGAACCCACATCTCTTAAGTCTCCTGCATTGGCAGGCGGGTTCTTTACCACTTCTGCCACCTGGGAAACCTCATTTTGATAATTCTAGAGCACAGTATGAAGAGAAGGAGTGGTGAGAGACAAGCAAGATGGGGCAAGATTGTGGAGGGTCTTGTTTCATGCTAGGTTTTATGCTGAACTCATGAGAAAGCCATGAAATTTTCTAATTGTGGATTGATGGAGTCAGAACTATATTCTAAACAGGCAGAAGGAGTATCCTTCCAGCATCAATGGGAAGAATGGCTAGGAGGCCATAGAAACCAGCTAGCGAAAATGTAACCTGGGAGATAAGTGATCACAGCCTATTTGTGGGTGTTTTAATGAGGGTAGAAGGCAGGGGTTAGTGAGTCATGAAGGAGGAAAACATGATGAAAATTTCTGACTGATTTAAATATAGATGATAGGGAAGGGGAAATCAATCTTGACTCCCAGGTTTCTGACTGGAGAGATTTCATAGCACTATTTGCTGAGACACAGTTGCGTGGGAGGGTTTTGAAGTAGGAGTGTATGTGGGGATGAGGAACATCATGGACTCAATTTTGATATATTGCTTTTGAGAAGCCTGAGGAACATACTGAAATAGATGTCCAGAATATCCATATCTGAAGTTGAGGATACAACCTGGATCAGAAATACAAATTGAGTCACCTGCTTACTGATGCTCAATAGAACCATGCTGCTGCTGCTGCTGTGTCGCTTCAGTCGTGTCTGACTCTGTGTGACCCCATAAACGGCAGCCCACCAGGCTCCCCCATCCCTGGGATTCTCCAGGCAAGAACACTGGAGTGGGTTGCCATTTCCTTCTCCAATGCATGGAAGTGAAAAGTGAAAGTGAAGTCGCTCAGTTGTGTCTGACTCTTAGCGACCCCATGGACTGCAGCCCACCAGGCTCCTCCATCCATGGCATTTTCCAGGCAAGAGTACCATAGGAGTGGTTGAAGCCATTCGAAGAGGGTGGGGAGAGGCAAAACAAGGCCTGGTCGGGGATTTCAATATTTAAGTCAGAAAAAGAGTTGTGTATGTGGGAATGAAGGATGGAAAAGGGAGTGGTGGCCGGGGTGGGATTGCCCAGTAGATTTTAGAAGAACTGAATAGTCAAATAAAATGTATTTAAATAATTTAATAATAAATAAAATATTAATATCTTTGGGCTTCTCAGGTGCTTCAGTGGTAAAGAATCCACCTGCCAGTGCAGGAGATGCAGTTTCAATCCCTTGGTCAGGAACATCCCCTGAAAGAGGAAATGGCAACCAACCCCAGTGTTCTAGCCTGGAAAATTCCATGGACAAAGGAATCTGGAGGGCTACAGTCCATGGGGTCTCAAAGAGTCAGACGTGACTGAGCAACTGAGCACACACATACACATTGCTATCTTTGATGAGGGGCCAATTTCATTGGCACACTAAATGCACTGAACATGTTTTCAAAGCGCTCAGAGCATGTTCCTGGATTCTTATGTAAGATGCCTGTATGAAAGGGTGGGATTAATTCCCCTGAGTTGAGGAGACCATCAGATAATATTTGAACTGACCATGAAGAAAATGGGAATTTGCCTTATGGAAAAGGTGAGAAAGTGAATTCTATTTAGGGCAACACTATGAACAAAATCCTGCAGCCTGGTAAACATAGAATATTTGGGTCCCTATGTGACTGCGTGTTCCTGACGGTCCCCCTTCTCCAGGCCTCCAAGTTTCCACTTGTGCACACCCCCCATCTATTGATCAAACTGACATAGAATCCAATTGGTAAGAGAGCTTCAGAAACAGTTTTCAGAGGTCAGTCTCCAGTGATACAGAACAAACTAAGCAAAAGGCCCAGAATGAACCTGAGAAAAAATAATACTGGAAATGGACTGGAAGAGATAAAGGGAATAAAGAAGTCTTAGGTATTTATGCCTATGGGCTTCCCCAGTGACTCAGCAGGTAAAGAATCTGCCTTGCAATGCAGGAGACACGCATTCAGTCCCTGGGGCAAAAAGACACCCTGGAGGAGGAAATGGCAACCCTCTCCAGTATTCTTGCCTGAAAAATCCCGTGGAGAGTGGAGGAGCCCAGAGGACTACAGTCCATGGGGTTGCAGAGTCAGACATAACTGAGCATACATTGATGCCTAACTGTACTCATTGTATGGAATGGGTCAAGGATACTGGTCCCAGAGAGATTATGGAAGTCAACTGCATCCCTGCCCCACCCGGGCCCCCATACACATTTGGGTGAATGAATGACATTTAACTGGAGTGGAAGATACAGAAGAAAAAGCTCATTTAGCTTGAATTTAGGTGTATGATTGAAGTTCCCAAGAAACGTAAGGATATTCAAATACAGAAATTTGGACCTGGGACATAAGAATGTGAGCCATAATGAAGTTGACCTGGGATTCATCAATGTATAGATAATCATTAGAGCCAATAAAATAGATTAGTTCATAAGGGGTGTATAGCAAGATGAGAAGACCACCAAGGACTCAGTCCTGTGAGGACTTGACAATTCTGGATTAGACTTGATAATATTTGTTTTTTTCACTCATCCTCCTAGATCCTGATGTCATTTTCTCCAAAGGTATCTATGGTAAGTAGGTAAGTAAAATGGAAAATTGAGATTATTCTAAATATTGGAAAGTATTTCAATATTTCTTTTTAAAAGAACATCTACCACTCAGAGGAATAAAGATTGTTTCAGTCTTTATTTGCCTGCATTTTTACTCTTTTTAACAACACCATTAAAAAAAAAAAAAACCACACTGGTTATTTGGATTGACTCATTTCATTTTATCTTTTAATTTTCAGATTCCTTTTTTTTTGGGATTTTACTTATAGCCATACCCAGTTAATCTGCTTTTTTTAAAAAAAAAATCTACTTGGTGCCTTACTCTAGCCATCTCTACTAAGAGAAATCAGCAACTATTTCCTGAATCTCTTTGTGCGGTGCTGATGGTCTTCATTTAACACCCAGAGAGCACAGAACATTTAGCTGTTGCCTTCCCTTACATTTGCAATTCATACTCTGTGTCAATTCATGTGGTTGATATTATAAAAATCATTTTAAACCTAGTTTAACTTTTCTTTTTTAACGTTTGGCTTATTCATAATTTTATGAGCTATAAATTTTATTGCATTGTGAATTGCCTTTCCCATCTGCAGATAACTCTGAGGAAGTCCTTGGAGAAATTGCTTAGGATGTGGTAAAAAAATGAAAAGAAAGGGACTTCTGTTGTGATGTGGTGTTAGGCCAAAATGTATCCTTGAGTAGAAAATGACCTGGGGGGAAGGATTTGGGCTCTCTCTGTAAATTCAGTTTTATTTGAAGGGTTCACTCTGCCTGAACAAGTAAATTCTGCCCACAACATGCAAAATGAAGATGAAATTGGATGCAACTGCATGGTTTACTGAAACAGTAGTTCTAATGAATCCATTTAAAGTACTTCTGAGCAAAAATGTTCTTGAGTGTGATTATTCAGATACTGTCAATAAGAATGAAAATAAGGAGAACATGCAAATTCCTATTTTTCCTGTGAAATGCGGATTGAGTCTTGGTATGGATTAAATCTGGGATTATTACGGCCATACCAAAAGGAGAAGGGAGCGGCAGAGGATGAGATGGTTGGATAGCATCACCAACTCAATGGATATGAAGTTGAGCAAACTTCGGGAGATAGTGGAGGATGGGGAAGCCTGGCGCACCGCAGTCCATGGGGTCGCAAAGAGTCAGACACGACTTAGCAACTAAACAATGACAACAACCAGATATTTATTGAATGTTTGAGGATTCCCACAACTACATTTTATTATTAAGGCAAAGCTGAAATATGCAGAAGGAAAATTATTATGTTGATTATTTTCATGTTGGGTTTATTTATATTGACAAACACTAAATGACTGTAAGGATATTAAAGTACAGCTATAATGAATTGGGGGTTCAAGTTCTTCTGGCTTGTTGATTCAGCACAAATAAAGTTTATTTATTCACTAGCTATTTAAAACTACTTTGTTTATATCTCCAATAGTGTGAAATATTTTCCTAGAGAGTTTGGAGAGGTCCACTATCAGAGTGTTAAGAAATAGAAGATACTGCATTTGAGTACTGTTTGCTGGAATTAAACTTCACTTTTAAAATTTTGCTGTCTGGAATACATATTTTTACTATGTCCATGTACACCAAACATGTCTTCATGGAAGAGCCTTTTCCTCAGCCCCTTCCTCTGTCTAAATAGAAGGATTTTCTCCCAGATAACCACATATCCATCTTCTTCACCTCCATCAAGACTTTGCTCAGTTACCATTTTCTCAATTAGGCCTACACGGAGCTTCCTCTTTAAAATTGCTCACTGACTCCCCACTGGAGTTGCTTCCCTGGTGGCTCAGTGGCAGAGTCTGCCTGCTAATGCAGAAGATGCAGCAGGTTGGATCCCTGAGTCGGGAAGATCCCCTGGAGGAGGACATGGCAACCCACTCCAGTATTCTTGCCTGGAGAATCCCATGGGCAGAGGAGCCTGGCTGGCGGGCTACAGTCCATGGGGTCTCAAAGAGTTGGACACGACTAGCACACACTCTACACTCTGGGAACCAGCTCGTCCTGCTTTGCCTGGAACATTCCTTGTTTTAACACTGCAAGTCCCACATCCCAAAAAGCTCCTCCTCTAGTACCCTTTACTCTGTCCAAGTTGTTAATTTATGTGTATATGTATGTATGTATCCATCCATCTTCATATACACCACACACACACATGTACATACACACACTTAGTTGAATGTTTCCCTATAGAAGAATTGTTACAGCAGCAGGACTTTTCACAGTCACCACCCCCCCCACCCCATCCCCACAGAAACATCCAAAGGCCTCAAAGCAGTGCTCAATAAATACTCATTAAATGAATGAAGAAAATTTATATGTCAAGGCAGATTAGTAAAAATTAGAATAGAAAGGCCATGCTGATGTCCCACCTATCAAATTGGTGTTTTGATTTTTATCATTTTTCTCACTGCTGCTGCTGCTGCTGCTAACTCACTTCATTCGTGTCTGACTCTGTGTGACCCCATAGATGGCAGCCCACCAGGCTGTTCTGTCCCTGGGATTCTCCAGGCAAGAATACTGGAGTGGGTTGCCATTTCCTTCTCCAATGTATGCATGCATGCTAAGTCACTCCAGTTGGGTCCGACTCTGTATGACCCCATGGAAAGCAGCCCACCAAGGCTCCTCTGTCCACGGGATTCTCCAGGCAAGAATACTGGAGTGGGTTGCCATTTCCTTCTCTTTTCTCACTCATACTTACAGGTAAATGCTGCATGACTCAGAGATTGCAAATGGCAGGAAAGGTAATGCTTTATATCCTGATCATTTGAATGGGAAATTGAGATTTAAGTAATGAAAATATTCATATCAGAATTGTACTGCTGGATGATAAGACTGGATAGTAACTTTCAGCTATGTTTCAGTCCGTTAGAGAGAGACACTGATAGAAAATAAAGAGGAGGCAATGGTGAGCCTGAAAGAACATTCTAGAACTAACTTGGCATCTTTTTTTGAAAGAAGGCAAGGGTACAAGCAGATTCAGATTCAAATTCAGTCTACCAAAATGTGTGTGGGTGCTTTTACATGTTGTATATAGATATATGTATCTGATGGGAAAAAAAATCCCAAACCAAAAGCCAAATATAACAGACCTGGTGCTGTGCTTAGTCACTCAGTCATGTTCAACTCTTTGTGCCCCCATGGATTGTGACCCACCAGGCTCCTCTGTCCATGGGATTCTCCAGGCAAGAATAGTGGAGTGTGTTGCCATTTCCTTCTCCAAGGGATCTTCCCAACCCAGGGATCGAACTTAAGTCTCCCACACTGCAGGCAGATTCTTTACCGTTTGAGCCACCAGGAAAGCCCAAGAATACTGGTGTGGATTCTTTACCAGCTGAGCTACCAGGAAAGCCTATAATAGATCTGGATGTGTTTAAATGACATTAAACCAATATCTTAAGTAGAAATGAGGATATTAGCCCAGAAAAATGGCACTGTTTACAGAATCACTCAGGTACTCAGGATGAGTCCCTACAAGACTTTATAATGGTTTCTTTCAGCCTATGCCCTGACTGATGGCTAAGTCTTGTTACCTTCCATTATCCCTCCTTCTCCTTTAAGCTTCTGAGTTTTTGGAGATTTGTCTCCTCTTTCCTAGCCTTACATCCAATCACACGACTGCACTTGTTTTATTTTCAGATACTTTTCAGCTTGTCTCCTTATTTGGTGTTCCCTCCTAACCCCTTGCCATAATTATTGTAAAAGACTCTCTCCACTTTAGTGATATTACAATTCCTTCTCTATCCAGCTGCCATAATCCTCAATTTACTGTGTCACTCTCCCGAATAAAGCACTCGCTCCTTGGGAAGACGTTGTGCTCACCATCCTCTGACCTCTGTTTTTCATTCTTCAGCAACTCTTTCTGCTTCATCAACATCAAACTACCCATGTGTGTATGCTCAGTTGCTTCGGTCATGTCTGACTCTGCAGCCCCATGGACTGTAGCCCACCCGGCTCCTCTGTCCATGGGATTCTCCAGGCAAGAATATTGGAGTGGGTTGCCATGCCCTCCTCCAGGGGAATCTTCCCGATTTGGGGATCGAACCCTTGAACCTCTCTCAAGTCTCTTGCATAGGCAGGCAAGTTCTTTACCACTAGTACCACCTGGGAAACCCATCAATATTTCCCACCACGACTCTGGCCTTAATTTATTTTGGCCCATGCTGTGTCCTCTTTCATGAATACTATCCTCTCCAGTTGGCTAAGTTTCATTCGTATTTCAAGATTTATGTAAAATTTCCTGTCCTCTCAGAAGCTGTACCCACGTTTCAGTCCATGGAAGGTGACATGTCCTGTCTCTGTGCTGCTCCAACACTGTGCTTTAAGATATCACATTACCATTATCTATTTTTATCTCTTTTCCCCATTTTGTCCTTCCATCTAGCAGATATGGATGAAGTCTTATTCCTTTTCAGATTGACAGCATCCAGCAAAGTACTTGGTGATGAAACAGCTGCTTGTTGAAAGAGTGAATAAGTGAATGAATGAATGCTTATATGGCTTCACTGTTACCAGCACTGAATTGATGTTTACACTCAAGTCATTTATTGGTCAGCAAAGGACTTCCTTTAAACTCTTTTTTCAAGGTATCTCTTGTTTCTCTTATGGAGAACCCTCTTTTCCTTCGACACCTGACAAATGAGTCACACCTCAACTGTAATGAAATTTTCCTTCCACTGCCAATTCTCTGTTCCTGATGGAAGGATCCATGTTAAAACTTTTTATTTTATTCCCTTCAGACTATTGTAATGGTCTTTTGGCTGGTGTCCCAGCACTTATAATTAACAGACTTCAGTTGGTATGAAATGTTGCTGCTGGAATCCAACCCAACACTGGATCAAATAAGCACGTAACTCTGGTTTTCGTGTTGTCAAAATTAGAGATGGAAAATTATTATTAGTTCCACATAGACTCTGATCCTCTGGGGAGTTAAGGCAAAATTGCTCCCCTCTGGTGTTTTGTCCACTGAGTTTAAGTGAATCAAGCAACAGGTTTTCTGCTATTTCCCTTGGGAGATTCTTTCACTGTCAAATAGAAGTGATTAAAAAAAAAAAAAAAGAAGGGGAAAAAAAGAAGGGAAAAAACCTCTTTCACTTATATTAGGTTTTCTTGACTGTTTTCTTTCTAGCCTTTGCTCAGTGGAATTCCGAAGCATCTATACCTGATGGAGTGTATCCTTTTGGCCGAAAGGTTTATTTTCTTCTGTGATGCTAGTTGAAGGCATTGCCTTTATAATGACCCATTTAATCCCAGTCACTTGGAAATGAGTTAAATACTGCCTCCTTCACACAATCTAAATTGGTTTAACATCTTTCAGTGCAAGTTATTTGTGTAATTTCCTGCCCATGCTAATGTATACATCTCAATCTGACTACATAGACTTCAGGTCTAAACAAATGATGTCAGGGGCCCAGGAGCGAATTACTGTATTGATCTATTAAATAGACCTAAAATGCTTGTTTGGATTTGGAAGTCACTTGCAATCAGTAGCATTTTAGTGAAAAGCTGAGACTGCGAATGACTTAGTAGGAGGAGGCAAAGCCACATTGTCTAACTACCCTAGGGACTGGTTTCCAACAAGTTTTCCCAAAGCATTCCACTACTGGCAGGATTTGCTATGAGACGTGATGTCAGTTTCTCCATTAAATGCATCCTTTTTATTAGATTATGGTATGAGGGAGGAAGAAAATTTCCTCCACCCTTCTCAGTTCTTCTAATTGGTCTAAGAATTAAATTGACATAAGACAGATTAATAGGAGAAAATCTGTCAAAAGTTTAATAACATTTATACCTAAGAGGAACTTCCCAGGTGGCTCAGTGGTAAAGAATCTTCTTGCCAAACTGGAGACACAGGTTTGATCTGTGGGTTGGGGAGATCTCCTGGAGAAGGAAATGGCAAACCACTCCAGTATTCTTGTTTAAAAAATCCCATGGATAGAGGAGCCTGGCAGTCCAAAGAGTTGCTAATGGACATGACTTAGCGACTAGACAACTACAAACAGCAACAATACCTGAGAAAGACTCAAGAAAACTGAGTAACTCACCAAAGAGGCAGAAGTGCTTAGTCACTCAGTCCTAACCAACTCTTTGTGACCCTTTGGTCTGCAGCCTGTAGGTTCCTCTCTGTCACTGGGATTTTTCAGAAAAGAATGCTGGAGTGGGTTGCCATTTTCCTCTTCCAGGGGATCTTCCCGACCCAGGGATCAAACCCATGTCTCCTGCACAGCAAGCAGATTCTTTACCCCCAAACTGAAACTTCAGTTTGGGGGTAAACTTAAATACTATCTTCAGTTAAAGACAAAAGAAGATGTTGGGAGTAGTGGGATTTCGAAGGGGAGGAAGGCAATTGACATGGATATGGAAAAGTAAGCATTTGATAAACAAATGTTCCATGGGCCACTCAGACTGTGGGACACAGAGAGGAATTTTAACAGACTTTGCTATGTTCTTCCCTGTCTCCACACCGAGTTCATATTATAGTGATCTAAGCAGATACTCCCTTCCTGGAACATGTCCTCTGCATCCTTTTAGGCACTTAGGGGGAAGGTCAACAGTTCTTTTTGAGTTTTTTGGGTCTTCAGTTCAGTTCAGTCGCTCAGTCATGTCCGACTCTTTGTGACCCCATGAATCGCAGCACGCCAGGCCTCCCTGTCCATCACCAACTCCTGGAGTTCACTGAGACTCACGTCCATCGAGTCAGTGATGCCATCCAGCCATCTCATCCTCTGTCGTCCCCTTTTCTTCCTGCCCCCAATCCCTCCCAGCATCAGAGTCTTTTCCAATGAGTCAACCCTTCGCATGAGGTGTACTTCACCAAAGTACTGGAGTTTCAGCCTCAGCATCATTCCTTCCAAAGAAATTCTAGGGCTGATCTCCTTTAGAATGGACTGGTTGGATCTCCTTGCAGTTTGGGGTCTTAAAATTAATCAAATTAAAATTATTCCTGATGCCAGAACTATGCAATTTGGGGTGGTAAATTTTGCTCCCTTACAGTGAATGGACATAGGGGAAATTTCTCTCGTTCTACCTCTTCACAAATACATACTACATCCATTAAGAAGGATTTTAATAGGGGAAGAAAGCTTGTTGGGATCTGAAGCCAGATGGACTTCCATTCAAATGCTGATTCTTCTACCTTCTAGCTGCGGAATGTTTAAAAAGTTGTTTGCATTTCTAAATCTCTGATTTCTCATTTATAAATTAAGAATAGGAATATGATACTCATATAATTGCTGTGGGGATGAAATGAAAAAAAGTATGTACTATGTTGGCATATGGTAGACGCTCAGTGAAATTCCCCTTCTCTTTCTGTAAGAAGAATATTCTACTACATAAATCAATGAGGGTGTGTTGGAAAACATAGGTAAATATCTGGTATGAATTTAGTGTGCATTCCGTGGAGATAGGAAATCAAGGTGTACTTTATGTTTAGTTATTAATAAAGTGCCACAAAGACATTGAATAAAAAATTCCATGTAAGTTCAAGATACTACTGCCACTGCTAGTATTTTTATCCACTTAGTGATAGGTCACATCCCTTAATAGCTCTTTCTTGACCTATAAAACACTTTAAACTTTTTTTTCCCCAAAGCATCTTTCTATATCCTCAAATATTATTTGGGACACCTCAGTCTTGCCTACTTGTGTCAATATTAAGTAAATGCATCATACTAAGAAGTTCTTTCTTTCTTTTTTTAAACATTTATTTCTTTACTTTGGCTGTGCTGGGTCTTCGTTGCTCTATATAGGCTTTCTCTGGTTGTGACAGGTGGGGACTACTCTCCAGTTGTGGTGTGTGGGCTTCTCACTGCGGTATCTCCTTTGGCTGTGAAGCACAGGTTCTAGGCAAGCAGGCTCAGTATTTGTGGTATGTGGGCTTAGTTATTCCACAGTATGTGGGATATTTCCAGACCAGGGGTCAAACTCGTGTCCCCTCCATTGGCAGGTGGATTCTTAACCACTGGGACCACTAGGTAAATCCCCAAATTTATTCATATTCTGGAAACTTTTTTTCTTCCTCTTGTTTACAATCAATTGATTAATAATATTAATGAACTTCTTAGAGCAAGCAAAGTATGATGTGTGTATTTATGTGTATGTTGGGGGTGGGCAGGAATGTTGAGCAAAAACTGAAAGAAGCTTTATGTCATTTGAATAGATCCAGTCTCCCAAGCTTCCATCTTCTTCCAGGCTAACTTTTGAGGTTCCAAACCTTTATCATTTGTCTTGTATTACTGCACATTCTCCTTTGCTGCCTATGTATCAATAACAAAGGCCGTAGAGTCTTTGGATGTAGATGTGACATGAGGGTTGAGCAGGAGGGTGCCTGCCTCACACCACCAGGTGGATTTCTTGCTAGTCCTGGTTAAACCTGTAGGAAACATGTGGGAAGACTGGGTGCCGCATGGCTTGCAGTCTTGAGCAGATCAGCTGTAAAAATTGTATTTCAAGCTATGGTATGATTCAGTAAAAATAATCTATGTTTTGCTCTCTGATTTTTTTTTTAAATTCTTTGTCATCTTAGCCTTTAAGTTGTATATTATATTTAGAGAGATTTTCCAACTTTTAAAAACAACTCTATGAGACAGATCAAAATCAAACCTAGTTGAAAAAAATAGTTCTGAAAGGCAGATGTTTAACTTATTTGTATCCAAAGCTAGGCTCTGGTCCCATTAAAAGAAGTGCCAGAGCAGTGTTGATTTGGTTGTGTGTGTATTCAGTTGCTCAGTTGTGTCCGACTCTTTGCAATCCCATAAACTATAACCCACCAGGCTCTACTACTCATGGAATTTCCCAGACAAGAATACTGGGGCAGGTTACCATTTCTTCCTCCAGAAGGTTTTTCTGACCCAGGGATCAAACTGATGTCTCCTGCATCTCATGCACTGCAGGTGGATTCTTTACAACTGAGCACCGGTTATTTTTACACAAATCTGCATTACTATCAAAGAGACCTTACTCCAGGTATGCAAAATCAAGTAGCATTAATTCATTAGTGTTATCTTTACCAACTATATTCAAGAGCATAATTCAAAGCAGGAAGTAACTGAAACACACAACAGATATTTAAACCAATCAGTGCAGAGTCATGCTTAGAGGAGATAAATCTAAATCTTTTCTGTCTTCTTAATTTTTATAGTACAGACACAGCACATAGCTTAGGGCATGGGTATCTCCATTAACATTAACACCTTTGGACTTTGAAGAAATCTTTGAGTTTGCACTTTAAAGAAAAATCGAAAGCCACCTAATTTTCACCAACAGGAGAATAAATAAATAGCTTGTATTACATTCACATATGACCACTGAAGAGTAGGTAAACTGAGTGAACTAGAGCTACGCTTATTAACAAAGGAAAATCTCAGAAATATACAGATGTATGAGAAAACATTCAAAACCATACATCCAGGATGGCAGCATGCCTCTAAGGGTTAAAAACTAAAAAATTAATAATTGCTGTGGATACACACATAGGGATGGGGATGATAAAGAGTAAATTCACAACAGAGGTTATCTCTAGGGAGAGAGTGAAGAGAATGGAATTAGGTAGACGTTGATATGGGGCGCTACACCTCTATCTGCAATATTACATTACTCCCTTTCTTTGCCGTCGGAATAGAACTTTCACCTGAGTTTAAAAGGGCACATGGTTGTCTAGCTAGAGATTATGTTTTTCACTCTTGCCACGGTTGTATAGTCATGTGACTAAATTCTTGCCAAGGTAGTGTGACTAGAATTGATGTGTGTTATTTTGTCACTTCCTTAGAGGAAATGGCTTGTTTTTTCCCCTTCTCCTTTTCTGCATGCTGGAATATGGTGCAATAACTGCTAATCCAGTCTAAACTGGAGGACATGTATGGTACTCTGGGGGTAGGTATCATGGGCCGTGGGGCAGTGGTCTCGTGTGATGTATATAACAGTAATTCATAACTTTCACTCCTGTGTCTTACTGTGTAAATACCCAATGGTTCATCCATGGTCTTATTGATGGACATTAAGATCACTTCTTTTTTGGGGCTGTAAAGAATATTATTATACAATTTTCCTTACCTTACAGGTTAGAGTTTCTCTATGGTATTTTCTGTCTTAGTCCGTTTGGGCCACTATAACAACAACAACAACAAAAATACAATAAACTGACTGGCTTATAAATATTTATTTCTCACTGTTCTGAGGCCCAAGATTAAGGCAGCAAGAGATGACTGATGAAGTGGCATATGAAGACCCACTCCTAGATGGCCATGTTTTCTCTATGTTCTTACATGGCAGATGGGATAAGGAAAATAAGTATGCCAAGGCTGTATATCATACCTTGCTTATTTAACTTATATGCAGAGTACGTAATGCAAAATGCCAGGCTGGATGAAGCACAGGCCGGAATCAAGATAGCTGGGAGAAATATCAATAACCTCAGATGCACAGATGACACCACCCTTATGGCAGAAAGTGAAGAAGAACTAAAGAGCCTCTTGATGAAAGTGAAAGAAGAGAGGGAAAAAGCTGTCTTAAAACTCAACATTCAGGAAACTAAGATCAGAGCATCTAGTCCCATCACTTATGGCAAATAGATGGGGAAACAATGGAAACAGTGAGAGATTTTATTCTGGGGGACTCCAAAATCACTGTAGATGGTGACTGCAGCCATGAAATTAAAAGACACTTGCTCCTTGGAAGAAAAGCTATGACAAACCTAGACAGCATATTAAAAAGCAGAGATGTTACTTTGCCAACGAAGGTCCATCTACTCAAAGCTATGGTTTTTCAGTAGTCATGTATGGATGTGAGAGTTGGACTGTAAAGAAAGCTGAGTGCCTAAGAACTGATGCTTTTGAACTATGGTGTTGAAGAAGATTCTTGAGAGTCCCTTGGACTGCAAGGAGATCCAACCAGTCCATCCTAAAGGAAATCAGTCCTGAATATTCATTGGAAGGACTGATGCTGAAGCTGAAACTCCAATACTTTGGCCACCTGATGCAAAGAACTGACTCATTTGAAAAGACCCTGGTGCTGGGAAACATTGAAGGCAGGAGGAGAAGGGGGCAACAGAGGATGAGAAGGTTAGATGGCATCACGGACTTGATGGACATGAGTTTGAGCAAGCTTTGGGAGTTGGTGATGGATAGGGAAGCGTGGTGTGCTACAGTCCATGGGGTCACAAAGAGACATGACTGAGTGACTGAAATGAATTGAACTGAATCCCTGAGGGCTCCACCCCCATGACCGAATCACCTATCAAAGACCCCCAACTCCTAATCTTAGGGGTTGGGCTTTCATCATACATTTCATACATTTTGGGAGGGGGGACAAAAACATTCAGTCCACAGCATAGGAATTAAATGGCTGAATCAGAGGCTATCTCTATGTTCTATTTTCCTTAGTACAATCTGGATAAACTTCTTTCCAAATGGCTATAACAAGTTAAACCTACAATATGTTAGAGTTTCACCTTGTTTTGATTGAATTTTAATTAAAAAATTTAAATATCATTGTTCTAATTTTTACAATATTAATTACTCATTTCTCACTGTGACTTTAATTTGTATTTTCTTGATTGCCAGTAAGAACAGGCATCTTCTCATATGCTTAGGGCTATTTGTGTTGCCTTGGCCAAAAAATGTCCATTTACATTTTTGCTTATTTCTCTGTTGTGTTATCTTTTTCTTACTGATTCTACATACAAATCCTTTGTTAAGAATATAGCAAAAGTCTCCCACTTTGTGGTCTTTCAATGAATGGAAGTTTTTAGTTTCAATGTAGTGATGTACCTATCTTTAACTGTATGGTATGCCAGTTTTATTCTAGTTTAAGAAATTCTCTGCTCTCAGACTGTAAAGATATCATATACATTATTCCATAATATCTATAGTTTTCACTTTTCATATTTAAAAATTCTACAACTAGCAACTGATTTCTGGATATGATCTAGGTTAAAAAGAAAATATTCAATTTCCTTGTAGATAACCAATTTTTCTAGACCCATTGAATAATTATTACTCAGCTTACTGACCTCAAATTTCTGCTCAGTATTATTTGTGTGGGACTATTTTAGGGCTCTTTGCTCTTTTTCATTATTTTGCTTATCTAGTCTAATTCACATGCCACATTGTCATATTAGAACTTTAATAAAAATGTTGGACAAATCTCCCACTCCTCCTTGCTCTTTTTATCCAAGATTATCTTGGGGAGTCCTATTTTTTTGGTTGCTAAATCTTAACTTCAGAAAAATTTCATTTTTTTCCATTGTATTTGTGCATTCTCTTGTTTTTATCAATTAATCTAGGAGAGAATTTTGGCTTTAGTTCTTTATTTGTTTTTCAGTTGACTTAAACAATTCTTTTATGTGAGTTTCCCATAAGCTTAACTTTTAAACTTTCTTGTTTTCTATCTAGAGTTGCCCTTCTGGTTCAAAATTAAACAAGGAAAGAAAAGAGGTCCTCGGTAAAGAATTGTTTAAAAAAGAAACTAAAGAGTTTTTGTTGTGGTTCAAAGGAAAAATGCATACATTCAGAAAAAAATACCTTAGATGGAAACAATGAAAGTGAAAGTCATAAAAGGGTAAGCATGAGAACAAACCTTGTACGTGAACTTGAAGAATGAAGCAGAGGTTGGGGGGAGGTGAATGTGGGGGTGGGGTGGGGGGGTGGATGTGTGGGGGGTGGGGTGGTGGATGTGTGGGGGGTGGGGGGGTGGATGTGGAGGCCAGGCTTGCTACCAGCTGGCCCAGGCTGGCTTAGGATGGCTCTGCTGCTTTCTGGAGCATTCCCTGAGGGAGACAGCAGAGGATCCAGAGGTAAATATTGAGGGTGGGAAAGAATGAGTTCATTATGTAAATAATAGTTTCAAGCCAGACGTTCAGAACTAGTATACCTTCCTTGCCTCAGGCGGTAGTACAATGCATTTTGAGAGAGTTTTCATATCCTCAGGGGTCTTGCTATCAAATTCCAAAATTACTCCCTCTCCTCAGACAGCTTCCTTCACAACTGCTGAAAAAAAAAGAAACTATTAGAAAGGTCTCACGTTGAGGAAATTTTGGTAAAGTGTGTTACATGCAAACAGGAAGGGAGCAAGAATTAAACAATTCGGATAATTACTGTCCTGAATGCTGGCTTGTGTAGAAAAGAAGAGATTCTGCTTTTCAGTGTTTATACTGAAGTACATAGAGTGAAAAAAAAAAAAAAAAAGAATTTCATGAAGCTAATTAAAAACAAAAAACAAAAAACGAAGCAGGCTTTTAGCCACTCAGATCCTATAAAAATCAAAAGGACGGATGTGACTTAAACTTGCTTTACTGAAGCAAATTTTCACAACCTGACATTTCAACTGAGCTATGGGATACCGAAATAATCCCACAGGTATATAAAATCAGATACTATATCTGCATGTAAGTATTCTGAAGCTCAGGGATTTGGAGTTCCCAACTGACAACCTGGGAAAACCACATTACTTACACTTGCTCAAATAGTCCCTAATTAGCCCTTCTGACCCTCTTGTATACTACTAAATGGCCCGTTATAGAACGTTAAAATGGAATTCTTTCCATTAAAAATGATTTCCTTGCTAGTGAACATGATCTAGGTTTAATGGACAGTGTTGGTTACCACCAGGTTGCCCTAATGCACAGTGGATGCCTTCCAGAGCAATGGGATGGGAATGGGCATTAGGCTGTCTGGTTCAGTCAGTGAGCTGACAGAGGCAGGAGCCTTCCTCGGGTGGTCCAAATATTGCTTATGTGCTTAGCTTGCTCTGGGTCTATGACTTTTTAATCTAAAGAGCTGAAAACTCTAATGAGAAATTGTGTAACGAGCCTGAAAATGATCAGTTTAAAGAGACTTTTAGATCACCTCTTCAGGTCAGTTTCTGAGTTTTATTTGATTAGTGGGACAGACAGGCTGATGCTGTGGGAACTTCTGAGATTCTGGCATACTCCATCCTCAGTTCCCTGGACATCCATACAGTGCCTCACACAGTACGTGTCCAATGACTATTAGATCAATGCTGTACAATGCTTCTGAGAGGCCTATAATTAAAATTTTTGAAATGTGCACTTAAATCAATAAACACATATTTATTGATTACCTATATGTGCCCAGTATTGTGTCTGGTCAGCTTTAAGGACAATTTAAAAGATGCATTAGAAATAGAGACACAGAACAAATGTTGGGATGCCAAGGCGGAAGGAGAGGTGGGCAGGATGAATTGAGAGATTGGGATTTCCATACAAACATGCTATTGATACTATGTATAAAATAGGTAACTAACAGAGAATTTACTGTATAAGGGAACTCTACTTAGTGCTCTATGGTGACCCAAATGGGAAGGAAATCCAAAAAAGAGGGGATATATGTATGTGCGTATGTAAGCTGCTTCAGTCCTGTCCATCTCTTTGCAACCCCATGGACTGTAGCTCGCCAGGCTCCTCTGTCCATAGAATTTTCCAGGGAAGAATGCTGGAGTGGGTTGCCATATAAATAGCTACTTCACTTTATTGTACAGCAGAAACTAATACAACATTGTAAAGTAACTATATACCAATAAAAGTTAATAAAAATAAAAGATGCATTAAATGTTCTTCTAGGAGACAGATCATAAGGGAAACATTAAATAATGTCTCTGAAATTCTCATATTTACTGCCATCCACACCTGGAGGAAGTATCTTTTTTGCTTAGCTGGTTTTGGAAACAAATATTGGGTAAGCTGAGTGGCTGAGTTACTTTACTTAAGAAGAGGGACAGAAATGTGCCGTGGAATTTGTTCTGGTCTCTAGGAGGTATCCAAGAGGATTCCAAGCCTTGTGAAAATTGCTCTGCTTTCTAGAGGGTGGAATGTGACCCTGCAACTTCAGAAGCACAATCATTTAATGATTTTTACAAAAGCATCCTGTCTACCCACAACAAGCTTTCCTGGTGGCTCGGTCAGTAAAGAATACACCTGCAATGGAGGAGACTTGGGATCAATCCCTGGGTCAGGAAAATCCCCTGGAGAAGGAAGTATTCTTGCCCGGAGAATTCCATGGACAGACAAGCCTGGCAGGCTACAGTCCATGAGGTCACAAGAATTGGGAATAAGTTAGTGACTAAACACCACTGCTGCTGCTGCTAAGTCACTTCATCCGTGTCTGACTCTGTGTGACCCCATAGACGGCAGCCACCAGGCTCCCCCATCCCTGGGATTCTCCAGGCAAGAACACTGGAGTGGGTTGCCATTTCTTTCTCCAATGCCCACAATAGAGACATCAAAAGGTTCTAGGAATGAAATACATCGCTTTATAATCTAGAGCATGTTCAGTTTTTGGAAACCGTGTTTTGATGGTCTGTTTAATACCTTTCTTGTGTGGAGCTCCTTCTCCCCAATTTTAGCTTGTCTTTGGGCAAACTCCAGGAGATGGTTAGGGATAGGGAAGCCTGGCTTACTGCAGTCTGTGGGGTCCCAAAGAGTTGGATGCAACTGAGTGACTGAACAACAATAACAACAACCAGTGAAGAGAGGTGGATGCACTCTGTGAGCTGTTTCTTGTCTCTCTAGACCAACTCACCGGGAACGCCTGCAGGTCCTGCGTTCATCTGTGTGGTGTCCTCCGCGATCCAGCCATACAGATGGGCTCAAGAGGCGGCTTTTTTTTTTTTTTAATGAAGCAATAGAATTACAAAATACTAAATTTTTTTTTCAAAATTTAATGTTTTCCATAAAATCTGTTGGCAAAAACCCTTCTCCCTTCCCGTCTAAATTCTTTGATTTTTACTTGTTTTTTTTCTTTTGGAATTTTCCCCCATCATACCTAGAAACAACACAGATATATTCTGATATTGAGTAAACTAATACATTACAATAGGTGGTACTATCCCTCATTTTCCTGTTAGTTTAAAAAGAGGGTTTGAAGATACTGAACTACTTCAGTTCATTTTGGCTGTGACTAAGCTGGAATCAAAATTGCCCAGAGAAATATCAATAACCTCAGATATGCAGATGATACCACCCTTATAGCAGAAAGTGAAGAGGAACTCAAAAGCCTCTTGATGAAAGTGAAAGTGGAGAGTGAAAAACTTGGCTTAAAGCTCAACATTCAGAAAACGAAGATCATGGCATCTGGTCCCATCACTTCATGGGAAATAGTTGGGGAAACAGTGGAAACAGTGTCAGACTTTATTTTTTGGGGCTCCAAAATCACTGCAGATGGTGACTGCAGCCATGAAATTAAAAGATGCTTATTCCTTGGAAGGAAAGTTATGACCAACCTAGATAGCGTATTGAAAAGCAGAGACATTACTTTGCCAGCAAAGGTCTGTCTAGTCAGGGCTATGGTTTTTCCAGTGGTCATGTATAGATGTGAGAGTTGGACTGTGAAGAAGGCTGAGCACCGAAGAATTGATGCTTTTGAACTGTGGTGTTGGAGAAGACTCTTGAGAGTCCCTTGGACTGCAAGGAGATCCAACCAGTCCATTCTGAAGGAGATGAGCCCTGGGATTTCTTTGGAAGGAATGATGCTAAAGCTAAAACTCCAGCACTTTGGCCACCTCATGTGAAGAGTTGACTCATTGGAAAAGACTCTGATGCTGGCAGGGATTGGGGGCAGGAGGAGAAGGGGACAACAGAGGATGAGATGGTTGGATGGCGTCACTCACTTGATGGACGTGAGTCTGAGTGAACTCCGGGAGTTGGTGATGGACAGGGAGGCCTGGAGTTCTGTGATTCATGGGGTCGCAAAGAGTCGGACACGACTGAGCGACTGAACTGAACTGAACTGATGACCAATCTAGACAGCATATTAAAAAGCAGAGACATTATTTTGCCAACAAAGGTCTGTCTAGTCAAGGCTATGGTTTTTCCAGTGGTCATGCATGGATGTGAGAGTTGGACTATAAAGAAAGCTGAGCGCTGAAGAATTGATGCTTTTGAACTGTGGTGTTGGAGAAGACTCTTGAGAGTCCCTTGGACTGCAAGGAGATCCATCCAGTCCATCCTAAAGGAGATCAGTCCTGAGTGTTCATCGGAAGGATTGATGTTGAAGCTGAAACTACAATATTCTGGCCACCTGATGTTGGCCAGCTGACTCATTTGAAAAGACCCTGGTGCTGGGAAAGATTGAGGGCAGGAGGAGAAGGGAACCACAGAGGATGAGATGGTTGGATGGCATCACTGACTCAATGGACATGGGTTTGGGTGGACTCCAGGAGTTGGTGATGGACAGGGAGGCCTGGTGTGCTGTGGTTCATGGGGTCGCAAAGAGTCAGACATGACTGGGTGACTGAACTGAACTGAACATGACAACATACATTTGACAGGGAATAACATCATGTCCAGTGTCATGGGTATTAGTGTGCCCCTCCCTCTTCTAAAGCATTACTTTACTAGAGTGTGAGATGAGTGCAACTGTGCGGTAGTTTGAGCATTCTTTGGCATTGCCTTTCTTTGGGATTGGAATGAAAACTGACCTTTTCCAGTCTTGTGGTCACTGCTGAGTTTTCCAAATTTGCTGGCATATTGAGTGCAGCACTTTCACAGCATCATCTTTCAGGATTTGAAATAGCTCAACTGGAATTCCATCACCTCCACTAGCTTTGTTTGTAGTGATGCTTTCTCAGGCCCACCTGACTTCACATTCCAGGAAGTCCAGCTCTAGGTGAGTGATCACACCATCATGATTATCTGGGTCGTGAAGATCTTTTTTGTAAAGTTCTTTTGTGTAGTCTTGCCACCTCTTCTTAATATCTTCTGCTTCTGTTAGGTCCATACCATTTCTGTCCTTTATCGAGTCCATCTTTGCATGAAATGTTCCCTTGGTATCTCTAATTTTCTTGAAGAGGTCTCTAGTCTTTCCCATTCTGTTGTTTTCCTCTATTTCTTTGCATTGATCACTGAGGAAGGCTTTCTTATCTCTCCTTGCTATTCTTTGGAACTCTGCATTCAGATACTTATATCTTTCCGTTTCTCCTTTGCCTTTCACTTCTCTTCTTTTCACAGCTATTTGTAAGGCCTCCCCAGACAGCCGTTTTGCTTTTTTGCATTTCCTTTACATGGGGATGGTCTTGATCCCTGTCTCCTGTACAATGTCGAAGCTCTGTCCATGGTTCATCAGGCACTCTGTCTATCAGATCTAGTCCCTTAAATCTATTTCTCACTTCCACTGTATAATCATAAGGGATTTAATTTAGGTCATATGAATGGTCTGGTGGTTTTCCCTACTTTCTTCAATTTAAGTCTGAATTTGGCAATAAGGAGTTCATGATCTGAGCCACAATCAGCTCCCAGTCTTGTTTTTGCTGACTGTATAGAGCTTCTCCATCTTTGGCTGCAGAGAATATAATCAATCTCATTTCGGTGTTGACCATCTGGTGATGTCCATGTGTAGAGTCTTCTCTTGCATTGTTGGAAGAGAGTATTTGCTATGACCAGTGCGTTCTCTTAGCAAAACTTTATTAGCCTTTGCCCTGCTTCACTCTGTATTCCAAGGCCAAATTTGCCTGTTACTCCAGGTGTTTCTTGACTTCATACTTTTGCATTCCAGTCCCCTATAATGAAAAAGACATCTTTTCAGGGTGTTATTTCTAAAAGGTCTTGTAGGTCTTCATAGAACCATTCAACTTCAGCTTCTTCAGCATTACTGCTTGGGGCATAGACTTGGATTACTGTGATATTGAATGGTCAGTTGCTCAGTCATGTCCAACTCTTTGTGACCCTGTGGACTATAGCCCACCAGGCTCCTCTGTCCATGGGATTCTCCAGGCAACGAGTGGGTTGCCATTTCCTTCTCTAGGGTATCTTCCTGATCCAGGGATTGAACCGGGTCTTCCATATTGCAGGTAGAGTCTTTACCATCTTAGCCACTAGGAAAGCCCCCCAGTGGCTCTACATGGTGGTAAATGGATTAGCAGTTTAAATGCCAAGGGTCACAGGCCTGACCACAGCACAGCATGGCCACTTGGGTTCCTGCAGAGATGGCCTCAGTTTCCACTTTTGTCCCAAATGTTTACTTCTTGCCTGACTGAGGAGGGTCTCAAGGCCTTGGATTGGAAGCCATTGAGCTCTCACTCTGCCTCACCATGTAGATAGATGACAGAAGTGGTGGGACTTTCCTGGTGGTCCAGTTGTTATGATCCCTTGCTTCTACTGTAGGGGACACAGGTTCAATCTCTGTGTCCTAAGATGTGGGATCCTAATATCCCACATGCTGTAGGGCAAAAAAAGAAAAGAAAGAAGAAGTGGGGGTTGGGGGGACAACGGGCTCTTAATGTCGTTTGGAGATACTTGGTTCTCGCAGATTCAAGCTTAATGTTTTTCTGACATCCTAGTGTGCAAAGTGGCTATCAGAGTTAATACTGTGAGGAGACAAGGTAATGAGAAAAGTTTTACCAGAGATAATGAAATATTGCATAATGTCTGCATTTTACCATTGATTTAAGTGCATCCTTGCTGCTGCTGCTAAGTCGCTTCAGTTGTGTCCGACTCTGTGCAACCACATAGAAGGCAACCCACCAGGCTCCCCCGTCCCTGGGATTCTCCAGGCAAGAACACTGGAGTGGGTTGCCATTTCTTTCTCCAGTGCATGAAAGTGAAAAGTGAAAGTGAAGTCGCTCAGTCATGTCTGACTCTTTGCGACCCCATGAACTGCAGCCTACCAGGCTCCTCCATCCATGGGATTTTCCAAGCAAGAGTACTGGAGTGGGGTGCCATTGTGCCATTGCCTTCTCCGAGTGCATCCTTAGAAAACTCAATGTAACAAAAACCCAGGACGTTTTTGGAAGTGGTATGCTCTCTAGCAATTTTGTGTGAAGTTTTATACAAGCACTGTTTTATGAGTTATATAAAATGATATAAAAATAGGGAACAAATAAGAGGGAAAACTGTAGGAAAAGTTTCTAAACACAGGGTAGGAGGCTGAGAAAAATGGCCTGAGAATGGAGTGAGAAAACCCACAATGACTGAATCTTGTATGAGAAGGTTGAGGGTAGGGTAGAAAAGAGAGAAGTGGCTTTAAGGGGTGGATCTTGAACCCCCCAAAGAAGTTTTTCAGAAACTCCTGCTCTGTAATATGTAAAGTAACAAATCTTGTTTTTCAAGCAAACTTTCAGTAAAATTATCTCTCATCAAAGTTTTGGAGTCAAATTTGTTGAGATTTGCAAACAAGGCTTAGACTGGTCTTAAGATCTAGAACTGGTTGCATTCACATTTCAAGAATGTTGAAAGAAACATGCCACTAGATATCTAAGTTCTTATTTATATAGAATAAGTATAATACTTGTTTTTGACACCAAAGTAGGACATATGGTCTGAAAAATAAACTGACTTAGTTAGTTGATTGATAATTAAAATTTCTGAAATGTTTCAGAATTTTGGGCACCAATGTGTGACCAAAATTGCAGTTGATAAACCCTAAGGAAAATTGAAAAAAATGCATTAAATATGGCTCTCTGAAATGATATCATAGGGATTAAATTATTTCAGAAAATTATATCAACTATCTTGGTTTGGGGATATCCCAGAAAACCCAAGCTATAGGTTCAGAAACTCTTGGCATGCTATTGAGAATGTTAAGTTGTAGGTCATGAAAAATTTTAATATAGCAACCACTTTCCCCCTAAGTTGAAATGGTAGGAATTTTATTTATGGAATTATATTTATGGGGCAGCTGGCGTGTGCCAGGTGCCTGGCTAGGCCCTAGGCACATGCATAAATCATTACCATTGCCCTTCAGAAGAGCATGGTCAAATGGGAAAGAGAGAGACATGCAAACATGTACGATAGTAGAATGGAATAAGCATCGTTGTAGCAGTAACTGCAAGTTTAGACAGATGGACCCTATCTTCCTGCTGAGCTGGGGTTTGCCTAATCAGATGGAGAGGCAAGAGTCCTTATGGCTGGACAGGGACAGAAGGTGGGGCCAAAGGATTTGGTGAGGATATTGACTAAATAAGAATGTACAGGAGATAGAAAAAAGATGCAGGAAAAAGGAGATATTTGTTGAATGGCATGAAGTCTGGTAGAGCTTTAAGGACTTAGCTGGTACCCACCATTGTGAAAGCTTTGTAGCTCTTCTCCCTATTTTTAACTTGAGCTCAAACTATCAAGGGAATCTTCTATAAAATAGCACACATTTCTGCTTTCCTCTTAAAGATCTCCCAATGTTTGAGAAAATAGACCCCTCATTCTGGCTTTCAGAATTTTCTACAGTTTGGCCCCCACATACAATTTTGACTTCTAAAAACAGCATTTTAACATATTTCAGCCACATAACTCTCCCTACTCCACAAATACACTCAACTTAATCAAGATTGACTCCTTTGTTGTTTTAGTATCTTTTCTAAAAACATTGCTCATTGCTAAAAGCCCTTTTCAAATACTGCTCCTCTGTGACTCTGCCTAGTCCTCTTTCATTCTTATCTACAGTAGGATTTTCTTTTTTCTCTCATCTGAATACACATCGACATTTATTTCTATGGTGTCTTCTGTCTTAGAATTATTTATGTGTGTGTGTGCTAAGGCTCTTCAGTCATGTCCGACTCTGTGCAACCCTGTGGACTTTAGCCCACCAGGCTCCTCTGTCTATGGAATTTTCACAGGCAAGAATACCAAGTGGGAAATTCTGTTGCCACTTCTTCCTTCAGGAGGTTTTCCTGACCCAGGGATCAAACCTGCATCCCTTATGTCTCCTGAACTGGCAGTCAGGTTACTTAGCACTAGCAGCACCTGGGAAGCTGCATTGATGTACATATATGTTTTCAATCTCTTTGCTTGTAAGAGATTCAAGAAATTCTTATTGTATTCAATTTCAGGTCTTTCCTCTCACTCCTCTTACATCAACTAGCATAAAGTAAGGCCATAAATAATGATTACAAAGAACAAAATTGAGTGGTTCATGGAGTTGATAGTGAGAGACTTGAAAACGCAAGGTGGAAATGAAGTGTGGAGAGTTGTTGAGTTGTGATCCTCTGGAGGACTGTTGGAAGAATCTCTCTCTTATTTTCATGTGCATGCGTGTGTTTGTGTGTGTGTGTGTGTGGGCACATGCACGCGCACCCGTCTGAGGTCTTCTAAATATTTAAATCAAGATCAGAAATTCTCTGCTAAAAGCATTAGTAGCTGCGACTATGCAAAAACCATTATAACCTCCTTATTTACTGTGTGATGAGATTGACAGCCTCATTTAAACATTGTGAATAATGCAAAATGCCTTTGTTGGGGATTCCAATGTACAATTTTTCCAACAGTTTCGATGAATGAATACAAAGTATTTTCAATGCCAATGATTTCTGAGAAGGAATTTGACTCAAGGTTTTTGTCCCCTACTTGCATAATAAAAACGTTACAAAGAAATACTATCTTTTTCTAAAAAAAAGAAATTATTTAGCAGTCCAGAAGATTATCTGTGGGTACTGGTAGGAAATTTGGATTCGGTGCTTGTATAATGAAAAAAAAGCATGAAAAATGTAGAATGTTATCTGTTTTATACATAGTATCAGTAGTGTGTATATGTCAATTCCAATCTCCCAATTCATCCTGCTCCCCATTTCCCCCATGGTGTTCGTATGTTTGTTCTCTACATCTGCGTCCCTATTTCTGCTTTGTAAAATATTGGTCTGCTGCTGCTGCTGCTGCTCTGTCGCTTCAGTCGTGTCCGACTCTGTGCGACCCCATAGACGGCAGCCCACCAGGCTCCCCCGTCTCTGGGATTCTCCAGGCAAGAACACTGGAATGGGTTGCCATTTCCTTCTCCAATGCATCAAAGTGAAAAGTGAAAGTGAAGTCGCTCAGTCGTGCCCGACGCTAGCGACCCCGTGGATTGCAGCCGACCAGGCTCCTCCATCCATGGGATTCCCCAGGCAAAAGTACTGGAGTGGGGTGCCATTGCCTTCTCCGAAATATTGGTATAGATGATCTTATTTTTCTCCCCTCACTATTTAAAGAAAAACTCCTTATAATTAAAGAATGTATTACTCTGTACTCTTCATGTATCTCAGGGGCTTCGCAGGCAGTGCTAGTGGTAAAGAAACCACCTGCCAGTGCAGGAGATGCAAGAGACATGGATTCAATCCCTGGGTCAGGAAGATCTCTTCAAGTAGGAACTGGCACCACACCCAGTATTCTTGCCTGGGAAATCCCATGGACAGAGAAGCCCGGAGGGCTACAGTCCATGGGGTCACAAAGAGTCGGACATGACTGAGCATTTGAGCACACACACACACACTTCATGTATCTCCTTGCTCTATTGTTTTGCTGGCTCTCTTACTCTAAAATGGAAAGCTGTTTGGATGCAGAAGCTGTTTTCTAATAAGTAGACAAAATTCCTTTTGTTTTGATCCTTTCTCTTTCTCTGCTATTCCATCTAGCAGCTCTCAAATATTGCAGTTGATCTTCATTTAATTTAGTACTGTTTTAGTACTCGTTTCTGTACTTTATTCTTGTTTTTCTTTTCTTATTTTTAAAACTTTTTATTCTATTTTGGAGTATAGCCAATTAATATTGTTGTGAGTTTCAAGTGGACAGCCATACATATATAAATATCCATTCTCCCCTAAACTCGGCTTCCATCCAGGCCACCATATAACATTGAACAGAGTTCCCTGTGCTATACAGTAAGACTTTGTTGGTTATGCATTTTAAATATAACAGGGTGTACATGTCCATCTCAAACTCCCTAACTATCCGTTCTGCCCCCTGCCCCAACCATAAATTCATTCTCTGAGAGTCTGTTTTTGTTTTGTAAATAAGTTCATTTGTATCTTTTTATTAGATTCTGCATATAAGGGATATCATATGATATTTCTCTTTCTCTGTCTGACTTAGCTTACTCCATATGACGATCTCTAGGCCCACCCATGTTGCTGCAAATGGCATTATTAAACTTATTCTTATTTTTCTAATAAAAAGAATGAAGCCACTAATATGTATGAAACTTTCCTGGGATTTTGTTATAGGTTGAATTGTGTCCCCTCAACTTCATACGCTGCAGTCTTCACTTACAACACCTCAGAATGTGATCCTCTTTGGAAATAGGATTATTTCAGAAGTAGTTAGTTAAGATGACATCATACTTAGCAGTCAAGGTTAAGGATGGGCCCTTAACCTGGCATCATTGGTTTTTTTGTAAAAGGAAAATTTGAAGACAGGCACACACAAGGGAGAATTCCATGGGGAGACAGCAGAGAGTGAGGTGATACCTCTACATGCCAAGGAATTTCCAGGATTGCCAGCAAACCACCAGAAATGTGTCTTTTGTATACATCACAGCTGCATTTTCTGAATAGATGTCACTTATATGAGTCTTAAGATTCAGGTTAAGTTACTAGGAAACACAGAAGAGGAAATGATCATTTCTGTCTGGGTTTTTTTGTTATAATTGTTTATTTATTATTATTTTTGACTGTGCTGGACCTTGTTGCTGCATGTGAGACTTCTCTAGTTGCGGTCAATAGGGGTTACTCTCTAGTTGTGGTGTGAGGACTTCTCATTGTGGTGGCTTCTCTTGTTGCAGAGCCCTGGCTCTAAAGCACAGGCTCTGCGTGGTGCTTAGTTGCCACAAGGCATATAGGATCCTCCCAGAGCAGGGACCAAACTCATGTCCCCTGCATTGGCAGGCAGCTTCTGAACAACTGGACCACCAGGGAAATCCAGTTGCAGATTTTTTGTGGCTTGTTGGTGGCGATACATATTGTAACCAACTCATCTTATATTTGCTTTGCTTTGCTTCATTTCTTGCTTCACTTTCTTAGGGCTATTCTGCCTTGTCCTCCCCACACCAAAATGAAACACCAGCATGCACAGTTTTTCTTAATCTCTGGGAGAGGCTGAAACAACTCTATGAGGAGTAATACCAGAAAGCAGAATCTCAGATTGGAATTTTGAAGTTGAATTGCCCACTGGTCTGAAGGTAAAAGGACTCTTAGCATCCAGCAGCATCACAGTGATGGACACTCCTGTGGTTAATTGGAAAAAGGATGCATCTGCAATGCGAGGTATTGGGAAAGGAAGTGGCTGTTACACTTGAGCATTGATAATTATAAGGACTGCAGTGTAGGAAAGTTACCTTTGATAGGCTTGGGGCACCTCCTTGCCAAGTTAAAACCCACTGATTTTAAAACTTCAAGCGGCTTTAAAAGGGTTTGTCACCTCATATAGCCACATGACAGACTGTTCTGTAAATCAGAACTAGGATCTTCTTATAAATCAGT
This sequence comes from Bubalus kerabau, assembly GCF_029407905.1. Classification (NCBI taxonomy): domain Eukaryota; kingdom Metazoa; phylum Chordata; class Mammalia; order Artiodactyla; family Bovidae; genus Bubalus; species Bubalus kerabau. The sequence continues at coordinate 28,335,172 of NC_073624.1, forward strand.
GCTACAAAGAAGGCTAAAAGAAGAGTCTTAGTAAGGGTCCTATGTCAAAGTTAGACGTCTGATAGGGAAAGAGTAGACCCCTGAGATATTTAAGTAGACAAATTTGAGAACACTAAGGCCAACAGTTCTTCTACATGCTTCTGGGTGGCTAAAGAAACTCCTTCTTCCTTCTTTAGAGGAGAACAGACTCTGTTTGTCCAAAGACCATTCAACGACCTCAGCTGAGAAGCTGCCACCTGAGATGATGCTTGTTCCTCTCAAGATGTGTGATTACTATCCCTTCAATGCTGCTAGACCAAATACCCATAAAGAGTCTCAACACAGCCTCGGTGAGGAAGTAAAAGTCTTATTTCTGAAAGATAAAGAGGACAAGACAAAGAAATTCTAGAAATTGCTACTATTCTGTATCAGGGATTAGGATAATACAGATAACTGGATCTTGACACACTGACTTGGAGATAAAATAATAGATATCTGAATACGGAAACATTCACTGATATGGTGGACACTTAACAATGACTCAGAGGACTTCCCTCGTGGTCCACTGGTTAAGAATCTGCCTTGCAATACAGAGGACGTGGGTTCAATCCCTGGTTGGGGAAGTAAGATCCTACATGCCACAGGGCAAGGAAGCCCACGTACTACAAGAAGCAACAAAAGACCCTATGTCCTGCAAGTAAGACCCTGCACAGCCAAATAAATAATTTTTTTTCTTTAAAAAAGCAAACAAACCAAACCAAAACAAAAGCAATGACTTAGGAGTCAATGCCTGAGGTTGGTTCTGGGAGTTTGTCAGGATGACTCCTAGAAACTTGGACATGATAATGGACAGTAGTAAATGAAGTGGAGAGGCCAGAATTTCCTTGGCACATTGAGGAAATTGAGGGAAGGCTCAGAGAGGTGAATTGTTAGATGGTTCTATAAGGTAAGACCCACCATTTGACTTTGGTCCCTGGGAGAGACTGGGCAGAAGAGTAAAAGTGATGATATTCCTTTCACTAAGGTAATATGGAAGTCATTAGAGAGGACACCAAAATCTTGGAGAAACTTACTGGTAGATGTTTTCTGCAAGCTGGGGATTGGCAATAAAATATGCCATGAAACTAGACTCCCTGTTATCAGTAAGGATGTTGGGATTATAGAATGTCAGGAGCCAGGTAACAGTGCTTAACTATCATAGATAAAATTGATTTAATTACAGAATAAGAAGTAAAAGTAGCAAATAAGTTGTGACAATCAAAGTCTGTTTACCTGTAGGAATCTGTGGTAAAAGTCAATAGGTCATGGTAATCCTGAGAATAAGATATAGGAACAGCTAACTAAGGGATTCTCAATTTATGTAATTAAGAAATAAAAACAAAATGGGGTTGGCAAGTAGAAATTAGTTGCTATAATGGAAAATTGAAGCCTGAGTGTAGTTTCCAAATCTAAGTCATTTTTACAGACATAGATCACAATGATTGAAGGGCAGACTGAATTCCTTTGAGGAAAGACCACCCCCACAATACTACCAAAAGTTTGTCTGGTAAATACTTCTCTGAACCTTCAGAAAAGATCACATACCCATTTACTGGAGAACAGTGCAAAGGGAATACATAATGTTTTCAAGGATCTTAGATTTGTGATCTGACATTTGTTGTTATTTAGTTGCTCAGTTGTGTCCAACTCTTTGTGACCCCATGGACTGTAACCCACCAGGCTCCTCTGTCCACAGGATTTTCCAGGCAAGAATACTGGCATGTGTTGTTACTTCCTTCTATAGGGGACCTTCCTGACCCAGGGATAAAACTCAAGTCTCCTATATTGGTAGGTGGATTCTTTACTGCTGAGCCACCAGGAAAGCCTGATCTGACATTAAATTGTATTATAATCCCTTAGTTTTAATGGGGTTTATGGAAGGCAGGTGAGAACTGAATTGCTGGCTTCATAGTGGGATTTGTGGGTCTATTGATCCTATCTGTGTCTATTTCCCCACCCTCTAAGGTTAATTGATACTATATTCTTAGCTGCTGGCAGAACCCTCTCATTGGTTCTCTGATCGTGGAGTAAGGTCCATTATGATAGGAAGGGCCAAGTAAGTCCCTATAATCAAAAGCAATATTATGTCCTGGAAGGGATTGCAGAGTTAGTGCTTTTATTCAAGGGTTGAAGAGTACAGGGACAGTGGGGATTATGTCTTAATCCCTGCCTTCTCAATTCTCCTGTCCAGTTTCTGCAATAACCTGACAAATTATGACAGGATCACCAGGAACTTGGAGCCCCAGTAGCAGAGACTACATATGTAGGTTCTTGACTGTGATAGATCAGCATTGCCTTGGTATGTGGCATGCAGCTCTGGATTTGATGAATGCTTTTGGACCTCCGTCGATATATACCCTTCATCGTTTTGCACAAATCCCCTCCTTTCTGTCATAACACAGGGATCTGGATTATCTTGATGGTCTTCAGGCTGTCATGTAACACATCTGTGTTGATGACATCATGTTAACTACACCTGATGAGCAAGAGGAGGCAAGTGGCCCAAACGCTTTCATAAAACATGCTATGTGACAAAGGGAGAAAGGTAAACCCCAGGGACTTGGTACATCAGTGAAGTGTTTAGGGACCTACTGGTTTGGAGCACGTTGGGAAAACTATTAATAAAGGATTTGTATCTCTTATCACTAAGAAGGATGTACCTTGTACTTTGCATCTTTTATCACTAAGAGGCCCAGGACTTGATGGGTCTTTTTGGATTTAGAAGGCAGAGTATATGACTTATTTATCGAGGTACTCTGGAAATCTGCCAGTTTATATCTGGACACAGTGCCAGCATGGCATGTCCAAGGTGCAGGCTGCAGTCAAGCCACCCTGCCATTTAGAGCATCTGACCCACTGTTTTCAACTAGGGGTAACTATCATGATGAATGAGGATTTCCCAGGGGGTGGGTTGCAGTGTAGTCCTTTAGGGTTCTGAAATGAGGCCACTCTCTGTTTTAAAAAATTTTATTATTTATTTACAGCTGTACTGGGTCTTCATTGCTGCACATGGGCTTTTTCTAGTTGTGAAAGCAGGGGCCACTCTTCTTTGGAGTGCCTGGGCTTCTCATTGGGGAGCACAAGCTCTAGGAGCACAGGCTCAGTAGTTTTTGCACACAGGCTTTGTTGTTCCACTGCATGTGGGATCTTCCTGGACCAGGGATCAAACCTGTGTCCCCTGGCAGGCAGATTCTTAACCACTGGACTACTACTCTTTCTTTTTAAAGAATAGCTCCCTAGATGTTTCAGAGCCCTCATGGAGCCTGAGTAGTTGATCATGGAACAGCAAATGAGAATGGGATGTGAGCTGCCTCTCATGAATTGAGTGTTTTTGGATCTCATGCATCATCATATTAAATGCACACAGCAGAGAATCCTTGTAGGATGAGGTGGTACAGTCATGACCGGACCTGATCACTGGCACTGCTGAGTGCACAATTCACCAGCAGCAGTGACTTCACACTTAGCTCTCATCTGCCACTATTTTTTGGATAGAAAAGCCAGCTATCCAAAAAATAGAAGAGCCAGCTGCATGGTGACAATGCCACTGACATTCTTCCATCTTAGAGGAAGCACTAATTCATTCTTACCAGAACTAATAATGGAAGCAGATGAATCTGTCAGTACATGACCATCTGGGGACTTCTCTGGTGGTCCAGTGGTTAAGACTCCATGCTTCAATGCAGGGGGTGTGGGTCCAATCCCTGGATGGGGAACTGGTGTCCACAGGCCATGGAGCATGGCCAATAAAATATGTATTTTAAAAAATGACCATTTTTGTCTTACATAAATGACAATTTCATGTGGTTCAATCAAGTACATTATTCTGGATATGAGTATGGCAGGCAGAATGATGATACCCATTCCCCTAAACATGTTTACAGACTAATCCTTGAAACCCCGGAGTATGTTAGGTTACATGGCAAATGGGAATTAACATTGCAGATGGAATTACAGTTGCTAACCAGATGACCTTAGAATCGAAAGATTTTTCCAGGGTTTTCTGGAAAGTTTCAATGTTAATGCTAAGGATCCTTAGAAGAGAGCCTTGAAACAAAGAACCAGAGAGATGGCAGTGTAAGGACTCAGTTTTACACTGCTTGGAAGATGGGGCAAGGCAGCCATGAAGATGGAAGGCAGCCATGAAGGAAGGACTGTGGGCATCTTCTAGAAACTGGAGAAGGCAAGGAAATAGCCCCTCTTCTACCACCTGGCTAGCATCTCCAGGGAGGAATACACTCTGCCTGCCAACATCTTGATCTTAGCCCACTGAGATCCACAGCAGACTTCTGATCTACAAAACTGTAAGACAGTTCATTTATGTTGTGTTAAGTGACTAATTGTGATGATCTGTTATAACTGTAATAAAGAGCTAATGTAGCTGACATTTGAGCAACATAGGGGTGAGGGGTGCTAACCCCATGCAGCCTAAAATCCATGTATAACTTTACAGTGAGCCACTGATATCTGTGGCTTCATATAGGTGGATTTATTCAACCTCAGACCATGTATACTGCAGCATGAATTAATTGAAAAAAAATCCACATGTAAGTCAATCCTAAAGGAAATCCATCCTGAATATTCATTGGAAGGACTGATGCTAAAGCTAAAACTCCAATACTTTGGCCACCTGATGTGAAGAGCCGACTCTTTGGAAATAACCCTGATTCTGGGAAAGACTGAAGGCAAAAGGAGAAGGGGTCAGTGGCTGAGGATGAGATGATTAAATAGCATCACTGACTCAATGGACATGAGTTTGAGCAAACTCCAGGAAATATTGAAGGACAAGGAAGTCTGGCTTGCTATAGTCCATGGGGTCACAAAGAATCAGATACAACTTAGCGACTGAATGAAAACTGAGGAAGTAGTGGGGCTTCCTTTATGGCTCAGATGATAAAGAATTTGCCTGCAATGCAGGAGACATGGCTCGATCCCTGGGTTAGGAAGATCCCTTGGAGAAGGAAATGGCAACCCACTGCAGTATTCTTGCCTGCGAAATCCCATGGACAGAGGAAGCTTGCAGTCTACAATCCATGCGGTTGCAAGAGTTGAACAGGACTTGGAAACTAAACCACCACAACCACCTGGGGAAGAAGTGAGGCCACCTTCTATACATCTAAGATTGGTACTTTTAAAAAAAATGTTTATTTACTTGTCTGCTTGCATTTTCTGCCCCTTTATTTTTTCCATGGTGTTTTTTGTTGTCTGTCATTTTATTTATTTTTAGGCCATGCCATGTAGCATGTGGAGAAGGAAATGGCAACCCATTCCAGTATTCTTGCCTGGAAAATCCCAGGGACAGAGGAGCCTGGCAGGCTACAGTCCATGGGGTCGCAAAGAGTCGGACACAACTGAGCGACTTCACTTGACTTGCATGTGAGCTCTTAGCTCCTAGACCAGGGATTGAACCAGTGTCCCCTGCATTGGGAGCATGGAGCCTTAACCACTGGCCTGCCAGGGAAGTCCTTAGCATTGGTATTTTATTGGATTTTGTGAGCAGAGCTGAGTATCACTGAGTAAAGATAATTAGATTCAGTGCGTGTCGCCCCACATCAGCTTGCCTCCCCACCCCAAATTCAGTGGTTTGCTTTCTTTTCTGTCCAGACTGGCCCTGGAAACTGCTCACAGCATTTTGTGCTACACTCTGAAATTGCTTTATAGCCACCAAACCTCCAGTTGTTTACACCTTCCCCAGGAGGTAAGGGCTGAGTTCTGATACAACCTCTATGTCACTTGGAAGTACATGGGCTTCCCTAGTGGCTCAGCAGATAAAGAACCCACCTCCCAGTGCAGGAGACATAGGGGATGCAGGTTCAATCCCTGAGTCAGGAAGATCCCCTGCTGAAGGAAATGGCAACCTGCTCCAGTGTTCTTGCCTGGGAAATCCCATGGACAGAAGAGCCTGGCAGATCGCAGTCCAAGGAGTCTCACAGAGTTGGACACAACTGAGCAACTGAGTGCACACCCACTGCAACTAGTGAGCCAGGGTAGTGCTAGCGCTTCGTTCCAGCCTGAGCTGGGGTACTTGGAGGCTCCAGTTTCTTCCGTGGTTATCCAGAGGGACCTGGAGACCAAAATGGAATTGTTGAGGAAGTTAAAGCCCAAAGGAGAAAGTTAAAGCTCAAAAGAGATTGGTTTTCTCTTTGACCAATAAGAGATGGAAGACATGATCCAAAGAAAATCTGTTCACCCATCCTCTCGCATAGATTCTACCTAGTGGGGCTTTCATTCTGTCTTGTGGAATGGAGAAGCACCGGGATTTCCTTGAGAAGCTGTGCCAGTTCAGAAGCAGATCATCTTGTACTTCCTTCTTCCCCCTCTCAATTTATTTTGCCCCTCACCCCTCCCCTCAATCTTCAGTGTTAGCACTTTGGCTTTGCCTTCGATTCTGATGTTTTAGAAACCTGGCCTGAAATATTGCACTTGGGGCATGTTGAAGACTTGAACTACCTGAGTCACAGTGCAGAAGGTAAAGAGGGGTAGATGGCTGAGTTAATTCAAGAGACGAACTGTCTGTATCTGCTATTGCTTTGGATTGGAACTGAAGAGCTGAGGAAGAGAGGCAATTATAAAACCTTTGAAGTTGATGGTATTGGCAACTGCTGAAATGATGTGTTAATGAAGATTTCAAATATTAAATGTTTGGAGAGAAGGTAACGAGCTGAATTTTGAATATATCCTGCTTGAGGTGCTAGGCGGGAAACTTCCAGGTGTTGAAGTCTAGGAGAAAGTTGGAAAAGCATTCTTGCACCTCAGGTGGTGGCTTTGGTAAATGCAAGGTTGAGGTCAGCTTGCTACAGTGTAAATTTTTTATACACATAGATTTTTTTATGGCCACATTTCTGGCAGACATGGAGGTGTGTTTCAGCAGTGAATATAATACCTTTTGGAAAATAAATCATCCAATAGCATTTATTTGAATGTCCCCTGCCCTAAAACATTTTAACACTCCTGTCATTTATTTCTTCCAAATCATCTATCATTTATCCTTTCCTGGGTAAGGCCACATTTATCCACAGGGCTGGCTATGATGTGCTATCAGAGGTACCAGTAAGGCTGCTCTGTTTCAGGAAGTATCTCTTTACTGCCTTGCTCAAGCTGGATTTTCACAATTAGTGGTTCTACTATTGAGATGAAGGATGTAATCTGTCAAAATTTGGTAGGTCATTAGTGGATTTGGAGAGACTGAAAGTAATAGATTCTCTCTGAGGGAAGATTGTGTGCATGTGAGAAAGAGAGAGAAAGGCGGTGTCATCAATGGTGTAAAATAGTGGTTCTGTTAAGATTCTTGTGTCTGTCACTCGGGTTTCATCTTAGACCTGTTGTCTTTGGCTCTTGGAAAAATTACTTCACTAAGATTCAGTTACACCATACCTATAAAATTGAGCATAATCATAATAAATACCTAAAGGGCTGTTTTGTGATTTAAATGGAAACATGAATGAAGGGTACTCCATTTATGCTAAGCTCTCAAAAATTATTAATAATATTTTTAAAAGTGTGAATTGGAAAGCCAAAGACAAACATTACCTACTTTATAATCCAGTCTGGAAAAGGGCTTTCAGATAATGGATGATCATTGTTAGTAAATTTAGATTTGGGATACATTTTTTTCTCTTAACTCATATTATTCATAATTTAAATAAACTGAATGATTCCAAGTGACCCCTCCCCCCACCCCTGTGGAAGTGTCATTTGCCTGCCTTGCTTTTTAGCTCCCTGGGAAAGTGGCTTTTCAGTGTTAAAGTCTTACGCATTCACTTGGAGGTGGATGGTCTGCCTTACCTTCAAAACACACCTTAAATTGTCCATCTTTCACCATCTATTAATACATGGCTTTGACAGTGGCAGTGACCTCCTGATGGAGCTCATTTTCATTTTTTTCCCCTACAATCTGTTCTCCCCTTAACACAGAGATGGCATTGAGAACAGTTCAATTGATTCCTGTTTTAGTTCGTTAGGTGTTAGTTAATGTTAGGTGTTCGTCATGTCTGACTCTTTGTGACCCCATGGACTGTAGCCTGCCAGGTTCCCCTATCCGTTGAATTCTCCAGGCAAGAATACTGGAGTGTGTAGCCATTCCCTTCTCCAGGGTATCTTCCTGACTCAGGGATCGAACCTGGGTCTCCTGCATTGCAGGCAGATTCTTTACCATCTGAGCAACCAAGGAAGCCCTTGTTTTGATTAGAGTAAAATCCAAACTCTTAATCATGACTTCCAATGTCTCCCATTAGTAGATTTCTGTCACATCAATATCATTAAAAGCAGCCACAGATCTTATTCTTTTTTTCAAAATATCAAGCCCTTTTTTTTCTTTCTTGGTTGCTTTCTTATCCGGGGTCTTTTCACTGGTCTCATCTCTCCCAGCTCATGACAAGTCCCAAAGTTGTGTTCACAAATGATCAACCCTTTCTTTTTCTTTATAGCACTTTTTTATTGTCATTATCTCATTTCTCTATTATTTCATTTGTATAAGCCTCTCTCTTCTATAAGAGCTACATGAAGCCAGAAGCCTTATTTCTATCTTGTTTAGCATTGTATCTGCAATGTTAAATGAGCCTAGCATAGAACAAGTACTCAGTAAATATTTGTTTAGTGAGCAAATGAATGAACAAATGAACACAGGCAGTATTATTGACCATCCATGTTTCCATGACTAAGAGAGTTAGAAAATGAAGTGATGATGAAGACCACCCACAATCACGATAATATACAAAATGTCTCTATGCCTATGGGTAGTTGAAAAGAAGTAAATGTGAAGGTTTTAACAGTTGAGAAAAAGTGCATAATAATTGCAAACACATTGCTTTTGTTTGTTTGTCAGGCATTGTTCTAAGAAAAGGAAGCATATTAATTCTTTAAGTCTCACTATAACCCCACCAAATAGAAGCTGTTATTAGCACCCATATTTTATAGATGAGGAAATAGTTGCAAAGGAGTTGAGTAAACTGATGCTCAAGATCACACAGTTAGCAAACATGAGGGGAGGATGTGAATCCAACAATCTTGTCCACATAGCTACCCCACTCTGTGACTCTCTAAAGTAGTCTAACAGGCTCAACATGATATGGATACTGAATGATGCAAGCAAGGATCATAGCTCATAAGTGTTCATATCCACTTAGCAATTAATTCTCTACCTTACATGTGATGGTCATATATCAGGTTGAATCGGGTAGGGTTGAATCAGCAGGGTAGGTGAGGAAAGAAAAGCCTTAAGCTAGACCTTAAAAATCAACAAGTTAGTTGAAAGAAAATTCTAGAGGTCACCAGGAAAAAAAAGATGATAAAATAAAAACAGGGAACATTTTGATAATACAGATGATAAGATTTTTATAGAATCCAGAAAAAAGTAGGATACATGAATGTGTTTCCAGGGAAAGAATCGCATTCCAAAGAGAGGGTAACTTGACTAGAGAACACAAATACATGATGAAATTGGCAAACAGAACCCTTCAGTGGAGAGGAATGATTCATGAGGCTTCATAGCTTGATGAAAATATGATGAAAATATCATCTCTAGGGGCTATGCAATTTTTAAGTCACTGATTCTGTACAGTGAGTCCTTGGTATCCACAGAGATTGGTTCCAGGACAACCTCACAGCCCTGTGTGTGTGTGTACTAAGTTGCTTCAGTTGTGTCCAACTGTTTGTGACCCCATGGACTATTGCCTGCCAGGCTCCTTTGTCTATGGAATTCTCCAGGCAAGAATACTGGAGTGGGTTGTCATTGTGCCCTCCTCCAAGGGATCTTCCAGACTTCCCCTACAATACCAACAGTTTCCAGATGCTCAAGTCCCTTATATAAAATGGAAAAATATTAACACATAACCTATGCACATCCTCCTGTATATATTATATTATCTCTAGATTACTTATGAAACCTAATACAATGTAAATGCTATGTAAATAGTAATAAACACAATGTAAATGTCAGGCTGTGAATTGTTGCCAGTTTGCAGCAAATTCCAATTTTTCTTTTTGGAACTTTCTGAATTTTTTTTTCCAATTATTTTCAATCTGCAATTAGTTGAATCTGTAGATGTGGAGCCTGTGGGTACAGAGGGCCAGCTGTATTTACCAAGTAACCTTCAAATTTAAATTCAACTTCTCAATGTTTCCTGACCTGGAAAAGAAAGGTTCAAGATCATAGGTAGATTTGTTGTTGCCAATAGGGATGCGGGTATGGAAGGGATGGATTGGAAGTTCGGGATTTGCAGATACAAACTATTATATATAGACTGGATAAACAACAAGGTCTTACTGGGAATTACATTCAGTATGGTTCTGTAATAAACCATAATGGATAAGAATATGCAAAAGAATATATACATGCATAACTGAATCATTTTGTTATAAGCAGAAACAAACACAACATTATGATAAAGAATCTGCCTGCAATGCGAGAGACCTTGATTGGATCCCTGGGTGAGGAAGATCCCCTGGAAAAGGGACTAGCTACCTGCTCCAGAATTCTTGCTTGGAGAATTCCATGGACAGAGGCTAACTGTCCATGGGGTCACAAAGAGTCAGACACAGCTGACCTGCTAACACACACTATACTTCGGCAGGAGTAGAGACTCAGATATAGAGAACAGACTAATGGATACAGAGGGGGAAGGATAGCGTGGGACAAATTGAGAGAGTAGCATGAAAATATACATTACCATATGTACAACAGATAGCTGGAGGGAAATTGCTGTGTAACTCAGGGAGCTCAATCTGGTGCTGTGTTATGACCCAGAGGCGTGAGATATGGGGGCCGGGGGCTGATAAGATAAGAAGGAGGTTCAAGGAGGGGGGTCTTATGGATGCCTATGACTGATTCATGCTGATGTATGGCAGAAACCAACACAATATTGTAAAGCAATTATCCTCCAATTAAAAATAAATCAATTTAAAAACGAGTTTGTTTCCAATCAAGAATTATGTATCTTGATCTCTCTAGTACACACACAGACATGCATGTGAGCACACACATACACTGCCTTCTCCTAGCATACAGTTATATAATATTCTAATATTATCATCCCCCTGACACAGACTACACCCATAGACATCATAAGGGTTGAGAACTGGGAAAAGGAGCATGGGGGTGACATTAATTGAAAGACTTGAATGAATTTGTTTACCACTGTGACCCTCACTATTTATCTTACTTGTCAGCTTCCAACATGGTCTGATTTTCAGCATTATCCCAAGAATTTTGGTGCGTGGGTCCCTCCCAAGGCTCATGTTAATCAGTTGACATATAAACACTCATAATTACATAGATTTTAGATAAAAACTGGGGATACAGATAAAACACATTCTAAAATAAAGGCAATGCAGTTCATCACAGAAGGGCTCTGTTCAGCAGATAGGAAATACAGGCTGCATAGCTGTAACATTACTCTGTACTCTTGGAACTATGACCTTGACTCCCTGGACTGTGTGGCAAGGCCTGCAGTCTTTCTCCAGTCTTAATTGAAATCAAACTAAACTAAATATAAGGCTTTTCCTCCCCTCCCCCCTTTTCTCCTTCATTCCATTACTTTTTCATAGTTAATGTCTATGTGGAACTAACTGGCTGCACTGTTTTTCAATTCATTCTCCCCAAAGCCTCCTCTGGAGCCATAAAACCATGAATAAGAGGAATTAGCAAACAGAAAGCCTATGATTTTAGAGTATCTGGGGTAAATGGGAATATAATTAGGCTGGTGCTGGTTTACAATTAGGAGAGGGATTATATCTGCCTTTGCTCACTGTCTACCAAGGTAACCCAGAGAAATACGACTAATTTGGAGGAGAATTATCACGTTAGCCCATAGCTGTCGTTCAGCGTCTCTCTCCCCCAGCTGCGGTAACTCCACCAGCCCCTTCTTGCAGAGAAAGACCCCGCTACCACCCCTGCTGCTTTATAAATGCTCTCTTCAACCCGAAGGGATTGTGCTCACAGCACAGTGCAATTTTCATTTAGAAATGGGCTTCCAATCGTGTTGACACACCTCATTAGCTAAAACCGACCTCTTAAGTCAGGGAGTTTCATACAGGTGTTAAGTACTGGAGGAAAAAAAAAAATCAGCCCTAACAAGTCAATGAAGAAAAGCTTTATTCCTCACCCAAATAAATAAGGGAAGACAGCATTGCTTACTCCAAGTCCCTTGTACCGTGTAATTCTAAGCTTGATGATCTTCGCTGTTGCTATTGTTTTATTTTATTTTCTTTTTCTCCACTCTAGGGTGGAACGTCGCATTATTTGTAGATGATGCGGGTGCGGTTACACACAAGTTTGGCTTTCTAGAATTATAGAAAAATGGCGCAATATTGTTTTTCTCTCCATGGCTTCCGCCCATGTGCGTTCTCCTCGTTGTCAGGTGTGCCATTTGGAAGCATTCAGTTAAATTTATTTAAATGTTTAATTTTATCAGCCTCTGCTGAGCGTGCGTTTGGCACTTTATTTTACTTATTGGTTTATCCGATGAGCTGTTTCTCAGTTGTCTAAGGGAGTATGTGTACTGATAACTGTGGCAGGTGTTTAAGCGTTTGGCAGGATTTGTCACTTGGAAGAGAACCAACCCAGCTTGGGCCATGTCCTGTGGTAGTAAATTTCAGCTCCGCTGTAGGTTTCTCCCGCTTATCGATGATTTACTTGTCAGGGAAGAGCCTCTAAGAGGTTCTATTGAGTTAGATGACTCTGCCATCCTCAGAAATATTTAATGAATCAGTTCCCATTAGAAGAGTAGGCTGGAGACAATCGCTTGTCTATTTTGCTCTTTTTCTTCCTGTTTCTTTCTAAGCCTTTTCCTGAGAAAGAAAATTGCATCCTAAACCTGCCTTGTGTAATTAATGTGTGATCCTTGCCTTTTTTGGGGGGGACATCATTTTACGTTTCATGATGAGCGTTTGCTAACAGCAGAAATGGGATAGAGGATGTCAGGAGAGAGAAACTACTCGAAAGGCTTTATGTGATGAACCACATTGTCAAGCATTACTGGAAAAAATACGACCGCAGATCAATGACAAAACACAGGAGAGAGACACCAATGATACCCACAGACAACCACGTGCATTTAAGTTCCTCTAACTTCTTTATTCACAGGTAGATGTTCTGCAAAGCAGATTCTGGAATGCTATTGGGGTAAATTGGTAGCTTTTAGAACCAGGATGTTTTTCTTAGTAAACTTGGTGTCCCTTCTCCAGGTTTCATGGAATCATTTTTGTTTTAACTCTCCTTCTAAGTCTTTTTCACTTGACCTATCTGTAAACTGCAATCTTGCTTCATTCTAACTATCAGTTCAGTTCATTCGCTCAGTCGTGTCCGACTCTTTGCAACCCCATGAATCGCAGCACTCCAGGCCTCCCTAACTATAGACTATCTCTAATGATGTTTCCAGAGATGCAAAACAATGACACTTTAGGGAGTTTTTGTTTTTAAAATTTTATTTCTTTTAAATTAATTTTTACTTTGTTTTTAAACTTTTCGCTTTGTATTGGAGTATTAACAATGTTGTGATAGTTTCAGGCAAACAGCAAAGGGACTCAGGCATACATATACATGTATCCATTCTCTCCCAAACTCCCCTCCCATCCAGGCTGCCACATAACATTGAGCAGAGTTCCACTTGCTATACAGTGGATTGTACCACCTCACTTAAAACAAGCAGAGACTAGCCCACTTCCTGATACACATACCCTGTTCTGTTCAAAAACATTTTCTGTGATTCAGGATTGGTGGTCTAGTCACTCAGTTGTATCTGAATCTTATGATCCCATGGACTGTAGCCTGCCAGGCTCCTCTGTTCATGGGATTTCCCAGGCAAGAATACTTGGGTGGGTTGCCATTTCCTTCTGCAGGGATCTAACCCACATCTCCTGCACTGCAGGCAGGTTCTTTACCACTGAGTCACCAGGGAAGCAGTGGTGTTGAAGTTTTTATTTGGTCACTTAAGACACTAAGATATCATCAAATTCTATTTGGTTTCAGATTGTGTTCTAGAAAAAAATGCTCTAGTGCAATGTTATCAAAGCTCTAATACTGTTAAGAGTGATGCTGTTGCTGCTAAGTCGCTTCAGTTTTGTCTGACTCTGTGCAACCCCATAGATGGCAGCCCACCAGGCTTCCCCATCCCTGGGATTCTCCAGGCAAGAACACTGGAGTGGGTTGTCATTTCCTTCTCCAATGCATGAAAGTGAAAAGTGAAAGTGAAGCCACTCAGTCGTGTCCAACTCTTAGTGACCCCATGGACTGCAGCCTACCAGACTCCTCCATCCATGGGATTTTCCAAGCAAGAGTACTGGAGTTGGTTGCCATTGCCTCCTCTGACTGTAAGAATAACCTTCTTGAAAAATGTAGATTCTAGCCAGAAACTAGATTGACTTGGATCAGAATCTACAGAGGGAAGAGCCCAGTAATCTATAATTTTGACAAAGGCCTACTTTTACTATCAGACAATTTTGGGAAACATTGCTCTGTGTCTATGAGCTGTTGGTCTAGGGGAAAGAAAATGGTCTATGAAGACAGGCAGACGTGGACTTGAGTCTTTGCTTTCTCATTTCCTAATTATGTGGCCTGGCAAGTAAACTTCTCTGATCCTCATGTTTCTAATCAGTAGATTAAGGATAATACTAATAGAGACTGATATTAAAAATATTTAACAGCCTGGTGGCATGGCAGCCACCAATTAGAATCAATACTAGCCAGAGCTCTGTGCCACCCATTGATTTCTTTTTTTAAGTCTTTATTGAATTTGTTCAATAAAGACTTGGACTTTATTGCAAGTCCAAGGGTCCAATAAAGAAGATCCAACCAGTCCATCCTAAAGGAGATCAGTCCTGGGTGTTCATTGGAAGGACTGATGTTTAAGCTGAAACTGCAATACTTTGGCCACCTCATAAGAAGAGTTGACTTATTGGAAAAGACCCTAATGCTGGGAAGGATTGGGGGCAGGAGGAGAAGGGGATGACAGAGGATGAGATGGCTGGATGGCATCACCGACTCGATGGACATGAGTTTGATTAAACTCTGGGAGTTGGTGATGGACAGGGAGGCCAGGCATGCTGGGATTCATGGGGTCGCAAAGAGTCAGATACCACTGAGTGACTGAACTGAACTGAACTGAATTTGTTACAACTGTTTCTGTTTTCTGTTTTGGTTTTTGGCCATGAGGTATGTTGAATCATAGCTCCCTGAGTAGGGATCAAACCTGCACCCCCTGAACTGGAAGATGTAGTCTTAACCACTGGACCATCAGAGAAGTCCCCAGGCATCAACTTTTTAGTTACCATTCATGGGGAGAGCAGTTGATCACAAGAGAGCCTGGGAGTTGAGGAGTCAGGTGGGGAGCACTTGGAAGACTAAGGCCGTGGGTATTTACTAACCCATGAGAAAGTATTACAGTATTTCCATAATTGGGAAGGCGATGTCCTTACGCCTATCAGCAGGTTAGCAGCTCTCAATAAATTCAGATGGTTGGGAATATTAAAATAATGTTTAAAATTGCAGTGCCTAGAATCCTGTAGGTATTCAAAAAGTAAAAGTTACTATTAGCATTCATGCTTTTTTTTTAAATTTTATTTTATTTTTAAACTTTACATAATTGTATTAGTTTTGCCAAATATCAAAATGAATCCGCCACAGGTATACATGTGTTCCCCACCCTGAACCCTCCTCCCTCCTCCCTCCCCATACCATCCCTCTGGGTCGTCCCAGTGCACTAGCCCTTTGTGGAACTGAACCAGACCAGAGAAGAGCAGGTCCAAGAGTCCACAGACACTCCCAGAGTCTCTAGAATAGGATTATAATCAAGTTATTGATCTAGCCTTGGGAGGGCAAGGATGTGAGTACAGAAAGGGGATCTGAAATTGGTAAATGATTCCAGGTATGGAAAAACAGCTAAGATATGAATGAGGGTTATAGGGAACCTCATGTGTCACCTTAAGCAGAGACAGAGCAGATAGTACAGGGTCCACCAAGACTCCAACCCTGTAGAGAGAGCTATCAAGAATCTAAAGAGACATGTATTCAGATACTCAGCAGTGGATGCCAAGAGCCTAGCTGCAGGGATAGGGTGCAAATTAGGTGAAAGACTAGGTAAAGATGACACAGCAACTAGAATCCAGGCTTGAGGAGACTTGGCTGCACAGGGTCATAATAGCAAAAAAATTGATATAATGTGGTGATAAAGCTTCTTAAATATGAACACTTAGTCCTCTACCTAAGGACTGGGCTGATTTTGCCCTATGGGTCAAATTGCAGCCTACAGAGGAAGGCTAAGTGGACAATTATCCAAGCAATAACTCTGATCTATGTGATGATGGAGAAGCCCAGTGTTGCAAATTCCAGCGAGAGACTGAGAACGCAGTGGGTGAGAGAGGATGGCGGTGATTTGCAGAGGCGGGGGCAGGGAACAAGAAACGAGGAGAGCTCAGCAGGCAAGGAGATGTCCTTCAGAGACCTGCCAGTCTTTTTCCTCCCACGCTCACCGGCTGTCTCTGCCTTTAGACCGTTTTCCTCTCATCCATTGACATTTGCTCCCCAAATAATGTAATTGTGGAAGCCAATCTCTATTGCCCTAGGAAAGCATTATACACATTTATTAAATGGAAACAGAGCTATTTGTAGAGAGTTTAACTTTAAAAAAAAAAAGAATGAAACTACTACTCTTCAGGTAGTGACCACAGTTCAGTCTGCAACCCTGTTATTGAGTCACTGCTGGAAGGAAGAACCCAGCTGTTGGCACTTCTGCGGGGCTGGGAGAAGCCCAAATTGAGAAAACTTCATGTTTTGTAACCCACAGCAGTATTGATTATTCTCTGCTGTCTTCTGTGGGAATCAGAAATGATTTTAGCAAGAAGGCTGGCTGGGGGCAAATAGAAAAACAGGTTTCTGAGTAGTTCAAGAAGCACCAGAGAGGGAGCACTACCAAGTGGGACTTCTGGTTCTCCTGCTGCCTTTCGCAACCACCTCTTCCTCCACTTACCTCTGGCCAGTGTTGATGTGGAGCCATTGGGAACATTAGCAAACCCCAAAGCGAAAAGTTACCAAAGTCCTTCTTGGTTGCTCTCATTTCTAAATGTTGACACTGTTGACTTAGAGTGATTTCCAAGATGGGTACCTGGTCCTCCAGGACTTAAATAATGCATATTTATTTATATCTTTAAATAAGTTTCTTTAGGTACCTCCTATTCTCAGAACTGTCACAGTTAAGCTGAAGGGGGTGAGTTCAGGCTGGAAAGACAGTTTCTTTCTCTGGAGTTTAAATTAAATCCTTGACATTATGAAACATTACAGATCCATTACCATTGTCGATTGTGTACTCTTCCTATGTTTTTCCTATTGCATTATTCAGAATTAAGTTAAGAATTCTTTTTATTGTGTCTTAATGTTTCTGGGATGTGGACAGATCAATATTTCCAGCCTGTGCACACTCTACCTAAGGGCTGTGAGTCATATCTGCTTTGAAAGAAATAGCACTTAAGGACTGTCAGTCAAGTCAGTTGTAAGAAACATAGACCTCTTTAAGAATTACTCTGCCTCCTCCTCACATCTAAATATAGCCAACTGGTTCGAGTGTCTAAGGCAGATAGCTAAGCTGTATTTTTAAAATGGTACAATTGCAATTAATCTACACAAATAAAAAGCTCAATGTCTTATTACCTATGTATAGCAAATATATAATCTTTGTTAAACTAAAAACCATATAACAATATGAGTAAGGAATATAAGTAAGAAAATGACCCAGTTTCCTAAAGTCGTTTGGACGTCAATATTACAGTATATTGTTTTACTAGGTCCTTATGCCCAGGTTGGAAAAGCACTGGGGCAGGGTATGTGAAGATGAGATTTCTAGTCTCTGTTTGGTCACTGCTTGACTGCGTGACCTTTATAAACTACTGCCTTCGACTCTTCCTTCCCAAGGTCTGAGTCTCCTTTCAGACTGCAGGTTAAGGACTACATATTAAGAATGGACTGTGTATTTTCAGATCCACTTGCTGCATCTTTGTGAGAACTTGGAGTTCATATCAATCAGCTTGATATAGAAGAAATCCCCCTTTAACACTCAAACCGGCTTGCCTCATTAGGATTTGTTCATTGTTCCTGGAAGTAAATAAAAGCAAAATTGTTCCTCTGGTATCGAATATACTAATAACATAACAAGTATTTATTCAGTGATGACTTACCTTAAGCTCATCTCTGTGCTAGGTCTGTAGTTAATTGTCTCTCTGTATGAGCTTCCATTTACCGACCACATAATTTATATTTGCAAAGTGATATTTGGATTCTTCTGGCACATTATTGCCAAGAGCGCCGATAAAGGAATCATACTATGCCCTAATATCCCTGATTATATTTGTATCAGTGTCGTAGAGGTTGTATCAGCAGACAGAACAATGGACTGTACCATTAAATTAGCACAATTTTGCAGCACCGTCTGGCAGAAGCTCACACTTAATCCAAGAGGTTATTCAACCCTATCCAATATGATTACTCTATAAATATTTGCCCAAGCTCAGCACCAGCCGTTATATCACTAATCACACACAGGTTGGTTATAGCGAAGACCCCCAGTGTCAGCAATTTGAAAAACAAAGCTAATTAGTTTTGATTTAGGGATGGGAAGACTTATTAAGTTGAAAGTGGAGAGTTCGCACAGTATAGTGGCTATTTAGAGCACAGAGGAATATGAAGGAGATTTACTCTTATTTGCATAGGATTTTGAGAAGGAATGGAAGGACTGTCAGGCTAAGAATACAGGCATGTGTCACAATAAGTGGCCTCCGTGTAGTGATGGCTGGGAGATTGGGGTGAGCAATAGAACAACCCTATTAAAATAGAATGACCCCCTAAAAATATGATCCCAAATGAATATTCATTAAGTAATCAGTGTGTTTCTATATATATATACCAACTTTAAGACAAGTCCTTGGTTTCCCTTTCCAAACAGAGTACTGATCCTAACTCCTCAACAGAGAATCCTGGTACCAAGTAGTGTTGACCCGTGAGGGTTGATATGGAGGGTAGCAAAGGAATCCCTTCCCCCTGCATCCCTGAGCTACCGGTATACTGTGGTACTTGGGTTTATTATTATTATTATAGTCTTTCCATCCTCTAAGAATATTTTGAATTGGAAAAATTTTACTTAGTGACATTTTTTGCTGCTGCTGCTAAGTCGCTTTAGTCGTGTCCGACTCTGTGCGATCCCATAGACGGCAGCCCACCAGGCTCCCCCGTCCCTGGAATTCTCAAGGCAAGAACACTGGAGTGGGTTGCCATTTCCTTCTCCAATGCATGAAAGTGAAAAGTCAAAGTGAAGTCTCTCAGTTGTGTCTGACTGTTAGCGATCCTATGGACTGCAGCCCACCAGGCTCCTCTGTCCATGGGATTTTCCAGGCAAGTGTACTGGAGTGGGTTGCCATTGCCTTCTCCAGTGACAGTTTTTACTTAGCCCTAAATAATGCAGGGCTATTTATTCCACTTTTTGAAAGGCTATTGTTTAACAGAAAGACCTCCTTAGACACTAAACCCTGGAGAAGGGAACCACTGGAGGCAACCACTCCAGTACCCTTGCCTGGAGAATTCCATGGACAGAGGTGCCTGGTGGGCTACATTCCCTGGAGTCACAAAGAGTCAGACAGGACTGAGTGGTTAACACTCACACACAGACACTAAAGGAAGAGAAGGAACATTAATCAGCCCTTAAATGGGACCAAGCTGGGACTTTCCTGGCAGTCCAGTGGTTAGGACTTCATCTTCCAATGCAGGGGGTACAGATTTGACCCCTGGTCAGGGAGCTAGGGTCCCACATATATTGGGGCCAAAACACCAAAAAACATAAAACAGAAGCAATATTGTAACAAATTCCACAAAGACTTTAAAAACAGTCCACACCATTCTTAGGTGTTTAGGTGTTTTTAGGGGTTTAGGCCAAAAATTGGTGTAAACACTGTACTACCCTCTTTAAATATTCTCTCATTTAATTTAAAACTCATTACAATTTTCTTTTTAAGGTTCTTAATTTCACCTTTAAAGATGAGGAAACTGAGACCCAGTGGGGTTAAATAATTTAGCTCGGGGCATTTCATACTCTTCCACTGATTACCAGATTTTTCTACTCACAGTTGAGATCTTGGGTAAGTCATTCCTTTCTTTGGGGTCACTTGCCTCCTCCATCAGAGAAGGCAATGGCACCCCACTCCAGTACTCTTGCCTGGAAAGTCCCATGGACGGAGGAGCCTGGTGGGCTGCAGTCCATGGGGTCGCTAAGAGTCGGACATGACTGAGTGACTTCACTTTCACTTTTCACTTTCATGCATTGGAGAAGGAAATGGCAACCCACTCCAGTGTTCTTGCCTGGAGAATCCCAGGGATGGGGGAGCCTGGTGGGCTGCCATCTATGGGGTCGCATAGAGTTGGACATGACTGAAGTGACTTAGCAGCAGCAGCAGCCTCCTCGGTGAAGTAACAGGAATAGCTAAGATCACTGGTCTCTCAACTTTTTTGATTATACTATCTTATTAATTAATAAAAAATCTTGGAGCATTTATTGATGAATATGTATTTACAGTAAGTCACACATATAGTATTGTGAATCCATTCATTAATTAATGAGCTTATGGCTTTCTTAATTTTACATTAAAAATATAAATCTTTGTATTTTCCCCTCAGGATTGAATCAAGATATCAAGATTATATGCACCCTACTTTGTCAACTGCAGGAGTCAATGATCTCCACCAGCTTTCAAAATCTATGATTCCAGGCTGTCCGTTCAGCTTTGTAAATTATAGAAAGAATACATTGATGAAAATCTTCTTGGCATGAGTAAATTATGATTGAAGGGGCAGAAGCAATTGAAAAAACTAGGCCAAGAATGCTCAGTTGAAAGCCCTGGGCAATGCAATGTAGAAAAACTGGAAACCCAATAAATGGTGAGGAAGAAGAAGAGATGGGAGGAGATGATGATGATAATAACAACACAGTAGAATACTTTCTATGTTTTGGCCCTAAGTCATTTTACAAATATTTATTTTTGTAACCACCACCACAACACTACGAGGTAGGAGCTATTGCCTTTAAATGGGGAATGGAGAAGACAGAAATGAGGAACAGAGAAGTCAGGTATCTTTATTGATTGTATATCTAATAAAAAGCTGAACTGAGATTCAAAGCCAGTCTCTGGGTCTCAGAAATGAGGCCAAAGGTTGTAGAAAATTGCAAAGTATTAGTGGATGTTTCTTCATTGTCTTATTACGAGCAACTCAGTGGTTGTATTAGTCAGAGTTCTCTAAGACAGAAAAGGCTAGATAAGTAGACAGATAGATAGATGATAGATAGAGTTATTATAAAAAACCTGGTTCGTGTGATGATAAAAGCTGGGAAGTCAGTAATCTTCAGTGTGGGTTGGTAGCTTGAAGACCCAGGAGACCAATGGTGCAGATGAAGACCAAAAGCAATTGGCTGAAAAGTCCTTCTTGCTCTGGGAAGCCAACTTTTTTTGTTCTATTTAGGTCTTCAACTGATTGGATGCAGCCCACCCATATTATGGAGGACAATATGTTTATTCAGTGTTCATCAATTTACAAATTAAATTCATTCAAAAATATCTTCCAAGTTGACCTAACCACCTCATCAGTGTAAGCCATTCAGTGTATTTCATCTACAGTATTTCTGAGATGGATTCTTGACCTGATTAAAACCAATTAGAGCCAAGAAAGCTTATCTCTGTGATTTAATGTGTTTCCAGAGACAGGACTCTCTTGCAAATATGAGGGAAGAGGTTGCCTGGAGCGCAGCCAATACCAAGGAAGCAGAGCAGAGTGGCAGAGAGACAACCCAATTTTATCTTATGAAACTTGATCCAAGCATTGTGGAAGCTAGATATACCTGTGGACTATCCAATTATGAGACTTGATGAATCTTTTCTAATTGAATTTGAGTTGAGCATTCTGATACTTGCAACATAAAAAGTTCTAACAAATATATATAGAGAAGTTTGGCATGGAATGATCCCAAAGGTTTTGAGATCAACTTCAGGTTATAGGCAGCTACCATGATTTATTGGGCTTTCCAGATGATGTAGAGGTAAAGAATCTGCCAGGAGATGTAAGAGGTGCAAGTTCAATCCCTGTGTTGGGAAGATCCCCTGGAGGAGGAAATGGCACTCCACTCCAGTATTCTTGCCTGGAAAATTCCATGGAAAGAGGAGCCTGGAGGGCAATAGTCCATGGAGTCCCAAAGTGTTGGACATGACTGAGTGACTGAACATACCCCCCGCCTCCACACACACACACCATCAGAAAGACTGTGGCAGCTGACTATTAGACAGGTCCAAGAAAGCATTGCAGGCATTTTTGTGTATTTCTAGGTTCAAGGAAAAGCCAGGCTGACCTTTTCTGCCAGATGAACTATTGCCTGCTTCATGGTTTCACCTAAAACTCGCTTAATGACAACAAATAAAGAGAAGGATGTGGCCACACATCAATAAAAATAAAACCAGAATTTTTTGAAGGCTTGGTGACTAAAATTACTTTAATGTACTCTAGAAAATAATTATCTTAAGCTCCAGCAAAAATAATCTTTCACAAGTCCCTTGTACAAACATTTTCCCTTTTTTCTCAATCCTGGTCAATCTCACTGTATTTCAGACTTTTCTTTTGCTCACATTGTCTCCCTGCTAACTGTCTATATGATGGTACCAAAAAGTGCTGTCCTCTTCAAGAGCATTTTCCTGTTTGTTTTCACTCAGATTGATCTTTTTCTAAAACCATCAAGGTTGGTATTGCCTTTTCTACTCATCTGAGCACTTAGTCATGTCTTGTATGATTACCTTGTAGGCTCGTGTCCATGAAAGAAAAAGAGAGATGAACCACTCCAATTTATTCTTAGAAGACCAAATTAGAATGCACTCAAGGATTTGCCCTATAGGTCAGGCAAGAAAGAAAACAGAACAAGGAAAGATCTAGATGTATTGCTTAACCTTAACTTAGAGATAGGCACATGGAGACTGGAATGCTTTCAATTGAAAAATCAGACCATATTAGACAAAAAGGATGTCAGTACCTTCAGGTTCAAATGTATCATCAGTCTCTCAAAGGAGGAGCAATGTAGTGATGAACACATGATAACAAATCAACAAATCAGGAATTGAGAACAAGCCCAGAAGTCAGGAAATAGCCAGAGTGACAGAAATTTTTGACAAGGAAGCCTTACTTGGAGTCTGAAATGAAACCAAGACTTTAGGCATTAAGATTAGGGGCGTAAGCAGAGGGTAAGGACTCTCTGATTTAAATTTGATATAGGTCTTAATCTGGAATTAGGTCAGCGAAATAGAATGCTCTAAAATAATACCCCCCCCCACCAAATAAAATAAAATAATCCCAAACAAGAATCATGACTGCACAACATAAGAGCTGGAAACTTAGCCTTAGAAAATGTAGGTTCTATTTTCCAGCTGAGTGATCTTGAACAGGCATTATAACCTCTCTGTGACTCAGTTTCCTCTCTGGTAAAATGAGAGGGTTGGGCCAAAGGAACCCAAGGTTCTAAGGGGGTGATTCAGGGTTCATATTTGCTCCAATCACTAAAGATTTTAGACCATCTGAGAATCCTGCACCTTGCTGAAAATTATTTTAAATATTAAGGTTCTGTGTAAGAGTTCGTTTGAAAATAGAACTCTACTGAAAAAAAAAATAGTTTGAAAACTACTTGAACAGATGCTACTAGAGTCTGATTTTATGCTATAAGCTAGAATTATTTATCCTTCCACCAAATAGCCCTAGATGATAAGTGATTTGTGTTTTATTGATATCAGTTGAGAGTGTCTTGTGAAGAAAAGGGCCTAAAGTACCTTTGGCAAAGGAAGAAATCAGATATTTAGATTTCTGATCTAATATATTTGCAATCGTATTTTACATTAAAAAGTAGTACATGTTCTGATGTATTACATATAATACACCTTTTTTAACAGTAAAGAGAAGTATAAGGAAGAAGGTGGAAGTCATATGGATGCCTTTAAGCTGGAGAAAATAATCATCCCATTTCATTTATTTTCTTCCTGTCTTTTTTGTGTTTGTGTGTGTGCATGCCCACACCACAATGTTTTTCAACAAACTTAAGGCCCTTTATGTATATTCTGTACATTTTAAGGTGAGTAGGAATAGTGTGGTACGACTGAGCGACTTCACTTTTACTTTTCACTTTCATGCATTGGAGAAGGAAATTGCAACCCACTCCAGTGTTCTTGCCTGGAGAATCCCAGGGACAGGGGAGCCTGGTGGGCTGCCGTCTCTGGGGTCGCACAGAGTCGGACATGACTGAAGTGACTTAGCAGCAGTGTTAAAATATTACAAAAGTAACCAGATTACAAGACCATGTAAACATGCCATAAAATAAATAAATACAATCTGCTACAAAAGTTAAGCAGAAGGCTTCTCTGGTAGTCCAGTGGTTAAGAATCTGCCTTGCAATGCGGGGGACACAGGTTTGATCCCTGGTCTGGGAAGACTAGAGAGCAAAGGTCCTCCATGTTGAGGAGCAACTGAGCCTAAGCACCACAACTACTGAGCCCTTAAGCTATAACCACACTTTAGAGCCCTTAAGCCATAACTGCTGAGACCATGAGTTACAACTGAAACCCAGGTGCCCTAGAGCCTGTGCTCTGCAACAAGAGAAGCCATTGCAATGAGAAGCCTGCACACTGCAATGAAGAGTAACCCCCGCTTGCTGCAACTAGAGGAAGCCCAAGTGCTGCAGTGAAGACACACTATAGCCAAAAAATAAAAATAAACCTTTTAAAAAAAAGTCAGCAGAAATGAGATCACTTTAAAGAAAAGCAATATTTTATTTTTTTGGCTGCAACATAAGGCATGCAGAACTTCCTCCTTATCCAGGAGTTGAACCCATGCCCCCTGTATTGGAAGCGTGGAGTCTTACCTACTGGACCACCAGGGAAGTACCTGAGATCACGTTTACCTGGGTAGAAGTTTCAGAATTAAGGGAAAAGAAGTCCAATGGGTTTTAGATAGACTGATGTGAGAGAGGAGATATTATCAGATAAGAGGAGATGTTATCGAAATGGAAATGAGGGGAACATGTGTTGATTGATCAGTTCCAGAGTGAGAAATCCATCTAGGCTATCTCCCTAGTTTCTGCTTTCTGTTCCTGGCTTGGCATTTCACACACAGGCAGGCCTTGTCTTATTGTGCTTCACAGATACTGCACTTTTTACAAATTAAAGGTTTGTGGCAACCCTGCACTGAGCAAGTCTATCAGCTCAATTTTCCATCAGCATTTACTCATTTCATGTCTTTGTGTCACAATTTGATAATTCTCACAAAATTTTCAAGCCTCCACCAGCAAAAAGATTACAATTCATTGAAGGCTCATATGATGGTTAGAATTTTTAGCAATAAAGTGCTTTTTACTTGAGGCGTATACATTATTTTTTTAAGACATAATGCTATTGCACATTGAAGAGACTACATATAATCCAAATATAACTTTTATATGCACTGGGAATCCAAAATATTCCTGTGACTTGCTTTATTGTGATATTCAGTTTATAGTGGAAGTCTGGAACTGAACCTTCAATATCTCCAAATTATATCTCTATAGCTAAAATAGCAGCATTATTTATAATTGCCAACATATGGAAGCAACCTAGGTGTCCATTAACAGATGAACGGATAAAGATGTACAATATATATACAATATATGTACTGTATATATACAACATATGCATACAATATACACAATGAAATATTACTCAGCCATAAAAAATAATGAAATTTTGCCATTTGCAACTACATGGATGGACTCAGAGGGTATTATGCTAAGTGAAATACATCAGACAAAGACAAATACTATATGATATGTGGAACTTAACAAACAAGACAAACTAGTGAATATAACAAGAAAGAAACAGACTCAGAGAACTAACTAGTGGTTACCAGTGGTGAGTGGGAAGAAGGGAGGGGCACAAGAGGGATAGGGCATTAAGAAGTAGAAACTACTATGTATAAAATAAATAATCTATAAGGATATACAGACAACACAAGGAATATAGTTAATATTTTATAATAACTATAAATGCAATATAACCTTTAAAATTGTGAATCATTATGTTGTACACCTGAAACATATATAATATTGCACATCAACTATATCTCAGTGAGAAATAATTTGTATACTGGTCCCATAACCTATTAACATATTTTGGCTTTCTTAAGCCATTGCTGACATAGGATAGAAGATTCAGAGTTGACACAAAGGGCCCTATCAATGTCAATGCGGGGTACCTCTTCACAGCTGCTCCAGCAAAGCGCAGTTGCCCCTCCTAACCTTGGGCATGGGGTATCTCTTCTCACCACTCCAGCGCCGCGCAGCATTCAATATCATGGTTATCCAAGTCTATGCCCCGACTAGTAATGCTGAAGAAGCTGAAGTAGAATGGTTCTATGAAGACTTACAAGACCTTCTAGAACTAACACCCAGAAAAGATGTCCTTTTCACTATCAGATCAGATCAGTCGCTCAGTTGTGTCCGACTCTTTGTGACCCCATGAATCGCAGCACGCCAGGCCTCCCTGTCCATCACCAACTCCCGGAGTTCACTGAGACTCACGTCCATCGAGTCAGTGATGCCATCCAGCCATCTCATCCTCTGTCGTCCCCTTCTCCTCCTGACCCCAATCCCTTCCAGCATCAGAGTCTTTTCCAATGAATCAACTCTTCTCATGAGGTGGCCAAAGTACTGGAGTTTCAGCAGGAATGCAAAAGTGGGAAATCAAGAAACACCAGGCAAATTTGGCCTTGGAGTACAGAATGAAGTAGGGCAAAGGATAATAGAGTTTTGCCAAGAGTTTTGCTGCTGGTCATAGCAAACACTCTCTTCCAACAACACAAGAGAAGACTGCACATGGACATCACCAGATGGTCAACACTGAAATCAGATTGATTATATCTTTGAAGCCAAAGATGGAAAAGTTCTATACTGTCAGCAAAAACAAGACCGGGAGCTGACTGTGGCTCAGATCATGTAACCTTTATTGCCAAATTCAGACTTAAATTGAACAAAGTAGAGAAAACTACTAGATCATTCAGGTATGACCTAAATCAAATCCTTAATGATTATACAGTGGAAGTAAGAAATAGATTTAAGGGACTAGATCTGACAGAGTGCCTGATGAACTATGGATGGAGGTTTGTGACATTGTACAGGAGACAGGGATCAAGACTATCCCCAAGAAAAAGAAATGCAAAAAGGCAAAATGGCTGTCTGAGGTGGCCTTACAAATAGCCGTGAAAAGAAGAGAAGTGAAAAGCAAAGGAGAAAAGTAAAGATATACCCATTTGAATGCAGAGTTCCAAAGAATAGCAAGGAGAGATAAGAAAGCCTTCCTCAGTGATCAGTGCAAAGAAATAGATGAAAACAACAGAATGGGAAAGACTAGAGATCTCTTCAAGAAAATTAAAGATACCAAGGGAACATTTCATGCAAAGATGGGCACAATAAAGGACAGAAATGGTATGGACCTAACAGAAGCAGAAGATATTAAGAAGAGGTGGCAAGAATACACAGAACTATACAAAAAAGATCTTCACGACACAGATAATCATGATGGTGTGATCACTCACCTAGAGCCAGACTTCCTGGAATGTGAAGTCAAGTGGGCCTTAGGAAGCATCACTATGAACAAAGCTAGTGGAGGTGATGGAATTCCAGTAGAGCTATTTTATATCCTAAAAGATGATGCTGTGAAAGTGCTGCACTCAATATGCCAGCAAATTTGGAAAACTCAGCAGTGGCCACAGGACTGGAAAAGTCAGTTTTCATTCCAATCCCAAAGAAAGGCAATGCCAAAGAATTCTCAAACTACCGCACGATTGCGCTCATCTCACACATTAGTAAAGTAATGTTCAAAATTCTCCAAGCCAGGCTTCAACAATATGTGAACTGTGAACTTCCAGATGTTCAAGCTGGATTTAGAAAAGGCAGAGGAACCAGAGATCAAATTGCTAACATCCTCTGGATCATCGAAAAAGCAAGAGAGTAGAAAAACATCTGCTTTATTGACTATGCCAAAGCCTTTGGTTGTGAATCACAATAAACTGGAAAATTCTGAAAGAGACGGGAATATCAGACCACCTGACCTGCCTCCTGAGAAACCTGTATAGAGGTCAGGAGGTAACAGTTACAACTGGACATGGAACAACAGACTGGTTCCAAATTGGGAAAGGAGTATGTCAAGGCTGTATATTGTCATCCTGCTTATTTAACTTATATGGAGTACATCATGAGAAATGCTGGATTAGATGAAGCACAAGCTGGAATCAAGATTGCCAGAAGTATCAATAACCTCAGATATGCAGATGACACCACCCTATGGTAGAAAATGATGAAGAACTACAGAGCCTCTTGATGAAAGTGAAAGAAGAGAGTGAAAAAGTTGGCTTAAAGCTCCACATTCAGAAAACTAAGATCATGGCATCTGGTCCCATTACTCATGGGAAATAGATGGTGAAACAGTGGAAACTGTGTCAGATTTTATTTTTTCAGGCTCCAACATCACTGCTGATGATAACTGCAGCCATGAAATTAAAAGACACTTACTCCTTGGAAGGAAAGTTATGACCAACCTAGACAGCATATTAAAAAGCAGAGACATTACTTTGTCAATAAAGGTCCATCTAGTTAAGGCTATGGTTTTTCCAGTAGTCATGTACAGATGTGAGAGTTGGACTATAAAGAAAGCTGAGCACAGAAGGATTGATGCTTTTGAACTGTGGTATTGGAGAAGACTCTTGAGAGTCCCTTGGACTGCAAGGAATTCAACTAGTCCATCCGAAAGGAAATTAGTCCTGAATATTCTTTGGAAGTACTGGTGTTGAAGCTGAACTCCAATACTCTGGCCACTTGATGTGAAGAGCCGACTCATTTGAAAAGACCCTGATGCTGGGAAAGATTGAAGGTGGGAGGAGAAGGAGATGACAGAGGATGAGATGGTTGGATGGCATCACTGACTCAATGGACATGAGTTTGAGTAAACTCTGGGAGTTGGTGATGGACAGGGAAGCCTGGCGTGCTGCAACCAGCCCATGGGGTTGGGGACATGACTGAGCAACTGAACTGAACTGAACTGAATGTCAGTGTAGAGCAATCTATTTTCAGATACTGTGTGAAGTAAGAAGCAACTATTTTTTATCATAATAGGGGGTATAAACTCCATCCCTATCTTTCTTAAGCCATGTGAATACCAGAATAGAACATCATTGATCTTACAGAGACGGTAACATGAAGATCATCCTTGTCTGTAGTCAGTCAGCAATTTCCACAGATGTCACATACAGACTTTCATATATATATATATACTGTGCTATGAGCAAGTAACCAAGTAAAGACTGATACTTCACCCAAGTAAAGACTGATGCTGCATAGGTTTTGCTGGACAAAACAGTAGAACATGTAGGCGGAAAATTCAACCTGAATCAAGTTATTGCTGGTTACCGAACCACTGAATCCGGTGACTGCCAGTTTCTTTCCAAGAAAGAACTGACACTGGGATCAGAGCCTGCTGAGAGTTCATTGTGTATTAGTTGTTTGACTAAGACATAGCTATGCTTCAAGGGTATTTACATTTTGAACCTGTTTAGTAGAGCCCAGCTCAGCACCTCTCATGAGTCCTTAAAGAAAAACCAACT
Organism: Bubalus kerabau; assembly: GCF_029407905.1. Taxonomy (NCBI): domain Eukaryota; kingdom Metazoa; phylum Chordata; class Mammalia; order Artiodactyla; family Bovidae; genus Bubalus; species Bubalus kerabau. The sequence continues at coordinate 28,364,867 of NC_073624.1, forward strand.
CCCTAAGTCTTTAGAGAGTTGGATTCTTTATTGAAGACTAATGGGAAAAGAAGAGGAGGGTTATATTACATACTATGCTTGAAATCCTCATGAAAATCCTCTTCAGCTATATCTCTCCTCCCTCTGAAGTTCCTCTTTTTCACCAGCCACTTCATCTCTTTCTCAATACTTCCCTTAGCTGCTCCTGTTGATCTACTGTTCCTGGTTTGTCAGGTATCTGCTCTGGTAACCCTCTATCCTTATCTCTCTTCTATCTTATACAGAGCTATTTGAAACTTGTCTTTTTTTTTTTCTCAGTTTTTAAAAAATTACCTAAAACATTTTTCATATTACTTTATTGTTTGCCAACTTGTTTGGAAGGTGCCAGAAAATTGTAAAGTTGCAAACTTTCTCTACTTTATATGTGTACTAACATGTATTGTCTGTTTTCTGAATGTCTGTTTAGTAGGTTTCAACAGATCTTTCATACTCTCTCAACAGAAAGAATTTTGAGTTACACATAAGCACTCTTTTGGGTACTATTATAATTGGTTGCATGTCCAGTTGACCTCACTATCAGCGTCAGGTTTTAATGTCCCAGGAGTTGACTGAACCAGATAATAAGACCATCGCATGTCCCAAGTACTTTACCTTTTCTGCCCTCCGATTCATCCCACTGATGAGAATGGCAAGACAGATCAGTTGAAATCATTGTTGCTTAAATTCTACTGCAAGTTTCTAGAAGAGTGGCTTAATTGGTGCTGTAGCAATGCTGGGCAGGCCACACTGGTGGGGAAAGAGGCTAAAATTGGAGAATCCAGTTTAAAAATTCTGTTATTTCTGTGGCCGCTGGAAAGGTGTCCCCTGAAGGGTACCTAAGATAGTTCTCCAAGTTCTGCTATAGGCTGGGTGAGGTATCTTTTTGTTCTGGGCAATTTATTATTTCCCATTTGCTTTTCCACCTAGGAAAGGAGTACTTTGTAAAGAAGATTTGACTAATCTGGTCAGTGGAAAGGCTTTTTAACCTATTTTTTAACCTAATAAAATTCTAGTTTAATAAATCAGCAATACTAAAAATACAAGTATGAATTCATTTTGGAGAGACTGAATACTCATCTGGGCCAATAAAAGGGAAATATTTCAAATATTTTAATATTAAATTAAATACTTATATGTTAAATAGTAAGACAGAGGAATCTGTGTGGCATCTTAGTCAGTTTTGTCCCCACCTTCCCCTTTACTTTCTAATTGATGTATTTCAAGGTCATTTATATCTGTTCTTCAGTTTCCTAATATAGGTAAGGAAGATAATACTTTTTCTAAAGTGTTCTTTTAAGAATCAAATTACCATACAATGGAATATTCAGTTCAGTTCAGTCGCTCAGTCGTGTCCGACTCTTTGCGACCCCATGAATTGCAGCACGCCAGGCCTCCCTGTCCATCACCAACTCCTGGAGTTCACTCAGACTCATGTCCTTCGAGTCAGTGATGCCATCCAGCCATCTCATCCTCTGTCGTCCCCTTCTCCTCCTGCCCCCAATCCCTCCCAGCATCAGAGTCTTTTCCAATGAGTCAACTCTTCACATGAAGTGGCCAAAATACTGGAGTTTCAGCTTTAGCATCATTCCTTCCAAAGAAATCCCAGGGCTCATCTCCTTCAGAATGGACTGGTTGGATCTCCTTGCAGTCCAAGGGACTCTCAAGAGTCTTCTCCAACACCACAGTTCAAAAGCATCAATTCTTCGGCACTCAGCCTTCTTCACAGTCCAACTCTCACATCCATACGTGACCACAGGAAAAACCATAGCCTTGACTAGACGAACCTTTGTTGGCAAAGTAATGTCTCTGCTTTCGAATATGCTATCTAGGTTGGTCATAACTTTCCTTCCAAGGAGTAAGCATCTTTTAATTTCATGGCTGCAGTCACCATCTGCAGTGATTTTGGAGCCCAAAAAAATAAAGTCTGACACTGTTTCCCCATCTATTTCCCATGAAGTGATGGGACCGGATGCCATGATCTTTGTTTTCTGAATGTTGAGCTTTAAGCCACCTTTTTCACTCTTCACTTTCACTTTCATCAAGAGGCTTTTGAGTTCCTCTTCACTTTCTGCCATAAGGGTGGTGTCATCTGCATATCTGAGGTTATTGATATCTCTCCTGGCAATCTTGATTCCAGCTTGTGTTTCTTCCAGTCCAGCATTTCTCATGATGTACTCTGCATACAAGTTAAATAAACAGGGTGACAATATACAGCCTTGATGTACTCCTTTTCCTATTTGGAACCAGTCTGTTGTTCCATGTCCAGTTCTAACTGTTGTTTCCTGACCTGCATACAAATTTCTCAAGAGGCAGATCAGTATTACTCAGCCATAAAAAGGAACACATTTGAGTCAGTTCTAATGAGGTGGATGAACCTAGAACCTACTACACAGAGGGAAGTAAGTCAGAAAGAGAAACACAAATATCATATATTAATGCATATATATGGAATCAATAAAGATGGTACTGATGAACCTGTTTGCAGGGCAGCAATGGAGACACAGACATAGAGAATAGACTTGTGGACAGAGTGGGGGAAGCAGAGGGAGGGACAAATTGAAAGAGTAACATTGAGACATCCACATTACCATATGTAAAATGGATAGCCAGTGAGAATTTGCTGTATGATGCTGGGAGCTCAAATCCAGAAATCTGTGACAGCCCAGAGGGGTAGGGTGGGGTGGGAGGTGGGAGGGAAATTCAACAGGAAGGGGACAAATGGATATCTACAGTGGATTCCTGTTGATGTATGGCAAAAACTAACACAATATTGTAAAGCAACTAATCTCCAATTAAATTTTTTTAATTAAAAAGAAAGGAAAAAGAAGAATCAAATTATCAGTAGAAGAAAAGACACTAGGAAAAAAAATGAGGTGTTATAAAAATTTAAAGTGATTAAAATTAAATTTATGACAGGAAATTAGTTGGCCTTATGCTCCTATCAGTCATACCTAGCTGTACTGAAAGGGTGGTTGTTGTTGTTTAGTTGCTCAGTTGTTTCCAACTCTTTGTGATCCCATAGACTGCAGCATGCCAGGTTTCCCTATGCTTCACCATCTCCTGGAGCTTACTTAAACTCAAGACCATTGAGTAAGTGATACCATCCAACCATCTCACCCTCTGTCATCCCCTTCTCCTCCTGCCCTCAATCTTTCTTAGCATCAGGATCTTTTCTAATGAGTCAGCTGTTTTCATCAGGTGGCCAAAGTACTGGAGCTTCAGCCTCAGCATGTCTTTCCAATGAATAATCAGGCCTGATTTCCTTTAGGATTGACTGGGTTGATCTCCTTGCAGTCCAAGGGACTCTGAAGAATCTTCTCCAACACCACAGTTCAAAAGCATCAATTCTTCAGCACTCAGCCTTCTTTACAGCCCAACTCAAAATACGTTAATTTATATAAAATGTATGCCCTTGTCTATGAATATTTACTGTCACAAGCTTAATTCTTGAAAGTGACAAGTCTCTCAGTCATGTCTGACTCTTTGCAACCCCATGGACTGTAGCCCTCAGGCTCCTCTGTCCATGGGATTCTCCAGGTAAGAATACTGGAATGGGTTGCTATTCCCTTCTTCAGGGGATCTTCTAAACCCAGGGATTGAACCCAGGTCTCCTGCATTGCAGGCAGATTCTTTACTACATTCCTGGGGTTTGTAAAATGTCAAGAAATATTTGAATTATGCATATTATTTCCAAGGATAAAAAGTTTTAGTGGGTTTACATTGATAAGTCCATAAAAGTTTCCTGGAATGATTAGAAAGATGTCCACTGAAGCGAACCAAATCAGATATTCTCAATTCAGGATAAATTGTTCTCTGCTCACCATAAAACTAATACTTCTTAATAACATTGAATAATCTCAGTGCTGAAGTCTCCCTTTTCTTGCACTCATGTCATTCCTCAGCCCTGCTTGAAAATTTGTACTCTTGCTACCATTGATATATCTGTTCTAGAAAGGAACAGGCTGTCGTTTCCAGGACTGTCAAATCAGGAGCTTTCACGAGAACGCAAAGATTCACTCTATTATTGCACATCATAGAACTCATGCTTGTAGCTTGAAAATAGAAGTCTTTGGTGTAGGCATTTGCTTGTTTGACAGTTCTGTCCTAAATTTTGAAACCAGTGGTACTGCAAAGTGCCTGTCTGACAATGGTGTACCAGCACTCATTCATGCAAAATAATTACTGTTCACGGTTCCTTAGCTGAAGTCAATAGCTCTGTGCAAAACACAACATAATGCAGAGATCTAAAGTTACTAAATCAAAACTGAGAAAAAGAAGAATTTTAAATGGGCTTGGCAGAAGAAAAAAAAGCTTCTACAAGATTTGCCAAGTGCCTTTTCTCAACACAATGGAAGCTTCTAATATTTTTTAAAGGGCCTCCATGATAAGAAATGATGGTTAACTTTTATTAGCATGTCCTGGTAATTGTTATCACAGAACTTCTATGATGTCAAAGAGATAAAAGCAATTATGGACATAGCAAGTGGTGCCCATTGCTTGGTCTCTAAACTTGAGACTATTTTCAGGTTGCTTCTGTGAATTCAGGTTTTTGTTTTATTTTAATATCTATATCCAACATATTATCCACCCTGAAGGGCTTGATTTAATTAACCTAAGTATGTATATGATTACTAACACACATATGGAATGTTGAACTAGCAAATTTTGGGTTGGCCCTGGTGACTCAGACAGTTAAGAATCTGCCTGCAATGTGGGAGGCCTGGGTTGGGAAGATCCCCTGGAGAAGGAAATGGTAGTCCACTCCAGTATTCTTGCCTGGATAATCCCATGGACAGAGGAGCCTGGCAGGCTACAGTCCATAGGGTTGCAAAGAGTTGGACATGACTAAAGTGACTTAGCACAGAGTTTTTATCCACACATAACACAATTTATTTTCCCATTCTTCTGCTGATGGGCATTTAGGTTTTTCCAGTTTGGGGCAATTACAAATAAAGCAGTGAAGACATTCTCAAGCAATCCCTTTGTGTCTAAATGTCCTCATTTCTCTTGAGTGATACCTTAGAGTGGAAATATTGCATTAGGTCCTGCTATAGGTCCAGAGAAAGAATTCCAACAACTCCAGTCACAAAATTCAATCATATACATGTGTGTGCATGTTAGTTTCTCAGTAATGTCCAACTCTTTGGACCCCATGGACTGTAGCCTGCCAGGCTCCTCTGTCCATGGAATTCTCCAGGCAAGAATACTGGAGTGGGCTGCCATTTCCTTCTCCAGGGGATCTTCCTGACCCAGGGATCAATCCCAGGTCTCCCACCTGGATTAGGACCATAGCCTAAGCCTATGTTTTTGTTTATAGGAACCTACAAGATGGTTTTCCTAGTGTGGATACCCCATTTTTACACTCACAGGCAACATGTGAGAATCCCAGTAGCTTCACACCCTCATCAGTATTTTATCTGTCTTTTTAACTGTTGCCATTCTAATATTTGGGAAGAAATATCTCACTGCGGTTTGACTGCATATCTCTTAAGACTAATGCCATTGGATACTTTTGCATACGTTTCTTAACCATTCATATATCTTCTTTTGTGAAGTGTCTGTTCAAAACTTTTGCAATTTCTCTGTTTTTAATTATATATTTTATCTCCTAATTACTGCTAGAGATAGTCTTTATATATTTTGCATACATGTTCTTTGTTAGATAAATGTATTGAGACTATTTTCTCCCAGACTGTGGCTTGCCTACTCATTTTTTTTTTTTTTTAAGTCTTTATTGAATTTGTTACAATACTGCTTCTGTTTTATGTCTTGCTTTTTTGGCTGCAAGTCATGTGGGATCTTAGCTCCCTGACCACGGATCAAATTCAAATCCCCTACATTGGAAGGTGAAGTCTTAACCGCTGGATCGCCAGGTAAGTCCCCTATTCATTTCCTTAATGATATCATTTGATGAGCAGAATTCTTAATTTTGATAAACTCCAGTGTATCAATTTTTTTCTCTTACAAATAATGCTTTTTGTGTCTAGCCTAAGAAATCTTTGTCAACTCCTAGGTCATGAAGATATTTTCCTATGTCTTATTCTAGAAGTTTTATAGTATAGTATTAGCTTTTAAGTCTATGATCCATCTTGAATTATTTTTATATGTATGGTGTGAGCTGGGGGTTGAAGTTCCTTTTTTTCCATATGGCTATCCAGTTGTTCCAGCTCCATTTATTGAAAACTTTCCTTTCTCTATTGCATTGCTTTGCTGAAAATCTAGCACTAGTGGTAAAGAACCCACCTGCCAATGCAGGAGTCTCAAGAGACGTGGGTTCCATTCCTGGGTTGGGCAGATACCCTGGAGGAGGACATGGCAATCCACTCTAGTATTCTTGCCTGGAGAATCCCATGGACAGAAGAGCCTGGCGGGCTACAGTCCATAGGATCACAAAGAGTCAGACTGGACTGAAGAATGTGGCACAGTGCACAATGTCCTGAAAGTCAACTGACCAACTAAGTGCGATTCTATTTCTAGATTCCTTTCTGCTCTTTTGACCCACTTGTTTATCCTAAACCTTTAGCATATTCTCTTGATTAGCTTCATGAGTTTTATTATTTTTTAGTTCTGTTTTTGTGGCTACTTTTAACTCCAGCAGGTATTAGGTTCAGATTTTATTTTAAAAGTTAACACAATTTTCAAACTCCTCTGGACCTCAGTGACTATAAAATAGGAAAAATAAAAACTCTCTTATAGGGTTGCTGGGAGAGGTGAACAATCTAGTATACCTTTAAAACGGGCTTTCCTGGTGGCTCAGTGGTAGAGAACATGTCTGCCAATGCAGGAGATGTGGGTTCCATCCCTGGGTAGGGAAGATCCCCTGTAAAAGGAAATGGCAACTCACTCCAGTATTCTTTCCTGGGAAATGCCAAGGACAGAGGAGTCTGGTGGGCTAGAGTCCATGGGGTCTCAAAAGAGTTGGACATGACTTAGTGATTAAACAACAACAACACAATACCTTTAAAAAGTGTATTATAATTCTAAAATAATCTTTGTAAGATTAGAATGTTGCTTATTTTTCTTTCACTTTTTGCTTCACTTCATATTAAGACATGTTCTCACGTATATTTACTGAAATATCCAAGAACGGTCTATATCCTTAGTTTCAGATTTGCAGAGGCAGGTACTGCATGGATTAGAGAATAAACAAAGTTCCAAGAGAATCAAAATGAGTGATGGGCACCTGATTTCTTCCCACTTATGCAAAACCTAGTCTAGCAGTGATAGCAATACTTTCTGACATTTTTCATTTGTCTGTGTTTTTTTTTTTTTTTAAGGCAAGAACTATTAGATTTCTAATGCTTTATTCATCCAGATCGTTCTGATTTGATATCCCTTTTCTTTGTTGTAGCAGCTACTCTTTGCTGAATGACCTTTGCTCTCCCCACCCCACATCAGTGACCTTTTAAACTGTTTTAATATTTACTGTGGAATTACTTGTCCTGAACCTTGGATTGAGTTTCCCTGAAAGATCTCATTATAGGCTTAAAATGGTGGTAAGCAGAAGGGTTCAGAGTTTGAACCCTTCCCTTTACCTAAACTAAAAGAAGCTGAAAAATAACTCTTTCTCTTCCTCACTCATCTAAGGGCATGCAACAGATATGAGTAGAAGTGTAAATTCTTTCATAACCTTTTTCCTATTACTACCCTAGTGAGTGAGTGAGTGAAAGTAGTTCAGTCGTGTCCGACTCTTTGTGACACCATGAACTATACAGTCCATGGAATTCTCCAGGCCAGAATACTGGAATGGGTAGTCTTTTCCTTCTCCAGGGGATCTTCCCAACCCAGGGATGGAACCCAGGTCTCCTGCATTGTAGGCGGATTCTTTATGAGCTGAGCCACAAGGGAAGCTATTACTACCCTAGATCATGCCCCAATTATCATTCTCATTTTTAAATTGAAATTCCTCTTCCTTTGGTTTAGCAGCAGCTTCTTACTTTTGGCCACTGTTTTTACTCGACTGCAAACTCCTGGAGCACAATTATTTGATGCCATTTATCTTAGTTTCATGGGCCTTCCCTGGTAGCTCAAATGGTAAAGCATCTTCCTGTAATGCAGGAGATCCAAGTTTGATGCTTGGGTCAGGAAGATGCCCTGGAGAAGAGAATGGCTACCCGCTCCAGTATTCTTGCCTGGAGAATTCCATGGACAAAGGAATCTGGCAGGCTATGGTCCATGGGCTCGCAAAGATTTGGACATGACTGAGCAACTAATACACACGTCTTAGTTTCAAATCTTAGCATCAAACCAAGTGCCCTGTATTCACTTCATAACTGTCTATTAAATTAATTCTTTACAGTAAATAGCTGATTATTATAGACAATGTCATATATATAACAGGCAATAATTGTACATGATTTATTGATAGCAGGAACTCAGTACTTATTCACTGATTGATTAATAGTTTGAATTCATTTTATAATTAGAGCACCAGATGAGTGGGGTGATCATTTCAAAAACTTGTTAGAACCGCTCACCTGGAATTCTGCATATTGAATTATTTAAACAATAGCTCTCTGTACCTTTTTCTGTAGTGTTATCCATAAGATTAAAGCCATTTTACCTCTTAATAAATGAAAAGAGTCTTCTAAATACTTGTACTATTAAAATCCCCTGACAAGAATTCAGAATTATCTCAAATTCTTATTCCAGTGAGTGTCATAGCCAAGTTCCAGGGTACTTGACCAAGAGAGAATAAATATATGTAGTTTTCAAAAGACTCAGACAATGCAAGTGAAGCACTAATGTCTGCTCATGCTAGACTTTCTGATTCTTCTCCTGATATACTTCTGTAGAAAGTGTTCCTGGGCCTGTGATTAATTTCTGCTTCCTAGAGCAAACTGGTAAATCTTACTTCCTTTTTTGATAGAATATGGATTTGTCCATCAAATCTTAAGACAGCTAGTCTTGGGGGCACCTTTTACAGCCAAAAAGAGGTAAAATGATGTCAAAAAAAGGAAGTACGCTACACACAGCAGGTGGTAAATGTGTAAGAGGTAGGAGCACATGAGAAGTAACATAGATGGAAAACATAAATCCTTAAACATGTTTCAATAAAGCCATGGAAGTGTTGACTTTAAAAAAAAATGCAGAATGTGAGAGTTGTGAGTTATGTTTTATCTGGGGAAAAATGAGGACTGCAGCCTGGGAAAACATCACCTCAGATAGCTCTAAGAAACTGTTGTAAAGAAGCAGGGTAAACGGTCAATATACACGTGATTTGGTGAAGCGTGAGTATATGCAATCAATCACATATTTTTTTTTGCAGAAATTTTCTTAGTCACAAGGAGCAGATGTCACCATGAAGGATTTTCGTGTTTTTCTAGATATGAGAAGATACAAGAATTGGGCTCCTAAAATCACCTCCTGAAAATACATATCTGAAGACCTGTTCTGCCAGTACCTCCTGCCCTACCTCGACCTGTCCCCACATCCAGCCAGAGTGCCTCATTTCTGCTCCACTCTGAACTCTTCTTGGCAGGTGTTGAAAATCAGCAGCTGCAGTAGCACCTATTTAATTTTTATAGATAGATGATAAGTGCCAATTCAGATCAGATCAGATTCAGATGAGTTGCTCAGTCGTGTCCGACTCTTTGCGACCCCATGAATTGCAGCACGCCAGGCCTTCCTGTCCATCACCAACTCCTGGAGTTCACTCAGACTCATGTCCATCGAGTCAGTGATGCCATCCAGCCATCTCATCCTCTGTCATCCCCGTCTCCTCTTGCCCCCAATCCCTCCCAGCATCAGAGTCTTTTCCAATGAGTCAACTCTTCACATGAGGTGGCCAAAGTACTGGAGTTTCAGCTTCAGCATCATTCCTTCCAAAGAAATCCCAGGGCTCATCTCCTTCAGAATGGACTGGTTGGATCTCCTTGCAGTCCAAGGGACTCTCAAGAGTCTTCTCCAACACCACAGTTCAAAAGCATCAATTCTTCGGCACTCAGCCTTCTTCACAGTCCAACTCTCACATCCATACATGACCACAGGAAAAACCATAGCCTTGACTAGACGAACCTTTGTTGGCAAAGTAATGTCTCTGCTTTTGAATATGCTATCAAGGTGGGTCATAACTTTCCTTCCAAGGAGTAAGCGTCTTTTAATTTCATGGCTGCAGTCACCACCTGCAGTGATTTTGGAGCCCAGAAAAATAAAGTCTGACACTGTTTCAACTGTTTCCCCATCTATTTCCCATGAAGTGGTGGTACCGGATGCCATGATCTTCATTTTCTGAATGTTGAGCTTTAAGCCAACTTTTTCACTCTCCACTTTCACTTTCATCAAGAGGCTTTTGAGTTCCTCTTCACTTTCTGCCATAAGGGTGGTATCATCTGCATATCTGAGGTTATTGATATTTCTCCCGGCAATCTTGATTCCAGCTTGTGTTTCTTCCAGTCCAGCGTTTCTCATGATGTACTCTGCATATAGGTTAAATAAACAGGGTGACAATGTACAGCCTTGAGGTACTCCTTTTCCTATTTGGAACCAGTCTGTTGTTCCATGCCCAGTTCTAACTGTTGCTTCCTGACCTGCATACAAATCTCTCAAGAGGCAGATCAGGTGGTCTGGTATTCCCATCTCTTTCAGAATTTTCCACAGTTTATTAAGTGCTAATGGCAAGTGCCAATTTGTAGTTGACTGAAGTTACATCCATAAATACTGTTGTGGGACAAGGAGGCTTGAGATGTTGTTGTCATTCAGTTGCTAAGTTGCGTCAGACTCTTTGCAACCCCATGGTCTGCAGCATGCCAGGCTCCTCTGTTCTCCACTCTCTCCTGGAGTTAGCTCAAACTCATGTCCTTTGAGTCAGTGATGCCATCTAGCCATCTCACCCTATGTTGTCCCCTTCTACTCTTGCCCTCAATCTTTCCCAGCATCAGGGTCTTTTCCAATGAGTGGGCTCTTCACATCAGGTGGCCAAAGTATTAGAGCTTCAGCTTTAGCATCAGTCCTTCCAATGAATATTCAGGACTGTGATCTGCTTTAGGATTGACTGATTTGATCTCCTTGCAGCCTAGATACTGGTATTGGAATAACTACACCTTTCTTAAACACTCCCCTTAAGTCTTTACAAAAGCTATACTAAGCTGATTGTATAAGAACTGACCCAGTTTAATTTCTTCCTCTGAACCCTTTCTGTTCAGAGTGGGGAAGCAAATTGTCCAGGATCTCTGACTTGGAAGACTTTCAGGTAATCTACACCAAAGGTTACATTGTTGTCAGTGCCAGCCTTTCGAAGCAGGGAAAGCAAAGTTCAACAGAAGTATCAGCGACTTCTCATCAGGTTCCTTCCTTGCCCCGCCCCCTAGATTTAAACCTTCTCTAAGGCTTTCAGTGGTTTCAACACTGAAACCTTTAAAAACTGTTTGCAACTGCATACACTTGAAAGGTCCCCAGGCGCTGCAGCGGGCAAGCTGCCTTTGGAGCTGAGAGCTTCCGCCCGCGGGGAAAAGAAAGAGTTCAGAAAGCGCAACCGATGGGCGGAGGTTACTCCGGGAGAGAAAATCAGGCGACTTAGGGGAGGGGTTTGGCAAGGTCGACCCTAGTGCTTTCAGCGACCCGGAGCCAAAAGCGGAAGAAATTAACCAGAGGGGGCGTGGCCTCTGTGTCCCGCCAGCCCCGCGCAGTGAAAAGTCCCACAGCTCCCGTGCGACGCGCTTCTGGGACCGGCTCGTGGTCTTTCTCCTGCTCGGATTCACAGCACCTGCTCGGGAGTGGTGTGTAAGTAGAAGGTGAGAAGAGAGAGGGTGGCGCCGGGGGGGGGGGGGGGGGGGGGCGCCGGGGTGGCAGGTGCAGGCTTGGGGTATCTCTGCCGACCTGAAACTTGTTTGCACAGAGTAACTGCTAAAAGTTTGCTTTTCAATCCACTACTTTTAAAAGGGAGTTTCGGTCCTTTACCCCCCAACCCCGTAGATAAACTGTCAAACTCCAGGATTAAAACTTGAGAGAATAATTCTTTTTGTGTTTAAGTGATGATTTACCCACTTTGAATTCTCAAGCCAAGGGAGCATCCACTTGGAAAGGGCGCCAGTTGAGCTTTGGAGGAGTAAAACGTGAGCTCATGTAACAACAATCAAGGAATGGCTGCAGTTTAAGAAATTTCTGTTCATGCTAAGGGGGTAAAATCCTGCAGAACTTCTGAGATCCAGGACAAACTGGCCTTTGCATCGCCTGAAAGATAGAACTTGCTTTTCTTGGTTCACTTTGACAGGCCAGAGAAACATCAGCAAGGTAAAAATATAGTAATAATGAACAAAGTGCAGCATGACCTGAATCAGATCCTGTTAGATGAATTAGATACCACAGAGTCAGACACGACTGAAGCAACTTAGCAGCAGAAGAGTCAGTTGACTGGAAAGCTAAGGATCAAACCCCTTGGGAAGGTTCTCAACTGTGGGGGTGGGTGGGGGGAGCCCAGTCTGGAGGTGGAAGCCATGTGGAAGGAGTAGAGGAGAGAGGAGCCCTTCCCTGGGAGTTAAGGCCTCATCTGTGGCTGCCATTGCTGGACTTGGGCAGTGGGGGCCAGGGTGCCTGCAGATTCTATCTCCCTGCTGCGGCGTTCTTTGAAATAGTCACAAGCCCTTTTGGTAGTCCTGACACCACTTTTTATTTTCTCCTTTTCCCTCTGCTGTTTACTCTCTAAGAAAGTGCCAAGTGGGCTGTCATCAAACATTATTGAATAGCCTTTGGAAACTTGTCCAGGCCCCCAGCTAACAGGCTTTAAACCAGGCCAGCCCAGTGTTCTCAGGGCCCTAGCCTGCTGTGAATACCAAAGAAGACACACCTTTTGAGTTCTTGGGGAATTAGGCTGGTATTGAGTTTTGCTGTCTTCTGAAGTTTCCAAAGTAAGAGGCCTGTGTGTGTGTGTGTGTGTGTGTGTGTGTTGACCATCTTTGAAAAATAGCAAATCAGTCCAAATTTGAATATTACTTTCTGTGGCAGGGGCAGTTTTTCTGAGGGTTTGTTTGAGAGTGGAGTTTCTTTAATGCTGAGACTAGAAAAGGAGGTCAGCATAGTTTCCTGAGCATAGTCCCCCTTCCCCTACAGCCCAGCAGCATTCCCCCCACCCCCACCCCGAACATCTGGGCCCTGAAGCATAGGGGGCCATGTCTGCGGTCACTCAGTCTTCTCCATAAATTCTAGAACTCACGAACAGCAAGGAGACCGCTGAACTGTCTTTTCTCTTTATCTCACGGGCAGTATTCTGTTGCTTTAAGAAGGTCTGAAATCACAGAGTCATGACCACGGGAATGTGTGCTCGCATTTTCTATGTGTTGCACAATATTGATGGAGAAAGGCCGCCATAAATAAGAGAACTTTGCTCTTTTTGGCCAAGAGTCTATAAAGAGAAGAGGACTATTTCTCAGTTAATAGTATCTGTCACTAAACTGTGATAGACAATAAGGGGTGGGGGTGGGATTGTAGGGGGAGAGTGAGGGGGATAAGACAGGAAGGGGATTTGACAGAAAGAATTCCCCAGAAGACCAGGGTAGTCCAGAATTCTCCTTGATGGGAGATAGCCTACAGGTTCAATATTAGAGAAAACTGGGTTCCAGTCTTGGGCCCTCCACTGTGAATTTGGGTCAGATTACTAATTCTACCTCTCTGGGTCTCAGTTTCGTTATATGTTCAAGGTAGAGACAAATATTTGCTCTGACTACTTGAATTTCTCCAAGTTCTCAAGAGAGATAATGCTATGTCCTATGAAAACTCTGAAATTGTATCGTCAATGCCCAGAACAGTGCCAAGGTAAGGGCATATTTATTCACCAAATACTTACCTAGCACTTACCAGATCCCACTGCCTTTCTTTTTTCTTTTTCTTTTTTATTTTTTTATTTCAAACTTTTTATTTTGTGCTGCTGCTAAGTCACTTCAGTAGTGTCTGACTCTGTGTGACCCCATAGACGGCAGCCCACCAGGCCCTTCCGTCCCTGGGATTCTCCAGGCAAGAACACTGGAGTGGGTTGCCATTTCCTTCTCCAGTGCATGCAAGTGAAAAGTGAAAGTGAAGTCGCGCTCAGTTGTATCGGACTCTTAGCAACCCCATGGACTGCAGCCTATCAGGCTCCTCCATTCATGGAATTTTCCAGGCAAGAGTACTGGAGTGGGGTGGGGCATAGCCAATTAACAACGCTGCGACAGTTCTAGGCAAACAGCGAAGGGACCCAGCCACTCATAGGCACGCATCCACTCTTTCCCAGACTCCCCACTTTATGCTCTATTCACTTAATCCTCCCAAGAGTTTTGTGAGGTAGGAGGTTTTATTAACCTCATGTTGCAGGAAAGATTCGTTAATCACAGCTGGTAAATGACAGAACTGGATCCACTACGTCTAGTTCTGGAGTCTGTCTTTGTCCTTTGCAAAGGCACCCCCTCCACATTAGGTGACTGAGTCCCCTTCTCTGGTGAGATGGGTACATATATTCTCTATTATGCCAACCAGTGTTGGACAATGAAAGGGACAACACGCTGTTCAAATAGAATTCATCACTGGAATAATTTCTGTAACTCATCACCAAGTTTCGTGTTTTGCTCTGCTTACTTTTCTTAGAAAATTTCTACTGCATTCCTTGACTACTCAAATCACTGAACACTTTAACTTCTGAATTATTATTACTGCTCTACCGCTCTCCTCTCTCAATGATCTTTCATGAACAAAGCTTCTCGTAACTTCTTTTTGGAGTGCAGTGCAATGGCATGATGCAAGTTCAAGGCAGCTATCAACAAATAAACCTTGAAAAAAAAAGTCTAGATTAGCACCGCCTAATTTTATGTTCTAAATTACTCCTATTTCTTAATGTCTTACCTTTAGCTACCCCACCCTCAGATGTGCTAGGAGTGGACCACGTCCATCCTCAGAGGCGATTTGTGGGCCCACAGAGTGCAGTGTCAGGAGCTCAGTATTGGCCATCTCCCAAAACCATAGACTGGAGGAGCTAAGCCACATTCTTGGGGATTGAGAAATTCTCTCTGTGAAGTACACTTTGTGCATTGTTCACATTTAGAGGAAAAAAAAAAAAATATCCTGCCGTTGACCTTTGTCCCCAACTGCTCAAGATTTTGTATTCTTTTCCCAGCAACAGTCTGAAAGTCTTCCACCTTTTCTCTACTCTTTCAATACCCATGTTTACTGAGAGAAAACCATCTTCTCAACTTTTCTTTCACTGCTAAATGCATTTCATTCTGAGAACATTGGTGAAGACCTACCAAAACCTGTTGACTTTTAAAACTAGGGTTGGATGGTAGCACCTCCTACTTGATAAACTTTTCTTAAGCTGGTTTTTGTTTTTTTGTTTTTTTTAAATTAACCTCCCTGCTGTGTCTGTCCAGAGGCATAGGATTTAGGGATTCCTTATTAAGCTAATTACTCCAAGTGCACTGTGAAGTCGGAGAAGGCAGTGGTACCCCACTCCAGTACTCTTGCCTGGGAAATCCCATGGATGGAGGAGCCTGGAAGGCTGCAGTCCATGGGGTCGCTGAGGGTTGGACACTACTGAGCGACTTCACTTTCACTTTTCACGTTCATGCATTGGAGAAGGAAATGGCAACCCACTCCAGTGTTCTTGCCTGGAGAATCCCAGGGACGAGGGAGCCTAGTGGGCTGCTGTCCATGGGGTCGCACAGAGTCGGACACGACTGAAGTGACTTAGCAGTAGCAGTACTGTGAAGAAGAATGCAGTTTATTGGTGACTCCTCCCCACCCCCATATTAGAACAATAGTAGATACATTAAATGTTGCAAAAAGCAAGGGGTGAAGGCTTCCTGGCAGTCTAGAGGTTGAGACTTTCCCATGTAGGCAGGTGTGGGTTTGATCCCTGTCGGGGTGGGGCACTAAGATCTCAAATGCCTTGGTGGCCAAAAAAAAAAAACCCCATAAAACAGAACCAGTGTTTTAACAACTGGTTCTTTGCCCAGCAACAGTTGGGAGGAAAATCCACAGCAAAAAAAAAAAAATCTTTAAAAATGTTACTAAAAGTATAATATTATCTTGCACTGAGAAATGTGGATTGAAAAAAACATAATGTGAGAGCTATGAGTTCAGTTTTTGTTGAGGCTTACTGAGAACTGTAGCCCAGGAGACAGCCCCTCAGCTAGCTTCTCTAAAGCTGAGGAACTTCTCTAAAGAGGTAGATGGAGAAGTGAGTATATAAATGATTTTGGTAAAGGGGGTATGTGCAGTCAAACCCAGATCTTGGTAGAAGGTTGCTGCTGGTTATGAGGAATAGGTGTCTCCATAAATGATTTTAGTGCTTCTCTAGGTATGAGAAGATGCAAGAAATCTGGCTCATAAAAGTTTCTCCCGGAAAATGTCTAACTATCTGAAAGCCAGTTTTGCCAGTTTTCCTAGAACACAGGGTGACTTCTTTCAGATAAACTCTGAACTCCTTTCAGGGCATGATAAAGATTCTCATAGAATCAGATGGCAAGTGACAGTCTTTAGCTGGCAGAATCTATCGTACTTGCTTTCAAGACTACTGACCTGTGGAGGTGGATTAATTTGCTACTGTGTGTGTGTGTGTGTGTGTGTGTGTGTGTGTGTGTGAGTGTTTCAGCTAAATGCAGCTGATCCTTGAACATCATGGGGGTTGGGGACCTATCCTATGGGTAGGTGAGAATCCACGTATAACTTATAGTCACCCCCTCCTTATACACAGTTCCTGTATATCCATGGCTCTGCATCTGCAGGTTCAACCAACTACTGATTGTGTACCACTCTGGTATTTAGTATCGAAAAAAATCCAAATATAAGTAGATCCACATGATTCAGATCTGTGTTGTTCAAGGGTTAACTGTACATTTCTATTTGCCTGAACCCAAGGAGGCTATTTTTAGCCTACTTTTCAAACTAGAGATTGCTTAGGAAGCTTTGGGTTTTTATTTCCAAAATGAGACTAATACTTACCTTGTAGCGTACTTGGAAGAAGAAGGAAGATAACTGGTAGAATGGGTGCTGGCACTGGGGCAGGGGTAGGGTAGGTGCAGGGTAGGCATTCAGTCAATGTTAGTTGAATCAGAATTAAGCAGTTTGCAGTTTCTTGAAGGAGACAGTGCAGTGTGGTTGGTTTATGAGATGTGAGATCAGAGACTTGGGTTCCTCTCCCAGTGTAGTTGCTCAATATCTCTAATTTCCATTTTTTTCATCTGTAGAATAGATATACTCATTATCTTTATAGGCTTATAGAAATTATGTAAGGCAATGCACATAAAGTACATGGTATAATATAGCCAAGTCTTATAAAATTAAATATATATGTATTATATATATAATATATATTATAAATATATATTTAGACATATATATATAGACATGTCACATTCAACAGTAACATACAGACAACTGGATGACCAGTAGCAGAGTCTGGAAAGATATAAGGGTTTATGGATTATTGGTAGATGGATAAAATGATTAGAATAATCACTCTAAATAGGTTGTATGCAGGGGTTGAGTTTTAAAGGCAGGAACAGATATGTCTACAAGAGACAACACTGCATGCTAAGCCAGTAAAATGGTGTTTAAGCTTGGGTATGAGAAAAGATGGGCTTCCCAGGTGGCACTAGTAGCAAAGAACCCACCTGCCAATGCAGGAGACATAAGAGACATGGGTTTGATCCCTGGGTCGGGAAGATCCCCTGGAGAAGGGCACAACAGCCCACTCCAGTATTCTTGCCTGGAGAATCCCATGAACAGTGGGGCCTGGCAGGCTATAGTCCATAGGGTTGCAGAGAATTGGAAATGACTGAAGTGACTTAGCATGCATGCACACATGCACTCATGATAAAAGATGTGTGTTTATGTGGAAGAAAGAGAAGGTGTAGTAGTGGGGCTGATAATACAACAGAGGAGGTTAAAAAGAATGTCAGATAGTGCAGACTTTCAGCTTTTTCCTAAATTCTTACCCACTTGGATTTGAGTATCATCTGTGTACCTCTTCTTCCTCCTCCTGAGCACTTCTCCAGTTACTCTTCCAACTCTAGATTCAGGGAGTTACATTCCATTTACTCTTGACAGCTTTTTGATGGGAGTAAATATAGAATATGAAGTGACCTGAAGAGTTTTGTAAAGCTAACCCTCCTCCCCTTGTCCCTTCTATGAAAGTATCATAAATGCTTATTTCTCCCCCCACATTTGCAAGCCTTTTATTTTATGTTTTCATTATCCTGTTTCACCCTCTTCACTTGTGTTGGTGTGAATGAGGACCCTGGTCATGGTGATAGTGATGATCATTATAAGGAGATAATAAGCTTTATTGAGGGTTTTCATGGACCTGGCACTGTGCTAGGTATGTTCCACATGTTATCTCACTTAAATCCTGACAATAACCCACTAAGTTGGGAGATGCCAACTCATTGGAAAAGACCCTGATGCTGGGAAAGACTGAGGGCAGGAGGAAAATGGGGGGGACAGAGGATGAGATGGTTGGATAGCATCACCGATGCAATGTACCTGAGTTTGAGCGAACTCCCGGAGATGGTGAAGGACAGGGAAGCCTGGCGTGCTGCAGTCTGTGGGGCTGCAGAGTTGGACACGAGTTAGTAACTGCTGAACAACAACTATTCCTATCTTACCAAAGAACAAATCCAGTTCACAGAGGCTAAATCTCTCAATCAAAGACAATAACCAAATGATGTGACTGGAATTCAAATCCTGGAGTCTGAGATCTTGATTACGACTGAAACGACAAAAGGTTGTGAACTGGATTTATAAAGAAGGGCGGGTATGAGAACTTACGCATTTCTACTCAAACATTAATGGTACTACTATGTACATAGTTTGATGTTTTGAAAGAGATTTATGGATTCTGGTTTGTGTCCAATTTGTGGCTCATCTTAATGCAAAATATGATTTTATTCTAGCTTTAGCGAAGTTAACCTATGTATATTTGCTTGTGATAACCCCTATATTTTCATTTTCACACAGTACTTGTTTGATATGTTCAAGCTTAATAATATAGAACCAGAAAAAACCAGGGATGGGGGTGAGATGAATTGGGAGATTAGGATTGACATATATACACTATTGATACTATGTATAAAATAGATGACTAAGGAATGAGAGCCTACTCTATAGCACAGGGAACTCTACTTAGGGCTTAGTTGTGACCTAAATGGGAAGGGAATCCAAAAGCGTGGCTGTATGAATAAGTATAGCTGATTCACTTTGCTGTACACTAGAAATTAATACCGGAGAAGGCAATGGCAGCCCACTCCAGTACTCTTGCCTGGAGAATCCCAGGGACGGGGGAGTCTGGGGGGCTGCCGTCTATGGGGTCGCACAGAGTTGGACACAACTGAAGTGCTTTAGCAGCAGCAGAAATTAATACGACATTGTAAAGCAGCTGCTGTTGCTGCTGCTGCTAAATCACTTCAGTTGTGTCCGACTCTGTGCGACCCCATAGACGGCAGCCCACCAGGCTCCCCTGTCCCTGGGATTCTCCAGGCAAGAACACCAGAGTGGCTTGCCATTTCCTTCTCCAATGCATGAAAGTGAAAAGTGAAAGTGAAGTCGCTCAGTTGCATCCAACTCTTAGCGACCCCATGGACTGTAGCCTACCAGGCTCCTCCGTCCATGGGATTTTCCAGGCAATGGTAAAGTAGCTATACTCTAATAAAAACAAATTAAAAAAAAAGAAAACCATGAATAAGAGCAAAGACTATTTGTATTTCTTGACTTACATAAAAAGAGTAACGTAAATGATTAAAATGGAAAAAAAAAAGAACTAGAAAAAAACATGATACTATTCATTAAAAAAAATCTAAATCATTATTTCTTCTTCAAATAACTCAAGATATCTTCAAGAACAATGTGGTTAATACTGTAGTATAACGATACCAAGTGACCATCAAGTTATTTGGGGGTATTTATGTCTGTTTTTTCCTATCTTATCTAAAATCTTTTTAACATTCCAGACCAAAATCAAAAAAATGGCCAGCCTTTCGCAGCTAATGGAGAATGAAGTATTCATGGCCTTTGCCTCCTACACAACGATTGTGCTTTCAAAAATGATGTTTATGAGCACTGCAACTGCATTCTATAGATTGACAAGAAAGGTAAGACATGGGAGGCAGTATTTTAAGAGTTGGGATTCTGGAAAGCAATTTTCTTTTTTTGTGTGTGTATGTGAAACCCAATGGCATATTGTTGAATACTGTAAATGAATATGCAGTCATTTAGTTCTAGTGGTTCTGATATATTTACAGAATAGGTAGTTTCTCCCAGAAATCAGTAAATGGTTATTTGTTTGTTTTTATTGTTCAGTTAGCATATGAGATTTCTGAAGTATCAGATTTTTCAAGGCAACTTTGTGATACTGAAGTTAATTTTGCTAACTAGAGCTTAGAAAATAGTCACTTTCTAGACGGTGAATTGATATTTTCAGCTCTATTACAGATCAGGGATATGCCTTAGGGCACAGAATCAAGTTCTTATTATCAATAGAGTCTCTATGATTGGGACAAGGCATTTGAATTTTGTGTGGTTATAATTTCTTAAGTGAATAGTATTTCTACCCAGCATTATAACAATTTTTTTTTTTTGATGGAGGCTTGGGGAAGGTGGTAGAGTTTTGAAACATAACCCATATACAGGGGAAGAGCTTCCCTGATGGCTCAGTAGAAAAGAATCCGCCTGCAGTGCAGGAGATGCAAGAGACCTGGACTCAGCCCCTGGTCTAGGCAGATCCCTGGAGGAGAAAATAGCAACCCACTCCAGTATTCTAGCCTAAAGAAGCCCGTGGACAGAGGAACCTGGCAGGCTACAGTCCATGGGGTCGGGAAAAAGTCGGACACGACTGAGTGACTGAGCGCGCAACCTGTATGCAGGTTGGTTTTGCGACAACAGTGACATGGGTAAAGCAAAGCTACAAAGTTAGATGGTTTTTACTGGTGTGACTCCTGTGCCTGTTCACCAACTTCTTTCTGGAAAACATCATTTCTCTCTCTTGGTCCCGGTCCTGAGTTTCTGTCCTCCAGAGCCTTGCTTTATTTAGAAGTCATAGTCCTCCCTAAGGTATTTCCTTATTACTGTCTTGAGGTATCATTCCTTCCCAATGATGTTTGCATTTTAATGGGGCACATATCCACACGGGTAAACCTCTAACAGGGCAAGGTGTTTGAGCCTCTGGCTATAAAGTGGCTGCTACTACCAGGTCTTAACTCAGTGGTAAAGAATCCACCTGCCAGTGCAGGAGACACAAGAAATGAGGATTTGATCCCAGAGTCAGGAAGATCCGCTGGAGCAGGAAATGGCAACCCACTCCAGTATTCTTGCCTGGGAAATCCCATGGACAGAGGAGCCTGGTGGACTGTGGTCCATGGGGTCTCAAAAGAGTCAGACACAGCTGAGAGACTAAACAAGCAACCACCAGATCCTCACTATCCTCTAGAAATGCTGTGGCGTCAAGGACAGCAGAAATGTTGCTTGTCTTAGAAAAGGGGAAGGGAATTCGAATTTGTGAAGTGCCAGTGGTCTACGCTAGGCACCGTGACACTCTGTTTGTGTGCCAGGTCATGGAAGCATTTTACATAAATGTTAGCATTATCCTGTGAGAGGAGCATTACTCTTCCCATTTTATGGATGAGGAAATCAAAATCAGAGTGGTTCAGTAGCTTTCCCAAGATTACACACCAACCAAGGCTGAGGCTGAGATTCAAATTCAGATTGGTTTAAACTCCTATTTCAAGCACTTTCCGTTGTAATACATTATTTACTTACTCAAAATCTCTTTATTGAACATCCAGTATGTGCCATGCATTTATTTCAGAACCAGACAGACAGATCTGCCCTCAAGAGCTGATCAGTTCTCCTCAACATCTTTATCTGAAATAAATGCTCATGTCGTATTAAGAAAAATACTATAATATTTATGAAGTTTCTCAGCTTAAATTAAGGCTAATTTTATAGTTCATGTTTTTCTTTATTATAAATCATTTAATAGTGGAACATAAGTATTTTTAAATGCATGTTTCAAGTTTCAGGGAATGGGGAAATCATTTCAAAGAGCATAATAATCACAGGAAGGACTATGTGCAAATATGCCCTGGAACATGTGCTTGGTGTTTATAGAAATGCAATTCAACTTCTTATATTTCACTGGATTGTTCAACCTAAAGTTTTAGTTAATTCAGAGGAAAAAGAGGCACACATATCCTAACAAAGTACAAAACACTTTACCTCTCCCCACTCTTTTATGCTGCATGCCTGTTCTCTAGTATCTTTGGCAAATAAACTTATGACTTTCATATGAGCCAATCAATTGGAAATAACGTTCTTCAGGAAAAGTGCATCAACATTACTATTAAAAAATGCCAGTTCACCACAATAATAACTTTTTATTATTGTAATGAGGACTCAGAATTAGGCTTTTTTCTGGTTTTGCTGCCTTTTCACTGTTTTTATTTATTGGTTTTTTATTTAAGTTCTTATTTATGCTTCTCTTTAAAAATTTTTTTACACTCATTAAAAATACAGGTTTTAAGAAGAGATGCTTTCTCCTGTGTTTATGTGCTCAGTTGTGTCCAACTCTTTGCTACCTTATGGACTGCCTTCCAGGCTCCTCTGTCCATGGGATTTCCCAGGCAAGAATACTGGAGTGGGTTGCCATTTCCTCCTCCAGGGGATCTTCCGGACCCAGGGATCAAACCTGCATTTTCTGTGTCTCTTATGTTGGCAGGCAGATTCTTTACCACTTAAGCTACCTGAGAATCCACATTCTTTCTCCTAACACTGGGTTTGATCTATAGCTCCCAATTTTTTTTTTTTTTCACAATGACCAGCTTGGATGCCTGTATTTCTTCTGATAAAATACGAATATCAGGTAGAGTACCTCCCCCACCCCATGTTACTTGGTATTTGAAATAGGTTTTTTTTTTCTTGTTATTTGGAATAGGTTTTTGTCAACCCAGAAGACTGCGCGGGCTTCGGCAAAGGAGAAAATGCCAAGAAGTATCTTCGGACAGATGACAGGGTGGAACGTGTTCGAAGGTAAACCAGTGTCTCCTGAAATGACTCATTTGATCACAGGATGTTGGTCTCAGAGTCAAGTGAGGATGTTGGGGTCTTGAAGAAAAAGAAAAGTCAATCATTTTACCTACTCTGTATAATTATAGAAAATTAGTGATCTAGACGTCTCCAACTATCACTGTGATTGCATGTATTTCCAATTTAGCTTTTCTGTGCACTTTGTTAGGGGTAATGACTTTGTTCTGTGTAGGGATTTATCAAAAGTAATGACAGGTAGGAGGTGAAATGAGGACGGTAGATTCTTGCAGTTTTTGTCCTCTTTCTCCAGAGGTGAGACTGTCAGCTTGGGTAAAAGTTTGAAGAACTAGGTATTTTTGTATAAAATGGAAAGTATGAACTTGGGAAATCTCTACCTATCTTCTCTCTCTCTCCCTCCTTTGTAGATATTATATTTAATGCACAGAGAACTCAGTGAACAATGAAAAGCAATAAGCCAAGATACCATCTACCCAGCTTCCTAGTGATACCACTAATAAACTTATTTTAAAAGCACATTCAATTCTATTTCTGAAGGTATATTTCTTAATCCTTGTCATAAAGTGAATTATAAACTTTTTCTTTCATCTTTACTGAAGCTTAATTGACAAAATTGTAAGTGTACAATTTGCAGTGTACAATGTAATTCGATACACATATATGTTTCTAAGGAGTCCTTCCATTGAATTAGTTGACATTAATTAATGAATTTCATTAATTAACACTTCCATCACCTCTCAGATTTCATCTCTCCTCCCCTCTTTTTTGGTGAAAACATTTAAATTCTGCTCTCATAGCAACTTTCAGTTATATGTGCTATGTGCTCAGTTGCTCAGTAATGTCTGAGTCTTTTGTGGCCCCCTGGACTCTTAACCCACCAGCCTCCTCTGTCCATGGAATTTTCCAGTCAAGAATACTGGAGAGGGTTGCCATTTTCTACTCCATGGGATCTTCCCGACCCAGGTATTGCACTCACATCTCTCGCATCTCCTGCATTGGCAGGCCGTTTCTTTACCACAGTGGTGCCTGGGAAGCCCCAGCTTTCCGTTACACAGTTACACAATACAGTGTTATCTGCTGTAGTCAGTGTGTTATCCTTTAGATCCTCAGACCTTGTTCATCTTATAACTGACACCTAGTACTATTTTCTCAACCTCTCCAGATTTCCCCCAACCCCTATCCCCTGGCAACGACTACTTTCTGTTCTTGTGAGTTCAGCCTTTTTTCCTTTCGGTAGATTCCATTTATAAATGATACCATACAATATTTGTCTTTCTCTGTCTTAGTGATTTCATTCAGCATAATGTCCTCTAAGTTCATCCAAATGACAAGATTTCCTTTTTTTTTTTTAAGACCGAATAATATTCTAATCTTTTTTGGGATAATGGTAGGTAAGTTCTGTGCTATGCTGCGCTGTGCTTAATTGCTCAGTTGTGTCCAGCTGTTTGTGACCCCATGGACTGTAGCCCACGAGGAACCTCTGTCCATGGGGATTCTCCAGTCAAGAATACTGGTGTGGGCTGCCATGCTCTCCTCCAGGTATCTTCCCAACCCAGAGATTGAACACAAGTCTCTCGCATTGCAGGCAGATTCTTTTAACATCTAAGTCACCAGGGAGGACCTTCCAAACTGTTCTCCATAGTGGCTGTACCGGTTTATATTCCTGGCAGCAATGTAGAAGAGTTCTCTTTTCTCCATATTCTGGCAAGTATTTGCTACCTCTTGCCTTTTTCACAGTAGCCATCCTAATAGGTGTAATGTGATAACTCATTTTAGTTTTGATTTGCATTTACCCAGCTGATTAGTGATGGTGAGTACCTTTTCATGTACCTCTTGGCCATTTGGATGTCTTCTTTGGAAAAATGGCTATTTGGGTCTCCCTTTTTAAATTGGATTATTTTATTTATCTATTAGTTTGGGGCTATGAAATTGTGAGTTCCTTATATATTTTTAATATTAACTGCTTATCAGATATGGGGTTTGCAAATATTTTTTCCCATTCCATAACTTGCCTTTCAATTTTGTTGATGGCTTCTTTTGCTGAGCAGGAGCTTTTTGATTTGATGTAGTCCCACTTGTTTATTTATTTATATTTTTTTTGCTTTTGGTGTCAAATTCAAAGATATCATTGCCAAGACCAGTGTCAAAGAGCTTACAACCTTTATATTCCCTCTAGAAACTTTATGGTTTCAGGTCTTATGTTCAAGTCTTTAATTCATTTTGAGTTGATTTTTGTGTACGGTATAAGATAGGGTTCAGTTTCTTTTGCATGTGGAAATCTAGTTTTCCTGACACAATTTACTGCAGAGGCTGCCCTTTCCTGCTGTATATTCTTGGCTTCTGTGTAAAAAATTGAGTATACATGCCTGAGTTTATTTCTGGGCTCTCTATTCTGTTCCATTGATCTGTGAGTCTGCTTTTATGCCAAAAAAATACTGACTTGTTGTCTATAGCTTTGTAATGTAGTTTGAAATCAGGAAGTATGACGTCTCCAGCTTTGTTTTTATTGCTCAAGATTGCTTGGATATTCAGGGTCATTTGTGGTTTCACACAAATTTGGGGACTTTAAAAAAAAAATTCTCAAAAAATGCCATTGGGATTTTGAGAGGGAGTACATTGAATCTGTAGATTACTCTGGGTTGTGTGGACATTTTAACAGTGTTAACAATTTTTCCAGTCCATGAGGAGAGAATATCTTTCCATTTATTTATATTTCGTCTATTTCTTTCATCAGTATGTTATGGTTTTCAGTATATAGCTCTTCCCCTCTTTGGTTAAGTTTATTCCTAAGCATTTTATTCTTTTTGATGCTATTTTAAAGTTTGTCTTCCCCAGGTGACTTAGTGGAAAAGAATCCAGTTGCCAAGCAGGAGACGGGTTCAATCCCTGGGTCAGGAAGATCCCCTGGAGAAGGAAATGGCAACCCACTCCAGTATTCTTCCCTTGGAGATCCCATGGACAGAGGAGCCTGCTGGGCTACAGTCCATGGGGACTCAAAGAGTCCGGTACAACTTAGTGACTAAACAGCAACAGCAGTAAAGTTAGTCTATTTTATCCTTCCAAAAAATCAACTCTTCGTTTCATTGATTTTTTTCTATTGTACTTTTAGTTTCTATTTAATTTATGTCTGTTCTGATCTTTGTTATTTCTTTCCTTTACTAATTTTGGGCTTAGTTTGCTTTTCTTTTTTTAGTTTCTTGATATGTCAGGTTAGGTTGTTCATTTGAGATTTTTTTCTTAAATGTGGGTGTTTATCACTATAAACTTCATTCTTAGATTGCCTTTGCTGAGTCCCCATGAGTTTGGTATGTTCTGTTTCTATCTTTATCTGTCTCAAGATATTATTGATTTCTCTTTTTTCTTTGACTTGTTTGTGAATTTTCCAGTTTTCTTTTTGTAATTGATTTCTAGTTTCATATTGTTGTGGTTGGAATAAATGCTTGATTTTGCACTTCTTAAATTTATTAAGACTTGCTTTTTGGCCTAAGATATCTATCTTGGAGAATGTTCCATGTGTGCCTGGGAAGAATGTGTATTCTGTTGCTGTTGGATGTAAAGTTCTATAAATGTCTTTTAGGTCCATCTGAGCTAAGTGATCTTTCTAGATGATCTATCCATTGTTGGAAATGAGATATTGAAGTCCTCCATAATTATGGTATTGTTATTTCTCCTTCAGATCCGTTACGGTTTGCTTTATATATTAAAGTTTCCTATGTTGGGTGCATATATATTTATCAATGTTATGTTCTCTTAATGCCTTGATCCCCTTTATCATTATATAATGAACTTTTTTGTCTCTTGTTACAGTTTGTTTTGATATAAGTATAGATTTTTCAGCTTTCTTTTGGCTTCTTTTTGCATGGAATATCTTTTTCTACACCTTCACCTTGTGTCTATGTATGACCTTAACTCTTCATAGGCAGCATATTGTTAGGTCTTGTCTTATTTTTGTTCATTCATTCTTGTTTGATTGGAGAGGTTAGCCCATTTTGATTTAAAGTAATTTCTGATGCTTCCCTGGTGGCCCAGACGGTAAAGAATCTGCATGCAATGCAGGGGTCCTGAGTTTGATCCCTAAGTTGGGAAGATCCCCTGGAGAAGACAATGGCTACCCACTCCAGTGTTCTTGCCTGCAGAATTCCATGGACAGAGGGGCCTGGCGGGCTATAGTCCATGGGGTCACAAAGAGTCAGACATGACTGAGTGACTAACACTTTCACTTCACTTCTTGTACTTATTGCCATTTTGTTAATTTTTTTCTTAGTTGTTTTGGAATTCCTTTGTTCCTTTCTCTTTCATTGTGATTTGGTGATTTTTCTCTAAGGGTAAGCTTTGATTGCTTTCCTTTTATCTTTTGTGTATCTACTATGAGTTTTTACTTGGTGGTTACCCTGAGTCTTATGTAAAACATCTTGTTTTATATTAGTAATAGTCTATTTTAAGTTGATAACAACTTAGCTTTTAATGCATGCAAGTGACTTAATGACTAAACAACAACAACAAATCTTAATCCACATTTTCTAACTGATTTATTGAGAAAGTTGAGAAAAGAGCCAAGTTTATATCAAAATGAAGAATATGAAGATGTTCACAAATGCAGGATTGAAGACTAAGTTAATCTTGAGACTATATACCATAAGGGAATCTGCAGAAATCTTTGGAGGGGCTTCAGACTTTCCAGAAAATCAAAAGTGAAAAGGCAAATATGATCTTGATTCTAAAGGGGTTAAATGCTGCAGCTGATACCTGAATTAGAGAAATAAATTTTTTTTCAGTCTCCATTTCATTATCTATTTATACTCACCAAATTTTAGAAGTGTAGTCAAATATATTCATGGTGTTTCCTATCTTAACTATTCATCAGAAAACTAAATATCTAAATGTTTAACTATGGCTGTGAAAACTCTTCACTGCTTCTTTAATTTTATATAATTTTGCTTATCCTGTGAAATGTGTCTAGAATTATACCACAGTGTAGATGTGCAGTAGAAAATACTAAATGAAGATGGTACATAACTTCAGTGTTTCACATGTTAGAAAAATGGATTGGCAATAGAATCTCAATAGAAGAAATTCTTCAGTGGGGAGGTCAGTCAAGATGGTGACATAGGGGACTCCTGAACTTCTCTCTTTACACTCATGTTGTTGTTGTTCAGGGTGTTCAGTGGCTAAGTTGTGTCTGACTTTGTGACTCCATGGACCACAGTATGCCCATGAAAGCTTAGCTAAAGAAATATTATTTGGGGATTTTAGATGCCTTCCACTCTCCCTTCTCAGCCCCTACTTCTGTCTCTCCTTGCCCATGGGATGGTATTTCTAGAGGAGAAAGCCATTATCTAAGCTGATCTTCTCATCAGATTGTGAACAACAAATAAAATTTAGTGAGAACAATTGCCCTTAGTTGTCAAAGGAGTGAGTGCCCTTGAGGAGGTGCAGGGACTGTGTGTACAGCGCCCCCTGGTGATCAGACACTGGCTTTTCAATGTGGCAAGAAAGAATCTCCAAGAAAGAGAAGCTTCTAGTTTCCAGGTGTATTTTTTGAGATCAGATCAGTTCTGTTAACAAAGTGATTTACTAAATCACTTTTGGAGATACTTTTCAGAATAAAAGTTCCCACAATCTCCCCTCTCCATTTTTAACCTAGAATTTTTCTTTTTCATTACTTCTATTTGTAATTATCAAGTTGTTTCTATTAGCATATTTTGGTGACAGGGACTGAATTTGGCTACAAAGGGCATGAAAGTTATGCTTTTAGGCATGCAATATTGAGAAAATATACACTACACATATGGGACCCTTAATATAAAATATAAAGTAATATGTGTTGACATGTTAAGATTAGTAGCCTAAAGTAAGTTATTTATATTTTGGGCATATGGAAATCAATAATGATTAGAAAGCCTTTTACATATGCATTTATTTTATCCTATCCCATATTGTTCTAGAAAGAATTCAAGACTATATACATTGCCCGTGTGTGTGTGTGTGTGTGTGTGTGCATGTGCACACACTTAGTTGTTCAGTCATGTCCAACTCTTTGCAACCCCATGGGCTGCAGCCTGTCAGGGTCCTCTGTCCATGGGTTTTTCCAGGCAAGAATACTGGAGTGGGTTGCCATTTTCTACTCCTGGGGATCTTCCTGACCGAGGGATCAAACCCACGTCTTTTGCATCTCCTGCATTGACAGGTGAATTCTTTACCACTGAGCTACCTGAGAAGTCCCATGTACATTCCTTACAACAAGATAAAAACCAGGGCAGCTGAAGAAATAAGGTGAAACATTTAAAAGAGAAAAAAAAGGGTTTTAGTACTTAGGAAGAGATGTTTCGAATAAGCTACCTTCAATGAAATTTTATTTGAGGATTTTAGATGCCTTCGACTCTCCCTTCTCAGCCCCTACTTCTGTCTCTCAATAGAGAATACCTCTTTATTGAGACTCTTCAGTGGGGTCCAGTTGACACTCACTTGGAATTCTTGAAGGAAGTGGAGGATGGGATAAAACTTAAAGCTAGATGATTCCTTTCTGGCCCCAATGCATGAATGAAGCATTTATTGAGAGATTGCTGTGTGTCTCACTGTCACTCCTTTTATTGGAATGCTGTAAAATGGCTTTAAGACTGACTTCCTGCCCTTGAGGGGTCTATAACTTTTCCACTGAAAAGCAGGCTAACGTGCATGTAGTACTTAAAGAATGATATAAAGCTGTCTCTTGTTAGATGTTAAGTAGTAGGATACAAATATAACTTCCTAGGGTCTTTGGGAATATTTCACAAGGGAAGAAGTTGAAGAATGTTAGGATTTGGAAGGAAAAAAGGAGATGAGAGAACATAGGAGTTTGGAAAAATTTCTTTGCAGGAACTTGAACACACTGCTACATGCTGAGCATAAAGAGCTTTGGGTAAGAGAAAGGAGTCAGCTGGTCTGGTGTGAAGCTCCTTTTGTGGTTGGCCACCCCCTGATAGTTCTCGATGATGTATAGCAACTCTGGTTTAGGTCAGGGCGATGCTGAGATCCGAGTGGTTCTGATAAGCATCTTGAGCACAGAGCAGGGCTGGAGTTAAGGTCAGTCCAGAACAAGCTTGCACCAAGGGGCATCTGCCCAAAAGAGAAAGGACATGGGAACATGGGATGATGGAGAGGTAGAAAGTGCTCATAAAGATGGATGTCCATCTGCTACTAGATTTTGGTAGCCATCTAGGAATGACAGAGAAATGAAGGAAGCTTCCCCTTTAGGATGCTTTCTGTTGTTTGAGTAGAGAAAGGGTTACAGTGGGAAGGTGATACTGAACTACAGCAGATGCTCCCCAGGAGAGGGTTTGTCTGCGGTGGGGTCTAAAAGGAAGAGTGATTGACAGGTACACACTGTTATATTTAGAAAGGATAACCAGCAAGGACCTGCTGTAGAGCACAGGGAACTCTGCTTGATATTATGTGGCAGCCTGGATGGGAGGGGAGTTTGGGGGAGAATGAATACATGTATATGTATGGCTGAGTCCCTTTGCTGTCCAACTGAAACTATCACAACATTGTAAATCGGCTATACTCTGATATAAAAAAAAAAGTTAAAAAATAAAATGAAAAAAGAAGAGCATATAAGATGGCATAAATTAACACACTGTGAGGCTCCGTTGAAAACTGGCCTTACTAGAACAGTGAGGAATACTGTGAGACCATTTTGAGGGTTGAGGACAAGGAAAAAGAACTGAATG
Organism: Bubalus kerabau; assembly: GCF_029407905.1. Classification (NCBI taxonomy): domain Eukaryota; kingdom Metazoa; phylum Chordata; class Mammalia; order Artiodactyla; family Bovidae; genus Bubalus; species Bubalus kerabau. The sequence continues at coordinate 28,395,592 of NC_073624.1, forward strand.
AAAGAAATAGAGGGAGGCCAGAAAAAATGGAGAGGCCAGTAAGTTCCAAGGAACCCCTGCCCTTGAATTTCCTCCCCCAAACCTCTACCACTGGAGCTCTTTATCCCTAATTTTCTTTGACTTTCTTCTCTGTTTTCACACTGTATTCTATTTGTTAATTGCTTAATATAGACTTGGGGCTTCCCAGGTAGTGCAGTGGTAAAGAATCTGCCTGCCAGTGCAGGAGACACAAGAGACACAGGTTCAATCCCTGGGTCAGGAAGATCCCTTGGAGGAGGAAATGGCAACCCACTCCTGTATTCTTGCCTGGAGAATCCCATGGACAGAGGATCCATGGACAGGCTGCAGTCCATGGGGTCACAAAGAGTTGGACACAACTGAGCAACTGAGCAACTGAGCGCAAACATATTTCTACATGGCCTCATCATTATAGGTTCTTTCTCAACTTTAAAAATGTCTGTCCTTTTAGAATGTGGTAAAGGAGAAAAGTAACATGGCCTAGATGGGAGGTGAAGAAATATCTGTGGTCCAGCAGGAGAATTCAAAGGATCCAAACAAATACCCTTGATGTAATTGGTGATGTGAGCTCATCTTTAGTAGAAAATAGTGTTTCTGCCCTTTCTTGCCCACCTCGCTTTCAGTAACCCTTGGGTTGTTCCATAAAACAGAGGGAACAAGAATACTCATACCCTTTCTGTCTTGGCTTTATTTAGGAACATGTGGTTGTTTATTTAAATCTTTCAAAATTGTTATGTATCTAAGTTACTGTTACCTTCTGCATGCCTTTATGTTGTTATTCTGTTTGTCAGGAGAACTTATAGATAATCTACAGAAAACAGGAGAAAGGAAAGGAGATGATAATGGTGATTTTCAGATCAGTTGCTCAGTCGTGTCCGACTCTTTGCGACCCCATGAATCGAAAAAAGTGAAATTCGCTCGGTCGAATTTCAGTCCAGTCAATGGGCTCTTTGTCACCCCATGCACTGCATAGTCTATGGAATTCTCCAGGCCAGAATACTAGAGTGGGTAGCCTTTCCCTTCTCCAGGGGATCTTCCCAACCCAGGGATTGAACCCAGGTCTCTATCTTTCATTTTGAAATACGTATCAATAGCTTGGGTTTTTCTTACCTTGGGCATGGGGTATCTCTTCACGGCTGCTCCAGCAAAGCGCAGCCATTGCTCCTTACCTTGGACGAAGGGTATCTCCTCAAAGCCGCCCTTCCTGACCTTCAATGTGGGATAGCTCCTCAAGGCCCTCCTGCGCCCGCGCAGCCACGGCTCCTTGGAAGTGGGGTTGGTCCTCCCGGCCACCGCCCCTGGTCTCTGTTGTGCAGTTGCTCCTCCCCGCCGCCGCCCTTGACCTCGGGCTTAGGGGCATGGGGTATCTCCTCCCGGCCGCCGCCCCTGACCTCGAACGCGGGGTAACTCCTCTCGTCGTGGCCCCTGGCCTCCGGCGTGGGTTGCTCCTCCCGGCCGCCGCCCCTGGCCCTAACCTCGGGCGCGGGGTAACTCCTCTCGTTGCCGCCCCTGGCCTTGGGCGTGGGTTGCTCCTCCCTGCCGCCACTGGGATATTCCAAATCCTGAAAGATGATGCTGTGAAAGTGCTGCACTCAATATGCCAGCAAATTTGGAAAACTCAGCAGTGGCCACAGGACTGGAAAAGGTCAGTTTTCATTCCAATCCCAAAGAGAGGCAATGCCAAAGAATGCTCAAACTACCGCACAATTGCACTCATCTCACATGCTAGTAAAGTAATGCTTAAAATTCTCCAAGCCAGGCTTTAGCAATATGTGAACCGTGAACTTCCTGATGTTCAAGCTGGTTTTAGAAAAGGCAGAGAAACCAGAGATCAAATTGCCAACATCCGCTGGATCATAGAAAAAGCAAGAGAGTTCCAGAAAAACATCTATTTCTGCTTTATTGACTATGCCAAAGCCTTTGACTGTGTGGATCACAATAAACTGTGGAAAATTCTGAAAGAGATGGGAATACCAGACCACCTGATCTGCCTCTTGATAAATCTGTATGCAGGTCAGGAAGCAACAGTTAGAACTGGACATGGAACAACAGACTGGTTCCAAATAGGAAAAGGAGTATGTCAAGGCTGTATATTGTCACCCTGTTTATTTAACTTATATGCAGAGTACATCATGAGAAATGCTGGACTGGAAGAAACACAAACTGGAATCAAGATTGCCAGGAGACATATCAATAACCTCAGATATGCAGATGACACCACCCTTATGGCAGAAAGTGAAGAGGAACTCAAAATCCTCTTGATGAAAGTGAAAGTGGAGAGTGAAATAGTTGGCTTAAGGCTCAACATTCAGAAAACGAAGATCATGGCATCCGGTCCCACCACTTCATGGGAAATAGATGGGGAAACAGTGGAAACAGTGGCAGACTTTATTTTTTTGGGCTCCAAAATCACTGCAGATGGTGACTGCAGCCATGAAATTAAAAGATGCTTACTCCTTGGAAGGAAAGTTATGACCAATCTAGAAAGCATATTCAAAAGCAGAGACATTACTTTGCCAACAAAGGTTCGTCTAGTCAGAGGCTATGGTTTTTCCTGTGGTCATGTATGGATGTGAGAGTTGGACTGTGAAGAAGGCTGAGCTCTGAAGAATTGATGCTTTTGAACTGTGGTGTTGCAGAAGACTCTTGAGAGTCCCTTGGACTGCAAGGAGATCCAACCAGTCCATTCTGAAGAAGATCAGCCCTGGGATTTCTTTGGAAGGAATGATGCTAAAGCTGAAACTCCAGTACTTTGGCCACCTGATGCGAAGAGTTGACTCATTGGAAAAGACTGTGATGCTGGGAGGGATTGGGGGCAGGAGGAGAAGGGGACAACAGAGGATGAGATGGCTGGATGGCGTCACTGACTCGATGGATGTGAGTCTGAGTGAACTCCGGGAGTTGGTGATGGACAGGGAGGCCTGGCATGCTGCAATTCATGGGGTCGAAAAGAGTCAGACACGACTGAGCGACTGATCTGATCTGATCTGATCAATAGCTACAAGTTCTATCAAAATCTCAATTTATAGTCTAGATTCTTAAGCAGTTTTTAACTGTGGAAACTAGAACAGGGTTACCAGATTTGAGAATTAAGCACTTTATAAAATATATTTATAAAAATATATATTTTTTATAAATACACACTTTATATAAAAAAAAATCTTGTCAGTAATTGACGTGTCTTGTGTTCACAATCGTAGCCAGAGGTTCCATGAATTGGAGAAAAAGTTGTGTCTAAGCCATGCTTTCTGTTTTCTAGCTGTGGTATGCAATTCAGATCTAGGATGCATGACTTTCCCTTTATTATTGTCTATCATGTTTGTGTATATTTTGCCCATCACTACTAACTAATTCCTTTTGTAATTTTAGGATAGGTTGGCTGACATTTTTCCCATGTTTGAAAGGCTAGTTATATATTCTGTAATCTGTATGTGGAGAAAATGGAATTCTTGATATTAAGATTGGTAAATTGATTTCTGGTAACCTAGTGGCTTGGGTGAATGGGCAAGGGTGGTATCAGTGACCATTTTGCATCCTAGCACAAGTGAGGGGAGTCTTAAGAAGGATACTAACCCAAAGGATTTTCTGCTTTTGGGAAGAAGAATTTTTATAAGAGGAATCTTGAATTGCTGTTGTACAGACCTCAGAAGAAAAAATATTTTATATGTATAAAAATGATGGGAGTTTTATTATGTAGACGCACTTTTGATATTCTTGGAAGTGCAGAAAGCCTTCTTTCTTATATATTGAGATACACTGAAAATAAAAGAAACAAAATAATGAGTCATTCTAAATAACATCCAAGTGGATAGGGAATCAAGGGAATTTGAGAGAAATAAAATGAATCTTACTTTGCATGTTGAAGATCCATTAACACTTCTATTTAGTTTCAGAAGAGAGGGGAAAGTGAATGTATTTCTGCTGATTTTGAAATTAGGGTTTTACAATTCATCTTTTTTTCCACAGAGCCCACTTGAATGACCTTGAAAACATTGTGCCATTTCTTGGTATTGGCCTTCTGTATTCCTTGAGTGGTCCAGACCTCTCTACAGCCATCCTGCACTTCAGACTCTTTGTCGGAGCACGAATCTACCACACGATTGCGTATTTGACACCCCTTCCCCAGCCAAATCGCGCTTTGGCTTTTTTCATTGGCTATGGAGTTACACTTTCAATGGCTTACAGATTGCTGAAGAGTAAACTGTACCTGTAAAGAGAATCATACAACTCATCATCCAATGATTTTCTAAAAATTCTGTACTTCCAATTTATAATGAATCCTTTTATGATTTTAAGCGGGAGGGAAGCAGAGAAATTAAGATAGAGAAAACCCAATCTGCATATTAATGCCACCAATAGCCTTTATTCTTATTTTGTATTTACACAGGACATTTAACATAATTTTTAATTCCTTTGTCTTATTCATAAAGTACTTTGTCATAAATTTTGATTATAATTTGTAACATTTGTTCAACATATCATATTTTAAATCTTTAAAAAGAGTAAGTACATGTATGTTAAACCTGTATTTCAATATTGATGAAATGGGTATATGAAATAAAGAATTCAAAGGATAATTTCATTTAGTTTTATCTTTCTCAAAATATTTTCAGAAGTTTCAAGCTACAGAAAAGTAGTACCATGAACTTTTATATATGTTTCACCTAGATTTACCACTTGTTAACATTTTGCCATATTTGCTTTAGTTCCATCACTCAATGTTTTTTCTGAACAATTTGAAAGTTGTTCAATTGCTAAGTCATGTCTGACTCTTTTGGGCCCCATGGCCTGTAGCACACCAGGCTTCCCTGTCCTTCACTATCTCTGGGAGTTTGCTCAAACTCCTGTCCATTGAGTCAGTGATGCCATCCAACCATTTTGAAAGTGAGCTGCTTGTAAGACACTTTGCTTTAAATACTTCAACACGTATCTCCTATGTACAGACCAGTCTCCAAATAACCATATCATTATCACACCAAAGAAATTTAACTAAGATGGTATAGATGAACCTATTTGCAGGGAAGAAATAGAGATCTCACTTGGTGCTCTGTGATGACCTAGATGGATGGGATCGGGGTGGGAGGGAGGTCCAAGAGGGAAGGGATATTTATGTATACATATAGTTGATTCACTTTGAACAGCAGAAACTAATGAGACACTTTAAAGCAATTATACTCCAATTTAAAAAAAAATATAACTCTAATACAATAGTATTATTTAACATATATGGTGAGTAGGGGAAGTTGCTCGGTCGTGTCTGACTCTGTGACCCCGTGGACTATACAGTCCATGAAATTCTCTAGGCAAGAATACTAGAGTGGGTAGCTGTTCCCTTCTCCAGGGGATCTTCCCAACCCAGGGATCGAACCCAGGTCTCTCACACAGATTGTTTATCGGCTGAGCCACTAGGGAAGCCCATTTTAACATATATATTTAACATACATAGTTCGTATTTAAAGTTTCCCTAATTTTCCCAATCATGTCCTTTATAACTATTTTTGATCTAGGAATCAGACAAGGACCTTACACTGCTTTTTGTTATCATTTCTATTTACTTTTCAATAAAATGGATGAGTTTATTTTATTTTATTTTTTTGTCTTTTATGACACTAGCATTTTTTGATGAGTTTGAGGCTGGTTTTACAGAGTGATCCTTAATCTGATTTGATTTTGTCTATTATTTTCTCATTCTTGGGTTCAGATTAAACGTTTGGTAGTGTGTTCTTCAGATTACAGTACATTAATAGACATGTGTCAGTTTGTCCTGTTAGTGGTGATCAGTTTAGGAAGGTAGTATTGGTCAGGTTTATCCATTGTAAAGCTATCTTTTTAACTTTATAATCATATTTGAGTGGTAAATTGAAACTGTGCAAATCCTGTCTTCCTATAAACTTTTACCCAATGGATCTAGCATCAAAAATGCTCAGTTTTGTTTCCATATAAAAATATATAATCATAAAACATAAATGTTTACAAGCCTATAAAACACTGTATACATCTATACACATTTAGATTTTTTTGTCTTAAATGGAACTATGTGTACGTAAACCTTTTTAATAAATGATGAGCATTTAAAATAATGATATTTTTCTTATACTTGACATTTATATTATTAGTTTTTCTATCTCTTGATTGATCTTAATTCTAAATACATACTTCTTAAATAGTGCTTTTAGTGGCTCTCATAATTGTTCATTTAGGTTTACCACACAAAAGAAGAGTTACTATGTTGTATTATAAGTTTCATAATTTGATTAGCTCTTAAGTTCATGAAATGTTTTGGACAATTGACCATGAGAGTTCGGTACAAGTTTCATTTTACTTCTTTTCCTAATATTAAAAGCAGCTTTGCATATCAGGAAAGCTTTGTGCTATAAATAATGGGAAAGACCATGAATTCAGAAGTGAAAAGTTCAAAATTTAAGGATTATCTCTACCTGCATAAACACACACACATGCACACACCCAACCCTCTGGATTTGGGTAACGTATTACCCTGTCCAATATGTAGTTCCCTTATACTTTTGAGAGTTTTTAAGGTCAAATGATCTATGTACATGAAACATATGAAGAAAGGATATTCTAAACAATAAAGTGTCTTCCATATGTAAATTATTTGGGTAATCTATCAAGCACAAAGATTCAGTTAGCTGAGTTCTATATGAGATACTTGTTTAACCATCATCACTTCTATAACTGTTTTAATAAATTTTCTACTTCCCTGGTATTGCTTCTCAGAGTAGCATCAGAATGCACTGTGGTTGTTATAATGGGTATGCACTCAGCTGCTAATATTTGATAGCCATTACTTAATGACTATCAGGAAAAAGAAAGGACATTTAAGTTACATATTCGGAGAGGTATAAGAACTATATATATGTCCAGAACATGCCTAAGAAGAAATGAAAATGTCTAGAGATTACTAACTTCCATTACCAAGTCTGAATAATAGTTTTAAAGATAATTTAAAGTGGTTTCTAACTGTATATTCACGCAGAAGAGGAGCTGTAGGTGTTGGAGAATTTATTAGTGAAACTTTTAATGGGAGAGAGTAGATGAAGGGTAAGAATATTTACTGGTTCAATGTCCCCTGCACCAAAGAATCCCCACCTGATCACACGACACACTGGGCTCTGGGGTTGGGGGGTGGAGTCTGTGCCATAAATGGCTTTGCCTTGTGATGGGACAGAGGTGGAGAAGAGATTGCACAGCTGTATTAACACTGTTAACCTGTGAGGGGTGTGATGAACATGCTCACGTTTCTACCACTTAAATAGAACTCTTTTAAAGCAACAATTGTGTTTCTTTATCTTTGTATATATATTTTGATTCATGTACATGGACTTACACATTTGTATTCACATACCCCATTCTTGGACTCCACACAGACACACACACAGTTAATATTATACCACCACCATCACCAGTATTAAATTAACCATTATGGATATACTTAGTAATTAGGTAACAAGTTACTTTTTCAAATTTCACCAATCCCTTCACTCACATCATGGTGTCTCGTTACAGACCCTAAACAAACTCTGCAATAAGTAAGTGAAGATCTTTCTGCAGAAATCAGAAGGTATTTATCTGTAATTCTTACAGTGATGGGAGTTTTAAGAGAGAGAGTGAGTGACTCTCAAATGGGGCTGGAGGATGGGGCAGGTTTTATCAGAATCTCTACAGCTAGCATCTACACACACAAGATATATATAATCTATGTTATTTAGGACATATTCCCTATGGTTATTTCATGTAGTATTATATAGAGTAGAACCACCTTATATAGGTGGGGACATCTATCTCTATGACGTTCTTCTTTGGCTTGGACATGTTGAAAGCAGGTTGTGGGACATCAGAATTTTATATATATTAAAGGGCTCTCTGGTTTCAAAAGACTGAGCAAACCTTATCTTATCAATGCCAAGTGGGTGAGTCCCTCTGTTTTGAAAACTTATTACTTTATCAGGGTATCAATGTGACTAGGCCCTGAGAGGTAGGCTTATAAATGAAACTTGAGTGTAAGTCATAAAAGCAAAGAATTCATAGAAACTCAGTCTTGTAACTTCCTCATGATCAAGTGGTCTGAAACTCAGGGATTAGTCCATTCTGGCATTGTGGTTAAGCTGCTTTGGAAAGTAAATTATGATCAGAAATAACCTGTTGAATTTCTCTGGGGGAGCACTGCCAAAGGTACCAAAGTTACTCCATGACCCAGTGCTCTGCATATTGTAAATAGGCTTATGTGGCAAAAAAAAAGGTTTGTGTGGTCTGGTGAGTATGGATTTAGACCAGAGTTGGATGAGTCAAATATTCAGTGGCATAAGATTAGGCAATCTGATACATCCATTTCAAATGGATCTTCGCATACATAGATCCATTTCATAAAGATGATGTCATGAGTGGTACTAAAAATATTCACAGTCCATTGGCTACAGTACCGCACATTCATCTCCACACCTGGACCAGTCTTGTGAGTGGGATTGAAAGACCCAGTCTAAAGACACAAATTCCTCACCATTGTGGGCACTTAAGTACAGTCTACACTGATCTTTGCATTCTTCTTTTTGTCTGTTTCCTTGGCTGTCTAATCCTTCTTCCGAGTGAAATAGTTCTCTTTGCACCACACTAAAAGTCAGAGTCTACCTCTTGGGTCTTCTTGACCTGAAAGTAAGCAACTGCCCTTATCTATGCTGTGCTGGCCTAAGTGGTTAATTATCAAAGGTCAAATGTTCAACTTCTGATTCCTATTTTTTAGGGGAACCTCAAGAAACACATAGGTGGTTCAGTGGCAAAGAATCTGCCTGCCAGTGAAGGAAATGTGGGTTCAGTTTCTGGGTTGGGAAGATCCCTTGGAGTAGGAAATGGCAGTCCACTCTAGTATTCTTGCCTGAGAAATCCCATGGACAGAGGAGTCTGGTGGGCTGTACAAAGAGTTGGACACAACTGAGCAATGGTACATTCCTGCAAGCAACACCTAAGCACTGCTAACAGCTCGGTGTAACATTCAGTGATTCCAAGGCCAGATATTTCTCTAGGCATTGAGAAGAAGGGAATAGCAATTCTGGTGCCCAAAGCATTCAACTTTCATGTCAAGCCTAGGGAATCCAGGATAACCTAAGTTCTAGAAACCATTCACCTGAGGGTTCTCCTTTACAACTACCCCCGCCCCTGCCCCCCCCCCTTTTTTTTTTTTTTTTTTTTGAGTTGCAAAGTTGCTTCACACTGAGTCTTCTTGGAGGCAGGTGGTGAGAAGTGAGGCAATTTGCCTTGAAAGTCTCTACAATCCATTTAGAAACAGCAGCACAAAAATCCTATGATCATCTCCCCCCTGCTAGCCTGAAATGTCAGCCCTGTGGGAAGCTGATAGGTGTTCCTGCGATCAGTGGAAGCACCACCTCTACATTCGTACCTTTCAGAGCACTTTATTCACCATACATCCTATGTAAACTGTTGGATTTGACAAGGAAGGGTTGTCAAAGGCAGACTACTGGGAAGGGGCTATGTTGGCTTGAATTTGGCACTAATCTCTCATGCTTGACAGCTCAAGTACAAGATTGTGGATGAGCTATAGGACCTATGAGCCTCCTCAGTCAGCAAGCGCAGGCCCTAAGTCACATTTAATTCAGAAAGCCCTGACAGCCCTGCATGAAACGGAAGCAGTAAAATGGAGAGGTAGGAGCTGCGTGCAAGAGGAGCCATTTAAGTTATTTCCTCCTTACTGGAGTTCCGGAAAATAAGAACCAGGATGAAATAGACTAGGGTACATCATGAAGAGATCTGCGTTAGCAATTTAAAGAAAATTGTCTAAATGTTAAGCCTGGGTGACATGATTTTTTATAGCTAAAAGGGGAGTTAGTGGAGTCAGAGCTGTCTAAAATCCTTCATCTTTTACCCTAAATTATACATATCTGCAGAGAAAGAAATGGCAACCGACTCCAGTATTCTTGCCTGGAGAATTCCATGGACAGAGGAGCGTGGCGGGCTGCAGTTCATGGGGTCGCAAAGTGTCGGACACGGCTGAGCAAGTTTCACTCACATTACACATCTATACCTATTTGTTGCTTTTGTTTAGTCACTCAGTTGTGTCTGACTCTTTTGCAACCCCATGGATTGTGGCCTGCCAGGCTCCTTTGTCTATGGAATTTTCCAGGCAAGAATACTGGAGTGGGTTGCCATTTCCTCCTCCAGGGGATCTTCCCAATCCAGGGATCAAACCGGTGTCTCCTACGTGTCCTGTATTGGCAGGCGGATTCTTTGCCACTGAGACACCAGGGAAAGCCCATCTATATCTGCATCGCTATATAAACAAAACCATCTAAAATAAAGAGAAAAGTAAAGAATTGAAGCAGCTTTATATAGTGAATAGAACATTAGATTTGGAAGCACTTATATTTGAATCTTGACTCTGACACTTTCTGGCTGCCTGAGATAATGACCAAGGTATTTAACTTCCTTAAATCCCATCTTTAATTCTAAAATGGCAAAATTAAGCCTTTACCTATGGTATTAATAATCTTTGGCCATAATAACTCTGCATAACAAATCATCCATGACTCAGGGGCTTTGCAAATGATTTTGCAGGGTTCGACTGACGTTGGCCGAGTTTGCTCATGTATCTTCTATGAGCTACAAGTTGGCTGAGTGGTTTTCCTGGCCATGTGTCTGACTCTCTCGTGTACCTGGCTGGACAGAGGTATTGGCTGGAGCTTGGCTGATTCTAAATGATCTCAACTAGGGTTACTCAACTCTACTCCATGTGTCTCATCTTCTAGTGTGGGGGTCAGCAAACTATGGCTCATTGGCCAAATCCAGTCCATGGGTTGTTTCTATAAATAACAAACATTATTATAAATATTTCCATAAATGTGTTCATTGGAATGCAATTGTGCTCATTCATTTCCATATTTTTTTGTGGCTACTTTTAGGCCACAATGGCAGCTTTGAGTAGTTGAATAGTGACACTAGAGGCCATGTGGCCAACAAAACCAAAAAGATTTACTTATCTGGTCTTTTACAGAAAAAGTGTGCTGACTCTTGCTCTTGTAAGCTAGCCTAGATGTGCCATCATGGCCATGGCAAAGAGTAAAAAATAAAATGGAAATGTGTAAACACCTTTTCAAGATTCTGCAAATATCAGATTAGCCAATATGCTATTGGCCAAAGAAAGTCATATGTGTGACTGCAGAATTAAAGTGCTAGGACACAGACTCAGTCTATTAGAAGAATAGCAACATCGTGTGGCCCAGGGACCTGGATGCCTGAAGAGATGAGGAATTTAGTCTATTTATGCAACCAATCTACCACACCTGCCCACTTTAGGATATTATTATGAGGGGTTCAAGTCAGACACATGTAAAACATATTTACTCTACAAAACTATGTGATTAAACAGCATTCATTCTAATGCATCCTAATTTTATCATATTAGTGGTTATAACCTGTTATATACTTGGTGTGATAGGAATAGTTATAACTAACTATGTGGTATGTGAACTTGGCCTTCTTGCTCTCATTTGCAATGTACTCCTTGAGGGGACAGATGGGACAAGGAACAAATATTTGGATAGCCTTATCGCCTCTATAATCAAGGTGGTTCCCAAATGGTGCCCAGTCTGTTCTCTTGAAATTATCATCTGCACCCTGCTCCCAACCAAGTGTTTTATCAAAATTAAACAAGTTCGGATTATTGGTGCATTGAGTGTAGCACAGACAACACCACTGGCACAAATTTTTTGTTAGTATTTGCTGGAATCATTGTATTTTATCTTTCTATGGATTGAACTAATCATGAAAATAAGGGCTGTACTAAATCCTTGTCTGAACTATGTCTATAACTTGATAGCTGATGGAATGTAATTTACTTTTTCTTTATAACTCATCTTTCATGACAATACAGTGTTGAGAACCAAGAACTGGTTCTAATCATAGCTTCCCATTGATTTGCATGAGACACTGGCAAATCACCTCCTCTTTCTCTCTCCATGTCGTCACATTTAAAATCAAGGGATTAAGTTAGAAAAATATTTAAAACTGTCTCTGACTCTAGAAATTCTGTTTGTTCTCGAGGCATGTGTTGGTCTCTTCCTTTTCCATTGATAAAATATGAATAGAGAGTTGTGGGAATAATTATGGTAGGAAGCTTGTAGCCTCTATTAATGGGGTCAAAGCTAGATTTGTGTGTTAAATAGCATTTTGTGGTTAGTGTCTTAGCATAATAATCTTTAAATTCATTTTCCCTGAATCACGATTGTGATGCTACCAAATTCAAAGGGTTGTGTGTTAATTTCAGAAATAAAGAAATGCACTGAGTTACCCCCACTTTAGGGCTTCCCTGCTGGCTCAGATGGTAAAGAATCTGACTGCAATGTGGAAGACCTGGGTTCAATCTCTGGGTCAGGAAGATCCCCTGGAGAAGAAAATGGCAACCCACTCCAGTATTTTTGCCTGGAGAATCCCATGGACAGAGGAGCCTGGTGGGCTACAGTCTTTGGGCTCGCAAAGAGTTGGACATGCTGAGTGACTAACACACATACACACACATCCTTTCTTTAAGATTTCCTTCCATTAAATTTTCTTCAGACATTGATCGTGCTATCACTTAAGTAGATCAGTCACTAGTAGAAGTGACTGTGGAACAAACAGATAGAATGCAAGAAGAAAGTGAAATAGAGTTCCTTGGTCTTTTTCACTCTAGGCTCCCAGAATCTTGACTCTAAGAGTTACTTTCTACTTAGTCCAAATATTTATATGCAAAATAGATATTTTATGTATATTACTTAATTTTTTGTGAAAGAAATATATTCTGAGGGCCTCCTATGTGCCAGGTGCTGTTCTAGGCATTTGCTATGCATCAGTGAATAGACACACAGTTTGCCTTCTAGTGGGAAGTCTTGAATTTAAGGATTGTAAAGAAAGCAAAAGGATTTGTTGAACTGACTGAACCCATATTATCATAAGAATTTTCTATGCCAGTGGTAGTCCACTAGGGCCTGTGGGCCCAATCTGGTCTTCTACTTATTTTTTTTGGCTTACAAGCTAATTTTTTTTTTTTTCCTAATGAACATTTGCAATAAATCTGATGATAGAGAACATTAACCTTGAATTCCACTTTGGCAAAATGTTATCCTCTGAATAAAATTTCCTTCTCACTAGTAAATCTGAATTACAAAAACGAAGTTGTTCTCTATCATTATTTTTTTAATTTCATTTTTATTTTTTGAATAAAAGATGTGGAAATTTATTTTATTTGTTATATAAGTTCCTAAGTTCCTACATAGCATGATTGATTTTGCCTTTTAGCTCAGAAAGTCTAGTATTTACTATCTAGCTTTTTACAGAAAAAGTTTCTCAATGCCTGATCTATACAATTGAATACAAAGAATATGAATGGATACAGGAATTTTTCTAGGTCTCTTTCACTAAATAACTGAATTTAATCAAAACAACTTAAAAAACTTTATTTCAGCATCATTTTATATTTAAATTATTATCTATCTTTGTTCTAAATTATTATGTCCTATATGGTATGGTATATGCTGAGGTATTTGGTAATCTTATAAGCAATTGTTTTCTCGTTTGTTAAAGGATTGAGATATTGTTAATTGACCTCTGTGAAAACAAAGCTTTTCATTTTGTGTATGGTTTTCTTTGCTGTCCAAAGCTTTTAAGTTTCAGTCCCACTTGTTTATTTTTCCTTTAATCTTCATTACTCTAGGAAGTGGATCCAAAAAGATACTGCTGTGATTTATGTCAAAGAGTGTTTTGCCTATGTTTCCTTCTAAGAGTTTTATAGTATCTGGTCTTATATTTAGATCTTTAATCTATTAAAAAAAAAACAAAACAAAAAGACAACCGACAGAACAGCAGAAAATATGTATAAATGAAGTGACTGACAAGGGATTAATCTCCAAAATATAAGAACATCTCATACAGCTCAATACTAAAATCAAACCAATCAAAAAATGCTGCTGCTAAGTTGCTTCAGTCGTGTCCGACTCTGTGCGATCCCATAGATGGAAGCCAGCCAGGCTCCCCCATCCCTGGGATTCTCCAGGCAAGAGTACTGGAGTGGGGTGCCATTGCCTTCTCTGATGGGCAGATGTAAATAGACATTTCTTCAAAGAAGACATTTGTTGTTGTTGTTCAGTTGCTAAGCTGTTGTCTAATTCTTTGCAACCCCATGGACTACAGCACACCAGTCTTCCCTGTCCTTCAGTATCTCCTGGAGTTTGTTCAAACTCGTGTCCATTGAATCAGTGATGCTATCCACACATCTCATCCTCTGTCATCCCCTTCTCCTCCAGCCCTCGATCTTTCCCAGCATCAGGGTCATTTCCAGTGAGTCAGCTCTTTGCATCAAGTGACCGAAGTATTGGAGCTTCAGCTTCAGCATCAGTCCTTCCAATGAATAGGGAATGGCAAACCACTCCTATATTCTTGCCTTGAGAACCACATGAACAGTATGAAAAGAAGACATATAGATTACCAAAAAGCACATGAAAAGATGCGCAACATTGCTAATTATTAGAGACATGCAAATCAAAACTACAATGAGGTATCATCTCACATCAGTTGGAATGGCCATCACCAAAAAGTCTACAAATGATAAATGCTGCAGAAGGTATGGGGAAACAGAAACCTCCCACATCATTGGTGGAAATGAAAAGTGGTACAGTCACTGTGGAGAACAGTTCTTTAAAAAATTGAAAATATATGATTCAGCAATCTCACTCCTGAGCATATATCTGAAGAAAACCACAATTTGAAAAGATACATGTACTCCAGTGTTCACTGCAGCACTATTTACAATAGCCAAGATATAGAAGCAACCTAAATGTCCATCAACAGAGAAATGAATAAGGAAGATATGATACATACATATAAGGAATGTTACTCAGTAACAAAAAATAATGAAATAATGCCATTTGTAGCAACATGGATGGACCTAGAGATTATCATACTAAGTGAAGTAAATCAAAGAAAAAACAGATATCATCTAATATCGCTTACATGTGGTATCTAAAAAAATGATACAAATGAACTTATTTATAAAACAGAAACAGATTCATCTACTTTGAAAACATATTTGGCAAAACTAATACAATTATGTAAAGTTTAAAAATAAAATAAAATTAAAAAAAAAAAAAAGAAAACAACCTTGTGGTTGCCAAAGGGGAAAGGTAGGGGAAGGGATAAATTGCGACCCCATGAAATGCAGCACACCAGGCCTCCCTGTCCATCAACTCCTGGAGTCCACCCAAACCCACATCCATTGAGTCGATGATGCTATTCAACCATTTCAGCCTCTGTCGTCCCCTTCTCCTCCTGCCCTCAATCTTTCCCAGCATCAGGGTCTTTTCCAATGAGTCAGCTCTTCGTATCAGGTGGCGAAAATACTGGAGTTTCAACTTCAACATCAGTCCTTCCAGTGAACACCCAGGACTGATCTCCTTTAGGATGGACTGGTTGGATCTCCTTGCAGTCCAAGGGACTCTCAAGAGTCTTCTCCAACACCACAGTTCAAAAGCATCAATTCTTCGGTGCTCAGTTTCTTTATAGTCCAACTCTCACATCCACAAATGATCACTGGAAAAACGATAGCCTTGACTAGACGGACCTTTGTTGGCAAAGTAATATCTCTGCTTTTTTATATGCTATATAGGTTGGTCATAATTTTCCTTCCAAGGAGTCTTCTAATTTCATGGCTGCAATCACCATTTGCAGTGATTTTGGAGCTCAGAAATTTCCACTGTTTCAGAAACTCAGAAAGAGTTTCCACTGTTTCCCCATCTATTTCCCATGAAGTGATGGGACCAGATGCCATGATCTTAGTTTTCTGAATGTTGAGATTTAAGCCAACTTTTTCACTCTCCTCTTTCACTTTCATCAAGAGGCTCTTTAGTTCTTCTTCACTTTCTGCCATAAGGGTGGTGTCATCTGCATATCTGAGGTGACTGATATTTCTCTCAGAAATCTTAATTCCAGCTTGTGCTTCCTCCAGCCCAGTGTTTCTCATGATGTACTCTGCATATGAGTTAAATAAACAGGGTGACAATATGCAGCCTTGACATATTCCTTTTCCTATTTGGAACCAGTCTGTTGTTCCATGTCCAGTTCTAACTGTTGATTCCTGACCTGCATACAGGTTTCTCAAGGGGTAGGTCAGGTGGTCTGGTATTCCCATCTCTTTCAGAATTTTCCACAGTCTATTGTGATCCACACATTCAAAGGCTTTGGCATAGTCAATAAAACAGAAATAGATGTTTTTCTAGAATTCTCTTCCTTTTTCCATGATCCAGCAGATGTTGGCAATTTGATCGCTGGTTCCTCTGCCTTTTCTAAAAGCAGCATGACCATCTGGAAGTTCATGCTTCACATTTTGCTGAAGCCTGGCTTGGAGAATTTTGAGCATTACTTTACTAGCATGTGAGCAGTACTTTGAGCATTCTTTGGCATTGCCTTTCTTTGGGATTGGAATGAAAACTGACCTTTTCCAGTCCTGTGGCCACTGCTGAGTTTTCCAGATTTGCTGGCATATTGAGTGCAGCACTTTCACAGCATCATCTTTCAGGATTTGAAATAGCTCAACTGGAATTCCATCACCTCCACTAGCTTTGTTCGTAGTGATGCTTCCTAAGGCCTACTTGACTTCACATTCCAGGATGTCTGGCTCTAGGTGAGTGATCACACCATTGTGATTATCTGGGTAGTGAAGATCTTTTTTGTACAGTTCTTCTGTGTATTCTTGCCACCTCTTCTTAGTATCTTCTGCTTCTGTTAGGTCCCTACCATTTCTCTCCTTTATTGAGCCCATCTTTGCATGAAATGCTCCCTTGGTATCTCTAATTTTCCTGAAGAGATCTCTAGTCTTTCCCATTCTATTGCTTTCCTCTATTTTTTTTGCATTGATCACTGACAAAGGCTTTCTTATCTCTCCTTGCTATTCTTCAGAACTCTGCATTCAAATGGGAATATCTTTCCTTTTCTCCTTTGCTTTTAGCTTCCCTTCTTTTCACAGCTATTTGTAAGGCCTCCTCAGACAGCCATTTTGCTTTTTTGCATTTCTTTTTCTTGGGGATGGTCTTGATTCCTGTCTCCAGTACAATGTCACGAACCTCCATCCATAGTACATCAGGCACTTTATCAGGTCTAGTCCCTTAAATCTATTTCTCACTTCCACTGTATAGTCATAAGGGATTTGATTTACGTCATACCTGAATGGTCATGCAAAGATGGGCTCGATAAAGGACAGAAATGGTATGGACCTAACAGAAGCAGAAGAGATTAAGAAGAGGTGGCAAGAATACACAGAACTGTACAAAAAAGATCTTCATGACCCAGATAATCATGATGGTGTGATCATTCATCTAGAGCCAGACATCCTGGAATGTGAAGTCAGGTGGGCCTTAGGAAGCATCACTATGAACAAAGCTAGTGGAGGTGATGGAATTCCAGTTGAGCTATTTCAAATCCTGAAAGATGATGCTGTGAAAGTGCTGCACTCAATATGCCAGCAAATCTGGAAAACTCAGCAGTGGCCACAGGACTGGAAAAGGTCAGTTTTCATTCCAATCCCAAAGAAAGGCAATGCCAAAGAATGCTCAAACTACCGCACAGTTGCACTCATCTCACACGCTAGTAAAGTAATGCTCAAAATTTTCCAAGCCAGGCTTCAGCAATACGTGAACCGTGAACTTCCAGACGTTCAAGCTGGTTTTAGAAAAGGCAGAGGAACCAGTGATCAAATTGCCAACATCTGCTGGATCATGGAAAAAGGAAGAGAATTCTAGAAAAACATCTATTTCTGTTTTATTGACTATGCCAAAGCCTTTGAATGTGTGGATCACAATAGACTGTGGAAAATTCTGAAAGAGATGGGAATACCAGACCACCTGACCTACCCCTTAAGAAACCTGTATGCAGGTCAGGAATCAACAGTTAGAACTGGACATGGAACAACCGACTGGTTCCAAATAGGAAAAGGAGTATGTCAAGGCTGTATATTGTCACCCTGCTAATCTAACTTATATGCAGAGTACATCATGAGAAACACTGGGCTGGAAGAAGCACAAGCTGGAATCAAGATTTCCAGGAGAAATATCAATAACCTCAGATATGCAGATGACACCACTCTTATGGCACAAAGTGAAGAGGAACCCAAAATCCTCTTGATGAAAGTGAAAGTGGAGAGTGAAAAAGTTGGCTTAAAGCTCAACATTCAGAAAACTAAGATCATGGCATCTGGTCCCATCACTTCATGGGAAATAGATGGGGAAACAGTGGAAACAGTGTCAGACTTTATTTTTCTGAGCTCCAAAATCACTGCAAATGGTGATTGCAGCCATGAAATTAAAAGACGTTTACTCCTTGGAAGGAAAGTTATGACCAGCCTAGATAGCATATTCAAAAGCAGAGACATTACTTTGCCAACAAAGGTTCGTCTAGTCAAGGCTATGGTTTTTCCTGTGGTCATGTATGGATGTGAGAGTTGGACTGTGAAGAAGGCTGAGAGCCAAAGAATTGATGCTTTTGAACTGTGGTGTTGGAGAAGACCCTTGAGAGTCCCTTGGACTGCAAGGAGATCCAAGCATTCCATTCTAAAGGAGATCAGTCCTGGGTGTTCTTTGGAAGGAATTATGCTAAAGTTGAAACTCCAATACTTTGGCTACCTCATGCGAAGTGCTGACTCATTGGAAAAGACTGTGATTCTGGGAGGGATTGGGGGCAGGAGGAGAAGGGGATGACAGAGGATGAGATGGCTGGATGGCATCACTGACTCGATGGACGTGGGTCTGGGTGAACTCCGGGAGTTGGTGATGGACAGGGAGGCCTGGCGTGCTGCGATTCATGGGGTGCAAGAAGTCGGACACGACTGAGAGACTGAACTGAACTGAATGGTCTAGTGGTTTTCCATACTTTCTTCAATTTCAGTCTGAATTTGGCAATAAGGAGTTCATGATCCTAGCCACAGTCCGCTCCCGGTCTTGTTTTTTGCTGACTGTATAGAGCTTCTCCATCTTTGGCTGCAAAGAATATAATCAATCTGATTTCGGTGTCGACCATCTGGTGATGTCCAGGGATAAATTCTTTTCCATCTGAAAAAGAATGGATATATGTACATGTAGAACTGAATCACTTACAACATTGTAAATAAACTATTCTCTAATATAAAATAAAAACTAAACACCAAAAACAAAACAACAACCAAAAAACAGCTATTACCAGCATGTTTTGAGTCTGTATGTGCTGTCCTTGGCAGTGGGATCTTCTCTCTGAGATAAGAGCTCTTTGTCAAAAATTCTATTGAAGTACAGTTGATTTACAAGGTTGTGCTTGACTTCTGTACAGCAAAGTGACTCAGTTATGTTGTGCTCTGTCTCTCAGTCTTGTCCAATTATTTGCAACCTCACGGACTGTAGTCTGCCAGGATCCTCTGTCCATAGAGTTTTCCAAACAAGCATACTGCAATGGGTTGACTTCAATTATATATTCCTTTTCATAGTCTTTTCCATTATGGTTTATCACAGGATAATGAATATAGTTCCCTGTGCTCTACAGTAGGACCTTGTTGTCTACCCATCCTTTTCATAATAGTTTGTATCTGTTAATCCAACACTCTCAGTCCTTCCCTCCCTTCCCCCCTCTCCCTTGGGAACCACAACTTTGTTTTCTATGTCTGTAAGTCTGTTTTTGTTTAGTTGATATGTTCCTTTGTGTTGTAATTTAGGTGTCACATAAGTGGAATGAGTGATAACATGTAAGTGATATCATATGGTATTTGTCTTCTGAGATCAGTGTTCTTGATGTTACTCTGATGGATATTGAAGTTTTAAAGCCCCTTTGGCTGGAAGAGTCTCCTTTTGCTTGGAATAGATAAATAGAAGAGGAGGGCCTGGCAACCCATTCCAGTAATCTCGCCTAGAGAATCCCTGTGGACAGAGGAGCCTGGTGGGCTACTGTCTGCTGCTGCTGCTAAGTCACTTCAGTCGTGTCCGACTCTGTGCGACCCCATAGACGGCAGCCCATCAGGCTCCCCCGTCCCTGGGATTCTCCAGGCAAGAACACTGGAGTGGGTTGCCATTTCCTTCTCCAATGCATGAAGGTGAAAAGTAAAAGGGAAGTCTATAGGACTGCAAAGAGTCAGACACGACTGAAGTGACTTAGTATAACACACACAGATATATAGAAAATATGACACTTTCAATGTAACTCCATTACATCACTCACTTCTCAAAAATGGTAGTTAAAATCATTAATGTTTCATCATTTCATACCCAATGCCAAGGAATTTACACTAACAGAGAGCAGAATAAGCTATGGCCAAATGAAACTGAACAGAAAACTCAGAAACAGTTGATGAGGTCTAATTTAACATCTTTGTTTTTTCCTGGGACATTTATGCTCATGGTAGTGATTTTATATTGCATACATATAACATAGTCACAGTTATTGCTTTTAGAATTGCTCCTAGTATCTTTGATGGATTTAAATTTATCACTATTTCATGGAGAAATAGTATACTGCTCCTCTAGGAAAAGCACGACTGCTCTGCCACACAAATGTGAAATTTTCTAATTAAAAAATTACCCCAAACTCTTTATCAAAACCAACGACCATTATGTTTAGAATTCTGAGTTAACATTTTAAAGTATGTTTCAAAATATGAGTGAGAAAAATTACACAGATTTCCATTTTTAGGAGTCTATTCCAAAGATACCTGGATCAAAAATATAAAAGTACTTATGGGACTTCTCTGGTGGTCCAGGGGTTAAGAATCTGCCTGTCAGTGCAGGGCATATGGGTTCAGTCCCCGATCTGGGAAGATTCCGCATGTCGAGGGACAAATAAGCCTGTGTACCACAACTACTGAGCCCATGAGCTGTAACTGTGGAAGCCTGTGCGCTCCAGAGCCTGGGCTCTGCAGCAAGAGAAGCCCCCACAACGAGAAACCCGCTCACCACAACTAGAGAGTCAACCCCAAGCCCCACAACTACAGAAAGCTCGTGCACAGAAACGAAGGCCCAGTGCAGCCAAAAGTCATCTTTTAGTAAATAAATATTTTAAAAAGTACTTGTGAACAAGACTGTTCATTGAAGTACCATTTGTAATAGCAAAGTACTGCAAATAATTCAAATTGATTGGGTTTAGAATCAACATTTTCATTTCTAAAAAAGTGAGGTATTAACTGATTTCACATACCCATATCACAGCACTGTAATTAATATTAAAACTACTTAATTAAATATCATCTGCAAATAAAATATAAGGTTTAAATATTTAAGAGATCTAGTATTCTCATTAAAGATAAACAAAAAAACAAAAGCATAATAAACATTTTTTTTCAACAAAAAAAAATACTTAAAAGTGTACTTGTGAACAAGCCTAGTCACTGAAGCACTATTTGTAATGGCAAAGTACTGCAAATAATTCAAATACCAATAAGGAATGGTTGAATAATATAATGTATGCACAGAATGGATTATTATGCAGGCATAAAGTGAATGAGAAAAATTTAGTGTTACTATGGAATAATCTCCAGGACATAAGAAAGTGTGTGTGATTATAAACCAACAAAAAGACAAAGACAAACCATAAAGTTTAAAACTTATATTAATAGCTAAATATAAGAAGAGGAGGGAATAGATGGAAGAGAGAGGGATGGAAACTGTTCTTTTAATTTCCTTTAATTAAATTCTTTTAACTTTCTTTGTTTTGAAGATGCAACTTTGGAAATGTAAATGTTTTACATAGTAAAAAAAAATTAGAAACAAAATGGAATTCCTAAATATTGAAAGCAAAAAGAAAAGAAATTTCAAAGTGTATCCTATTGATGGTACAACCTTTCAGAGAGAAATTATTCCAGGTGATTTTAAGACATCACAGTTGAATTGTGCATCCCCAGTGGGACAAAATAAGTTTAAAAAAAGGAAAGACTCTCTTCAGTAATGATATAATTGGTGGTAATGTTTATTTTATTCTGAGACCATCATATAATAGTATGGATAAAGTAAATAAATAATTATATTTATGTCATTGAAATCAGGGTTTGGGGCATGGCAGAGAGTGAAATGGATATGAAATCAGCTGGGTTGGGTAAAAACCCTGTATTCCTAAATTTGAATTGAAAGTATTAGTTTGAAGTTGTGATGTATTTTATCTGAAACAAAACTAAGATGATATTTTCTATCTCTCGCCACTAAAAAGGACTAGCAGCCATATGTAGGAAATGCAAAATGAATCTTGTCACATCAGAAAATAAGAATACTATTCAAGACTATTAACATCATCTCTAAAGGACTTGGGGGCCTAAATGCATTGATTCTCTTAACAAAAGGAGAATGACTTAAGTATTAGTAAGTGTAATAATTGCAATAAATTGTAAGACATCAAAGATTTCTTAACGTGTTAATAAAATACATATATACACATTTACACACAGATGTGTACCTATATATGGTCTTCCCAGGTGGTGCTAGTGGTAAAGAATCTGCTTGCCAATGCAGGAGATGTACGAGACGTAGGTTCAATCTTTGGGTTGGGAAGATCCCCTGGAGGAGGTCATGGCGACCCACCCCAGTATTTTTGCCTGGAGAATCCCTATGGAGGCCTGGCAGACTACAGTCCCTAGAGTCATAAAGAGTTGGACACGACTGAAATGATTTAGCATGCATGCACATGCATATACAATATATATAGGAGGTCACATATACATATAAAATAACCAAGCACTTATCTTGCCTCTCCTACGCAAACTGTATCTCAGCATAAACAATTGCTTATGAGGGAAAAATAGCTCTTAAAAGCCTACCATCTAAGAATTAAAGAAATAATTTATCTTTTTAACACCTTAAGAATTACTGGATCTAAGTAACTATTATCAATGACTGATAACATTACACACACACACACACACACACACACACACATACACACACAAAGACAACCAGGGATTGTCTTTTTGAAAACAAATTTACATTAAATATAAAGGACAAAAATCACCATGAGGATAAATCCAGAAAAATTTAGACTGAGGAAAACCTCATAGGATGAACCATGCATTTCTTCAACAAAAGCTTGAAGAGAGAGAAAAGAAAAAGACAGACAGACAGACATATGGGGACAACCTAAAGATTTAAAGAAACTTGAGAGGTTTATCATATCTCTATGTATGGATGTCATTTGGATTCTATTTCAAAAACAAAGTGAAAATGATATAAAAAAATGGGGACATGGAAGCATGATTGAATATTTGATAAACTCTGCTCAATGTTGTGTGCCAGCCTGGAAGGAAGAGGGGCTTGGGGAAGAATGGATACATACATGTGTATGACTGAGTGCCTTCACTGTTCACCCGAAACTATTACAACATTGCTCATCAGCTATACTCCAATACAAAATGTTTCCAGTGTTAAAAAAATAAGAAATTATAAAAAAGCTGTTTTAGAAAGTTCAAGGATTATCATGTTATTGAATGTACAAAAAAAAGTCTCCATCTTTTAGAAAAATATTTAAAGATGATGTGATAGCTTCAAAACTCAGGGATGGGTTAGAGAGAGACACGAAGGTATCAAGTATCAAGGAAGCAAGTTTGGTCATGAGTTGTGAACTGTTGAAGCTGAGTGGTAGGTACATAGAGAATTATTGTACTGTTTTCTCTGCTTTTATTTATATTTAAAATGTACTAAAATAAAATAGTAAAACAGGGGGTAGCAGCGAGCAAATTCTTCTAAGACCTAGAACTATGGCTTATCAAAACCTAAATAAGTTGCAGTTGCCTGTTCAACTAATACTTTAACAATATTTTGTCCTCTAGAGAGGAAAATTGGAGAAGGCAATGGCACCCCACTCCAGTACTCTTGCCTGGAAAATCCCATGGACGGAGGAGCCTGGTAGGCTGCAGTCCACGGGGTTGCGAAGAGTTGGACACGAGTGAGCGACTTCACTTTCACTTTTCACTTTCGTGCATTGGAGAAGGAAATTGCAACCCACTCCAGTGTTCTTGCCTGGAGAATCCCAGGGACGTGGGAGCCTGGTGGGCTGCCGTCTATGGGGTCGCATAGAGTTGGACACGACTGAAGCGATTTAGGAGCCGCAGCAGCAGAGAGGAAAATATATATAAGCTGAATTGTATTAGTGGGTAATTGTGATTATCATTTTTATAAATAAAACTTTTCATTTTGCATGTATTTTAATGTGTGTTTTATATATTTATTTTTTGGTCATGCTGCACAGCTTGCAGGATTTTAGTTCCTCAATGAAAGATGGAACCCATGCCCTCAGCATTGGAAACACAGAGTCTTAATCCCTGGATCACCAGGGAAGTCCCCAAACTTTAGATTATTTTCCAAGTGTGGAGTAGTGAAAGTGTTAGTCGCTCAGTCATATCTGACTCTTGGGACCCCATGGGGTGTAGCCTCTGTCCATGGAATTTTCTAGGCAAGAATACTGAGTTGGTAGCCATTCCCTTCTCCAGGGGATCTTCCCAGGGACTGAATCCAGCTTTCCTACATTGCAGGCAGAATCTTTACCATCTGAGCCACCAGGAATTTCTCCTTTACAGTTTTGGTTAAGATGTTGCCATGTGGGGCCAATGTTTTGATGTAATAGACTCTGTGTATGTCTGTATATATACAATGGAGATAATGTTTTTGAAATATGCTCACAAATAGTACAATCTCTCTTTTAAACCATGCTTTTTTTTTTTTTACCATTACTGTATGTCTGAGTTTTTATCACTCCCAGAAAGAAGAAATTAGGTACCTACTAGAAAGCAGAGGCTCAGAAGTAGGAAGAGGGCAGATCTGACAGGGGAATTCCTCCTGGAAGAGGGGCAGGAGGCAGAAATGCTTCTGGTGCAAAAAGGAAGGAGTTCAGAGAGACTGGATGTGGGATTGGGGTGCTACTGGGATCCCCTGAGGAGACTACACACCTCTGGACTTTATGAGAAGGCCTATGTCATTGGTTTAATAGTGCCCCCACAACCCTGAGGTGTTTTAACCCCTGGAACTTATAAATATGACCTTATATGGACAAAGAGTTGTTGCAGGTATAATTAAATTAATGATCTCAAAATGAGATTATTCTGGATTAGGATGAGATTTAAAACCAATGGCAAAACCTCATCAGAGATGAGAAGGGAAAAGAGACACAGACACAGTACATCCTCTACATACAAACTTCATGCTACAAACTTTCAAAGATATGAACATGCATTCCATCAATGTCAGGTGTGAGTGACATTGTAGTTTACACTCCGTCTCCTACAGCTGACAATCCTTCAGCTCTACCATCTCTCATATCCTCTCCCTCCTCCAGTCAGTAACTCTTCTTGTCTGTTCACTCGATGTCAGCCCCCATATGCCAGCGGTTGTACTGTAGTACTGTACTTTCCAAGGCACTACAGTGTGAGATTTAAAATATTTTCTTTATTTTTTGTGTTTGTTTTTTATGTATTATTTGTATAAAAAGTATTATAAACCTATTACAGGACAATAGTGTATAGTTGATTGTGTTAGTTGGGTACCTAGACTAACTTTGTTGGACTTACCAAATGCACTCTCAGAACAGAACTTGTTCATAGATAGGGGACTTACCGTAGAAAGAGAAGCAGGTAATGGGAAGATGGAGGCAGAGACCGGAGTTATGAAATCCAGGAATGCCAAGGAATGACAAGATTGCCAGTAGCTGCTAGGAGCTAGGAGAGAGGCATAGAGCAGATTCTCTTTCAGAGCCTCTAGACAGAACCCACCCTGCTGACCACTTGATTTCAGACTCTGGCCTCTAGAGCTGGAAAAGAATCAATTTATTTACCATTGTTTTAAGCGGCTGCATTTGTGACAATGTGCTACTGCAGCTGTATCAAATGAAAACACCCTGCTTCTCATAGGGAACTATGGGAGGAGTGCACCCCACAGGGTGCTCCAGAGTGACCAGATTGGCTCAAGGAGTAGTAACATCAGTGTCACGTGGTTCGGGAGAGGTCCAGAAATTAGAGCTTCAGCTCTCCACTGACTCACTGTCACAAACTGTTTCCTGGAGTTCTGACATACTCTTGATGGCATCGCTGAAAAACTAGTGGACCCATCAAGAGATCCCTGTCCCGAAGGATGACTCCAGTGAGTGCTGTAGCGGGACCTGTAGGTGGAGAGAAGAGGTATAGACCTAAGACGAAGTTGGTTGGAAAGGATGAAGTAATACCAGACAACAAATGAGCCAACAGCAAACCATGGATTTCACCAGTATGGACATAGAGTGGATTTAGATGGTGGTGGTTTAGTCGCTAAGTCATGTCTGAGTCTTTGCTACCCGATAGACTGTAGCCCACCAGGCTCCTCTGTTCATGGGATTTCCCAGGCAATAATACTGGAATTGGTTGCCAATCCCTTCTCCAGGAGATCTTCTTGACTCAGGGATCAAACCTGGGTCTCCTGAATTGCAGGCAGATTCTTTATTGACTGAGCCACCAAGGAAGACCCATGGATTTAGATAGGACAGTCTAAATACAGTCAGAGAGCAGGGGGATCCAGTTTCAGCTCAGAGAAGTAGGAGCAAGAAGAGAAATACAACACAGGGACTAGAGATCACCTCCCCAGTTTCATCTTCTTCTTGTCCCAAATTTCTGTTCGGAAAGAGGGAGAAACTTAAGTTGTTAGAAGAGTTTCAGCTGTAATACAAATTCAACTGCAATGGGCCATTGTAATCAAGAAGGGTGTTAATGATCATGAATTGGACAACTGCAATAATTTTCTGGTCATTAGCTGGGTGGAAGTAGGTGGGTTGAAGGAAGAACTTCGATGTTACATCAACTGAAAGTGAATGTCGCTCAGTTGTGTCAGACTCTTTGCGACCCCATGGACTGACTGTGTGTAGCCTGCCAGGCTCCTTTGTCCATGGAATTCTCCAGGCCAGAATACTGGACTGGGTAGCTGTTCCCTTCTCCAGGGAATCTTCGCAACCCAGGGCTCCTGCACGGAAGGCAGATTTTCTACCAGCTGAGCTACCAGGGAAGCCCATTCCATTAGATACCTTTAAAAAGCTATATGATGATACATGAGTTGTAGTATAGGGCTTTTCTGGTGAATGACTAAACAACAACGCATAAAAAGGCAAAACCCACCAATTATAGACCTTAGATATGTTTCTCACAGTAAAATCTACTATGATTTTTACTAGCTATTAATTTGGACCTAATTGAATTTATTTGCACATCTATCAGCCTGTGTAAGAGTCAGCTTTTGACAACAAAAGTCTGACACAACTTTATTTATTGTAGCTTCAGTCTTTCCATCAAATGCCAGGAGAGATCTGCTTCTTCTAAGGGCTTTGTTTTATCAATCTGGGTGGCTAGCTTTGATTTGGCTTTGTCATCTTGCTGGGGAACTCACAGGTAAATCTCATTAAGAGTTTTGCTGATGCTAATTTATAGATCAGCAAGTTTGGAGGACTGTTTTTAATGTATTCAGTTTATTTTGGACCTTTGCTTCATTTCTGCCTCTCTGGAGTTAGGTCCATTTTACAGCCAACCAGAAAGACAGTACTGAAGTAATTGTTCGTAAAATGATGATCTTCTATCTGTATTCTCTCCTTGGCACTCTTGCCTGAAGAATCTATCTATTGCCTTCACTCTTTGCTTCATTCTGGATGTAGAGACTTGTTAGAGGTGTCCTGACAAGTGGCTGGAGTGTCCAGCTCCATTTCAGGGGCCGGGCATTACGTTGACCTCTGCTTTCCTTCAAACGCAGTGACTAATTTGCTAGAGTGCGAGGTAAAATTCAATAAATGAATCCAAATTCCCCAGGCGGCTTGGGGTTTGGAAATTCTTGGACTCCTTTGGAGCAGGTTGGCGATTTCTCCTTACCACTAGATGTCCCTGTGTGGCTTTTCTTTTGGACCCCAGAGCTGTACTGGACGTCAGTTACCTCTGCTCTGCTGGATGGAAGCAAAGTGCATCGCAGTCTCTGAAGAGGCTGTTTATCGTGGAATATCATCCAAGCTGGGCTTCCATGGTGGCCCATATGGTAAAGAATCTACCTGCAATGTGGGAGACCCATGTTCAATACCTGGGTTGGGAAGATCCCCTGGAGAAGGGAACAGCAACCCACTCTAATATTCTTGCCTGGAGAATTCCATGGACAGAGGAACCTGGCAGGCTACAGTCCTTGGGGTTGCAAAGAGTCGACACGGCTGAAGTGACTTAACACACATACATTATCCACCTGGGACCAGGCACAACTTAGCCCTAGTACACTCATTCAAGTTTAAGGGCATGACAAAGCTGGAGAGTTATCTGAGTCTGCACAGAAATCAGGACTATGTCCACAGAGGTCCCAGTTCTTTTCAACTTGCATTCATTAAAATTTTCCTGCCTCCCAGTGCCCTCTTGGTAACCTAGACCAAAGCTTTAAAAATTATCATGGAGAGCTGGTTAAAAAAAATTTTTTTTTTCACTTATACTCTCTTGCAGACCAACACATGGTCTTACTGTGCTTGACATCACAGGTAACTCACTTGGTGAGTTTGATAACAACCAAAGTGGGTGTTTGCTGTCCAATGAAATGACTGATAATATACTTAAATGTGATGTTGCACAGCAATGTCAGCTGACTGTACAAGGTTTTGTTTTAAAAACATTCCCTTGATTTCTGTATTTCTTTTGTAACAACTGGTACAGCTGTTGACTGGTAACAGCTTGCAGACCGCTGCTGATATGAGGGTCATGCTTTGCGTGGCACTGGACTAGACATCATCATAAGGCTTAGTTCTACAAACTTGAATGAAAACTAATGGGCTATGAGGAACTGGAGCAGCTCAAGGCAGCTTTAGATGACTTGAATAGAGACTCACACAATATGCTGAAAGTTGTTGTCTCTGTCCTTCGGCCCCAGGTCCGGCCTGGATCTTCCACTGAGCTACTGCACTGAATCTCAGATTAGGGCAACATTAAACAAAAAAACTAGCCTTCCCTAGTGACTCAGATGGTAAAGAATCTTCCTGCACTGCAGGAGACCAGGGTTTGATCCCTGGGTTGGGAAGATGCTCTGGAGAAGGGAATGGCTACCCACTCTAGTATTCTTGCCTGGAGAATCCCATGGATAGAGGAGCCTGGCAGGCTACAGTCCATGGGGTCATAAAGAGTCAGACACAGCTGAGCAACTAACACTTTCACTTTCACTTCAAACAAAATGCAATGGGTGATCCCCAAAGACCACAGCAGCAAAAAGGAAATGAAAGTTTTTGCAACTTCTGAACCTGTTATCAAGTTCAAACAGTTCTGCAAAGCACACAGAAGACCAGTAAATCTAGAGATGAGCTGTTGGGGCAAGGAATAGAGACTTGATTCAGAAAGCAAGCAGATCTTTGTGTTCCAAAGAACCATCTTGCCTAATTAGAATTCAGGCTTCTTTTATACTAAAAGGGGAAAAAGTAAAGTAAAAAATTTCCTGCTTCTGGTCAGTCTCCAGAGAGGATGTGTTAATTTCTTCATTCCTGTATTCATTCCCAAGTAGGCCTGGTCAGGATGTTTGCTGTGAGCAAAAGGTATAATGCTCCTTACCTGGGAGGCAGTGTTCCCAGAGGTGGAACATTGTGTATAATTTAAACTTACAGGCACCATCCCTTTAGTGATCAACATATAACAGAACACAAAAGTTCTTCTTTATTACAAACCTTTTTGCAGAAATTAAGTGAATCTTCTCTGCTCTGTACTTTAAAAGAGAAATAAAGGTGATGAAGGATGGTAAATATCATGTATCTGGATTCATTTTAATAATTAGCCATAGTGACACCTGGGTGGTCAGTCATCTGCTGCTTTATGCTGCAACCAGCTCCAATTACAGCAATAGTGGAAGAATTTTAACTTCACAAACTGAAAAGAAATAGTTTGTTTACTCAGCGCACCAACAGTTTGTGCTCCAACCATCATTTATTAAGCCAGTTATTTGTGATGTAAGAGCACAATTTGCCTTAAAAACAATGTTGAGAATGGTGGTTAATTTTCCTGTTCACTCACAGAAAACCATTTAAACCAGGCAGTAATTGAGTTAAATAAACACTGTTTCTCTCTTTGTTATGATTCCATGGGTCAAGTCAAGCAGCAGAGAACATTGTTATAAGTGTTTGAGATCCCAGTTCCAAATTTTGAGAGAAGAGGGTTCTCTTCTTTCTCAGGATGCCCTGTGGAGAAATAGGATTTGTATAGACTTCCTTGCTCTGGTGGGGATGGACAACAAGATCACATGAGTCCCTCATAGCAGTAGCTAGCAAAGAAGCAGGATGAAGGGTTCTATTAACTGTTTATTTAGAACTTGAAGTATGAAACCATGTTTCCTGAGCAGTTTTGGGACCTTTGTGCAGGGGTGGCTGGGAGTCAGGCATGTGACCTCTTGGAGAAGGAAAAGTCACATGGATCTAAAAGCACTGAATCAAATGTTATCAACTGGAAGACTAGGATAAAGCCACACAAATGAAAAAGGAAGATGAGAGAAGTGTTCATGTGAGAAGAGAGTTGAAGGACAATATATGCAGCTTTGTCAGCAGGGGATTGAAATTCCACAGGTGAAGGCTTATTTTCATATATTCACATTTCGGGGCCTGAAGCCCCTCAGGAGAGGCCCTAAATATGTCCTTCCAGAAAGATGACTCTAGTGTGGACCAACATCTTTAGAGTCTCTGATTGGTAATATAATAGAGGTGGGAAAGATATAGGTTTCATGGAACCAAAAGTGTATGCAGTTTGATGGTGATTTAGGGTGGAAAAAAGCAAACTTAAAAATATAAAATTAGGTATAAAATATATAATTTAGATAAGAAAATAAATAAAAACAATATATCCATTTTAAAAAGCTAACAAGTAGATGTCCCTCAACAGATGAATGGATAACAACATTGTGGTATATAGGTATCAGTTCAGTTCAGTTGCTTAGCCGTGTGCGACTCTTTGCGACACCATGAATTGCAGCATGCCAGGCCTCCCTGTCCATCACCAACTCCCGGAGTTCACTCAGACTCACGTCCATCGAGTCAGTATTGCCATCCAGCCATCTCATCCTCTGTCGTCCCCTTCTCCTCCTGCCCCCAATCCCTCCCAGCATCAGAGTCTTTTCCAATGAGTCAACTCTTCACATGAGGTGGCCGAAGTACTGGAGTTTCAGCTTTAGCATCATTCCTTCCAAAGAAATCCCAGGGCTCATCTCCTTCAGAAGGGACTGGTTGGATCTCCTTGCAGTCCAAGGGACTCTCAGGGGTCTTCTCCAACACCAGAGTTCAAAAGCATCAATTCTTCGGTGCTCAGCCTTCTTCACAGTCCAACTCTCACATCCACACATGACCAAAGGAAAAACCATAGCCTCTGACTAGACGAACCTTGTTGGCAAAGTAATGTCTCTGCTTTTGAATATGCTATCTAGGTTGGTCATAACTTTCCTTCCAAGGAGTAAGCGTCTTTTAATTTCATGGCTGCAGTCACCATCTGCAGTGATTTTGGAGCCCAGAAAAATAAAGTCTGACACTGTTTCCACTGTTTCCCCATCTATTTCCCATGAAGTGATGGGACCAGATGCCATGATCTTTGTTTTCTGAATGTTGAGCTTTAAGCCAACTTTTTCACTCTCCAGTTTCACTTTCATTAAGAGGCTTTTTAGTTCCTCTTCACTTTCTGCCATAAGGGTGGTGTCATCTGCATATCTGAGGTTATTGATATTTCTCCTGGCAACCTTGATTCCAGCTTGTGTTTCTTCCAGCCCAGCGTTTCTCATGATGTACTCTGCATATAAGTTAAATAAGCAGGGTGACAATATACAGCCTTGACATACTCCTTTTGCTATTTGGAGCCAGTCTGTTGTTCCATGTCCAGTTCTAACTGTTGCTTCCTGACCTGCATATAGGTTTCTCAAGAGGCAGATCAAGTGGTCTGGTATTCCCATCTCTTTCAGAATTTCCCACAGTTTATTGTGATCCACACAGTCAAAGGCTTTGGCATAGTCAATAAAGCAGAAATAGATATAGATGTTTTTCTGTAACTCTCCTGCTTTTTCCATGATCCAGCGGATGTTGGCAATTTGATCTCTGGTTCATCTGCCTCTTCTAAATCCAGCTTGAACATCAGGAAGTTCACGGTTCACATATTGCTGAAGCCTGGCTTGGAGAATTTTGAGCATTACTTTACTAGCATGTGAGATGAGTACAATTGTGTGGTAGTTTGAGCATTCTTTGGCATTGCCTTTCTTTGGGATTGGAATGAAAACTGACCTTTTCCAGTCCTGTGGCCACTGCTGAGTTTTCCAAATTTGCTGGCATATTTTGTGTAGCACTTTCACAGCATCATCTTTCAGGATTTGAAATAGCTCAACTGGAATTCCATCACCTCCACTAGCTTTGTTCATAGTGATAGTGATGCTTTATAAGGCCCACTTGACTTCACATTCCAGGATGTCTGGCTCTAGGTCAGTGATCACACCATCATGATTATCTAGGTCATGAAGATCTTTTTTGTACAGTTCTGTGTATTCTTGCCACCTCTTCTTAATCTCTTCTGCTTCTGTTAGGTCCATATCATTTCTGTCAGGTCCGTATCATTTCTGTCCTTTATCGAGCCCATCTTTGCATGAAATGTTCCCTTGGTATCTCTAATTTTCTTGAAGATATCTCTAGTCTTTCCCATTCTGTTGTTTTCCTCTATTTCTTTGCATTGATCACTGAGGAAGGCTTTCTTATCTCTTCTTGCTATTCTTTGGAACTCTGCATTCAGATGTTTATATCTTTCCTTTTCTCCTTTGCTTTTCACTTCTCTTCTTTTCACAGCTATTTGTAAGGCCTCTCCAGACAGCCATTTTGCTTTTTTGCTTTTCTTTTCCATGGGGATGGTCTTGATCCCTGTCTCCTGTACAATGTCACGAACCTCATTCCATAGTTCATCAGGCGCTCTATCTATCAGATCTAGGCTCTTAAATCTATTTCTCACTTCCACTGTATACTCATAAGGGATTTGATTTAGGTCATACCTGAATGGTCTAGTGGTTTTCCCTACTTTCTTCAATTTAAGTCTGAATTTGGTAATAAGGAGTTCATGATCTGAGCCACAGTCAGCTCCTGGTCTTGTTTTTGCTGACTGTATAGAGTTTCTCCTTCTTTGGCTGCAAAGAATATAATCAATCTGATTTTGGTGTTGACCATCTGGTGATGTCCATGTGTAGAGTCTTCTCTTGTGTTGTTGGAAGAGGATGTTTGCTATGACCAGTGCATTTTCTTGGCAAATGCTATTAGCCTTTGCCCTGCTTCACTCTGTATTCCAAGGCCAAATTTGCCTGTTACTCCCGGTGTTTCTTGACTTCCTACTTTTGCATTCCAGTCCCCTATAATGAAAAGGACATCTTTTTTGGGTGTTAGTTCTAAAAGGTCTTGTAGGTCTTCATAGAACCGTTCAACTTCAGCTTCTTCAGCATTACTGGTTGGGGCATAGACTTGGATTACTATGATATTGAATGGTTTGCCTTGGAAACGAACAAGATCATTCTGTCGTTTTTGAGATTGCATCCAAGTACTGTATATATATATATATATATGTGTGTGTGTGTGTGTGTGTGTAGTGAAATATCACTCAGTCATAAAAAGGATTGAATTTTGTCAGTTGTAGTGAGGTGGATGAATGTAGAGCCTGTTACACAGAGTAAGTTGTTACACAGAAGTTGTATATCAAGTTGTATATGTTGTTATACAGAAGTAAGTTGGAAAAAACAAAAATCTTGTAAGTGACACATATATGTGGAATCTAGAAAAAATGGTACTAATGAAGCTATTTGCAGGGTAGGAAGAGATGCAGACATAAAGAACAGACTTGTGGGTCATTTTAAGGTGGCCGGGAAGCGGCCCAGAGGAGCAGGCGATGGCCTGAGGAGCGAGGGACAGAGTCGCGAGCCATGCCATGCTGACTGGAGCGCCGCACAGCTGCCGCCGCCGCAGCGCCTCCCATGTGGAAGCCCTTTGTGGTGGATGCCGGCTGCCCAGGACTAGGGTTTTATCGCCTTAAACGGTTTTAAACCAATGAAGCTGTATTCTCTTTAAAAAGACAGACAGCCCATCATGGGAACTACAGAGTTTGTGGACAAATTTATGTTGGGCTCATAGTGGTGTAATGCCCGCAGATTCCTGCAAGGGCCCCTAAGTTCTTAGAAGACTGCTCTGCCTTTTGAATCAGAGAGGTGCAAAGCTCGATAAAGAATGGCCCATGTGGATAAGCACAGAGTCAAGTGACAGCGATTGGACAGAATTTGCGAAGGTATCCGCCCCCAGAACGGCCCCCTGCACCCCTGCCCCGTGGTGGCGCTGCTGGCTGGTAGAGACTGCACCCGGTAGAGATGCCCATCCTAAAGGACCCGGCCACTGTGGCCTTCTGTGATGCACAGTTCACTCAGGAGATCCACGAGAAAGTTTTAAATGAGGCGGTTGGCGCCATGATATATCACACCGTCACGCTCACCAGGGAGGACCTGGAGAAGTTCAAGGCCCTGGAGTGATTGTGTGGATAGGCAGCGGCTACAACTATGTCGACGTCAAGGCTGCAGGTGAACTCGGGATCGCAGTGTGCAACATCCTGTCTGCAGCAGTGAAAGAGACAGCGGACCCAACCGTCTGCCACATCCTTAATCTGTACCGGCGGAACACCTGGCTGTACCAGGTGTTGCGTGAAGGCACGCTGGTGCAGAGCGTCAGCAGATCTGGGAGGTTGCCTCGGGTGGGGGGCGGGGTGCGCACATCCGTGGGGAGACATTGGGCTTCATTGGCTTCGGTCGCAATGGGGCAGGCAGTTGCGGTTCGAGCGAAGGCCTTTGGATTCAGCGTTCTGTTTTATAACCTCTACTTGCAGGATGGGACGGAGCGGTCTCTGGGCATGTAGAGAGTCTATACCCTGCAGGACTTACTGTTCCAGAGCTACTGTGTCTCCCTGCACTGCAATCTCAACGAACATAACCACCACCTCATCAGTGACTTCACTATAAAGCAGATGAGGCAAGGCGCCTTCCTAGTGATCGCGGCCTGTGGCAGACTGGTGGATGAGGAAGCCTTAGCCCAAGCCCTCAAAGAAGGAAGGATATGAGGGGCGGCCCTCAACGTGCACAAGTCGGAGCCTTTCAGCTTTGCTCAGGGTCCCTTGAAAGATGCACGGAATCTCATCTGGACTCCCCACCCAGCCTGGTATAGTGAGCAAGCCTCACTGGAGATGAGAGAGGCGGCTGCCACTGAGATCCGATGGGCTATCAGAGATCGCATCCCAGAGAGCTTAATAAACTGGGTGAACAAGGAACTCTGTCACAACAGCTCCCTGGTCAGTAATAGATCAGCAAGCAATTCATCCAGAGCTGAATGGTGCCACATACAGATACCTGCCAGGCATTGTGGGCGTGGCTCTGGGAGGACTTCCTGCTGCCAAGGAAGGGATCATCCCCAGAGGCATCCTGGTGATCCACAACCTTCCCACAGCGGCACATCCCTCCCAAGCTCCCTCTCCCAACCCGCCCACGAAATACGGGGACAATTGAGAACACCCCAACGAGCAATAGCAGCAAGTGATGAAAGGTAATCATTCAGATACACCTGGGACCAAGAGACAGTGAAAAATAAATGAACTAAGAGAAAAGGAATTTGACAGTATTTTAAACTGATTCTGGACATATGCATCATTGACCTTGCAGTGTTACAACTACAAAAGAGCTAGAAGTCGACGTGGCAAAACTGAAGATGCCGTCTGCTTGCCCAAGCACTGAAAGAGACTAGGATATGATTTATTAACGACCAACTTCTGTTATTGTGTGTTAAGTTTTTCATCTGTGCATCAAATCACAAAGAATAAATAGATTTGTTTCCTTTATCAGTCCCTTGGGCATAGGAGGTCCTGTTCAGATCCTTTCTCTAGAATGTTGCATCAAGAGTTCCAAACATCAAAATAAAATATTAAGAGAATAATAATTTTAAAAAAATTGAACAGACTTGTGGACAGAGCAGGGGACAGAGAAGGTGGGACAAATTGTGAGTAGCATTGACATATATACACTGCTGCTGCTAAGTTGCTTCAGTCGTGTCCGACCCTGTGCAACCCCATAGACGGCAGCCCATCAGGCTCCCCCATCCCTGGGATTCTCAAGGCAAGAACACTGGAGTGGGTTGTCATTTGCACCATGTGTAAAATAGATAGCTGGTGGGAAGTTGCTGTTTAACACAAGGATCTCAGCTCAGTGCTCTCTGACAACCTGGAGGGGTGGGATGAGGGGGTAGGAGGAAGACTCAAGAGAGAGGAGAGTATACTT
The DNA here is from genome assembly GCF_029407905.1 of Bubalus kerabau. Taxonomy (NCBI): domain Eukaryota; kingdom Metazoa; phylum Chordata; class Mammalia; order Artiodactyla; family Bovidae; genus Bubalus; species Bubalus kerabau. Next base: position 28,431,909 of record NC_073624.1, read on the forward strand.
ATGGTTGATTCACATTGTTGTACAGCAGAAGCCAACATGACATTGTAAAACAATTATCTTCCAATTAAAAATAAATTTTTAAAAAGTGTATATGTTCATAGGTTAAAAACATTTTAAAGAAAAGCTAACAAATACAACCATACTTTGGAGATATTATGGGTCTGATTCCAGGTCACTACAATAAAGGGTATATTGCCATAAAGTGAGTCAAATGGATTTTGGCTTCCCAGTGCATACAAAAACTATGTTTACACTGTACTGTAGCCTATTAAGGGTGCCATAGCATTATGTCTAAAAATGGACATCAGCTTAGTTCAGTTCAGGCCCTTAGTTGTGTCCAACTCTTTGTGACCCCATGAATCGCAGCATGCCAGGCCTCTCTGTCCATCACCAACTCCGAGTTTACCCAAACTCATGTCCATCGAGTCGGTGATGCCATCCAACCATCTCATCCTCTGTCGTCCCCTTCTCCTTCTGCCCCCAATCCCTTCCAGCATCAGGGTCTTTTTCAATGAGTCAACTCTTCGCATGAGGTGACCAAAGTATTGGAGTTTCAGCTTCAACATCAGTCCTTCCAGTGAACACCCAGGACTGATCTTCTTTAGGATGGACTGGTTGGATCTCCTTGCAGTCCAAGGGACTCTCAAGAGTCTTCTCCAGCACCACAGTTCAAAAGCATCAATTCTTCGGTGCTCAGCTTTCTTCACAGTCCAACTCTCACATCCATACGTGACCACTGGAAAAACCATAGCCTTGACTAGACAGACCTTTGTTGGCAAAGTAATGTCTCTGCTTTTTAATATGCTATCTTGGTTGGTCGTACCTTTCCTTCCAAGGAGTAAGTGTCTTTTAATTTCATGGCTTAATTTAAAAATACTTTATTGCTAAAAACTGTCAACTATTATCTGAACTTTCAGTGAGTGGTAATCTTTTTGTGAGTGGAGGATCGTGCCTCCATGTTGATGTCTGCTGGCTGATCAGGATGGCAGTTGCTAAAGGGTGGGGTAGTGGTGATAAAGACATCAATGAAGTTTGCAGCAGTGATCAACTCTTCCTTTCTTGAACGATTTTTTGGTAGCATGCTATGCTGTTTGATAGCATTTTACCCACAGTACAACTTCTTTGAAAAGTAGAGTCCACCTCTCAAACATGCTGCTGCTTTATCAACTAAGTTTATGTCATCTTCTAGATCCTTTGTTGTCATTTCAACAATCTTCTTAATATCTTTAGCAGTCTCCATCTCAATCAAGCACCTTTTTTCTACATTGTAATAAGCAATCCCTCATCAGTTCAAGTCTCATCATGAGATTGCAGCAATTCAGTCCATCTTCAAGCTCTACTTTTTTTTTTTTTTTTTTTTTGAGACAAGAATCTCTTTTTATTTAACATTGCAGAGTTAGAAAATAAGAACCAGGCTGAGTAGGAAGATAATACCAATCATCAAATCGGATGTAACCCTTAAATTTTCATTTGGAAGACAGAAAGAAATGAACTTTAAAGTGGCATGTGTTTATTGTATGTTTTACCAAAGTGAAAGATATATATATAGATAGATATATAGACCTTGATATAGATATCACATTTTTTAATCTGTTCATTTATCAATGGATGCTTAGGTTGTTACCACGTCATGACTACTGTGAATAATGCTACAATGAATATGGGCTGCAGGTATAATTTTATTTCCTTCAGACATATATATGGAAATGAAATTGTTGGATAATATGGCAGTTCTGTTTTATTTTTTCTAAGAACCACTGTAATGGTTTCCCTAGTGGCTGCACCAATTTAAATATCTACCAATAGTGTGCAAGGGCCCCCTTTTCGCCATATCATCTACCTTTGTTATCTTTGTTGTTTTTATTATTATTATTACAGCCATCCTAGGCCTTCCCAGATGGCTAAGTGGTAAAGAATCTGCCTGCCAATGCAGAAAACCTGAGTTCAGTCCTTGGGTGGGAAAGAGCCCCTGAAGAGGGATATAGCGACCCACTCCAGTATTCTTGCCTGGAGAATTGTGTGAACAGAGGAGCCTGGCAGGCTACCATCCATGGTGCTGCAAAAGAGTTAGACATGACTCCACGACTAAACAACAGCATAGCCACCCTAACATGTGAGAAGTGATAACTCATTGTGGTTTTGATTTGCATTTCCTTTTTTTTTTTTTTTTTGCATTTCCTGATGATTAGTGATGTTGAACATCTTTTGTATACCTGTTTGTATATCTTCTTTGGAAAAATGTCTATTCAAGTCCATGACCATTTTTAAATTGGATTATTTGTTTTGTTTTTTTTTTTTTGTAATTAATTTGTGTGAGTTCTTTACATATTTTGGAAATTAATCCCTTATCAGATATCTAATTCACAAATATTTTCTCTCGTTCCATAGGCTGCCTCTGCACTCTCCTGATGGTTTCTTTTGCTGTGCAGAAGCTTTTTATAATGCAATCTTTTGTCTATTTTGCTTTTGTTACCTGAGTGTCATATCTGAAAAATTATTGCCAAACCAATGTCAAGAAGCTTTTTCTCTATGTTTTCTTCTAGGAGTTGTGTGCTTTTGGGTCTTACATTTAAGCCTTTAATTCATTTTGAGTTGGCTTTTGGGTATGGTATGAGATAGTGGTCCAATTTTCCCCAATGCCACTTATTGAAGAGATTATCCTTTCCCCACCATTTATTCTTCACACCCTCATCAAAGATTAGTCGGCCACATCAGGTTCTACTTCATATTCTAGTTCTTTGACTCTCTCTCTCTCTCTCTTTTATTTTTGTCTGTGCTGGGTCTTCGTTGCTGCATCCAGGCTTTCTCTAGTTGTAGTGAATGGGGACTACTCTCTAATTGTGGTGCATGGGCATCTCATTGTGGTGGCTTCTCTTGTTGCAGAGCATAGGCTCTAGGGTTTGTGGGTTTCAGTAGTTGTTGTGTATGGGCTCTGTAGTTGTGGCCCATGCGCTTAGTTGCTCTGTGGGTTCAATCCCTGGGTCGGAAAGATTTCCTGGAGCAGGACAGGGCAACCCATGTCAGTATTATTGCCTGGAGAATCCCATGGGCAAGGAGTCTGGTGGGCTACAGTCCATGCGGTCACAAAGAGTCAGACGCGGCTGAAGTAACGAAGCACGCGTGAACTTTGTTCCAAGTGCTCTGCTGTGCTCTGAGTATAAGAATAAAGGAGAGGGACTTCCCTGACAGTCCAGTGGCTAAGACTCCACAATCCCAATGCAGGGGGCTCAGGTTCAATCCCTGGTCAGGGAACTAGATCCCACATGCCACAAGCAAGTATTTGTATGCTGCAATGAAAGATCCCATGTGCTGCAACTAAGACCAGATGCAGCCAAATAAGTAAAATAAATGTTAAAAAAGAGAAAATGAAGAAGAAATGTGCCCTCTGGAGGAACTCAGAGAGCTCTTGTTTCTAGGTCTGGCTGATAGAGAACAGCAGAGCCAAGGTGAGAACCCAGCTGTCGTGATTTCCACCTCAGTGCTTTTGCTGAAGTTTAGAAGTTTGACCAGTACTGAAAGCAGAAAATACTCTAGAGTGATGTAAGTAAATCAGTACCTCTAACTCACGGTAGGTTAATAAGGCCCTGGGTATTCTGGAACTCTTAAAACTAACCTACAGAGTCTGAGCTAATGGGCCCTAAAGTCTCTACAAAAGGGATCAAATTTGGTACCTAAGATACATTGCCAAAGAAAAGTACTAAGGCATCAAAGGTGTTGGTTTTAAAACACAAAAGCACTAAAGAAAGTGTTTAAAGTATCAAGATGAGTATTTAAATATAATTGAGGTCATTTCATAATGACAGTTAAAGTGATTCTACACATGGGGGAGATAGGAAATCTTCAATATCCAGTTTGAGCAGCTCTTCCTTGCTCCTTGCTGTAGGGAGAGGCTTTTAAGACATGGTAGCTATTTGCAGGAGAAGGCAATGGCACCCCACTCCAGTACTCTTGCCTGGAAAATCCCATGGATGGAGGAGCCTGATAGGCTGCAGTCCATGAGGTCGAGAAGAGTCGGACATGACTGACTGACTTCACTTTCACTTTTCACTTTCATGCATCAGAGAAGGAAATGGCAACCCACTCCAGTGTTCTTGCCTGGAGAATCCCAGGGATGGGGGAGCCTGGTGGGCTGCCATGTATGGGGTCACACAGAGTTGGACACAACTGAAGCGACTTAGCAGCAGTAGCAGCAGCAGCTATTTGCACTTGTGTCCCTTCATCAGGAAAACAAGGCAATCAAAGCAGGGCAAAGGGAACTCAGGAGCGTTGAGTGTCATTGAGGGGCCCCGAGTTTTATGTGTGTTGTATCTTTAATCATCAAAATAACCTTGTGTGGTAGGGTTTCTTGTCTTTATCTTACTGAAAACTAAATTTAAATTTTTTTTCTTGGCCCACACCCTGCAGCTTGCAGGCTCTTAGTTCCCCAACCAGGGATTGAAACTGGGTTCTTGGCAGTGAAAGCACAAGTCCTAGCTTCTGTACAGCCAGGGAATTCCCTAAATCCAAATGTTTTAAGAACTGTGCTGAAGGACACAGTTTGTAAATGGCAGACTCAGAAATGATGAGACTTTCCTGCCAGTCCAGTGGTTAAGACTCTCTTCTATTGCAGGGACACGGATTTGAACCTGGTTGGGAAAACAAGATGTTGCAGGAAGAGGTAAAAAAAAAAAATGAAACTAGGCTAGTTTATGGAACCTTGGAACTGGTTCCAAGATTCATATTCTCTGCAGTGTACCATGCCACCTCTGGGGATGAGAACAAGATTTAAATGAAAGAAAGAAACACCAGAAGAAGAAGTCAGTTCAGTTCAGTTCACTCACTCAGTTGTGTTCGACTCTTTGCGACCCCATGAATCGCAGCACGCCAGGCCTCCCTGTCCATCACCAACTCCCGGAATTCACCCAGACCCACGTCCATCGAGTCAGTGATGCCATCCAGCCATCTCATCCTCTGTCGTCCCCTTCTCCTCCTGCCCCCAATCCCTCCCAGCATCAGAGTCTTTTCCAATGAGTCAACTCTTCACATGAGGTGGCCAAAGTACTGGAGTTACAGCTTTAGCATCATTCCTTCCAAAGAAATCCCAGGGCTGATCTCCTTCAGAATGGACTGGTTGGATCTCCTTGCAGTCCAAGGAACTCTCAAGAGTCTTCTCCAACACCACAGTTCAAAAGCATCAATTCTTCGGCACTCAGCCTTCTTCACAGTCCAACTCTCACATCCATACATGACCACAGGCTATGGTGGTTTTTCCATAGCCTTGACTAGACGAATCTTTGTTGGCAAAGTAATGAAGGTTATAAATAAAGAAGAGCTCATTTAGATTTTTGTTGAATTAACAAATATATATCAGCAGATAGGCTGGGCTTATAATCCTTGTTATTCTCTAATCAAACATCGCTTTCAACATACTGCATCAGGAACCAAGCTCAAGTTCCCTCCTTTACTTGTGCTATACCCTGAAGCAAATGCTCATACTCACTGAGAATTTTCTGAATGATTCTGCCTTTATGGAGGAATAGAAAGATAAAATCCTGGGCTCTGGAGGCAGAGTATCTGTGTTTAAATCCACATTTACAGCTGACTAGATATACGTAACAAATTAATTTACCTTCCTATATCTTGGTTATCTCAGTGGGGACAATAATAATGAAGTTTCACTCCTAAATTTGACCACCTATACTTCCCTGGTTGTCCAGTGCTTAAGAATCTGCTTGCAATTCAGTGGATTTGAGTCTGATCTCTGGTCTGAAGATTCCTGGAACTAAGATCCCACATGCCACTGAGTACCTAAGCCCACAAGCTGCAATTTGAGAGTCTGAGAACCACAAGGAAAGATCCTGCATGGCACAGCAAAGGCCTGACACAGCCAAATAAACAAAGAAAATGTTTTTGGAATTTTATATTAAAATATATTTAAAATTTTTATATATTGAAGGTGAAAGTCACTCAGTCGTGTCCAACTCTTTGCCACCCCATGAACTATACAGTCCATGGAATTCTCTAGGCCAGAATACTGGAGTGGGTAGCTTTTACCTTCTCCAGGGGATCTTTCCAACCCAAGGATCAAACCCACGTCTCTCGCATTGCAGCCAGATTCTTTACCAGCTGAGCCACAAGGGAAGCCCTTTTATATATTAATATATATATATATTTATAAAAACTTGTGTGATGTGAATAAGATGATACATAGAACATATTGTCTAGTCCAAAGTGAGTGTTCAAAAAATGTTAGTTTTCCTATTATTATTTTAAAAACAAATATGATAGGAATAAATAAATTGTCTCCCTAATCTTAGAGGCAAGAAATGATACAGTTCTTTAGATTGTAAACAAAGTTTGGTTTATTTCAAGGATTAGTAAAAAGTCCTCTGATGAATTTGGAGATCTCACTCCTACCCTTTGGAGCAGATATATTTAGAGTTTATGAGTCTTACTGAAGGATGATCATTGGTGATGTCCAAGCTTATGTGCCCTATTCTGAGATGGTGGCACGTCCTAGGATTGTTGTTGTTTCTATTCAAGTTTCTACAACTCATTTGATTGCGGCCAGGTCACCACCAATTGCATAAACCCAAATCCAAAACCTTCTTGCCTGAATCTAACCAGGCATTTGAGTTTGAGGCATTACCTTTTCAATAGGCTCTGTCCCCATGAGTCCTAAGACACCTGAGCCTACATCTTGTTAACACACAAGCCTCTGTAGTTATTACCTTGAAAACAGCCAAACAGATTGTCTGTCAGATTCCCTTCTCTGGCTCTGAAGAAAAGGCATTCTTTCTTTACCAAGGGCATTAAGGCAGAACCCAGAACTTGAGAAACACAATCTGGGGGCTTCCTTGGTAGTCCAGTGGTTAAGACTTCACCTTCCAATGCAGAGAAGGCAAGTTCGATCCCTGGTTGAGGAGATAACATCCCACCTGCCCTAGAGCCAAAAAAAATCAAAACATAAAACAGAAGCCATATTGTAACAAATTTGATAAAGGCTTTAAAAATGGCCCACATTAAAAAAAAATTCTAAAAAAAAAAGAGAAAGAAACACAATTTCAGTCTACTCTTACTGATGAAAGAGGAGGATATGTATTATATTCTGGTGAGATTACATCGGAAAAAACCCTCAAAATAATATAAACTTTCTCAATAAATCACCTTGTTTTATGTATATAAAACCATTCTATCTGTAAGATACTGTAGGAAAAGCAAGACGCTTACCATTAAGACCTAGTCAAGATAAAACAACTGAGACACTTCGAAGCTTCCTGAAAATTCTATCAAAAATCTGAGTATCCTTACAGTGATTTTAAAACATGACAGTTTTAACTAAGCCCTAGTTTGGAGAGTTACATCTCTGCCTGAAGATATACTTTGATGGCCATAATCTTTGTCTTTCTGCTTCAGTGACGTGGAGACGGATTGGATGCCAGCATGTCAGAGAATCTGCCTAGCTGATTAGGCTTCTGTAGACACAACAAAGGCCATATTTTAAATTAGCTCCACACCGTCTAATCAGAATGAACAGACTACTTGGGTCTGTGATGGAGATGTATTGGCAGCTGATGAAGGCTGTCTAGAGGGATTTTTGGTGAAAACCCAAAGTATTTTAATGCTGAAAGCAGTTTGATTCCAGTGTAAGGATTAAGGGTGATTTAGAAGGAAATGTTTATGCTAACAATTCATTTCTATTACAATTGGTTCTATAGTTTGTCTTTATGTATTAGCTTTAACAATTATGCAAGATAATTTTTCTCATCTCTGTCATCAGGGGCTTAAAAATATTAATTTGTTAGAATTTAATCACACTCAGGAACATTTTGATATCTCAGATCACTTCATCAAGATGCCCGCGAACGTTCAGGGGAAACACTCTAACTGCAGATTCATGTCTTTTGGTTGGGGAAGCCAACTGCATCTTTTTTCAAATATTTATTCACTTATTTAGCTGCACTGGGTCTTAGATCAGCACGTGGGACCTTGGTGGGTCATGTGGGGTCTTTTGTTGTGGCACGTGGACTCTCTAGTTGTGGCTCTTGGGCTCCACAGTGCACAGGTTCAGTAGCTGCAGCTGGTGGGCTTAGCTGCTTCACTACATGTGGGATCTTACTTCCCTGACCAGGGATCGAACCTGGGCCACCTGTCTTGGAAGCTCGGAGTCCTAGCCACGCTAAGGACCTCTAAGGACATCCCCTGTACTCCCTTTCTGTTCTGAGAATGGTCATTCAACCAGGGCAGGCACAGCCTCACCAGATTCTGCCTGCTGTCATTCCTCTGTGGTGGCATCTTAGCTTCCTGTCTGGCCTTGGTGAATCTCGATGTTTTAGTTTGGTTCTCCAGCTTCCCATCAATTCTGAGAGTCTCCCCAATCCATCCAATGTGGATTCTATTCCATAAGATATCCAGAGGACAGTTCTATTTACATTTAATAAATAACTTATCCAGCTTTTTACTGTGGTTGTGTATATCTCTTCAACAAGACTATAAGCCAGTGGAGAGCAAGACCCATGATTTATTCATCTTCTTGTCTTGTAGATGATCAAGAAGAGATGTGATGCTAACCAAATGCTGTATCAAATGTAATCAATCATCAAATATTTTTAACATCTTTCTTGTGAAGGAGATATTGGGTGCGCCAAGAGTTCATTTGGGTTTTTCCTTAACATCTTATGGAACACCCAAAACTAACTTTTTGGCCAACCCGATGTTATTTTATACATATATGAATATGCTACTGTCTTTAAGTCCAATAAAACCGTCATAGAATCAACCTCATCTTGACCTAAGCCTTCCTGAGAAAACTATTGGATAGGAAATGTGAATTTCTCTTTTCTATGGAGTAAAGTCCTTCATATGCCACTTTGCAAATATCTCCAATGTTTTTTGCAAAAATCTAGTCTACAGTCTCCCAGATCTATAATTTTCCATGGATTGCCTCCAACTCTCATCTCTCATGGACACCTTCTCATGGCTGGACATTGATTTGCTATTTTTATATTTTCTTCCAGTTAATTGTTCCTTCCTCTGATGTCCAAGATTGAAATCTGTGCTCTGTTACTTCTTTCTTCACTTGTCCCTCCCCCCTATATGTATAAGATGGTTTCCAAATCTTTATCTCAACACAAACTTTCTCAGCTGTGCTCCAGTTTTACACCTACTCTTACCTGAGTGACATGAACATATACATATATTGCCACCCATCCAAGCTAAATCTGGCACAAATTGCACTTATCTTTTAAACCATCACCCTGTCATTTTCCCCATCATTAAAACTACCATCAGACTTAGAACATGGAGTATATCCTCTATTTTATTACCCTACTCATAGAGATCAAGTCTATAAGTCAAAGTTTCCCAAAATAAGTCTTTTCCTTTATCTCTGTTCACATGTATATATGCTAAACAAAGAAACAAAACCAGACATGTTTTGAACTAAATAGTAGAGTTAATATATAAGAAGGAATAAAATCTGTTTCACTCAACCACATCTCATTGGAGCTTCTAGGAATCTAATATCTCCAGCCCTGACCCTGAGTTGATTTGATTTGGGTAGGAGCAATATGGAATTAGAAAATGGCTTTTAAAAAAATCTATAGCCAATGTGGTCTAGCTTAGTGTTGATTTGTTTTATATTTTATCCACTTAAGCATAATAAAATGGTTGGATTCTACCAATGGCAATAAGATGACCACAAGATCCTACAGGTAAAAGTACTAAGAAGGGACACATATTTTTGAAACCTAGATTGTTTTTCCTTCATTAAATTTTTTTTTATTTTAGTATAGCTGATTTACAATATTGTGTTAGTTTCAGCAAAGTGAATCAGTTATACATATATATATATATATATATCCATTGTTTTCCAGATTCTATTCCTATATAGGTTATTATAGAATGCTGAGTAGAGTTCCCTGTGTAAACAGGATGTCCTTATTAGTTATCTATTTTATACAGAAATTATTACCTAATTTAGTTATCTATTTTAAATAGATAGTGTGTACATGTTAATCCCAGCCTCTTAATTGATCACTGTCTCCCATGTTTCCCTTTTGGTAACCATTAGCTTGATTTCAAGCTCTGTAAGTCTGTTTCTGTTTTATACATAAGTTCATTTGCCTCATTTTTATTAGCTTCCACAAATAGGTGCTATCTATGATAATTCTCTTTCTCTGTCTGACTTATGTCACTTGGTTTGATAATCTCTAGGTTCATGCATGTTGCTGCAAATGGCATTATTTTGTTCTTTTTATGCCTGAGTGATATTCTATTGTATAATGCACCATATATTCTTTATCCATTCCTCTGTCAATGGACATTTAGATTGCTTCCATGTCTTAGCTATTGTGAACAGAGCTGCAATGAACATTGGGGTGCATGTATCTTTTCAAATTATGATTTTTCACTAGATACATGCCCAGAAGTGAGACTGCTGGATCATATGGTAATTCTATATTTAGTTTTTTAAGGACCCTCCATACTGTTCTCCATAATGATTGTACCAGTTTACATTCCCACCGACAGTGTAGGCGGATTCCCTTTTCTCTACACCCTTTCCAGCATTTATTTTTTAGGGATGCTTTTATGATGGCTGTCTGTCCAGGGCGAAGTGATAGTTCATTGTGTCTTTATTTATTTATTTATTTTGGTTTGTTTCATAGTATGTGGTTCATTATTTTATACGTATACATGAGTTACCTTTGTGGTTTCACTTATCATAAACATTTACTTTTGTATCGGCTCTGTTGATCATTAAGTGGAATACTCCTTTGATCTAAATCATCACTAATTCTTATACTATACTATACCATACCAATAAAGATGCCTAGCTATAAAGCACGGCCTAGAGGAAACACACTGAACACACTGCAATCATTCACAAACTCCCTGTGCTTAAAGCCTTCATGGCTAACTGCTCACTGGGCCATTCCATCTGTATGTACTCAAGTCCTCATTTTGCATAAATGCATTCTTTATTCCCTATTTTCTAGTCACTCAAGCATGAAAGTGTGCGCATATTTTCAAATCCCTTTCTCTCAACCCAGTAAGTTAATCACATTCATTTCTTATTTTTTTATTTATTATTTTTATATTTGTTTATTTAGTTAGCTATTTGGCTGAACCAATTCTTAGTTGTGGCATGCAGGATCTTTGATTTGTGTTCTGGTATGAGGGATCTTTCAGTTGTGGCATTCAAACTCTTAATTGCAGCATGTGGGATCTAGTTCCCTAACCAGGGACAGAACCCAGGCCCCCTGCATTGGGAGTATGTAATCTTAGTCAATGGACCACCAGGGAAATCTCACACATCCATTTCATTTCTGAAAAAAATACCCTTCATTTATTTTACCCCCATTTCATTGTTACTGTCACTAATGTATTCTGATTTTGTATCTCTTGCCTTGATGATTGCAGTAGACTCCTCATTGACTCCTTGATTCCAATCTCTTCTCTTGACCAGTAACCCTCCACATTGCCAATAGACTTGTCTTTCTAAAGTGATATCTGGTCACTTTCTTCTCTGATCCAAAAAATTTGGATGCCTCATTGCCATTATAATGCAATTCAAATTTCATAGTATGATATTCATGGTTTTGATCTGAAATCAGTCATTAAATAAGTGTTCAAAACATTTACTATACATTTTCTTCTGCTTTACACCCCTTTTGTTTCTTACTACTCACTATAGGCACTGCTACTCTGGCTGCATGAGTTCTTTCCTACATATGCACCATGATTCCCTGTATCCATAGTTTTGTAACACTCATTCATTTTGATTGGAATAGTCACTCATTCTACTCTTTTGTGTCAAAAATTCTATTCGTCTTGGCAAAATTCAAATGACCATTCTGTTAAAAATTGTTCCAGTTGAAATTAGATAGCTCTTCCCTGTGTGTTCTTTTAATTGTTTTTCCCCCTCTTATATCAAATAAATTAAATACTTATTTAAAATGCTTATCGATGTTTCTTCTATTATATTTGTATGAAGTTTGCCAGGTCAAATACAGGTTATTTTATCTATCTCCCTCAGTCCTTAATCCCCTGTTTAACTAGATAATTCCTGCTCATCTCCTGAGGCTTAGTCTAAGTGTCTCTTTATAAGTGAGAATCTCCCCTGAATTCTTAGAAAATGTTGATCTTCCAAAAAACATTTATGGTTACATGAACTTTTCCTTAATATCATATTGTACACGAGTAATTGCTTAAATCTTCATTGCCAGACCATATGTTACCTACTTCATTGCAGCATACCTTTTAATCAGCATGTTTGGCACATAAAAAGAATTCAATAAATATCTATTCAGTGAATGAATGAAACTATTTTTTAACCTTTATAACTACAACAAGACTAAGTATGATGCATTTGATTGATTTAGCATTCAAAAAAATGCATGTCATGTAACATAATTAAATTTATTGTCAAGAAGTCATATACAAACTGAGCACTCAATAAATATTTCTTAGATGAATGAGGAAATGAATGAATGAATACAGTTCCATATTCCAGTCTAGTATGGAAAGAATGCTAGACTGAGAATTTGAAGGTCTGGGAAAGGTTGTAGCACTATCTTACTGTATGGCTTTGAACAATTTACCCAACTGTTCTTTGTCTGAGTAATAAATTCTGTACTATCTGCTGGTAAAGATGAGGTAAAACACAAATGGAAGGAGTTTTCATGATACTACAATTGAAAGGAAATGAATATGGAATGAATATGGACTATAGACTGCTCTGTTCTGCTCTATTGCTAGGGAGAATGTTTTTTCCAGCTGAATTGAAAAAGGATTGCATTTAAAGAGTTGGAATTCCTTTCTCTGAAGAAGTGAGAATCACCTATAAGATATAACTGCTTTCCCCATCAGAAATATGAGCCTTGAATTCCTTCAACACAAGTATCCCCATCCTCAAATATTGAATATTTTAAACTAAATGTTTAGAGGTTTTTAATCTCATACCAGAGCTGTGACATTGCTCTGTATATTCCTCAGCCTAACAGTTTATATATTTCTTAATCTAAGAGTCCATATATCTTATATATGGTCTATCTATCAAATTCTATGAACTTTTCTAAGAGTTCAAGGATTTAGGAACTCCCTGAAATTCTAGGAGAAATGTTATATGTATTTATATGGAGGGGTGTATATTTAGCACAGTTTAAAAAATCAGGTTCTTAAATGTGCCAAAAGCCTAAAGATCACTGATATATGCAAAGATGAGAAAATGTCCAAGAAACTGAAGAAAAAACAAACATTGAAAAGTGAGCTTAACAATAGCAACAAGCATAAAATCAGAGAATTTTACAGAGATGTAGAGGTAAGAAAACCCAGTCCTGCTCTCAGGCCATACTGACTCAATTTACACCTTCTGGTAAATCTCTGTAATTTGATTTCTTAGTCCAGAGGAAATCAGAAGGACCAAATTAGAAGAGTGGTGTTTAAAAGAATATGGGGGAGTTTCCTGGTGGCCTACTGGTTAGGATCTAGAAATGTCACTGCTGGTTTGATCCCTGATCAGGGAACCCTCCCATATGCCATGTAGACAAAATGCAAAAAAAATTTTTTCTAAATAAATGAAAGAATATGTCTTGGTATAGGTTCTTCAGAGTTCATTTTCCCCACCTACTCATTTTATGCTCTTTGTATATCTTGTTTCAACTGTTATTTTAATTTCACATTTATAAAACTTACTATTTTTAACATTTGTTCTTCTTCAGAGATACATGTATATGGGATCATTTTAGCCATGTTCTATGTCTCTTATAATTACTCTAGTGTTTAGGTTGAAAGTTTGAAATTCTTATTGTTTTTTAGTTGATGTTTTGTTCTTATAATTTTCTTTTGATATTTTTAAACTGAGATATATTTGACATAAAATAGGATATTAAGTTTTGGATGCACAATGTAATGATTTAATATTTGTAAATGTTGAGAAATGATCACTATGATAAAATTAGTTAACATCCATCACCACGTTACAATTTTTTTTTCTTTGACATTCTGTGTCCTTTTTTATTTTGGTAAAAAAATATTCTTTAATTCCAGAAGTCTCCAAAAAGCAAAAGTTGAATTTGCCACATACTGGGAAACTATATATATAGCATTTAAATTGTATTGAATATTATAAGTAATCTGGATATTTTTTAATTTATCTTTTAATTTTTTTTAATTGGAGTATAATTGTTTTACAGTGTGTGTTAGTTTCTGCTGTACAACACCATTGATCAGCTATATGTATACATATATCCCTTCCTTCTTGAACCTTCCTCCCAACCCTCTCATCCCACCCCTCTAGGTCATCACAGAGCACTGAGCGGAGCTCCCTGTTCTATACAGCAGTTCCTCACTAGCTATCTATTTTACACATGGGGTGTATTTATGTGAATGCTACTCTCTTGATTTGTCCCACTCACTCCTTTGGCATTCTTAAATGGCACACTTCTTCCTTCCCCCATGTCTCTTAAGCTCAGTTAGGACTTGGAGTAGTGGGAGTCAATGAGTGAATGCCTAGGGCAGCCTGCATAATACCTAGTCAACATTTTTTCCTGTTGATTTCTGCTACATGGTTGTGATGGGGCAAATAATGATTCTCTTAGGGACAAATGGGAGAGAGCCACAAATACAGCTTAAAAATGATTAAGCATCCTAAACTCCTACTTTTGCTTTTGTTACCCAGCACTTTATATTGTCACTCCAATATTACATTTTCACCCCTAAGTCTCTCTCTCTCTGTCACACACACACACACACACACACACACACACACACAATAATAATCTGAGTTCTCCAGATAAACAGAAGGGGAGAGAGAGAAAGAGAGGTTGTAAGAAATTGACTCTCTTGATTATGGAGGCTGAACAATCCCAAGGTCCGCAGAGTGAACTGGTGAGCTGGGGACCCAGAGGAGCTGATGGTGTGGTTCCAGCCTTAATCTGAAGACTTGAGAACCAGGAGAACAGCCGTAGTTTGAGAACAAGCAGGCTTGAAACCCAGGAAAAGTTGATATTTTTGTTCAAGCCCAAAGAAAGGAAAAGACAGTGTCTGAATTTGAAGGCAGTAAGGTAGGATGAATTCTTTCTCACTCAGATATGTCTTTTTGTTCTATTCAGTCCCTTCAACTGATTGGATGAAGCCCACCCACATTAGGCAGGGTAATCTTCTTTACTTAGTCTACAGATTGAAATGTTAATCTTATTTTAAGAAATACCTTCATGAAAACACCTAGAATAGTTTGACCAAATAACAGTGCACCCTGTGACCCAGTCAGGATCACATAAAATTAACCATCAAACACTTCCCTCCCCTTCCCCTGCCCAACTTGAGACAGGCTTCAATGTTCCCAGGCTTTCTGTTAGTTATTATACTGATTTCTTACATCTATGCTTCTCTCTCTCATCTCTGAAATCTGCAGGGTTAATTTGGTAGAGAAAGTCAGCAGTCTGTACTAATTTTCCATTTTGTCAGGAATCTTCTTATAATTCCTAAATTATTTATATATCACTAGTATTTTCCCCCTGTATTAGAGAAAATTGCTTCTCTTTTTCAAAACTAATTTCTATCGTATCCATCTCTTTCTCCAGTCTCCATTACATTGTCCATTCCACCAGCCCATTAGGGAACTGTACTTTATGGGTATGTCTATGTAAACATGTATTTATTTCTAATCTCGCTGGACCAATAAGAATACTCCTCCTATAGGCACACCATAAATGTTCGTTGAATGAACAGATAAATGAATGAATAATGAATGGGTGAATGGAATTATCACTGAGTACAAATCTTTAATGTAAAAATCATGAAACATTATGCAAATGAGAAAGAAATTCATTTTATGAATGGTGGTAGAAAGTCATATAGTTGAGCTATGAAACATTATAAAATACTTTCTAGTTTTAAAACACAAGATTAAACAATGGAAATTGCTAGTTCTTGTGATCACTTGTTATGTCTCATTATAGTTCCAAGTCATTCTCATTTATTTTATTTCAATTTGTGTGTGCGTGTGTGTGATTCTGTTCAATTTTCAACATGCTTCAACTAGATTTGGCTTGTGTCTATGAGCTGGATACTAGGAAAGACTCTTAGAGAATTATTCCATGACTTGTTTGGTCTCTAGGTAATTCAAAGATTCATTGTCACCTTAATTGAACAGCCATTCTTCTTTTTAACTTTTTCTTTCTTCTCCCACCTCCTATGCACTCCTTCTATTCTTCTGTTTTCTTTTAGCAGGTATGAGTGGGAGTTCTGAATTATTTTTGGAATATTCAGTTCTATTTGGGGTATTAGCCAGCATGCTTGACTTCCAAGAACTCTTAGAGTATAACGATTTGACAGAATGTAAATTTAACCCTACTCCAATAGCTTTACTATGTGGTTTCCTCATAAACAAAGATCATATTTGATATTAGTTTCATTTAGAAAACAATTTTTCTATGAAAGTGAAAGAACATAAGCAATGAAAGTTAGAATAGAAGTGATATTTTCAGTTAGCTTAACCCAGCAGATTTGTATAACTTGCATTGTTTATTTTAAAATTTATCTGAGATTCTCTTTTAAATATATCTAACAGAAGGCAGTTGATCTCTTAACTAAGAAGTTCACTTTTAAAAAATTTCAGCTCATATTTATTGAGCACCTAGAATATGCCAATGTACCAGGCACAATTCTAGTTCCAGGGGACCCAGTTGACATAATAAATTTTCACAGCAGAATCTTGTTATCCATTATTCATACTGATTTTATCTCTTTATCCCTATTAAATGTATAAACAAAGAGTAACTTTCCCCTGAGTTTTATTTTTTCTAAATGTGATTTCTTCAAATTATAGCTAAAATATATCTTATTTCAATCAAATTCTTACTATGAAGTTTGATTTATGTTAAAAACATGTTTGTCAAATAATCTCTTTTATTCTTTGATATTGTATTAACAGAAGAGAATTTTCATCCATTCTGCATGCAGCAAATGTTAATTAGTCCTTCCTTCCATGCTGAGTGCTAGATATAGAGTTAAAAAAAAAAGTATATAATCAAATCAGAACTCTAATTCTAGAAGTTATGAATACAGTTGTAACTCTAGACCTCCAAGAAGATCAATAACAGGCAAACCACTCAGGATCAAATGTGGAAAATTAAAAATCATACATGGTTGTGTTGTTTATTATCTATTTATAAGATATATAATCAAATGTTGTGTTGTACTTAGAGACACTGTACCTTCAGATTCTATTCCAAGACAACCTTGAATTTTTAATAGCTTATGAGTTGTAAGATCCACTTAGAAAAATTCAAAACATAGGACCTATGTAATATCCTTGAAAAAAGTTATTTTCACCCTACTGCAAGAATTATACATACATATATATATAATATATACACACACATATAACAGTTTTTGAAAATTGACTTCATAATTTCTTGACTCCACCAAAATTATTAGAACTTCTAATTGATATTACTGCAAAGATCAACACTGTGGAAACTCTGCCTCTTCCAACAACAAGGCATTTCTAATAGAACTAGTATTTGCTTTTCTTGAGGCTCCCCAAGTGGCACAGTGGTAAAGAATCTGCCTGCAATGCAGGACACGCAAGAGACATGGATTCGATCCCAGGGTTGGGAAGATCCCTTATAGAAGGAAATGGTAACCCATTCTACTCTTCTTGCTGGGAAATCCCATAGACAGAGAAACTTGGCAGGCTATAGTCCATGGGGTTGCAGAGTCAGACTGAGGACATACACATTTGCTTTTGTTGAGATTTGTGCTAAAGAAACAATGACAAATAAGGCCAAGATGTGCTCAGTCACTCAGTCGTGTCTGACTCTACTACCCTTTGGACTGTAGCCCTCCAAGCTCCTCTGTCCATGGGATTTCCCAGGGAAGAATACTGGAGTAGGTTGCCATTTCCTTCTCCTAAGGATCTTTCCAACCCTGAGATCAAACTAGTGTCTCCAGTGTCTCCTGCATTGCAGGTGGATTCTTTACCCTGAGCCATCAGGGCCAAATCAATCACTAAATATTTACTCAGTGCTTACAAAGTGAAAAACATTCTGGTAGATACTAGGAGTGCTAAAATGGACAATAAGACAGGCCCTGTCCTCATGCATTTCATAATCTCATTATGCAAGCTATGACATGTGATAGGCCAGGACAAGATGGTTGGATGGCATCACTGACTCAATGGACATGAGTTTGAGCAAACTCTGGGCAATGGTGAGGAACAGGGAAGCCTAGCATGCTACAGTCCATGGGGTCGCAAAGAGCTGGACACGAAGGAGAGGCTGACCAACAAGGGCACATTCAGAGAAAGCTTTCAGAAAGACTTGATCAAGCAGGTGGAGTAAGTTATTCTTAAAGAATAGGTACTCTTCATGTTCTAAGTTTATTGAGAGAGAAACATTTTGCATATGTTTTTCCATCTCCATGGTATGTAGAACAGTGCTTTGTATTAATAGAAACAAAAGAAATATTTTCTAATTGAATCTGCATAAGTAAAAACAATGAAAGAAGATATTCCAGGAAAACTGTGAACAAAATTGCAATAATAATTAAAAATTGTTACTACAGCTAACATTTATTAGGTGCATTTATTTATTAACTCTTTAAATGTATAGACTCATTTAATTTTCACAACTCTATTGAAATAATTGCTAATGTTATGCCTATATAGCACTGAAGAAAAAACTGAGGCATAAAAATTAAGTAACTTGTCTGAGGACATGCAGCTAGTTAGTGGTTGAACCAGGACTTAATCCCAGGGAGTCTGGTTTCAGTATCTATGCTAAATTTTAACCACCAAGCAATAATGTTTCTCAAAGCACTGTGGTTAATATGAAGAATGATATGACATGATTACTGCCTTCAGAGAGCTTAAAATTATATAAGTTCAGGCCATTTAAATAATTGAATAGTAATAACTGCATTAAAATTAAAACTGTTGCAATTAATCTTGAAGTGAGGAGCCAGGACATAAATGATTTAGTTAGAGAAAATGAAGCTTATTAAAACCTTGAAAACTCCAGGAAGACTTCCTGTAGGAAGAAGACTAGTCTTTAGAAGATGAGTAAGATTAGACAGTTTGGGAGAAATGTCTAGAGCATACCCTAGAGAGAGGGCATGTTATGAACCAAAGTAGGGTGACTTTAAGCAACCAAAGGCTGGGCTCTGGAGAAAAATCTCTTTGAGAGTGGTAGATAATGGTCAGAAATGCCTGTTTGAAGCATACGGTAGAAGCACCTGTGTGACAGGCTGAATCTCTGGTTCTTCTTGATCTCTCAAATCTGGTGACACTTGACTCTTGCAAAATAAGAAGATCTTGTGCCCAGAATGAAGTGGCTTCCAGAAATTTGCCCCAGACTAACCCCCAATACTCTTCCATTTTATCATCTTCATGGATGGCTGGAGCAAGTTGGCTTTCAAATTCTTGATGCTTTGGAGACCTCAGATTCCCCAGCCTGGGGAAATAGCCTTTCCTTCCTCTGGCCATTTGTGAAGGCAAGTCACTCTCTTTTCTCCCTGTCCACTGCTCTTAGCAGGATCACTTTCCAAAGTTTAAGCATTTTCAAAAGAGAAGGAAGACATTGTCCATCCTTTTCCAAACGTGCCCTGATGGAAGGGATCACAAAATTGGCTTGGAAAAGATGAGTGAGTGCAGAAATGAGAGATAGTAAGAGTTAGAATAGATGGACATTAACTCTTTACAGATGTGTTTGTTCATGAGTTTTATCAGAAGGTAACTTGTTGGTAGCTTGTCACATAGAAAGTGAAAAATCCAGATTAAATGTCTTACAGTATCCCCAGTTGCCTTTCTGAAAGGACCCACTTATCATCAGTGTACACATCATTCTAAAATTATTTGGGGATTTCCCTGGTGGTCCAGTGGGCTAAGACTCCATGCTCCCAGTGCAGGGGACCTGGGTTTGATTCCTGGTCAGGGAACTAGAGCCCATATGCTGAAGCTAAAGATCCCCTGCAACTAGGACCTGGTGCAGCCAAAAAAAAAATATTAAAAAGAAATTTTTAAAATATAATTATTTGGCATGCCTGGACTTACCTATGTGGTACAGTAAAAAGATTTTTTTTTTAATATTGCCTGCTCTTGGAAGACAATATTATGCTAAATATAGTGCAATGCTCCTCAGCTCACAAAATCTGCTACGTGGCACAAAACTGAAGACATCCTTAAAAGAAATACTGCAAGATATGTACATTGCCTGTTTTGTCAAACCTGCCATTTTCCTTCCGGAACTTTCTGGACATCTGCATTCTACATACTGGCTGGCATTAATGCGATTTTTCTATAAAAGGAGTGGAGGACAAAAGAAAAGGCGAAATGTGCCCCACGATCGCAAACGTGATCCTCAGCCACTGGGATAAAATTACATTGACGGTGGGGGAGTAACTTTTTTCCTTTCAAGAACAATGTTTGATATTCGAACCAGACTGTCTGGTGATGAAGCTCATAACTTGGGAGATAAATCAGGTTCAAATTTAGAAAAGAGTTTTCAGAAGTTGCTTAGCAGGGTACTTTCAGGGGTTAACATATGAATAGAGGTTGCATGGCGCCTGGTCTGTCTGTCCTGTGTTTGTTGGGCAGAGATAATAAGGCCTATTCCCCATGGTAGCAGGTACAAAGAAATTTAAATTCTGTGGTAATTATTCATTCTAAATCCTGTGACATTTTAATATCGAGAAAACGTTTAAATCTTGTCTAGTTTCTGCCTCCGTTCCCTCTTTGTGTTGATTTCTACATCTCTTCCTATTTATCTCTTTTGTGCATCGCATATATTTCACTATGAACTCGATTTTGCAGGTGAAAGGCCACAGCTAACTGTTCATATGCCTTATCTCTGCCCTAGAGAGTGGTAACTCACAAATGAGCCAACTGCACCTACTGTACATAAAACAGCAACATCGCTTTGATCTCTCCCTTAATGTGCTAGGTTTAGATTACTTGTGTGCAAAAGGGGTGAAAGGTGACAGGGTACTATTTTAACTAACTACTGGGGGCGGTATTTATTCATGGTGCAGATTTTTAATGGGAAAGATGGAACATGAAAGCTTGGCAGATGTACTGCTCAAAGGGTTTGACAACACAGAATATTTTTATAGATGAAAGGTGAGGAATCTCCAACTTCTCAGTGTAACATAAATTGTATGGAAAAGAGTAAGACATGTAAAAAAGTCAGATAGAAAACTACCCATATTCCCCTACGATTGCATGCAATCTGGCCACAAAACCAGAGGACTATTTCAGAGTGGCATTTGTCAGGTTCCAAGAGGGACATGGTGAACCTTAAAAATACACTCTTTGAGAAAAATTCTCATTCATTTATAATTAATGTAATATTGTTTTAGTAAGAAATAGGTAGGTCAGGAATTGTCTATTTCAGTGTCGTGACAAGGTGGAAACCCAGAAATACACAAGGATAATATTCTCCATGATTGGAAGAATAGATTTTATCTTGCCCCTCCAATCAGACTATAGGTCCAATTATGTTTAATTCAGAAATAGCTTGAAATTCAGGCTTCACAGGTGGTGCAGTGGTAAAGAATCCACCTGCCAATGCAGGAGACACAAGAGATGTGGCTTCAATCCCTGGGTTGGGAAGATTCCCTGGAGAAGGAAATGGCAACCCATTCCAGTATTTTTGACTGGGAAATCCCATGGACAGAGGAGCCTGGCGGGCTACAGTCCATGGAGTCACAGAGTCAGACAAGATTGAGTCAGCATGCACACCCGTAGCTTGAAATTCTGCCTTTGCCTTTGATGAGATCCTCATCTTTCCTTTCTTGGCTCACTGTGGTCTTGCCCTAAAGCAGATTCTCAATCTTTTCTTCTGTCCACAAATGCTGATGGTACTTGTTATACTCCTGCCAGTATGGTGGGCTCTTATGACAGTTTCTCAGGTAGAGGGCTCACTATATATATATATATATATATATATATATATATATATATATATGTATATGTATGTATGTATGTATTAGTCTTTGTGAAATATCAAATTCCACCTAACCTATTTTCTTGCTCTCCAACACACTTCTGTTTCTTTTGAAATTCCAAGCTCAAAATTGGTTCTTGAGTGAAGACTTCTCCATCAACTCCCAAAAGACTTAGTTGTTTCTGTCCTAGATACTTTCACAGTAACATGATAATAACTCTGAAAATGAATTAATGGTATGATATTCTAATTTGTCTGTTGAAGCGGATGTCTTCCCAACTCTACCCATAGATTGTGTGTTAGGATATTCATTCATCTTTTAAGTCCTAACTCTAAATACAGAGGCAACCACATCATAATGATATAATAATAATATAATATAAAGATTATTTGTACACATGTGTACTTTTCATTATTTATTGATAAATTATATCATATGGTAATGTATACAAAGCTTAAGTGTGGAGCTCAGTCATTTTTACATTGTATACTTCCATATAAGTGCTATTCAGATGAAGGCATAGAAAAATTCCAACTTCCCAGGACATTCCTTATTGCCCCTTCTAGTCAACACCTTCTCTGCACCACCAGAGGTAACTTCTGTTCTAACTCTTACACAGTGAATTAATTTTAGTGATCTTAAACTACATATGGACTCCATAGTTGAAATCAGGCTATATTTACTTTTTTGGAGTCTGACTTTTTTCACCTAGCATGTTCTTGAGATTCATCCATGTTATTACATGTTTATTTTTTTTTTATTATGCTGTAGAATTCCATTGCATAAATATGTCATGAATTTCTCCATTGTCTTGTTCATGAGCATATGAACCATCTATAGCTTTCCATTCATATGAACAAAGTTACTATTAATATTTTTTGTACCTATTATTTTTTGTGGACGTTTACACTATTGGTGGTTCAGATGATGAAGAATCCACCTGCAAAGCGGGAGACCTGGGTTTGATCCATGGGTTGGAAAGATCCCCTGGAGGAGGGCATGGCCAACTACTCCAGTATTCTTGCCTGGAGAATTCCATGGACAGAGGAGCCTGGCAGGCTGCAGTACTGGGGTGGCAAAGAGTTGGATATGACTGAGCAACTAAGCTCACACTATTTTTTAAGTATATACCTAGGCATTAGATTGACTGGTCATTTGATAGGTACATGATTAGCCTTGTAATGTATTATTGCTTCCTAAAAATGGCTGGGCCAGTTTATACACCCCCAAATTAAATATGAGTCCTAATTGTTTCATATCCTTGCTAGGAATCAATATTGTTAGTCCTTGATTTTAGCCTTGTAGATAGAGTTTACATTTATGTCCTTAATGAGCAATGATGTTGAGCAAGCTTTTATATACAAATTGGCCATTTGAATATCATCTTTTGTAAAGTGCCTCTCCACTTCTTTTTTTAATTTTTAAATATTTATTTATTATTTGTCTGGTCTTAGGTGCAGGCAGGATCTTTCCCTGAGGCACACATGAACTTTCTAGTTGTGGCTCTCGGGCTCTGTAGTTGCAGCAAGTGGATTTAGCTGCTCTGCTGCATGTGGGATCTTAGTTCCCTGAACAGGGATTAGACTCAAGTCCTCTGCATTGCAGGGCAGATTCTTAACTACTGGGCCACCAGGGAAATCCCTGCCTCTTTAATTCTTTTGCACATTTTTAGTTGGATTGGTTGTCTTTTTCTTATTCATTTGTTGGAGTTCTCTATAAATCTGGATGCAATTCCTTTGTCAGAGGTATTGCAAACATATTTTCTCAGATGTGGTTTGCCTTTCTTTTGATGAGCAGAAGTTCTTGAGTCCAATTTATTATTTTTCCTTTATCTATTAGTCCTTTTTATGTTCTTTTAAGGAAACTTTATCTCATCCAGTTTCATGAAGATAGTGTGTTGTGGTTCTTTCAGAAATTTGATTAACTTTCACATTTAGGTCTAATATCGACCTCAAATTAATTTTTCTGTATGGTGTGTGGAAAGGTTCAAGGTGTTTATATCCCATAGAGATATGCAGTTGCTCCAGCATCACTTATTGAAAAGATAATCTTTACTCCCACTAGCTTCTATTGGAAACTATGTAGCAAATTGGGCAATTCTCTTTGTATTGGTTTCCTTTTGGATTTTTGATTTAAGTGTTCAAGGCTTCCCCTGCAAAGGTCCTAAGCTTGGCATAACAGAACTGGCTTAACTGAGTACTCTATACTCCTGTCCAGCAGCTGTTTTCAGCTAGGTATCCCAGAAGTTCTCTCTGCTTATGGTTGGTCCAGGAGCTATCCAAGGCCCTGATAGATGATTATGATGCTCACTCGTGGGCCTCTCCTTATTCATGTGTTGTAGCCTTACCTCAGTTACTGTTGAATACTTAACAGTTCCCTTTTATATTTTTTCCTAGGTTTTCTATTTGTTTATGGTGGAAATTCAATTACAAAACTAAGTACTCTGTCATGGTCCAAACTGAAAGTCTCTTAATAAATGATTGTTGAATAAATAGGTTTGTTGAGTCAGAACGAATTCCAGTATACCCTGATAAGAATGTTGACTAGGCACTGACAGTTGTCTGGATGCTGGTAGTAGTTAAAAGAAGTTGTAAGGGGTGTTGAGATTTTTCAAGGAAGATTGTACAAGGGTCAAAGAAAGAAGAATTTTTTTAAATAAGATTAAGGAAGAACAATATTTAAAGGATACCAGATTAAGAGAATCCAGAAAAGGCTGAAAATGGGACGGAAATGTAAATATTATATTTAAACACTCTCTTGTACTTCAAATTAATAAAATACTTATTGAATTTTAAAATAATTTGCATGACTAACAAAAGAGGGACTATACAGATTTGTGGATGAACCAAGGATTTGGGTTCAATGGGGAGGAATTTCTAAGAAGAGTAAGAGTTTTAACTTGAGGACTAATTGGATTAAAGCAGTATGGAATGGGATAGATGTGGAGACTATGGTTATTTCAGCCATCAGCTGAGCATGAGCAGGATTAAGATTTTGCTGCAGGGATGCACATGAGGAAACCAACCTGAAAAATGTCAGGGTGGAAGAAAAGGAGTAATGGCTCCTGACTTTTTTTGTTGGTGGAGGTTCGGGGCAAATCTGTACCTGAAAACAGATTCAGGTGACTTGCCTTCAGGTTGCATTACCCTAGCAAATATAGTTTAAAAGTTTAAAGTATGTAACACAGACCAGCAAAAATAATACTGGGTTGAAAATGATTTCAAACACATATTTGCTGATTCTCTTATTATTTAAATAATTATATGAATCAACTTGAGATGACTTTGGGAGGCTACTACAGATTTGAGAGCCCTTTAGTTGTCTCCGATGTCATCCCAAGCTATCCTGATTCTGCTAATAAAATGTATTAATGTGTTGATAGTAGAGCAGCGTGGAAGATTCTAAATCCAAGGGGAAAGTAGGAAACATGACCTTAATTGATCTGAAAGGCAGAAACTCACTTTAAATTAGATCTCATTTGTAAGTAAGGTGGGGGAAGATTAGATGTTTAAAAGACAAGATAACAATGATTAGAAATAGCCCATAAAGACACTGGTAATTTTAAACATTAGTTGTTTAGTCACTGAGTCAAGTCCGACTCTTTTGCAACCCCATGGACTGTAGCCCACCAGGCTTCTCTCTCCATGGGATTTCCCAGGCAAGAATACTGGAATGGGTTGCTATTTCCTCCCCCAGGGGATCTTCCCAGATCAGGAAGTCTGCATTGACAGGCAGTTCTTTACCACTGAGCCACCAGGAAAGCCCAATTTTAAGCATAGGAAGATGGAACAAAAAGATGATGGTTATGTTGAACTCTACATTAAGTCTTGTTGTTAAGGCAAGTATGTGTTAATGCGTATCCAGGTGAATATATTTGGAAGTTAGTGAGAGGCACACAGTTGGACCGAGAAAGATCCATGGCTATCTGTTGATGGAGTAACAAGTGATCTAATGATGGGGGTGTTCTTCAAAATAGAATGGCAATAAGCAAGATAAACTATATTGTATTACCAATAGGGGGCTCTGTGGCTTTGCAATAGAATTGTACTCATTCACTTAAACCCCTCCCCCCATGACCCATATACTTTTCTCTGTTAACAACTGAGTCCTTCTACCCACCCATTTCTCCATTCTTCCATTCTTTCATTTAGTGTCATTAACTGCATTTTTCATTAGTTAACAGTAAAAATACTCAGAAGGCAAATAGTTCCATGGTTTTCTCTCCACCTCATTGGAATTGTGGGAACTATTATTGAGTGGTGAGGGTTAGGGTAATGAAACTTGGAAAAATGCCATCCTAGGATCCCTCTGTGCTACCAATATGCAAATAATTTAATAGTAATGCAGTCAAGAGTTCCCTGAGTAAAGACTCTCCATTTTCATCACTGTTGGTAAGTGCCAAGGGGGACAGATGAGAATAAGTTATAGCCACATCGTGACATGTAATAAATCTTCCAAAAGAGGTTTACACATACTCAGCGCTTTGGCTTTTATCCTGTGTACGACACTTCTGTTTGCTTTGCATCTAAGCAACAGAAAGTAATCAGCCTCTAAGAACTTAATTATTGGTTGCACAGATAACCCTTAGGGTGTGTGTGTCCAGTCACTTGGGCCTCCTTCTACATCTCTCATCACAAAAAACAATATGCTTCCCTCAGTGCCGGCCTCTCTGGAAAGCAAGATGGTTAGTTTCTTCTTCAAGGGGAAGACAAAGGGCTGCTAAAACAAGAGAATAATACATTGAAATGACCCTTTCTTGGGAAAATGAATTGCTAATAGTCTGTGATGACTGAAACAAAAGAAGAGTCCTGCGGCTAGAAATCACTCAAGAACGGAGCCTTGATAACAGTCAGCTGCTGAGAGGTAGACAGTGTAAGAATTCTGGAGAGAGCAGTGAGAAAATACTGTAACAGGCTTGCAAAACCCACCTCCGAATCACACTAGTATATTAATGAGACAAGTTCAAACTAGTCTCACTCCCACCTCTGAATGATACTGTTAACACAATTTAACACACTTTCAAAGGGGCACCCCTAGGATGTGCTAATGAAGTCACTTTCTTCCCAGCATGAGTCAATGGTCTTTCCTCTCTTTGTTGAGCTCTCTTTGATCAGGCATACTGAAATACTCAAATATCTTGTCAATCCTGGGAGGTGGTTCGTATGTTTTTCAAGCATATCTATGGGGAAACTGAGGCATAAAAGACCAAATCTAAAGTTCAAAAGTAGTACATTTATTAGCATTTGCATTGATTTGCTGTCCCAGCTTTTCCCTACTATTATTTAAATGTTGTGAACTTAATAAACATTGCTCAGGAATTATGCCTTTCAAGTTTACAAATAATTTGCAAAAGAACAACAGTTGTGAATTGCTCTGTAGTTGTTAAACACTGAACAAACATGTGTGTGTGTGTGTGCGTGCGTGTGCTCAGTCATGTCCAACTCTTTGCGATCCCATGAATTGTAGCCTACCAGGTTCCCCTGTTCATGGGATTATCCCAACAAGAATACTGGAGTGGGTATGAATCCCTTCCCCAGGGGAACTTCCCCACCCAGGGATCGAACCTATATCTCTTGTATTGCAGGCATTTTCTTGTACTGCAGGGTGATTTTTTACCACTGAGCCACATAGGAAGTATTAACATTTCAGTTTCCAAAATTACATTGCAAATTGTTTGAACTGGACTTTGAAACAATTTTTAAAAAAATTTTTTTTAAACTACAATGGGAATGAATACATTCTAGAAACCAATATTTAAAGCAACCCAACAATTAGTTGTTTTCGGTATAGTTTCAAAATTAAAGCAGTCTCTTAAAAGGCATTGCTCCATGCAGGTGTCTCCAAAGACAGAAACTACAAGTATTTTAGGCTAGGACAGTGGTCTGTACAGTGAAAGAGCATTTATTTTTCTATTCTTTAAACTGCACACATATGAGAGTATGAAAATATATTTTTTATATGTATTACACATTTCCAAATAAAAAGAATTTTTCAAAAAACCTTGCTGCATAGCTGAAATCTTAAAATGAATTGAGTAGAAATAATGCATTTAGCATTTGTAAAAGTTTCTTGCAGGATGCTTATAGAAGAATTGTCCATTATTCTATTTGACAACAGACCTATGACTTTTAGAGAAAAGCAAAAAAAAAAAAGAGGACCTGTAAAAAAGAAGAGTCCTTAAACTGAACTATATAATACACAGATAGCTACCTGTATTTTTTTTTATGAGCATCTAGATTTTGGTGGCAAATATTTTAAAATTTCTTATTGCTCATATAAAACTTTGGGATTATCTGACAATGATTCATGGAATATTATTGTATATCTGACTTTGGCTGTTACCCATTACATCATGTTAACATATTTCAATAAGTAATCAATTTGGTTTCCAGTGCACTGATTTAATTCAGGTTTCATTATTTGCCTAGTATTTATTTTTTAGGCATGTTGTCCATCTTAGTCTAGGACTGCCCTTTTTGCATTAGCCATTTTAGGATAAAATACTTAATAAGATTTGCATTTAAAAAATGAACTAGAGAAACTGGACCCCCTCCAGCCAGAACAAGTAATTATGTCATTTGTATTGCAAAGCAGGAGTGGCTATAAAGCAATGGTATACTTTTTTAAAGATTGATAACCTTAAGCAGTATTATATTACACACAAAATGGCAGGTCTGACAGAGGAACTAAACGTGGGCAGAGTACAAAATCCTGAAAACTGTAGAGTGTTGAAAAGTTCTTGCTTTCTCTTTCAATGAGCTATGCGATTAAAAGTAATTATTTACAATTCATATCTTTATTATATCTTTGTGTCACACATTGGGTTTTCCTTGAGTGAATCCTGGTGGGTAGCAAAGAGTGCCACATCATATACCAGTGAATGATTTCAAATTCCATGTCCTAATATTCAGAGGTCCAACTTAGATCGTGTCGATAAGGAAGTGGCCAAATAATCCTGAACACGTTTAGTTGCCTTATGATCACTGTGAAGGCATTCAGTCTGCCAAGCTGAAATGTCCCATTGTTGATTATGACTCTGAAAACTGGAAATACTATTGACATTACTACCACTGGAAAAGGAAATGGCAACCCACTCCAATATTCTTGCCTGGAGAATCCCACGGACAGAGGTGCCTGGCAGGCTACAGTCCATGTGGTCCCAAGAGTCGGACATTACTTAGTGACTAAAGCCCACCACCAAAGTGGGCTTTCCTGGTGGCTCAGACTGCAAAGACTCTGCCTGCTAATGCAGGAGATCCAGGTTCCATCCTTGGGTCAGAAAGATCCCCTGGAGAAGGGAATGGCATTCCACTCCAGTATTCGTGCCTGGAGAATCCCATGGACAGAGGAGCCTGGTGGGCTATAGTCCATGGAGTCACAAAGAGTCAGACATGACTGAGTGACTAATGCATATACCACTGCTAAGAAGAATACAATATGCCTTTATTGAGCATTTCATATTCAACACTTTGCTCCAAGTGCTATGTTAAGTACTTTACATACATTATCTCATTAATCCTCCCCAAAACCTTGCAAGGTTGTATTATTATTAGAAGAGATGAGGACTCTATTTATGAAGGTTACCTAATAATCCCAGGACCACCAGCTATTATAGCCTTAGAACAAAACAACCCGCTATTTGAATCTAGTCTAGTTTAACTCCAGAGCTGATGTTTTTAATCATTATGACATATTTCTATAAACTAAAAACCTTCTAAAAAATATCCCTAAGATATTTGCCTAACAGAAGCAGCTGCAACTATGTTCCAGTGAACAACCGGACATTAAAATGTTGCGGCCCTGAACTGAGACCTTTTCAACTACAAGTGGTCCCCTCGTAGTTTTAGGAAGGAAGGTTTTATGATAAGATGTGCCTAAATGATCAATCATGGTTTTTCTGCAGGGAAAAAGGGTACATGGTTTGCTGATTTGTAGGCACTGGTCAACTAGGTATTTCTTAAATTTTGTAAAACTGTTCTAAATCTTACCCTCACAGGGTTCACAGAAAGGGACACAAAAAGAAATGCAAGGCAAATGGGAAAAGCGGTCTCATAAGAAAATCAGAATTCCACAGAGGCAACTAGCCAGTGTGATATGAACCAAGAATGCTGACAGGGAAAGATCTTCTGCTCTTCTCATGGGCTCAGGAAACCCATTTAGGGAGTTGTTAAAAACTGAGAGAGGCAATTTAGAGATAGCTACATCCTCTTAGACTTCAAAGAGGAGGAAATATATTTAGGGGCATTTCTGATATAAAAAGCCGTTATAATTTTGAAGCTTTTCTTTCCTTATTCTTCTCAATTGAAGACTCTAATGTTTGTAATTGACTTCTATGTTTAATTGCTCAGTATTTCAATCAACTGTCTACTTTAAACAGCCAATCAAACACATTTTCTGGTTTATATATTCTTTATACATATCAGTGCATATGTATGTATATGTGTTTGTATTATAATTGAAGCTAAGCATTTTCTAGTTAATTATGCAATATGATATATTAGTTTCCCAGAGCTGCAATAACAAAGGACAGCAAAATGGATGGCTCAAACAATAGAAATGTACAGTCTCACAGGTCTGAAGGCCACAAATCCAAGGGAAGGAATGGGAGTTTGGGATCAGCAGATGCAAACTGATATATATAGGATGGATAAACAGAAAAGACCCACTGTATAGCACAGAGAACTATGACAAGCCATAATGGAAAAGAATATGAAAATGAATATATATTTGTATAACTGAGTCACTTTGCTGTACAGAAGAAATTAACACACTGAAAATCAAGTTCCAGATGGTGGTAGTGATAAAGAACTTGCCTGCCAATGCAGGAGACATAAGAGATGCAGATACTATCCTGGGTTGGGAAGATCCTCTGGAAGAAGGCCTGGCAACTCACGCCAGTATTCTTACCTGGAGAATCCCATGGACAAAGGAGTCTGGTGGGCTACAGTCCATTAGGGTCACCAAAAGTCTGACACGACTGAAGTGACTTAGCCCGCAAATAGAGTATACTTCAATAAAAATAAGAAAAAAAGTTTGATCCCTTCTGAGACCTATGAAGAAAAATCTGTTTGGTGCCTCTCCTCTCTTCTGGTGCTTTGCCAGCTCTTGTTGATGTTCTTTGGCTTGCTGAAGTATCAGCTCAATCTCTGCCTTCATCTTCACATGACTTTCTCACTGTGTGCGTGTTTATCTCCAAATTATTTCCTTTTATAGGAACACTTGTCACATGGGTGAGGGGCCACCCTCCTGAAATAACATCTGCAATGACACTGTTTCCAAATAAGGTAGGGCTTCCCAGGTGGCTCAAGTTGTAAAGAATCCGCTTGTCATTTCAGGAGACAAATGCAGGAAACACGGGTTTCGATTCCTGGGTCAGGAAGATACCCTAGAGAAGAAAATGGCAACCCACTCCAGTATTCTTGCCTGGAAAATCCCATGGACAGAAGAACCTGGCAGGCTACAAAGTTCATGGGGTCACAGAGTCAGACACAATTAAGTGACTGAGCATGCATACATTAATATTTCATCTAGAAACTGATTTTTTCTAATATTCAAATTAAATTGCTAAGATTTTTAAAGTTGGGACTCCATAGTTCATGTCCTGTATATAGAAAATTCTGGAAGCTTACAAGAACAATATATTCAATAATTCAATATTTAAATAGCAATAATTTAATCTCCCTTCAATCCTTCTCTTTCTAATGATACTGAGATAACAAGGGAATTGTACAAAGCTCTCTACTTCACTTTCTCAATTTATCCTCATCATAACCCTCAAAAGTAGGTACGGTTATTTTCATTGTAAAGATGAGAAAAGGACAAAGATGTCAAATAAGTTGACCGAGGTCATGCAGGTAAGTTACATAGGTAGGAATCAGATAGGTCTATTTGACCCTAAAGTCCTTTGGTTCTCAACAATTACTAAGCTGTCTCACAAGCTTGATTTTTGGTATCACAAAATAACCTGTACAGATGTAGAGGAAGAAGAGATCAGGGATAAATCATTTTAGATATAATTTTCCTATTGGAAAAAAACACCCCATGTGAGTAAAAATGTTGTGTAAAGAAGAATTCAAGGCAGCAAAGTTGATTCATTGATACAATTTGTAGTTAATATTAAAAAATGGTCAGTAAATTTAAATAGACAAAGAGGAAAGACTAGGGAGATTTGAGAACCAGGAAAAGTTAGTGTCAGATGTCTCACATTAGGAAAATATGAAGGAAGAGAGTATTTATTGGACTAAAATTCTATACTTGATACAGACCTTACTCATATTTGTATCACCTGGGCCAAGGCTGCAGTAAATGATTACTGCTGCTGCTACTGCTAAGTCGCTTCAGTTGTGTCCGACTCTGTGCGACCCCATAGATGGCAGCCCACCAGGCTCCTTCATCCCTGGGATTCTCCAGGCAAGAACACTGGAGTGGGTTGCCATTTCCTTCTCCAATGCATGAAAGTGAAAAGTGAAAGTGAAGTAGTTCAATCCTATCCGGCTTTTAGCGACCCCATGGTCTGCAATGATTACTAAGTAGGTATAAATATGGTGGAATGAAAATTTTGATATTGGCTACAGGAAGGCATTTGTTCACAGAATTTTAAGGACAATAATTAGATGTAAGTGTATCAAGCATACATAGTCCATAATAATCTATCGTATTGGTTTGAAAAATGGATCCATACAAAGAAAATAGAAGTCAACATTGATTGAATACCTTCTATGTTTCAGGGACTGTTTTAAAGTGTTTATAGAAAACATTGCCTTTTTTTCCCTCCACAAATTTATAATGTGGGTACTACTTAAATTTATTTTATTTTATATTGGAGTGTAATTGATTAACAATGTTGTATTAGTTTTAGCTATATAGCAAAGTGATTCAGTTATACATATACATGTATTTATTCTTTTCCAAGTGGGTATTACTTTGAGCTCCATATCATAAATGAGGAAAGGGAAGTTTAGAAGCTATAGAGTAAAAGGTCCACTGAATTTTCAGAGCAATGTCACTTCTGATTTTTTAAGGTAACATTGGTTTGTAGTATTATATGTTTATGTGTATAATATATTTTGACTTCTGTATACACTACAGTGTGCTTACCACCAAGTTTCATTTCTATCAATCACTATACAATTGACCCACTTTGCCCTCTCCCACCCCTCTTCTACTCTGATAACCACTACTCTATTCTCTGTATCTATGCTTTTGCTTTTGTTTTGTTCATTTATTATTAATTTTATATTCTACATATTAAAGAGATCATATGGTATTGATCTTTCTCTGTCTGACATTTCATTTAACATAATACCCTCAAGTTCATCCATGTTGTTGCAAATAGCAACAATTCATCTTTTTATGACTGAGTAGTATTCCACTGCATATATATATAGCTCATCTTCTTTTTTTTTTAATTTTATTTTATTTTTAAACTTTACAATATTGTATTAGTTTTGCCAAATCCATCAATGGGCAGGTAGGTTGTTTTCATATCTCAGCTATTGTGAATAATGCAGTGAACACAGGGATACACATAATCTTTTCAAATTAACTTCAGATAAATATCCAGAAGTAGGATAGCTGGAACATATGGTAGTCATTGATATCACCAAAGAGGAAGAAATGATATAAGAAAGAATTTAAAACTTTTTTTCACCCATTGCAGCACATGGTAGGTACTTAATATTGGATAAAGTGAACTGAAGTTTTAAGTTAAAATACATTAAGGATTGTGTCTATGGGAATGCTGAATAGCATAGAGGAGTTCTCAGAGGATAAAGCAGATGATGCTACAGAATGAAAAGAAACAGCAGAATCAAAAAGCCTCATCATGTGAATAATATAGTCTACTAAAGAAAATGGATAAATGAGATAACTGTGTAAGAAGAAAAACACTTCATCGTCTATTGTCATGTCTCATCAGATCTTAAAAATTCCAGAAACAGGTATAAGAAAGTTAAGTTTCTAATGATCTTGAAACTCATGGAAAACTTTTCTTATTCATGCAGTGTATATATTTTGCAATTGTCTATTTCCAAAAAATTCAAATATGAACTATATTGTTAATATTGTATAACCATAAAAATTTTTAGGAGTAAGTTATTAAAACAGAATAGATGATGAGTAAATAAGTATAGTGTGTGTGTATACTGAGTTATTAAATGTTTTTATTTGTTTGATACTAAAATAAATAGAGTGCGGGCAGCGATGCTGAAGCTGAAACTCTAGTACTTTGGCCACCTCATGTGAAGGGTTGACTCATTGAAAAAGACTCTGATGCTGGGAGGGATTGGGAGCAGGAGGAGAAGGGGACGACAGAGGATGAGATGGCTGGATGGCATCACTGACTCGACGGACACGAGTCTGAGTGAACTCCGGGAGTTGGTGATGGACAGGGAGGCCTGGCGTTCTGTGATTCATGGGGTCGCAAAGAGTCGGACACGACTGAGCGACTGAACTGAACTGAAAATACATAAATAACTGCTTCTAATAATCAGGCAAGTTAAAATGTATGGGCAGCTGTTCATGTTACATTTCAAATATAAATATATATATTTCACATTTATTGACTTTCTATTCTGTACCAGATATTGTGCCAGGCTCCAGGATGTGTCCCTATTTTTAAAATTTAAAAAAATTTTTAAGCCTTCTAGTTAATAGTTTCTTCAACTTTAGAAACCTAGAAACACTTAGCTTCACTATTGTTCCCAACTGGAGAATTTTGATATCCACTTCCTTTAGGTGAATATAAAATTTTGTCAACTATTTTCTGAATGTTAGATGAAGTTTCCTACAGGTTCCAAGCATTATTCACTGTGTGTATCATTAAATCTTAGAGGCTGAATAAAATATATATTCACCCTCTATTTTGAGAAAATTGTTAGTATACCTTTAAACCTTAGTACCAATCCAAAGATTAGCTATATTATTAGGTTGCAAAAAAATTCTAAGGGCTGAAGCCACAGCCTCACAGACAATGAACCTAACTCACACTGATTTAAAAGGTAGATGAGATTATTTGATGATTAACTTACCTAAGAACATCAGTAGTTATTTCTGTAATAAATGCCTTTTTCAATCACTATTGTCTTAGCAGAGGGAGAGGGTCCAGGAATAACATTAATCTAATTGAGTCTTTTGGAAATACTCATAATTAACACATGAACTTAGTCACCTCCTCTGCATACACCTTGATCTACATCTCTAATTCATAAGGTAGTGATATCAGACTTTCAGTTTTTCCAAAATGGAAACCTTCAAGCTATTCTCGAGTCGTCTCCTTCTCCACAGCCAATGAAAAGTGAAAGTCTGTCAATTTAGCTTCTGAAAACTGATGACTTCCTTTCCTTCTCCACTTCTTCGTTAATTTAAATGCTCACCTCCTAACCTGGACTAATTCAGGAGTCACTACCCGGCCTTCCTGGCTGTGGTCCACTCTGCCCTTCCAGTCAGCCTTCAGAGAACTCCAGTTAGAAACCTGACTGGTCATTCCCTACATAAAAGCCTTTTAAGTGCTATCCCAAAAATCTAAACAATTCTAAAGAATCTAAACCATCCTTTTTTTATGGAATTCACATGGACAGACCTGTGGTCTTTTCAGATCTAGGCATTCATAAAAGAGATGACATTGGTATTACTAAATATTTTTGCTACAAATTTCTTACTAATGCACATTTATTAAATATTTACAGTTGCTCCAACAACAGTTTTAAATTCCTTTCTAACTATATACATATTAATATATATATGTATTATATACACATACATTACATATATGTGTATATATTTATATTTTATTTTGTTTGGAAAAGCTTGGTAGGATGCTTTAAATCTCAGTAGTAATCTAAAGATGGCCATCTTATTCAATTGCAAAATATGTGGCCTAAATACCCTAGTTTATAATTCAGCAAAGTGCTTGGAGGAGGCCCAGTAGAAATGATGAATGGTAAAGATGGGATTATTACTCAAGTCTCATTTGTGACAGTTGACTTCCATGGTATTTATCTTACATTTTTCTTTTTGGCTGTGTGTGTGAGTGTAATACACTTAATATATTAGCATTGGTCCATCTGTTATTATATTGGCAGCTGGAGATTTCCATTGATTAGTTTCTCTCTATTTGCTTTTTCTTTTTCTAAACCTTCATGCTGTAATGCAGAAGATTTATTTTCAATGATTTATTAAAATGTAATTCTAAGGTGACTCCTTATCAAGGAAGTAATCTGCAGGCTATCTTTGTTTAAACTTGCAACCTGCTTTGTCAAGGAAAACTGCCTATGAAATTTTCATTATAATAGACAGCTTTTCATAATGAATGAAAAACAGCTATTATGATTGAAAACAAATTGCTCTGAAACATAGTCTTTGAAACAATGTGCTGCTTAATTGTATTTTGGTGGGGTGGGGGGAGCAAAGGCAATTCTATTTAATTGGTTACATTTTTCAGTTCTATAAATTAATTTGCACTACCCAATATCACTTAATTTTTCCCTAGGAAAGCTTTTGCTTGCCCTAGCAATATTATAACTGCTAATTCAATTACACTGAAATTGTTTAATAGAAAATATAATTGCTTATTCATACAGAATACCCATTAAAGAAGTGCAAAAGCATGAACCCAAGGGTTACTGCATATTAATACTTTGGGAATAAAGATGGGGATGTTGTGCAGAGAAGGTGCTGGCTGATCTTTAATTGTTCATCACCTGCCTCCAAAATAATATGAATGGACCCAAACTAAATGACCACTCATTACAAGTTTCAATTTAGGAGCTTGGCTGGGGTCAGCAGATTGCTTATGCTGATCGCAATGATTTGAAGTTGTGATTACCATAAGCAATTTAAATTTTATTGATCTCTCCTTCTGAAAGTTGTAATTGAGCATAGATGTTGGACCCAGAGCTCTCCAAACTAAATTGTACTCTGAAGCCCTTGCTAGATTCCTGCAAGAATCAATAAGCAGTCAGTCACATTAACAATGAAATAGGTCCATTAACATATGGTGCTATTGGTGAAACTTTATTTAGGAAGGGTGTTAGTTCACTTCATTGTTTTATCAATGAATCTTGGCTGTACAAGGAAAAGTATTGCTTTAATATGTGTAATAAGCTGGTATGAAAATGAAATTATATATTATAAATATATGGAATATGACTAGGTAGGCAGTTGAGTCCTTCTATTAGAGTCATCATGAATCATATCATCATTTTACTGTAAACAGAGGTTTCATATGACTGGAATTGCAGCTTGCCTGCTGCAGTGCTTTGCAGTAATTTGGAATTTTGATTCCTCTTTATTAGATACAAGGTCTCCCTCCATCAAGCTTAAGTACATCTTGAAGTCTCCATGTTCAGTGGTAAGCAGTGGCTTGTTGAAGGGAGCTACATGACATATCCTGCTGGCCCAGAGAGAGGAAGAAAGCTGGAATTCAAACAGAAATCTAAGTGGTTCCAAAGTCATTTGGGACAGTATTGTATACCCAGAGCATGACTAAGTTTTTGTAACAACTCTGGCCTACCCATTATTATAAATTATAAAATGGTTAAAACTATGTGTCTATTAAAACTTCATGACGTGCGTGGATGCTCAGTCACTCAGTTGTTCCAACTCTGTGACACCATGGACTGTAGCCAGTGAGGCTCCTCTGTCCATGGGATTTTCCAGGCAAAACTACTGGAGTGGGTTGCTGTTTTCTCTAGGGGATCTTCCCCACCCAGGGATCGAACCCGCATCTCCATGTCTCCTGCATTGACAGGTAGATTCTTTACCACTGGGCCACCTGGGAAGCCCAAAATTTCACGACAATTTTTCACAAATTAATCAGTTCCTATTTGTCTTTTCTACTCACTTCCTAATCAAATAAAGGATAGTAAACTCTTGAGGATTCCCAACCTCCTACAAATTTTAAATCTCAAGATGTGTGAAGATAACACCATCATCTAAGAAACTTTCTGCTGATCCCATGATTTGGGGGTGTTGGGATTGCCTGCCCCTCTAATTTGGCACAATGTGATACAGGAGGAAGGAAGTGGAATTAAAATCTTTCTGTCTGATTTTTATTAGTTAAGATTTATTTAACCTTGGAATATAGAACCAAGTTTTATTTTTGGATTTTCCTAAGGAATGGTGGAGAAGAAGTGGGAAGAGAATGCCAAGAGCTATGGAGTTAAGGTGCAGAATCTTATCTGACTTAGAATGGGGCGCAGGTTTTTGCTAGAATATCTCAAAAGATTCTGGAACTCAGCTTCTCAACTACATCTTTAGCCCTCGGGATGTTGATGATATACATAAAGCCCAGCAGGAAAGTTTACTTTGAATGTGGCCTTGGGTCATGTCTTTCTTATGGGGAAATTCTACAGGGAGGCTTTGCTTAAACAATCTAAAACAGGACTAATTATTCACATGGGGCTTTGGAAGAGGCATGTTTTATGAATCTGAATGCTACGGCTTTTAACCACTTGTGTTGTAGAAACTAAAGGCTAAGTATGTTAGTCACGTCCGATTCTTTGTGACCCCGTGGACTGTAGCCCGCCAGGCTCCTCTGTCCAGGGGATTTCCCAAGCAAGAATATTGACGTAGGTAGCCGTTTCCTTCTCCAGGGGATCTTCCCAAGCCTCGTATTAAACCTGGGTCTCCTGCCTTGCAGGCAGATTCTTCACCATCTGAGCCACCAGGGAAGACCCAAAGAAACTGGACATGTTACTAAATCTCTCTAGACCTCAGTTTCCTCAGTGGATGAAGATAGTAACGGAAGACGTTTCATGTGTAAGATTGATGTCAGGATTAAGGAGATAGTCCATGTAAATAATTTAACATACTGCCTGGTATAGAAGGGGTTCTCAATAAAGATTAGTTGTTAGTAGGATGACATGTTAATACATTTGGGTTGCCTGATTTCTTACAGCCTTGGTTTCTTACAGTGTCCCCTTACAATGGTTTGGATGAAAGAGTAAATGTCCACTTGAGCTAGTTTTATTCAATGAGCGTTAAGTGTTAGTTGCTCAGTCAGGTCTCACTCTCTGTGACCTCATGGACTGTGGCTTGCCAGGCTCCTCTGTCTATGGGATTTCACAGGTAAAATTACTGAAGTGGGTTGCCATTTCCTTCAGGGAATCTTCCTGACCCAGGGATTGAACCCATTTCTCCTTGATAAAATGGTGAGTAAAAAGCCCGACATAGTAATTTTATGCTGAAGAAATCAGAAATTGAGAGAACTGTAGGAGCCATGCAGGAGACCTGGGTTCGATCCTTGGGTTGGGAATCCCCTAGAGAAAGGAAAGGCTACCCACTCCAGTATTCTGGCCTGGAGAATTCCATGGACTATATAGTCCATGGGGTCGCAAAGAGTTGGACACGACTGAGCAACTTTCACTTTCACTAGGAGCCATATGGTTGATTGGAGGATCAGAGTTCACGGAGGGCAAGGTAATAGAGCTATCCTG
Organism: Bubalus kerabau; assembly: GCF_029407905.1. Taxonomy (NCBI): domain Eukaryota; kingdom Metazoa; phylum Chordata; class Mammalia; order Artiodactyla; family Bovidae; genus Bubalus; species Bubalus kerabau. Next base: position 28,471,271 of record NC_073624.1, read on the forward strand.
AACACAGATGGATCTAGAGTCAAAGGGAAGTTGCTAAACATTTTGTCTCATATACTCTACCTTCCTTTTAAGAGCTCTCTCCCCACTTTGAATGGTCTCTATTACTGCTGGGCACTCTCTTCCTGAGTGTGCCAGTTCCACACTGCTTGAGACTGCCTTGTGCTTCCCATGATGGGGTGTAATTCAGGTCAGCTTTTTTGGAGCAGTGCTTCATGTTCTGGGTGCTGTGCTTTTTGTTGTGAATCACCTTCAGTTTAATCACTTCTAGTCACCATTCTCTAACATCCATCGTTGGTAAATAATCTCATATCCACTTTCAGATTAAATTGCAATGGATTTTTAAAAAATATGTCTTTCTTGAGTTGGTAATTAAATGAATGCACACATGTGAGGCTTTTGTGTTTGAATAGGTCTGGTGATGCAGTCTTTTAATAAACCATTTGGAAAAGGTAACTTTTAGGATCTATCTCAGGCTGATAATGGATATAGTGTAAAATGAGAAGCTTTCTGGGGTGTCTCTTAAATCATATGGAGACTGGTGATTCTTTTATCTACCTGCACAGTGGAAGAGATTTGAGAGAATATTCAGAGGAAGATGATGTAGGATAAATGGGTGGGATGATGAATAATTAAGTAATAGTGAAATAAAATAAAAGTGATAAAGTAACAGAGGGGAGTGGAATTTGCTTTGGGGGCAACTGAAATTAAGAGTATATGAGTTATTTCAATGATTAGCCTGCATTTTGGGGGGCTTCCCTGCTGGCTCAGATGGTAAAGAACCTGCCTGCAATGCAAGAGACCTGGTTTTGATCCCTGGGTTGGGAAGATCTCCTGGAGAAGGGAATGGCAATCCACTCCACTATTCTTGCCAGGGAAATCCCATGGACAGAGGAGGCTGGAAGGCTATAGTCCATGGGGTTGCAAAAAGTTGGACATGACTGAGCACACACGTGCCTGTTCCCACGCTTATACCCACTTTATAGATGAAGCTTATAATAGTTAAGTAAGAATTGATAATTTTGAACTGTGGTGTTGGAGAAGACTCCTGAGAGTCCCTTGGACTGCAAGGAGATCTAACCAGTCCATTCTGAAGGAGATCAACCCTGGGATTTCTTTGGAAGGAATGATGCTAAAGCTGAAACTCCAGTACTTTGGCCACCTCATGCGAAGAGTTGACTCATTGGAAAAGACTCTGATGCTGGGAGGGATTGGGGGCAGGAGGAGAAGGGGATGACAGAGGATGAGGTGGCTGGATGGCATCACTGACTGGATGGACGTGAATCTGAGTGAACTCCCGGAGTTGGTGATGGACAGGGAGGCCTGGCGTGCTGCGATTCATGGGGTCGCAAAGAGTCAGACACAACTGAGTGACTGAACTGAACTGAACTGAACTGAACTTGCTCACGGTCCCATAGTCAGTGATGAAATAAGCATTCACCAGGCTCCTCTGTGCATGGAATTCTCCAGGCAGGAGTACTGGAGTGGGTTGCCATTTCCTTCTCCAGGGGATCTTCCCAACCCAGGGATCAAACCTGGGTCTCCTGCATTGCAGGCAGATTGTTTACCATCTGAGTCATCAGGGAAATCCAATATATGTGATGTATTTAAAGAAACGATTGGACAACCTTAAAAATAAAGAAAAGAATTCTCAAAGAGAAAGTCCGTTTGATTTCCATTTGACTTCCTTCTCTGAGCTCGTGCCCCATTTTCTCCCATGCACGTGTTTACCTGATACAGCAGTACTGTGTGTTCCACAGACTTGGAAAAAGCAAATTATAAATACTATACTCATGTATCATCATTGCCTCTTATCAGAGAATTGTCTGTGTGACCAACCTGGCCTCCAGATGTTCCCTAACCATGAAACTAGAAGCCTTCCTTGGTGAAAGTGAAATGTTATTCACTCACTCATGTCCAATTCTTTGTGACCCCATGGACAGTAACCCACCAGACTCCTCTGTCCATGGAATTCTCCAGGCAAGAATACTGGAGCAGGTTGCCATCCCCTTCTCCAGGGGATCTTCCCGACTCAGGGCCCTGTTGAACCCAGGTCTCCTGCATTGCAGGCAGATTCTTTACCAACTGAGCCACTAGGGAACCCAGGAGCCTTCCTTATTGGACTTGGATTTCAGTAACAGCAAAGTGAAGTCCTGGTCTGGTGTCAGATTTAATAAAATCAAGCCACCCCATGTTTCATGATCACCTCCAATAAAATAATTCCCAACATTTTCAGCAGTTTATCTAAAATGTGGGCAAAAATGTGCATTTTTATTTTTATTTTGCAGATGGTTTTCTATAAAGTACATTTTTACTAAGTCTGTGTGTGAATGATTTAAAAAACTACAGAATAAGGTACAAATGTAGTGTATTTAATAAACTGTCAACCAAAGCAAAAAAAAAAAAAAAAATGATGTGTGCCTGGACAAGGAATAAAAGCTCCACTGACCACTAGGAGATTGTTTTGTTTTTTTAAAGCGGGATGCTTTGAACTCAAAAACTATGAAAAGCAAAGTGAAGAGATGAAGCTGTTTCTCTATTCATTTTATTCTGAAGAAACTGCAATTGATGGGAAAGAATGATAAACCAGATTCAACTCTACCCCCATCTTATATTTAAGATCTAAATATAACTGATTAACATTTACGTGAATTGGATAGAGCTCTTAGTCCGTAAAGTGTGATGGATAGGCGTGGTTACCTCAAATTTTACATCTCTTACCCCTTCAACCTGAGTTCTTTCAGCTTTTCTTTTTCATACCCTTTGGTTTGTATGTGTTCTCAGTTTTTTAACTATTTAGGTCTCTCTGGCTATAAAGATGAAAATTCATTTTAATGGAAATATTTGTGTATATTTGAAAACTCAATTGCATCTATGCTTAAGAACAATAAATTAGGAGTATGGGCTTCTCGGGTGGCACTAGTGGTAAAATTCACCTGCCAGTGCAGGAGACGTGGGTTCAGTCCCTGGGTCGGGAAGATCTCCTGGAGGAGGAAATGGCAACCCATGCCAGTATTCTTGCCTGGAAAATTCCATGGAAAGAGGAGCCTGGTGGGTTCCATGCAGTCAAAAAGAGCTGGACACGACTAAGCATCTGAGCACACACATCTGAGTACATGGGATTGACAGATATACACTATATATAAAATAGAGAAACATAAAGGACTTACTGTATAGCATAAGAAACTATATTCAATACCTTGTAATAACCTATAATGAAAAAGAATCTGAGAAAAGTTTTATATATATATATGTATGTATGTATATATGTATGTATGTATGTATAATGTATATATGGGCTTTACAAGAGGCACAGTGGTAAAGAGAATATGTCTGCCAATGCAGAAGACACAAGAGATGCGGGTTTGATCCCTTGATCAGGCAGTTCTCCTGGAGGAGGAAATGGCAACCAACTCCAGTTTTCTTGCCTGAGAAAAACTCCATGTACAGAGGAGCCTGAAGGGCTACAGTCCATGGGGTCACAGGGGGTCAAACATAACTGAGCTACTGAGCACGTGTATTATATACATAACTGAATCACTTTTCTGTATACCTGAAACTAACATAACTATAATTCAATAAAATTTAAAAGAAAAAGAAAAAAATGAATGATTAATTTGCATAATACACTGATTACTACAGTTATTACATTTTTTAAAGACATGTAACATTTCTGATTTCTGCTCACAAGTGTTGGCCAGAAGTCAACAGGGCCACACTGAACCTCAAAGGAGGCTGTCAAATGTTGTGCTCTGGAAAAAGAAAAAATAGACTTATGAATGGCTCATGATCTTTGCCCCACTATTCCTCTCACAGAACCCTGATATCTTTAAATAGCTGTCTAGATTAAGCATAATGAGTATGATGAAAAATGAAGGATTCTGCTGTATATGAAAGGGAAAGTAGCTCAGTCAGGTCCGACTGTTTGCGACCCCATAAGCTGTATAGTCCATGGAATTCTCCAGGCCAGAATATAGGAGTGGGTAGCCTTTCCCTTCTCCAGGGGATCTTCCCAACCCAGGGATCGAACCTGGGTCTCCTGCATAACAGACAGATTCTTTACCAGCTGAGCCACAGGGAAGCCCAAGAGGAAAGGCTTCTCTGCTGTAAATAATTAAACTTAAATCTTTTTTCCAGTTCTATTGAGATATAATTGACATACAGCACTGTATAAGGTGAAATATATAGCATAATGATTTGACTTATAATTGGACTTGGACACTTTTGAGAATGTCATTATTGAAACTTGACTAAAACTGCTTACTTTTGTCATCAAGTCTTAAATTCATAAACCTTGATTTTTTCCCCTAAACTTTGATTTCAGATTGGTTTTGACACTACACTGAAGAAGAAAAGATTGCTATTTTGAGATCATTAGATATGAGCCAATTGAACATAAGAAGAATGAGTCTTCTAGGAGAGTTAAACACAGGATATTGTTTATATTAGCGTGAGACAGAATGAACCACTGCCCAAAACCGCAAGGATCCCAATTAGACATGTGTTTCCTCTGGCAAGAAACTGGTAACGATGTCAAAAGTGGAATTAAATAATTAACTATTTTTCTTTCTCTTAACATACCTTCTCTTTCGTACCAGGCACTAAAAACCCACCCACCTTGAAATCTTGAATATTGAACATTTTGATGTTTCCTCCTTTTTTCCCTAAAGATTTCACATTTCCCACAATTTTGTAGCACGGCTATCACTTCTCCCTTCCCTGTGCCCCCAGTAACCCCAGTTCCATGCAACTTGTAAAAGGCAGTTTGACCCTAAGACTTCATAGTGGGAGCAGATGGCCTTGGTGAATGACTATTTCTGCTGTTAAAATAAAATGACAGGAAACACCACAGAGAGGGCTCTTTTATTTGAAAAAAAAAAAAAAAGTGGGTTGTCACATGATATAAAATACAAATCTAAGGAAGGGCTTTTGTTACTCACTAACCTCATGGAGTGCGATGATCACTAAAAGGAAAATGCAACGTCCACCTTCAAGACTTTGTGAAAGAGGCTTTATGTGAAAGGCAAGACAGTGCTTCCCGGCCTACTGCTTACATGTGTAGCAATTTATTATATGAAAATGCAGAGCATAATTCAGACAACTTTAGAGCGCTTATTGAGGTTGCCAGGCAAAAATATCTCCCTCCATGCTACATTAGCATTTTTCTGGTTTAGACCAGCACATCTTTTTGAATTGGGTTGCATGAACCATCACATCCAAAATGTAAGTTTAATATGTATATTTAAACATTTTTTTCCCTTCGGAATGGAGCTATAATTCATTTTATACCCAATCTACTCTGAAAAAAAATAATAACAGTCATATTGCAGTCTTTTGTTTCCCTCAAATACCTGGGGGGAAATTTTAAGAATTTTAAGAGCTGAAATCTTAATGTTGAGGGGATAAGGGATTTATATATATATATAGAGTGTCCCTTATTCCACCTTAAAAAGTTCTTAGACCTCACTAATAATTTTTATACCATGATCATTCACCTTGAATGTTCGATATTATGCTTAAAATCTTATACTCTACTTAATTGTTTTCAACAGCATTTTTATTGAGCATCCACCAGGCAAAAAAACTACCATTCCAAGTGCTCTGGAACCTTCTGCTTTCGTTTATTAATAATTCCCAAACAGAATGTCTGCTTCAGACATTAGTTGCTGAAATAGAATTGAATCTTAATTAGTTCAAGAGAAACTCCTACTTAAGTGGTCTTAGAGAAAACGCACTCATTTCCCCTCTAATATATCCTCCTGTTGTTTGACTGTGATGAGAATGGTCTTTAAAAGAGGCCTCAGGTGTTAAACCAACTGTTCAGGCTCATTGTCAGCTGCTGGTTTCTAGAGTATTAATTCAAAATTAGTGAAAATATAAGACTATGTCTACATTGGCCAACTCTATTGCGAAATTGAGCAATTTTCAGTTAAGGGTGCAGCATTCGCTACAATGCCCTTGAGGAAGATTCAGAAGCTCATTCTATTTCCATCTGCTTCCATCATTAGAGAATGCAGTTGATTGATTCAACCTCACTAACAATAAGAACGGATGCTGCTTAACTAAAAGGTGAGTATGGGAGTAATATATATGTCAAAATTAATACACATAACATTCTCTTGCTCCACATACATATGCAGATACAGAATTTCATATATGTGTAATTCATATATATAATTTTTTAAAGATAATTTTATGGTTTGAAGACTGGAATGGCCTTATTTGTATTGGGGTCTTATTATTTTTTGTAATTAGTTAATTAATTTATTTATTTTCGGTTGTGCTGGGTCTTCATTGCTGTGGGTGGGCTTTCTCTCCTTGTGGTGCACTAGCTTCTCATTTTGGTGCCTTCTCTTGTTGTGGAGCACAGACTCTAGGGCGTGTGGGCTTCAGTAGTTACGGCAAACGGGCTTAGCTGTCCTGTGGCATGTGGAATCTTCCCCAACCAGAGATCTAACCTGTGTCCTCTGCATTGCAAGGCGAATTCTTAACCACTGGACAACCAGGGAAGTCTACGTCTTTGTTATTATTAGGTGAAAAGTGCAAAGGAAGAATGGACATCCATGAGTTGGCTGCTGCCTCTCCTTTAGTCTTCCTATCAGGAAAAAGAATACTGAATACTAATATCACACATTTTCTGCACCATTGATTGAGTGCCTATGATATAATGTTATTAGCAACACTATTGACAGTATTATTATTGGTGTATAAAGCTTATGTCTCTAAACACATCAAAAGTTTCTTCTGGGTCAAAATTTGTGTATAGTTAAAATTCCTTGTGGATTTAATAAGTGCTGTATTCAAAACAGGCACTCAGGAAATATTTGTTGGAAGACAGATTAATCAGAAACGTTATTTTATAAACCATGTATGGAATGCTTAAGGTAGAGATTGCTAATTGCCCCACTCAGTGTCTATTCACCCCCTTCTCTTTGTAAGAACAGAATCCCCCATCACTCCTCACATTACTTCCCCCTCCCCCATTGCCCACTGCCACCATTTTTAGTAGGGTACATGGCTGTCACTTTTCACTTGCATGCATTGGAGAAGGAAATGGCAATCCACTCCAGTGTTCTTGCCTGGAGAATCCCAGGGACGGGGGAGCCTGGTGGGCTGGCGTCTATGGGGTCTTACAGAGTTGGACACGACTGAAGTGACTTAGCAGTAGCAGCAGCATGGCTGTCTAGCTAGGGACTACATTTCTCAGTCTTGCTAAGATAATATGTTCAATATCTAGGACATTTTCTTTTAAAAAACAATGAAACTGCCTTTTACTTCTCTCACTTTTCCAGGGGTGGTGGTGAATCAGCTTCACCCATGCGCAGTGAGCAACACTTAGGAGATTGTAGAAAAGGAAGGGGAGAGAATCTTGACCAGGAAAGCTGTGATGTATTCTGAGCCTCTAACGCATCTCTGCACTGTTAAATGTAAGAAAGCTGGAGTTCTATTTTATTTGACTGATTGTATTTTGAAGTTGCTTTGTTACTGTAGCTTCCCTAGCACTCTTCAGTTCAGTTCAGTTCAGTTCGGTCGCTCAGTCGTGTCCGAGTCTTTGCGACCCCACGGACCGCAGCTCTTTTTCGAAGATGCCGTCCTAGAATCCCAAGGACCCACTCACTGTCCTCCAGTAGGACTGTGATAATCTAAGATAGCAGCTAGGCTTGACTTGTGAGAGCATTTGTGGCCTGTTGAAGAGAAGAGAGCGCTTCCCAGGCGACTCAGCACGAGACACGGGTTTGACCCCTGGGTCACGAAGATCCCCTGGAGGAGGAAATGGCAACCCACTCCAGTATTCTTGCCTGGAAAATCCCATGGACAGAGGAGCCTGGGGGGCTACAGTTCATGGGGTCATAAAATGTCAGACACAACCCAGAAACTGAGAATGCACAGAGTGGAGAAATTTAAGGATGTGTTAAGGATGCCTGCTCACAAGTAAGTTAGGGGCAAACCTTGTCAAAGCTTAAGTCTTCCTTGTAGAGAGGCACTGTGCACTCAGAGGCCAGAGTCTCACAGATGATCAGAGTGAGCTGCTCTTTGTTGGTTATGCAATTTGTAACTCTGCCTCAAATAAATAGGGATGTATTTTAAACTTTGTAAACGAAAAACGAAGCTGAAACTTGGCCTTGGATAATTAAACTATTTTTTCCCCCTAAAAGCCTCCAGATCTTCACACACACACACACACACACACATCAAAATCAAAAAACTATAAACGAGTTGAGGATAGAGATTGTTTCTTGTTTTTGCTTACATGGAAATCTTATTTCTATACGTAGCAAAACAGAGAACTCATCTTTGGGGCTCCGTTGAGGTTTGTTGAATTGATTGTTCAGAATTCAAAAGTTCAATAATATTATGGATTTTCTAGTTCTTATAAATTTATAAAATGTTTCACTATAATTTACTAATCTAAATGTTATTTTCCCGTAATTGGCCATTTTTCTCTACTATAGGACAAAAAGAAATGTTTGGAAAAGTTTTCCAAATAGAAAAGGTTCAAAAGATTGCTAGAGTTATTTGGGCTTATAGTGGTCCTTCAACTGAGATTTCCAGAAATGTTTGCTAAAAACTTTATCCTGCACTTTAAATCAAGAAAGCAAGATTTATTTTTGATCAGTGTTAATGTATTTATAGAAAAGTATCCATATAAAAACCAGATCAAGTTTGCTTTTTTTGAGCAATAAATTTAAATGTTATATTAATAACATTTTCTGCTATCATACGAAGTTTTCAAGGGAAGAAGAGTTTTCTCACTGATACGTTGATTGCTTTTGTCTGGGGAAACAACAGTTGTCCATGTAACAGTTGTCCTGGGAAGAGTCTTTGTTTTCTGTGTTGAGTTGTTCCTTATAAAAAAAATCAGTCTTGGATAGATAACTTTTCTCACTTACGCTGATATAAATCATGATTAATAGTGTCTAAATACCTCATCTATTGTACAATTTTAAAGAGCTGATTAAATCATTGTGCATTAAAATATAGTTGTTTGCAAGATTTTAGAAAAAAAAAATCCCTTCTAGAAAAAAATAGCATTTTTAAAAACTGCTCGAAAAATAATATCAAAATTCAATAATAACTCCCAAAAGAATGAATGACTTAAGAGTTGATTAAATTTTTTCCAAATTAAAATTCTCCATTAGGATCCTGAGATTTCGAGATTATTCTAAATAAAATCTCCACTAACCTCCTCTTTCTTGGAGAGCAATTTTTTAACTAAAACAATTAAGTTTTGAGATCTATTTAATTTTTACTTCTTTTAAGTACCAGCATAAACATCTGCCATCTGGCATGGAAATTACCTCATATGGCGGGAGGAGAGATGAGATTTATTTAAAAGTTCTTTGTCTTTGATACTTCTCCCTGCTGCATTTTCCGCTAGTGTAATTTGAACCTGACTGTATTTAAATAACCATTTATCGTCATAATGGAAGAGCCGACTTAAAAATACATAACTGCTGTCATTCCAGGAGACTGTATTAAGGAAACATAGAATTTGCCATTCTAGATCAGACCATTTGTCTGTCTTGTCTAACATTTGCCTCTGGCAGTGACCGATATTGAGGACATTGGAGAACAACAGAAATATGCAACATGAACACAAACCATTTTTTAGGGGAATAATTATTTTCTCAGTTGGTAATCTTACACTATGGGATATTAAAATTGAATCACCCCTACCTGTTTATATTATTAACATTTTTATTAATCAATAAGCTAACCAGTTTTGTTAAAATTATTTTAGTGAATGATACTTAATAATCTATAATATTTCTGCAAATGAAATAATCTTATGCAACTAACACTCGTTTTTAAAAATGCTATGCTTTTTAAACATGAGGAAAATATGGAGAAATTTAGGCTGTACAGCAAAAAAAAAAAAAAAAGACAAAAAAACCAACCAAACAAACAAACAAAAAACAAGCCTTTAATTTTGGTTTGTAGTTCAAAGTCTAGATAAAAATGTATTTACTACAAAAGTACAGCTTACAGGTCCAGAAGACAGTCTAACACTATCTAATTTGATACTAAATTTACTATTGATGGTACCAGAATAATCCTATGCTGAGTGATTAATGGGTGGACCAGAATGTAAGCCTACAAATTTGTATCTTGCCTGACAACTCACCAGTGTTGTGGAAAAAATATTACAGAGACAAATTCATTCTTGATCCATCTCTGAAGTTATTGGTAGATGCAATGAACAAAATACTTACCAAGTGTAGAGCTCAAATACACACACACAAACACACATACCCTCTCTCTAATGCTCCAATCGTATCACTCCTTGTGTTCCCCAAGACCATCGCCTTTGCTCATCCCTTCCTTACTTGTCCCTAAGTGAATATAAATGCCTTTCCTCTGAAATTGTGTAAATTATGCATATTTTTCTTTAAGACCACAATAATCTCAAGGAATTCTAAGTGCATAAAATCTGTGTACTCTGTCAGTAAAATTCTCACCTAGCCCCCAAAAGGTACTTATAAAACAGCTTTTCTATTACTCCTTCACAAACAGAAAAAAAAGATTGATCGTCAAAATGAATCTTTGTTAATTAGCAATTCTGCCCAAATCACTAATAAAGTGACCACCTGTTTGGAACCATCTTCTCAGTGTTCAGAAATCAAGAGTTTTAAATAATTTGAGTAAATACCTACATACCTGGTTACTCAGATGAGCTGAAAAGCAGTGAGCATTAGAGGGTGGAGATGGTATCACATGACATTCCACCCTCCAAGGTGCTGGTGTGTCAATTGCTAATTTAATAAACTCTCTTCCTGAAATGGCTGGTGTCTTTGGAGGTATATATATTTTAAAGTTGTTTTATTCCTTATTGGGAATAATGACATCCTACATGGCCATGGATAAATAACTAAAGATATCCAAATGCAGGGTGAATGAGTTTTAGAAGTATTCCTTAAGCACATACATGCTCAGTTGCATCTGAATCTTTGCAGCCTCACGTACTGTAGCCCACCAGACTCCTCTGTCCTTGGAATTTTCCAGGCAAGAATACTGCAGTGGGTTGCCATTTCCTACTCCAGGGGATCTTCCTGACACAGCGATTGAATCTGTGTCTCCTGCACCTCTTGCATTGGCAGGCAGATGCTTTACTCCTGAGCCACTAGGGAAACCCTCTCCTTCAGTAAGTAAGCAGTTGAAAATGGGTTATTTCGATCGGCTTTGTACTGAACTGGCAGCAAAGGGGAAGGCAAAAAAAAAAAAAGAAAACAACCAAATTCATCATTTCCTAAAATAAGTGATGGAATGTTTACTTTCAGCCAAGCTCTAAAGACATCTGGAAATCCTTGAGTTGGTTCCTTAGCTCCTTGCATTTTGTAGGTTAGTCTTTCCATGAAGGCAAAAAGAACTTACTTTGCACAAATGCTTTATCTAGCTGAAATCAATCCTTGCCGTTAACATGAGACATGTATAATCAGAAATAAATGTTGCCAAGCTTCCATCCATAATTCTACTATGACAATTTTCAAATCTGTCAGCCAGAATCTTGACTTTAGCATAAGATATGTTTTATCTATCCTTCTAGGTCAGCTGTTCTCAAAGGGAGCACTCTAGTCTCTGCATCCCTCCCTCCCCAGGACACTTGGCAATTCTGGAGGTATTTTTATTGTCACCCCCATGGGGTAAGTGCTGACATAAAGTGGTTAGAGGCCTAAGATGTTGATAAACATCCTACAATGCACAGGGCATTCCATCCACAAAAGAAGAATTTTCTGGTCCAAAATAGCAATTGTGCTATGGAAACCCTGCTCAAAATGGAGGGCATTAGAAACACAGTTGGAGAAAGTGTTGGCATGTCCATCCACACTCTGGAATGAGAATTCTCTTCACTATAATGTAAGTTAACTGTAAATATATATATTGATAAAAGTAATACATCAGGCTTTTTAGATCCATTTTTAGTATTCCTTTCTAAGAACTGGAAAGAGCCCTTTTATGGACTTGTAGTTAGTTCCTCAGTTTTCTGGTGTCTCTGGTGTTCCTGCCACACCATTCTTGACTGTGTTCCATGTGTTTTGATTGGTCATATCCTGTGTTGCTATTTGCAGTTCGCAAATGATGGAGAACGCAGTGGACTCAAGTTAATTTTAAGTAGCAATCTTTGTCATCTTATTTCTATCAGGAAAGAAGATGCTCAGCAGCCCTGTATCTAACCTGAGCATTCTGTGCTATTCTGGACCAGATTAAGAGATTTGTTCCACAACCTTCCCCAGAAAGGATCCCTCCTGAGCAAGTTCCAGTTGGAAAGGCATCCTTTGTGGACTGTTAACTATAAACACCATGACATTCCTTGAGCAACATCAGTAAACATCCTCTCATCCTTTCCACCCTTCTTACAGCAGCTGCTCAAAAAAACTTTTTTTTTAAAATTTAACCATTGTGTGCCCAATAGCAAGAAGGCAAAATGGCATTAAGTCGACAGGACATGCAAAAGTGCCTTTATAGCTCCAGGTGAAGAACTGCAGGGAAAATGTATCATTTTAGGTTTCCTGAGAGGGGAGGTGCATTACCAACTGCCATCTACCCACTCATTTCTTTTCTTTTTAAAAATTTTTGTAGGGCTTCCCATGTGGTGCTAGTGGTAAAGAATCCACCTGCCAAAGCAGGAGATGCAAGAGACACAGGTTCAATCCCTGGGTCAGGAACATCCCCTAAAGAAGGGAATGCCTTCAATATTCTTGCCTGGAAAATACCATGGACTGAAGAGACTGGTGGGCTATAGTCCACAGGGTCACAAAGAGTTGGACACAACTGAGTGGCTAACACTTTCACTTTTTCAAAGTTGAATACATACCTCCAATATATTCTCCAATGATCAAACTTAAAAATCCCATTTCTCAGGCCTAAATACATACATTTATAAAAGTAACACATTGGGCTTTACTCTACCAGATGACTGGCCTAATTTTCCATTGTCATTATTTTCCCCTCATTGACAACACAAATGATAAAGCTGTGCCCCTCTTCCTTACTGTCCCTACCTCAGTGTCACTTTTATTGCTTGACCATTTCTAAAGACATAAAGATGGTTATCTTCAGACCATTTTTAAAGGAGAGTAATAATAATAATGAGACTAAAATCCAAATTCCGAGAAAACACATGTTGGATTCAGAAGCCCGTGTGCTTGTGGGTGATGTGAAAGGTGTACTGAGAAGATATTAATCTTATTTTCTCCCTTCATTTTACATGAAAGCTGTCATTATTGCGATAAGAATAAAATGAACATAATTATGATAAATGGGAAGCACATTTGGGAATCAATACACTACTTGGAGAGAGTGTGATAATCAACACCAGGCGGTGGGCTAATGCACCCTGCAAACAAGCACGTCGCAGAGATTCTAAATTTATAACTTAGGGAAGCTTGGCATTTCACTTGAGTTGCTTTTGGCTTTAAGGTGAAACAAAAGGTACAATCACAATAGTTTGTGGATTACAGTAGCAAATTATGTCAAGACCATGGAAAATGCAAAACCAATGCTATCTCCCAAATAAGGCTTAGCATATACATGAGTCCTTCAATAAATGTTAAAAAAAAGTTCATAAAAATGGGTGGGAGAGTCCCACATCTATTTTTGTTTTTAATGAACAGTGGAAAGGAAGAGTAAGAGAAGCAATGAGTTCTTAGTTTGAAAGCTTTGCCTTATATATATATATATTAAAGCTGATGAACGTAATTTTAAAAATGCAAGTGCCAGAGTCTCTAGGCTACTGGGGATCTGCCATCTTTTAAAACATACTTTTTAAACTTGATTCTTAATTATTCATAGGTAAATGAAGCTCAGTGCTTTTGATGATCTCAATATCTCTTATGTAACTTCAGTTTTAATGGCAATACTGTTTCTGTTTTCCTATTCCAGTTTGCCAAGAATCTGGAAAAATAGGACGTTTTTGGTTCTGTTATTCCTACTAAAAAACATTTCTTATGCTTCTAAGAGAAGAGTAGAAAAGACAGCAATTCAACTAAATAGATATATGGCTTGCTGGATTGGATTTCTGTTGGTTAAGAATTGCTTTTGGAAGTAGCAATTCTACCACTGATTTGAGGGTTGAATAGTAATTCTTATTAATATTAGTCACCTTAACTCTTCCTTCTGGTATTTCAGAAGTGCCTCCGTTGAACTCCCTTTCCAGGGGGCTGATGAATTAATTAGTTTTTACCAAGCATCTACTATGTGTCTGATTCATTGTTAGGTACCTGGAGAGCCACATATCAAACAATATGGTAAAACAGGAAACCCATAATCACCTGGAAAAGCCTAATTTTTGTTTGTCAGTTCAGAAAAGAGTTGAAATATTGAAAAAGGGAGGAAAAAATGATCATGGCCAGAAAGAGGAGATAGATACCTCAGCTGCCATATTACAATCTACCATCACATGCACCCTCTCTCATATCCCTGCTCAAAAACCAGGGATGACTTGGTAATATATGAGCAGCTATTTGGAGAATAACCAAAAGTGGGATAAGCCCAGGGAATGTAGCTAGCGACTAAGAATGGTGTGATGGGATGAGGGCACAATGAAAGGCTGCTCACATCTGTAACCATCATAAGCTTGTCGACAGACATCAAAGACATTACAGGATGGGCAGGGAGCCAGCAGTGGTTATGAGGTAGTTGCCAGCTTTATTTACCATCAACTGAATCAACATTGCGCTCTGTGATTCAAACATACTAACATAAGTATATAATAATAGTTGTTAGTCTATATGTCAGCTATTCCATAAACTTTCAGAAAGGACAATATATCAACATGGCTCTATACAAAACCTTCTCTTAGCAAGCACTTACCCTCACAGTCTACTGTATTTCTGGCCGTATGGAGGGACTGAACAAACAAGAATGACAAAGACATGGCCCCTGTCCTCAAAGAAAACAAAGTAATGGAGTTCTTTCTTCTGAAATGTGCTGATATTCTTCCCACACCAGAATCATGGTTATGGTTGGTTAAACATATTGGATAAATGTAGTCATTTTGTTGGTTGAATCCACAAAAGTTGAGCCCTTTTAGTCAGAGGATGATTTTTAAATGAGGTGGGACCTGAAGGAAGGATTTGAATACATCAAAGGGAGAAAGAGCATTCTGCATGGGTGGAAATTTGGAGATGAGAAAGAATCTAATTTTTGGAAGACAGCATGGCATTTGCCTGACCTGACAAGGAGTCAATCACTGAAATCAAGCGGGAGAAAAGGAGTTTCTGCATTGCTTAAAGTGTAAATAAAGTCTTTGGAAAGAGATTTGACCAGGAAGTCAGGAAATATGGATTCAGCTCTGTAATCTTGAGCCAATCAGCCTTAATCTATTAAGTATTAATTCTCCTATTCATAGAATGAGGGTAAAAATACATACTTGTCTATCATGTAATGTACATCTTCATCACAGAAGGGTTTCTAGACTGAATAAAAACATAAAGCAAATTGCTTTAAGCTCTTGGAAGAAAGATGCTATTCAAATCTAAAGAATTATATTAAGATTTTATATTCACTCACTTTTATATGTGGTTTTGCTGAAAGAGAAAGATTAGTTTGAAGTTTATCCTGCTGTTTTGGTAAAATAGGTAAAAATGTCTTCCTGATTTTTTTCTGAGCACAAGATAAAACTTATTGTCCTTGGCTAAGTAGATTAGCAGCCATTTTCTTTGAACATTCAGAGCTCAAATGTAGCATCTGTCTTATTCGTATATAACCTAAAAAATAGCACATAAACTTATAAAATTTAATTTAAAGCTAAGTTAAATACATGAAATAATTTTTAGTTTCAAATTTGTTTTTCCTGTGTAGTATAAACAGTCTTTCTTGATGTCAATTTTAGTAGTTTCAGAAAAGAATACACATTTTTTCAAGTAGATATTTTAATTTTTGTGTTTTGTTTCTTTGCAAACCTACTGTCTTACTTCTCTACTACTCAACTGTATTTGAACAATCACAAAACGTCTTCACTTTTCTGTACAACTAACTCTCAACTAAGGTCATATTGCTTCTTAAAATCTAAGGAAGATAGGATTAAATCTTTATTTAATGTCTAATGGAAAGTCTAGTACAAGAAGGAATGTTGTATATGAGACTTCTGCCTCTTTCAAAGTAGCTCAGCTTATGAGTCATTTTGCTACCCTGCTCGAGCTGCCCTTGTTCAAATTATATTTTCCTAGAGATGGAACTCATCTTGTTTCACTTCAGTTCAGTTGCTCAGTCATGTCTGGCTCTTTGCAACCCCATGAACTGCAGCATGCCAGGCTTCCCTGTCCATCACCAACTCCCAGAGTTTACTCAAACTCATGTCCATCAAGTTGGTGATGCCATCCAGCCATCACATCCTCTGTCATCCCCTTCTCCTCCCACCTTCAATCTTTCCCAGCATCAGGATCTTTTCAAATGAGTCAGTTCTTCACATCAGGTGGCCAAATTATTGGAGTTTCAGCTTCAGCATCAGTCCTTCCAATGAATATTCAGGACTGATTTCCTTTAGGAAGGACTGGTTGGATCTCCTTGCAGTCCAAGGGACTCTCAAGAATCTCCTCCAACACCACAGTTCAAAAGCTTCAATTCTTCGGTGCTCAGCTTTCTTTATAATTCAACTCTCATATCCATACATGGCTACTGGAAAAACCATAGCTTTGACTAGATGGACCTTTGTTGGCAAAGTAATGTCTCTGCTTTTAAATATGCCATCAAGGTTGGTCATAGCTTTTTTCCAAGGAGCAAGTGTCTTTTAATTTCATGGCTGCAGTCACCATCTGCAATGATTTTGGAGCCCCCAAAATAAAAACTCTGTCACTGTTTCCACTGTTTCTCCATCTATTTGCCATGAAGTGATGGGACTGGATGCTGTGACTTAGTTTTCTGAATGTTGAGTTTTAAGCCACCTTTTTCATTCTCCTCTTTCACTTTGATCAAGAGGCTCTTTAGTTCTTCTTCACTTTCTGCCATAAGGGTGGTGTCATCTGCATATCTGAGGTTATTGATATTTCTTCTGGCACTCTTGATTCCAGCTTCTGCTTCATACAATCCAGCATTTCTCATGATGTACCCTGCATATAAGTAAGATAAACAGGGTGACAATATACAGCCTTGACGTACTACTTTCCCTATTTGGAACCAGTTTGTTGTTTTATGTCCAGTTCTAACTGTTGCTTCCTGACCTGCATAGACATTTCTCAAGAGGCAGATCAAGTGGTCTGATATTCCCGACTCTTTTAAGAATTTCCCACAGTTTGTTGTGATCCACACAGTCAAAGGCTTTGGCATAGTCAATAAAACAGAAGTAGATGTTTTACTGAAACTCTCTTGCTCTTTTGATGATCCAATAGATGTTGGCAATTTGATCTCTGGTTCCTCTGCCTTTTCTAAATCCAGCTTGAACATCTGGAAGTTCATGGTTCACATATTGCTGAAGCCTGGCTTGGAGAATTTTGAGTATTACTTTGCTAGTGTGTGAGATGAGTGCAATTGTGTGGTAGTTTGAATATTCTTTGACATTGCCTTTCTTTGGGATTGGAATGAAAAATGACCTTTTCCAGTCCTGTGGCCACTGCTGAGTTTTCCAAATTGGCTAGCATATTGAGTGCAGTACTTTCACAGCATCATTTTTAAGATTTGAAATAGCTCAAGTGGAATTCCATCAGTTCCACTGGTTTTGTTCATAGTAATGCTTCCTAAGACCCACTTGACTTTGCATTCCAGGATGTTGGTTCTAGGTGAGTGATCACACCATCACGGTTATCTGGGTCATGAAGATCTTTTTTGTACAGTTCTTCTGTGTATTCTTGCCACCTCTTCTTAATATCTTCTGCTTCTGTTAGGTCCATAAAATTTCAGTCCTTTACTGAGCCCATCTTTGCATGAAATGTTCCCTTGGTATCTCTAATTTTGTTGAAGAGATCTCTAGTCTTTCCCATTCTGTTTTTTTCCTCTATTTCTTTGCTTTGATCACTGAAGAAGTCTTTCTTATCTCTCCTTGCTATTCTTTGGAATTCTGCATTCAAATGGATATATCTTTCCTTTTCTCCTTTGCTTTTAGCTTCTCTTCTTTTCTCAGCTATTTGTAAGGCCTCCTCAGACAGCCGTTTTGCTTTTTTGCATTTCTTCTTCTTGGGGATGGTCTTGAACCTTGCCTCCCATACAATGTCACGAACTTCTGTCCATAGTTCTTCAGGATCTATTTCTCACTTGAATCTATTTCTCACTTCCACTGTATAATTATAAGGGATTGTTTAGGTCATACCTGAATGGTCTGGTGGTTTTCCCTACTTTCTTCAACTTAAGTCTGAATTTGGCAATAAGCAGTTCATGATCGGAGCCACAGTCAGCTCCTGGTCTTGATTTTATTGACTGGATAGAGCTTCTTCATCTTTGGCTGCAAAGAATATAATCAATCTGATTTCAGTATTGACCATCTGGTGATGTCTATGTGTAGAGTCTTCTCTTGTGTTGTTGAAAGAGGGTGTTTGCTCTGACCAGTGTGTTCTCTTGGCAAAACTCTATTAGCCTTTGCCCTGCTTCATTCTGTACTCCAAGGTCAAATTTGCCTGTTACTCCAGGTGTTTCTTGACTTCCTACTTTTGCATTCTAGTCCCCTATAATGAGGAGAAGGCAATGGTGACCCACTCTAGTACTCTTGCCTGGAAAATCCCATGGATGGAGGAGTCTGGTAGGCTGCAGTCCATGGGGTCACTAAGAGTCAGACATGACTGAGTGGCTTCACTTTCACTTTTCACTTTCATGCATTGGAGAAGGAAATGGCAACCCACTCCAGTGTTCTTACCTGGAGAATCCCAGGGATGGCGGAGCCTGGTGGGCTGCTGTCTATGGGGTCACATAGAGTTGGACATGACTGAAGCGACTTAGCAGCCGCAGCAGCCCCTATAATGAAAAGGACATCTTTTTTGGGTGTTAGTTCTAGAAGGTCTTGTAGGTCTTCATAGAGCTGTTCAACTTCAGCTTCTTCAGTATAATGGTTGAGGTATAGACATGGATTACTGTGATATTGAATGGTTTGCCTGGAAACGAACAGAGATCATTCCGTCATTTTTGAGATTGCATCCAAGTACTGCATTTTGGACTCTTTTGTTGACTATACTGGCTACTCCATTTCTTCTAAGGGATTCTTGCCCACAGTAGTAGATATAATGGTTATCTGAGTTAAATTCACCCTTTCCAGTCCATTTGAGTTCACTGATTCCTAAAATGTCGATGTTCACTCTTGCCATCTCCTTTTTGACCACTTTCAATTTGCCTTGATTCAAGGACCTAACATTCTAGGTTCCTCTGCAATATTGCTCTTACCGCATCTTGCTTACCTGCTGTCATAGATAAACTTATCACACAAGACTTTTTGGTGTTAGCCAAGTTTAACAGTACTTGAGGATATGGACAGATCAGCAATGCAACACTGTAATATGTGTTTGTGTCTGTGTCAGTTGCTTAGTCGTGTCTCTTTGTGACGCCATGGACTGTAGCCCACCAGGCTCCTATGCCCATGGAGTTCTCTAGGCAAAAATACAAGACTGGGTTGCCATTTCCTTCTTCATGGGATCTTCCCAACCTAGGGACTGAACCCTGATCTCCTGCATCTGCAGGCAGGATCTTTACCATCTGAGTCACCGAGGAAAAATTACATATTATCTATCCCACTTCTTTAAAACACAATTTACTCGTGTTTTCTGAAAATCAAGCTTTAGCCTTCTTCCATGTTTTGGGGGTGTCTTTTTCTCTTAAAAGCCCAACATAAGACAAAATAGAAGCAAAATCTTCTCATTTTTATAATGTAGAACCAAATCCCTAGTCTGGTTAGATACTATAAATAGAAGAAACATTCAAAGAAATATCAAAAAAATCTAATGTTTTAAATAGTCACAAAACCATTTTTACTAGGTGGTTTAATTTTTCCTGACAGGGAAGCAAATTAAAAAATTCCAGTAATAGAATAATAATCAGAAGAAAAAAGAGAATATCATCTAGAAAATTAATAATAGAACAATGGTGGCTTCCCCAGCAGTTCAATAGTAAAGAATCTGTCTACAATGCAGGAGACACAGGAGATGTGGATTTGACTCCTGGGTTGGGAAGATACCTTGGAGGAGGAAATGGCAACCCACGTCAGTATTTTTCCCTGGCAAATCCCATGGACAGAGGAGCCTGGTGGGCTACAGACCACAGGGGTGCAAAGAGTCAGGCATGACTGAATGACTAAGCATGTATGTCTATAATAAACTCTACTCACCCAACAACTATCTATTTTGAGGATCCAATATACATTAGGTATCTTATTTCACTCTGAAAACAAGTTGATTAAGATAATGCTCTCTCCATGAACTCCCATTCATTCATACAGGTTAAAATAACAATCATGTAATGGCAGCAAGTTTAAGCTCATGGAAGCACATTTCAAGAATGAGATCCAGTCAGGCTCTCTGACTTCAGACTATACCACAAGCTACAATAATCAAAACAGTATGGTAATGGCACAAAAATAGGCACATAGATAGATGGAACAGAATAGACAGCCCAGAAATAAATACATGCAACTATATGGTCAATTAAACTATGACAAAAGAGGCAAAAATATAAAATGGGGAAAAGACAGTGTCCTGAATCAGTGGTGCTGGGAAAACTGGACAGCTACATGTGAAAATACAAAATTAGAACATTTTCTCACACTATATTCAAAACAAGCTAAAAATTGATTAAAGACCTAAATCTAAAACCAAGAATTATAAAAACAGAAGCAGAACACTCTCTGACTTAAATAGTAGCAGTTTTTTTTTTTTTTTTTTTCTGAATCTGTCTCCTCAGGCAAAGAAAACAAAAGCAAAAATAATCAAATGGGCCCTTAGTTCAGTTCAGTTCAGTTCAGTCACTCAGTCATGTCCGACTCTCTGTGACCCCATGGATTGCAGCACACCAGGCTTCCCTGTCCATCACCAATTTCTCTGTCCGTCACCAAATGGGCCCTAATTAAACTTAAAAACTTTTGCACAGCCAAAGAGGCATTGACAAAATGAAAAGACAACCTACTGAATGGGAGAAAATATTTGCAAATGGTATGTCCAAAAAGGGGTTAATATCCAAAATATATAAACAGCTCATAGAGCTCAATTAAAAAAAAATTGAATAAAAAAATGGACAAAAGGCCTGAATAGAAATATTTTCAAAGAAGATATATAAACTGCCACCAGACACATGAAAAAATGTTTAACATTGCTAATCATCAGAGAAATTAAAATCAAAATGAGATATCAACTTACACCTGTCAGAATAACATTGGTCTATTATTGTAACCTTGGAAGGAAAGCTATGACAAACCTAGATAGTGTATCAAAAAGCAGAGACATCACTCTGCCAACAAAGGTTCATCTAGTCAAAGCTATAGTTTTGCCAGTGGTCATGTACAGATGTGAGAGTTAGACCATAAAGAAGGCTAAGTGGCAGAGAATTGATGCTTTCAAATGTGGTGCTGGAAAAGACTCTTGGAGTCCCTTTAAGGAGATCAAACCAGTCAGTCCTAAAGGATGTCAACCCTGAATATTTATTGGAAGGACTGATGTTGAAACATCAGGACTTCAATAATTTGGACACCTAATGCAAAGAGCTAACTCATTGAAAAATATCGTGGGGAAGATTGGGGGCAGGAGAAGGGGATAACAGAGGATAAGATGGTTGGATGGCATCACTGACTCAATGGACACAAGTTTGAGAAAACTCTGGGAGACAGTGAAGGACAAGGAAGCCAGGTGTGCTGCAGTCCATGGGGTGGCAAAGAGTTGGATGTGACTTAGTGACTGAACAACAACAAATTATTAAACCAAGTAATAAAATATAAAATGCAATGTATGTAGCAAGAACCGTTTATTTTGAGGAAAATATCTAGTCCCAAATACTTACATTAGAAAAGATGAAAACCTAAAAATGATTGTGTAAAGCATTAGAGATTAGATAAAGTAGCATCAAAATTAATGCAAAGAAAGTAGAAGCAAAGAAGTAATGAAATAAAGACATCTCCTTCTCCTTCTCATTCCATTTTTTTCTCTTTCACTTGCTCCACAACAATCTTAAAGGATTGTGATGAGCCTCAAACATGCCATATGTTGCTCTCACACCAGAAGCATGCTGATAACTCCATATACAATGCTTTTCTTTCTGAGAAAAACACAGTCCCTTTCCTGCTCTTACTCAGATCTTTCTCAAATGTGACCTTCTCTGTGAGGCCTTTCTTGATCACCTTTTACAAAACTACATCCCTATTCTCATTCTTCTTTTTTAAAAAATATTTGTTTATTTGGCTGTACCAAGGCTTAATTGTGGCAGGTGGTATCTAGTTCCCTGACCAGGGATTGAACTCGGGCCCCCTGCATTAGGAGTGCAGAATCCTTGCTACTGGACCACCAAGAAAGTCCTTATTCTAATTCTCATTGTTCTTAACTCCTCTACCCTGATATATTTTTTCCATTGAGTATATCACATTTAACATAGAATATACTTTATGTGTTTGTGTCATTTACATTAGAAGGGCACATTTGATCAGGTGAGGGATTTTCAAACTATTTTTTTGCCAGTACCAGGAAGAATGCTTAGCCAATAGTTGGAACTCAATCAACATTTGTTAACTGAATGAAATCAATGAATGTAAAAACAAGCTCTAGTAATATAAACACAAAGGTAAAAAAAAAAAAAAAACCAACTGACTTTGAAAAATGTAAAGCAAATAATTGGCAAATTAATTTTCTTAAGAGGATAAATTTAAAAAGTAATATGAATGGTATGAAAATTTTAACAAGAAATTTGATAAACTCAATGAAATATGGTTTAAGAAGAAACAGAAAACCTAAGAGGTTTCTTGGACAGGATCAACCTGTTCAAGACTCATTTCCTAAGGCCTGGCTTTCCCAGAAAAGAAGTTTGGTCTCAAGAAGAATTCCGTGAAAACTGGTCAGAGCCTTGTGCTTAAAATAATCAGTTCTGGGAGAATGCTTATAGAGTAGATCATGATGCTGGTTCATCATATCATGTAGCTGAATCACAAGTTTTGGGATTCTTACCAGGGAGACGATTGATGGTCCTCGGTCCTTAAAAGCTAAGGTGGTCATAAAGTATTGGGCACAACAATTCCACTTGATCACCCTGCAATAATTGCAGGGCCTGAATGCCAGCTTTTGATCACATCTCTTCCAGTACATGAATGTTGAAGAAGCTACCATATTTTCTTTTTTAAACTGTTACAGACTCTTCTGTGATTTCACCAAAGAGGCTAGTTCTTTAATATGCAACTTAAAAACTCTGGAGCCTAGGGGCCAGGGTTTCTCGCATGGGAATTTGATGTACAGTGTTGCAAGGTCCTGTGTACTGCTCCAGACTGCTTTGAGCAATGGTGGAAACTCAGGTCAGCTGCTGTGAAGTCTCCCCAGGAAAAGCAGTTTCAGAAGATCAGTTGTGTGTGAGGTCTGGTTGTTTACCTCCAGTTGAGTAAGTAAACCTGGACAGGTTTCTTTTTTTTTTTAATTTTATTTTATTTTTAAACTTTACAATATTGTATTAGTTTTGCCAAACATCAAAATGAATCTGCCACAGGTATACCTGTGTTCCCCATCCCGAACCCTCCTCCCTCCTCCCTCCTCCCTCCCCATACCCTCCCTCTGGGTTGTCCCAGTGCACCAGCCCCAAGCATCCAGTATCATGCATCGAACCAGAAATCAGATTTGTTTTTACAAAAAAGCAATAAACTCAGAAAATTTTACAGTTGAATTCTACCAGATATTCAAGAACAAATAATTTCAATCATGTATGCACTCTTCCAGAGAAGAGAAAAATGCAGCTATACATTGGGCTGCTTCCATCACAAACCATGTCACCAAATTTAAGATGATATGACATTTCTATTAGATGTAATTTTATGAAGTCATAGTCTCTCTAATGAATGTGTTTTTTGGTCCTTGCACTCCTGTATTTTGTACACATTCTTTCATGAAACAAATGATCAGTAATGTTTTCTTCTTGACAGTGACCTTTTCCTGGTCTTTAGTATTTTGAAAGCCATGGTGTTTCAATGATCATTATCCGTAGGGCACTTAGTTTATGAAGTAATGTTTGAGTTTAGAATATCAAAGTGGTACTAAATATTCTTTATCTATATCAAGGTTTTTTGTGTTGTTTGATTGGTTTAATCTTCTCATTATCATTATTTAGAGTGTGTAATTATACAGATTACATTTGATAAAGGTATGTATTAAAAGTATAAATACTATGAGAAAAACAAATATCATATATTAATGCATATATATTGAATCTAGCAAGATGGTACTGATGAATCTAGAAAGATGGTACTGATCTGCAGAGCAGCAAAGGAAATGCAGGCATAAAGAACAGACTTATGAACCCAGTGAGTGAAGGAAAGGGTAAGATAAATTGAGAGAGTAGCATTGAAACACAGACATTACCATATGTAAAACAAAGAGTCAGTGGGAATTTGCTGTATGAAGCAGGGAACTCAAATCCGGTGCTCTGTGACAACCTGGAAGGGTGGGATGGGGTGAGAGGTGGGAGGGGAGGTCAAGAGGGAGGGGATATATATATACTTATGGATGATTCATGTTGATGTATGGCAGAAACCAACACAATATTGTAATGATCCTCCAATTAAAAATAAATTAAAAAATATAAAGAAAAAAGGTATAAATTCTTACGTTGCTGTGATTTTAAATGTCATCCTTCAGTGTTCCTGTGAAAAACATTCATTCAATGATAGGTAGGATGCTGGATTCAAACTTGATTTCTCCACCCAATATTTATAATATTTGGTTTCTTATTAGGCACATAAATAATCATGTATTAAAATCTTACTCATGAATAGTCATTCTGTGAGTGTCTGACAGCACTTAGGGTAACATTCAAGTCACCGCAGTTTCCTGCATCTGGGGAGTATTGTCACAGTGCTTGATTATTTTAATCTAATAGGCTCTTGCAAAGATGGACCCTGATGAGGAAGCTTGTAGGTATACATTAGAATGGGTTGTGTTAGAGCCAATTGCTGTCTGACCTCTCCTCCCTGTAGAGGCAGTATATAATGCCATCTATATATCTTTTAGTCACATTAAATCATGTCATTTAAAGGGCTTCTGGATGTGAACGGGTTTACCTTATGCTTAGGAGAGAAATCAGTCAAACTGCTGAATCGTACATCTGTGTTCATCTGCATCACGATTTTTCATATTATTTGAATACTTTCTTTTCTGGACTGGTAATAACATTGTTAGAAACTGTCTAAAATTTGCTACTATCATAATTAGAATATTACTAAAGATTAAAAAAATTGTCAAGGAAATTCCCTGGTGGTCCAATGGTTAGAACTCTGTGATCTCACTGCCAAGGGCCCAAGTTCTATTCCTGGTGGGGGAATTAAGATCCCATATGCCACATGGTGCAGACAAAAAAAAAATTAAAATTATTATTAAGGTAGTTTAAACTCTATACTTACATGTAAAATGGGTTCCAAGGCTAGAGTCAAGACTGTCTTTCCAATCTGGACATGAATGTTTGCAAGTGTAGTTGCATGGCCAAGGAATTGCCAGGCCAAGGCATACTCCCAGGAAAAGCTGAGGAATTTTATGCACACAAATCACTCTAAAAGAAAGAGGATTTGAAATGACCAAGCCTGTTAAATAAATTTCTTCTGGACACATGGCCACGCTCAGGGCCTAAACCTGCACAATCACAGTTCACCATCACCCTAGGCTTAGTCATTTCCCTCCTCCTGCCCCCGGGAATAAGCATGTGAATAAGTTAAAATGAATCAGAGTCTTCCCCAGGACTTTCCTTACAGAGAATTGGGCAAGATTGTCTCTTTGAAATGAATTTGCTAACCTTGTATACCATGATTACGAGATATATGTATGAGCACTTAATGTTTACCCAGAATGAATCTGCCCAATAAAACTGAAGAGATGACACTCTCATTACAATATTTAAGTTCTTCCCCTTGGCCCACCCTGACCCAAAGCAGCAACAGGACTCCTAGACCCATGAACTTAAAAATCACATGAGCCTTTTTTGTTTTTTTTACTTACTGTTCAAGTTAGTGATCCCTGGAACAGCAGCATTAAGTTCACCTGAGAGAACTTGTTAGAAATGCTCATTTCTGAATCAGAGTCTTTGGGGATAGCCCCAAAGGTTTAACAGGCCCTTCAGGTAACTCTGATATGCTAAATGTTGGGAAACTAGTTTACAGTATTTGTTAACCTCTTTTAAAAAATGTAGTATAGTTGATTTACAATATTGTGTTGGCTTAAATTATTTTGAATTGAGTTTCTGGGCATCTTCAGTTGGTGATTTTTCCAATCTACTGGAAAAACCATAGTTTTTCCATAGTCATCTATGGATGTGAGAGTTGGACTGTAAAGAAAGCTGAGCGCGGAAGAATTGATGCTTTTGAACTGTGGTGTTGGAGAAGACTCTTGAGAGTCCCTTGGACTGCAAGGAGATCCAACCAGTCCATCCTAAAGGAAATCAGTCCTGAATATTCATTGGAAGGACTGATGCTGAAGCTGAAACTCTAATACTTTGGCCACCTGATGAAAAGAACTGACTCATTGGCAAAGACCCTGATGCTGGAAAAGATTGATGGTGGAAGGAGAAGGGGATGACAGAGGATGAGATGGTTGGATGGCATCACCGACTTGAAGGACATGAGTTTGAGTAACTCTGGGAGTTGGTGATGGACAGGGAAGCCTGGCATGCTGTAGTCCATGGGGTCGCAAAGAGTCAGACATGACTGAGTGACTGAACTGAACTGATCTGATATAGCAATGACAAATAAGAAATTTTATAACAGATTAGAAGAATTTTGGTTTAAAATGTATTCTCACTTGACCATGCCAGAGATCTAATTTTTGAATAAGACATTGTCAGGAAATTCCTAGAATCTCTAGTCTCAGGTTAGCCTTGTACCCACTTAGCCTCCAATACTTGGTCCAACTGATGCGAAGAGCCAGTTCATTGGAAAAGACCCTGATGCTGGGAAAGATTGGGGCCAGGATGAGAAAGAGGCAACAGAGGATGAGATGTTTGGATGACATCACTGACTCAATGGACATGAGTTTGAGCAAACTCCAAGAGATTGTAAAGGACAGGGAAGCTTGGCGTCCTGCAGTCCATGGGACTGCAAAGAGTCAGACATGACTGAGCCACTGGACAACACTTAGCCTCAGATAGTCACGGGCCATTTGAAGACAAACATTGATGAATCTGTTCCATCTTCAAATCATTAGAATTTTCAAACTGTGGGGGATACAGACAGGGGTGTTGTCCCTGCAACTGTATGTCAGCTTGAGAACATTCCATTTAAACTAAAAGAACTGCTTAATTTTAGCTTCAGTATCTAGGTTTAGAAGAGAACCTTTATGGATTGTCTCAAGGGCAGATTTAGTTCCTCAATCTAAATATCTTTGCCTTTGATCCAAATCATCCCAATTTACTTTAACATAAGAGGGTGCCTGTTTTTATTTGACTGGCTTAATGCTGGGTACTGTGTCATCAATATAAAAATATAGTCAGAAATCTCTCGTGAGTTAATGGTATAATAGCAGTATGCTCTATGATTAACAATAAAGAATACAAAAATGAATGCTCCTAAGAAATATTGTATCACTCACAAAAAAGAAGCTTGTCCTTTACATGCTTATGAATGCAGAGTATGTCATGTGGAAAGCACTAGATTTCTTTTAGTGTTATTTTTTAATATTAGATGTCTCTGCAATGCAAGCTGATGATCTGGCAGATTTAATTCTCATGATACCTTCTTTTGAGAGGATGTCTGATTTGAAGCATAATATCTACAATCTGATAAATTATTGCCTTAATTATAAAAATAATATCTCACTGCATACTTTGTATTTAAGCGAGTTTAAGCATGACTCCCAGCAAGTACTAATTTTAAAACCTGGACTATGAAAACAGAAGGAGGGTAATCTATAAAATTCTTTGCAAGGAAATTGACAAAATTGGAAATATATGTGTAATGAATGTTTAATTATAATTAGAGGTTATTTTATATGATATCACCTTTTATATGTTATGGATCTACCTGTCTTCTCAACAGCTCAGAGGCTGTACAGGGAATGTGGCCTGGATGGCTATTAATACAAGCCAGTTTCCCATTAGAAGCATTTATTAGTATATTACATAGTGGCTCTTTCCCCAGAGAGCCAAGTATTCTCTAAAATTCCACTGGCACAAATCATGTTTTAAAAAATCCTGTCTAGAATTTAAGGTGTAGTTGAAAATCATCAAATGGAAGCCAGATTGCTCTTGGTCCTTTTTTATTTTTTATTTTTTTAATTATTTATGGCTGTGCGGGGTCTTTGTTGCTTTCTGAGTT
Organism: Bubalus kerabau; assembly: GCF_029407905.1. Taxonomy (NCBI): domain Eukaryota; kingdom Metazoa; phylum Chordata; class Mammalia; order Artiodactyla; family Bovidae; genus Bubalus; species Bubalus kerabau. The sequence continues at coordinate 28,499,652 of NC_073624.1, forward strand.
GTTTTTCTAGTTGTGGCCAGCGGGGGCTACTCTCTAGTTGTGGTGTGTGGGCTTCTCATTGCAGTGGCTTCTCTTGTGGGGAAGCACAGGCTCTAGAGCATGCTGGCTTCAGTAACATATGGGCTCAGCAGTTGTGACTCTCAGGTTCTAGAATGAGAGCTCCGTAGTTCTGGCCCATGGCCTTAGTTGCCCTTCAACATGTGGAATCTTCCTGGACCAGGGTTCAAACTCGTGTTCTTAATTTCTCTATCTGATGCTTTCTGATAGTGTAGAGAAGTGCAACAGGTTTCTATATATTAATTTTGTATTCTGCAAATTTACTAAATTCATTTATAAGCTCTAGTAGTTTTCTGGTGGCATCGTTAGAATTTTCTATGTACAGTGTCCTGTCATCTGAAAACAATGACATTTGTACTTCTTCCTTTCCAATTTGGATTTCTTTTATTTCTTTTTCTTCTCTGGTTGCTTTGACTAGGATTTCCAAAGGTATGCTGCATTAAAGTGGCAAGAGTCAAAAACCTTGTCTTGTTCAGTTCCTGATCTTAAAGGAAATGCTTTCAGCTTTTCACTGTTAAGTATGATGTTAGCTATAGGTTTGTTGTATATGGTCTTTATTATGTTGAGATAAGTTCCCTCCAAATGGGGATATTCAAGTGGCTCAGTGGTAAAGAATCCACCTGCCAATGCAGGAGATGCAGGAGATGTGGGTTTGATCCCTGGGTCAGGAAGATCCCCTGGAGGAGGAAACGGCAACCTACTCCAGTATTCTTGCTTGGAGAATCCCATGGGCAGAGGAGCCTGGCAGGCTACAGTCCATAGGATAGCAAAGAGTCAGACATGACTGAGAATACACACAGACACATGTTCCCTCCATGCCCATTTCCTGGAGAGTTTTTTTTTTTTTTTAATCATAAATGATGTTGAACTTTGTCAAAAGTTTTTTCTCTATTGATTGAGATGTTCATACGATTTTTATTCATTAAGCCAACAACCTCAAAAACAATACTGATAAAATCTCAGAGCTCTCTGATCTACCTAACTTGGGGCTACATGACTAAATGCACCAAGAAGGTTGGAATCAACTGTAAATACAGTACCGGCTACAGTGTCTCCCTCAGGAAAATGGTGAAGAAAATCATTTGTCCCTTCCATTATAAAAAAGGGGAAGAGGCTAGCTATGGTGTCTGGCACTGTGGTTCCTGCATGAAAATGGTAGCTAGTGGTACGGACTCTGCAGTGCCACTTCTGAGGTCATAGAACAGTCCATCAACAGAAGACAGAAGGAATGAAAAGACCAGAAGCTCCACCATGGGAAACACTGCTAGCCTGTAATAAATGGATTCATTTATGTAACTGAAAAAAAAAATCTCAGAGATTTCTAAAGTTTAGGACTATTGATACTGCTAAAAGAGAAAGAAATAGATTATAGAAAGGAACTAACCCAGAAGCTGTTATCTAAGAATAACCTTTGTTTTCTTAGAAGAAAAGAAAAATTCCATCTTATGCCAAGAGGGAAAAGGTGAGATTCAAGGAATCTGCACTCCTGGCAAGATTTCTGAGTGGTTCTGAATCAAATGGTTGGCATTTTAGAAAGTTGCTGTAATAGGCTAGTCTTGAAATCAGAACCCACTGTTCAGAGAGTTTATTCCTTTCTGCCCCCAAATAGGAAACAGAAGCTGATAGTTACCAAGAGAAACAGAAAACTCATAGAGCAAATAAGTTCTTTTTGAACCAGTAAAGTAAGGTAGTGTTAATGAAATGTCAGAAAACAAAAACCAAGACCAAGCCCAGGAAAGCAACAGTAGCAAGTGGAAAAGAAGCAAAAAGCAAGAAATAAGGACACTTTAAAGGCATGGTCTGAAATCAAGTGAGAAGGATGGAGTTAAGCCCACAACACCTTCACACTGTGTATACGGTAAAGTAAAAAGGAAAAGCAAAGCTTGAAAATGATGCTTGTTATCAAAGTTCTCTAACAGATTCAGAAAGTAGTTAGAAAAAAATCAGGTGATGAAATAAAACATGAAATGAGATTAAATTGAAATGTACTAGAACAAATTGGAGAAGGAAATGGCAACCCACTCCAGTATTCTTGCCTGGGAAATCCCGTGGACAGAGGAGCCTGGTAGCCTACAGCCCCTAGGGTCACAGGAGTCGGATATGACTTAGCGATTAAAATCAAGCAAGTACAAATAATTGAAAAGTCAGTTTTATCCAGTAACCCATAAGCCAGGGTTCATACACAAACAGAAAAAGAAACAAGCCAAAGTCTCCACAATCTGCAAACACAACTATGCATCCTTATTTCAAATAGTGTGTTACTATTTATGAATGTTCAAGTAGTACTTTTAGAAGCTGAAACCAGTGTTTGACTTAAAAAGGAGACTCAGGCAATGAAAAGGACAAGGATTGTATTAAGATTTAAAGGGTCACCAGAAAAAAGTTCAGAGTTGCCCTTAAAATACATCTAAATGATATTTTAAAATGCTTTCTTAAAATTTGTATTTAATGAGTGCCTTTTGGAATAGATAACTTGCAAAAAGCAATTCAGTTACATCTTGATGTGATTTTTTTTTAAGGAACTTTCATTTTTCGACGTATCACCTCTCCCACTGAAGTATTTTCTTCAATTGTGTTCAGTAACTGCAATATGTTCATGTGTTTTAATTTTATTGTACTGTATTTTAAATTTAAATTATATTTTATTCTAGTGCAAAACTTGTTTAACTTGTCTGAACACCTCAAAATTATTTACTTTGAGTAGTTAAGCCTCAACTTAATCAAGTAGAAGTGATAGGTATTGGTTTCTGTATCCTTTTCGCTATAAAAGAATATTTAATCCCGCAGGTGGCACTTCTCTTCCTCTGAGATAACTATAAGGGTATCAGATCCAGAATATTTTACCAGGACTAGGTGAAGGGTTTCCACTGCATTTGTGGGTGTTCTGTCCCCATTTTTTGTCAAAGTATGGCTCCTGTTAGCACTTCAATCTGATGGAAGGGAAAAAAAAAAGTTTCTCTGGCTTTCCCATCCACCTGCTCCCATTTCAGTGGATGCATTACCTGTATCTGCAGAGATGGGAGTCCAGGTAGAGTTGGTGTCTCAGCTCCAATCCTGAAACTGATGCGGGCTTTTTTTTTTTTTTTTTTTCCTGCTACCCTATTTGATTCACATTCTTATAAAGTTAAAGACAAGCTTGCCTCAGTTTTATCTTGTTTTCATTTTCTCCACTCCCGTTTCTCAGTTCCGGATGTACTGAAGATTATATGAGGAGATCTGACACCCATCTTTCCTCGGCTATGGAATCCCCGCAGATTAAACTATGAACACAATAGTGCTACATTCTTTTTAAGGCTGTGGGAGAAACACTCCATCCCGCTGCCTGCCCTCTTAGTTTAGTTGTATGAGTTTTGGAAATTTGGTCACATTTAAAGGGTTTTTTTTAAATGATAGAGGGTTTGTTAATGATGAATGGTTTTTTTAATGATAAAGGTATGAATAGGCTTCCCAAATGGCGCTGGTGGTAGAGAACATGCCTGCTAAGGCAGAAGATGCCAGAGATGCAGGTTCCTTCCCTGGGAGGGAAAGATTCCCTGGAGAAGGGCATGGCAACCCATTCCAGTATTCTCGCCTGGAGAATTCCATGGACAGAGGCGCCTGGACGGCTACAGTCCATGGAGTCGCAAAGAGTCAGACAGGACTGAAGCGATTTAGCACACATGAATAGGTGTAAAAAGTGTTCATATTTTCAGATCTTTATAAAAATGATCCTAAAAAATCTCAAGGAGGCTAGAATTCTAGGCAATAATTTCAGAAGTGAACTTGCACTTCATTCTTCAATAATGCATAATTTTGAGAACAATACAGTTGCCAGAAAAGTTGTTTCCCAATCGAGTTCACTGTCTCATCTTGAAACTAGTGTCGCAGTGCTTTTGTTTCAGAACAAAAATTCAAAGATGTGCCGTTAAAAGGATGTGCTGAAAATTAAGCAAAATGTAACTACTCTAGTTGGAAAATGGAAAATATTTGGTCCAGATGGCTCAGAGGCAACAATAAACAAGAAAAGGAGAGGTTTTCATGGTAACAACTGCAGTTCTCAGCCTTACCGTAGAGATAAAGGTTAATTTCTCCCGTTTTTTCCTCCTCTGCCTCACCTTTCTTCCTCCTCTTTTTGCCATTGTTGTAATGATCAGACTCTGAGTTCTCTGAAGACAGGAATATCTTTATTTTGCTCTCCTTTGTGCTACCCTAAAATGTAAGTTAGGCTTCTTAAAGAGGTTTGTTTGTTGCTCGCCTACCTAAGTAAATGCGCAGAGTATTTGTTGAAAGAATGAATAATTGACTGGGTGAACGAATGAGATGTCATACCCCTCTGATAACGGTTAATGACCTAATCAATATACTTTCTCTCCTATTTTTTCCTTTAGATTATAATCAAAAGTTATGTCATCAACAACTTCAGCTTTTGCGCATATCGTTTGTTTGATTTTGAAAGCCACCAACCAAGACCATTCTTGTACTTTTTGAAAGAACAAGAGACATGTCTATGTAATAAAGATAAAATTAGAGAACATAACCCTTGCAGTTATTTGGAATTAGATGAGGAACCCCTAATTTTTGCTTGAATGAGGTTTTATTTTTCAATTTATGTGGCTCCTTTGTTGACACAGCCAAAACCAAAATGCTTTTCCCTACTGACTTCCACAAAAGGATACCCTGCAACTGTCTTATTTATAAATGTGTCCTTGTCAAACGTCCTCCTTCTAAAGAACTTACACTCCCTGAAAATATAGCCTCTACTCTGGTGCAATGCCAGGAAAAAGACGTTACAACTGAATAACCATATATCTTTAATGATCAAATTGACTCACTCATCAAGTTTCATTTAACTTTTCTTCATGATACTTATTTACTACTTTGAAAAGCATGTCTATAACTCCCTCTGGCCTTCTTCCCTGAGCTTGGTGAATCACCCGAATTTTAAAAAAAATGAGGAAAATTTAGGTTAATGATTCTATATCTGTATTGTAATTTTTTCTCCTTTAACTTCATAGTACCTAATGTCTTGCTGACTTCATCAGTTTAGTGACACATTTCAATCAGTCTCAATTCTTTTTTTTTTTGTTCTTCAATTTTATTTTATTTTTAAACTTTACATAATTGTATTAGTTTTGCCAAGTATCAAAATGAATCCGCCACAGGTATACATGTGCTCCCCATCCTGAACCCTCCTCCCTCCTCCCTCCCCATTCCATCCCTCTGGGTCGTCCCAGTCTCAATTCTTTTAACATGAATTTATTTAAAAAAAAAAAAAAAAACTTCAACTTGCATCACACTTAAGTTTTCTCCCATTTTACAAGGTCTCATTTCAAAGAGGATAAAGTATCCACTTTGTGGGCCAAGCGTCACTGCCCTTTGATGGTACTGCTTTTTCCTCTAGATCTCTACGCTTGTTACTGTGAAGATTTGAGGCAAAATTAATTCCGAATAGTTGTCAGAGTAGAGATCTATGTGCTTTGACAGCCTTTGCCTGCAATGCACGTGACACAGCAGGAGCCACAGCTTCCATCCCTGGGTCGGGAAGATCCCCTGGAGGAGGGAATGCCAACTAACTCCAGTATTCTTGCCTGGGATAGCCCATGGGCAGAGAAGCCTGGAGGGCTACCGTCCATGGGGTCACAAAAGAGATGGAAATGACTTATCGACTAAATAACAACAACAATAAACATGTGGCTGATGGTGAAAACTATGATTAAGTATTCATATGGCTATTATAAAAGCAAAGTTTATATGGAGAAAAATCAGTACATCTGTTATTTTTTTTTAAATAAAAGCATAGTTATAGTAGATCACAAATATACTGAAATCCATTATACATTTTCTTTTAACCTGCACCTTACTGTGACATGTAAATTGACTTGTTTATGTTAATAGCAGCCATTTAGGAGTAAATTCCCAAAGTACTGCCTGATAATTAGATTGGGCATAATTCACACACTGTATGTTACTTTGAAAATGGGCTTCTTCAAAAAGGTAACAGTTAGAATAGAATGTGTACCTCCGAACTGTCTCTAAAAGGATTCTTATTACACAAAACCACACGTACAGTGTGGCAAAGATAATGTCGGCACTTAATGCAGAAAAATAATGCAACATGTTCTTTTTGGTTCATTTACTGCCATATGCTGCTTGAGTAATGAAAACCTATTTGGTATAGAGACAGATGTGGGTGTACTCTGAAAATTCCTAGTCAATAATGAAGCTTTATATTTGCTATTTTGGAAATGACTACTAAGTGTTCAATTATGAAACATCCCCAGATCATTAGAAAATTTCATTTGATCTGTCCTCTCTGTAAGGATTTGAGGAGGACTTTTGGTTTTCTTTTTTCATTACCCAGTTACTGTGTAATGAAAATTCTTCCAAATTTGGAAATGCCTAATAACTATGCAGTTCTGATAATACTAAATTAATTAATATTTAAACATTTTATCTCCATAAGAGAATGCTATTAAAGAATTACGGGTTGCCAAAATACTCATATTTATCATTAGTTTATATGATATCAAACAGAACTGTGAATTAAATATTAATTTAAATTATTCTAAAATGTATCAAAAATTCTATTAATTATCTAAATTATTCTAGGTTGTGGGAGAATCTGGAGTACAAATAATAAACTTTATCAATATTTAAACAGAAGTGAATTAAATAACTTATTTAATATTACTGAGAAGCAATGTCTACAGCTCAAATCTGAACAAATAAAAGCCATGTTTTGCTGTTTATTTTGTGTGATTGCAGAAGACAAACTGGTTCCAGGATACAAAAATAATTAGAAGCAAACAGGCAAATGATAGCAAATATGTTATGAATATGGACTTTTAACTTTTTTGGTAGGTGATAAATAGATTTTATGCCAGGATAAAAAAGTATTGTCCATTTTTTTTTTTTTTACATAGACTCATCCAATTATTTACTAAGATTTTCAGATACTTAGGCTGACTTGAGCCCAAATTATGAACCTAGGCTTTTACATTTTAATTTAATTTTGAAATTATCTGTCCATTAAGCACAATTGTGTGGAATTATACCTTTTGCTTAATTTAACCTCAACCATGTTTTCTTATGGTCAAATTTTAATCCACACAGTTTTATAGCTATATTCATTGAGACAATATCTTCCTGTTTTATACAGTTTATACACATTAAAATATAATGAAAAATAGGTACATGAATGTAGTCCCCAAAGCCTCATACAACTAAAAAGAGTCATTGATAAACTTGTCATTGATAAAAAGGAAAAATAAGCCAATTCACAGTGGTACTTTGCTAATAACAAATTTTAAGTAAATATCAAAAAGCAATGAAGTCAAACAAAGACAGTGTTTTACTAAATGGTTAAAAACCTAATTGAAGTCTTGGAAATAGAAGCAACACCCTCTTTTCTTGGTTATCCCTCTTCCACATATATTACAGGAGGTATTGTCTGAATTGGAAAGAATCTAGGGCAAAAACCATGTGACTAAGGGAACAGGAATTCTGCACTTTAAGTTTCAAGTGTCAGAAGCATGTCTTGCCTGTTGCAATCTAGTCCTAGATTATAGAGTCCTTCCTACAAGATGGCCAGAGGAAAATGGAATTTCTCAAGCCACTGGTTCCAGCTCTAGGATCTTGAGGTGGAGCAGTATGGCATTAAGGAGCAGACATAGACACAAGTCAAATAGAATCGTGGTAGATGGGGGCTCCAGGATGAGATTGACATGGATGGTACCAAGTAGAAATGAAGAAGAAAATGGAAGGAGACGTTAAATGAGAGTTTTAACCCCTCAGGTTTGATCCTCTCTCTTCCTTTTCTTTTCTTTTCTCCTTGTGTATGTGTTAAATCGCTTCAGTCATGTCCAACTCTTTGAGACCGCATGGACTGTAGCCTGCCAGGCTCCTCTGTCCATGGGATTCTCCAGGCAAGAATACTGGAGTGGGTTGCCATGTGGGGAATCTTCCAGACCCTGCCATCTCCTGCATTGAGGTGAGTTTTAGCCTGTCTCTAAACTTTTCTTCTGTCCTTATCAATCCCTAAAATAGTTTGGGTTGGACAGGAGTGTCGATGTGATTGGTTTCAAGGGAAGGAAAAGAGAAAAGAACAGTTGGCCAAATGGTTTTTTTCCTATTTTTCTCCTCATGGCTAGCTTTGCTTCACTCAAGGATGCTCTGCTTCCATCCCCTAACCCACATCCCCATTTCCAATCTTTGTTCTCTTTCCCTGAGCTTAGGGTGGAAGGAGCCAGAGGTGGTGATTCATAGAAGACAGTCTTTCTGCAATCTTTCTTTTCCTTCAATTCTCCTGGCTTTTAGAATAAGAGATAAAGAACATGTAAATTTTCTTTTCAACACTTGTGTCTCCTTTCTATCTTTGACTTCAGAATTGTGCATCTTGTCAGTCTAAACTCTGCTGCTATACTATGGCTTGGATTTGAAGTGTTGAATGTATGAAGTACCTTCTGGAAGAGAAATTTCTGGTCCTACTCAGAGCTGTATTATTAAATAATCTCTGCCTTTTTTGTGTGTAACCCAAATAAATACTGCAGCCCCAAGGAGTCCAATCTAATTATGACATGATACTCAAAGAAATACAATCTAGTAACAAAGGGAGTGAAAAGAAATCCAGATCTTTCCTTTCACTTCACAAAAATCATGAAATCTTATTTAAAATTCCAGGGCTGTCCCTGGCAGTCTAGTGGTTAAGACTCCTTTTTTTTCCATTACAGGGGGAAACAGGTTCAATCTGTGGCTGGGAAACTGAGATCCCACATGCTGCATGGCGTGGCCAAATAAATAAAGAAATAAAATAAAATAAAATAAAATCCACAGTTCCACTCTTTAAATCCATTTACCATTATTCTTGTTCTACCACTTTCTCACTTGCTACTTTGATTCTTCTTTCTCTCTACCTCCAGACTTTCAATTCCCAGCCATAAATTGCCTATGGTAGGGCATTTTTCTGTTTCAACGTTTCTCTTTCCTTCAAACTTGGTCTGTGTTCTCTCTCTCCAGTAAATTTCTACCCTTTCTTTTTGTTTTCTTACCCTTTCTGATGCAAATTCAATGTCTTACCTGATTCTTCTCTACAACAATGCCCCCAAGATGGCTGATAAAGCTAGAGTGGAGATGAGGAATGGGCCTGGAGAGGTGGGGAGAAATAGGAATTTAAAGATGCTCTGAGTATTCACACGTAATAATTTTTGCCCTTATTTTAATATCTTTAATTACTTTCTTTCTCTGGTATCTACTTTTCAATTTCAAACATATTCGAGTGTCTTATCCTGAATAACTCTCCCAAGTTTTCTTAAAATCCAATCTTTCAACTTAATCCTCAGACTCAGACAACCCATAAAAATAGCTCACTCATGCTGCACTTCCTAATCTTCCTGTTTTAAAAAATCCCATTGAAGTCTGGCTTCAAGATCTGCTTAGATTACCAGTCACCAGATTTAATGGCCTTTTTTTCAGGCCTTACTCTACCTGACATTCTGAAGTATTGACTTTTTTTTTTTTTTGAAACTTTCCTGTTTTTGTCTCCTTAAAATATTTTGTGTTTGTTTCTCCAATGACTTTTTCTTAGCCCTCTTCTCTTCTCTTCTTACCATACACACACTCCAGAGGGTAATTTCAGCCATTTTCTAGATGAGTCCCAAGTCTTTAGCTCCAGCGAATCTTAGCTAGAGAGTTATCAGTGGTCCCTTCAAGTCTAATGAAAGGCATCAACACCTAGGCAATAGGTATGTGTGTGTGTATGTGTGTTAGTCTCTCAGTCGTGTGCAACTCTTTGTGACCCCATGGACTGTAGCCCACCAGGCTCCTCTACCCTTGGGATTTTCCAGGCAAGAATACTGAAGTGAATTTTCCTTTCCTTCTCCAGGGGATCTTCCCAACCCAGGGATTGAACCCAGTTCTCCTGCATTGCAGACAGATTCTTTACCATGAGTCACCAGAGATACCAAGTTTTATATTTATATATATATATATATATTTATATATATATTTATTATATATATATATTATATATATATTATATTATTATATATATTATATATATTATATATATATTATTATATATATATATATTTATATATATATATAAACTGTCCCCCTGAGTTTCACCCATAGGCAATCTGCCCATCTTCTCCAGGGTGATGGACTCAACTGCTTATTAATATCTATAGGTAAATCTTCTTTAGATTCCTTAAGTTTGGTCCTTCAGATCCTTAGCATTTCCTTGAATTCCTTTCTCCATCAAAGCTATATCAAATTCCTCCCAACTGCACTTTCAATTAAGGGCATCACTACTATCCAATGGATCACAAGCATAATTCACAATGGTTTCCTTCACCACACAAGCCATACCAAGATGGCACCAAGTCCTGATAATTCCTTGGAAACACTTCCTTTTTATCTACTATACTTGTCATTTCATTCTTCGTATGTTTTTCTGGAATATCACCTTTTCCTCCCACATTTCATTCTAGATTTCCTTCTATAATTCATTTACATATTGTAATCAGAGTCATCTTTTTAAAGCCCTGATCCAATTCCATGCTCAAATAAACACATTCGATGGCACCTTATTGCCTTGAGCAGAGGTCACAAAATCAAAGACCCATAGGAGCCAGAAAAGGAATATAAATCAGTGAAGCAACTTGGATCAGGAAACAGCTGAGATGCATGGCCACCATGGAGACAGCTGTCCCTTAGCTCTCGCCATTTGTTGTCATGGGGAATCGCAGGTCCAATATCACCAAATTTACCAAGAGAAAACAAAAATTGGAATTTGTTTAAAGTAAAATCCCTCAAATTTAAATAATTGGCTGTACTTATTTAAAGGAAGATTTAGGAAAAACTGTCAAGAACTATGAGGGATCAGATGCTCTATTGTCCTACATTTTAGCCTGCTATAGTTTCATAGATGCTGGTGGAATGCAGGAGAAATTAAAGACTTTGTTACTCATAGTCATAGAAACAGCAAGTGTCAACATCTCTCCTGGTTCCTGGAGCCCAATTGCCAAAAGGTGACATGAAGAGGGTCATGAGAAACCTGCACACATAGTAGGTTGTGTTAAAGGAGAGAAACCCTGGACTTGAACCTGAATATTTTATACTGGGCACTTTGCTTGTCTGTCCTCTACCCTAGAAGGAAACACTGGCTCTAGCTTCCAGCTCTGTTCACTATACAAATATCCTTGTAAAGCTAGGGGAAACAGCATGACAGTGCCTCTGCTTGTGTGACATACAGAGATACGTGAACGCCATGGAGAACTGTCTCTCAACAACAACAATAACAACAACAACAATGTGTTTTTGCAGTAGATCTGATCTACAGGATATGTCTGTGACTTATGGTATAGAGAAAGGTTATTAAGCGACAGCCTCCAGGCTGGTCATTTACTTCTCTAAACAAAATTTTATTGGAACACATATGTGTCCCTTCATTTACATGTTGTCTATGGCTTTTTTTGTGCCACTAAGACCAAGTTGAATAGTTGTAACAGAAACCAAGCTTGAAATATTTACTCTCTGACCCTTTAAGAAAAATAGCTACTTTTTAATTTATTGACCAATGATGTAGAGGATAAAATGTTAGCACATCATCTAAAATACTTGAATCAAACACTTGAATCAACAATTCATTCACTAAACAAAAATATTTGAAGAGTTTACTATTATCAGACATGGTACAAGATGTTGATGGTGCTGAAACCAAAAATATGGTTCTTATGTTTCAGGGGCTTCAGACCCAATGAAGTAAACACAACAGTGAAAATGATACAACATGGACTTCCGTATAGCAGCTGTAGACTTATGGGAGTCCATAGAAGAGGTGGACTTTACTGGTGGCTCAGTGGTAAAGAATCTGCCTGCCAATGCAGGAGATGTGGGTTTGATTCCTGGGTCAGAAAGATCCCTTGGAGAAGGAAATGGCAATCCACTTTAGTATTCTTGCCTAAGAAGTCCCATGACAGAGGAGTCTGGTGGGCTATAGTCCATGGTATTGAAAAAATGTTGGACATGACTTAGTGACCAAACAACAACAACATTAGGAGGGGCACCTATGTGGGCTGGGAGAATCAGAGAAGCGTCCTACAGGAGAGAGTCCTCAAAGATGAGGAGGCTTCCCTAGATGCAGAAAGAAGTAAGAGCAGTCCAAATACAGGAAACTGAGTATACAAAAGCTTGGAGATTTAAGGAGGAAGATATCACTGGGCCAGTGCAGTTGGTAGAGAAAAGGCAGCAGATGCAAAGAAAGGCATTGGGGTGGGGAGGGAGGCCTGGGTAAATGAGTGGGGCTAGTTTGTGAAAGGCTCTGACTGTTTTATGGAGGCGTTTGTTGGGGAAACAGTGGAAACAGTGTCAGACTTTATTTTTGGGGGCTCTAAAATCACTGCAGATGGTGATTGCAGCCATGAAATTAAAAGACGCTTACTCCTTGGAAGGAAAGTTATGACCAACCTAGATAGCATATTCAAAAGCAGAGACATTACTTTGCCAACAAAGGTATGTCTAGTCAAGGCTATGGTTTTTCCACTGGTCATATATGGATGGATGTGAGAGTTGGACTGTGAAGAAAGCTGAGCACCAAAGAATTGATGCTTTTGAACGTGGTGTTGGAGAAGACTCTCGAGAGTCCCTTGGACTGCAAGGAGATCCAACCAGTCCATTCTAAAGGAGATCAGCCCTAGGTGTTATTTGGAAGGAATCATGCTAAAGCTGAAACTCCAGTACTTTGGCCACCTCATGTGAAGAGTTGACTCATTGGAAAAGACTCTGATGCTGGGAGGGATTGGGGGCAGGAGGAGAAGGGGACAACAGAGGATGAGATGGCTGGATGGCATCACTGACTCAATGGGAGTGAGTTTGAGTGAACTCCAGGAGTTGGTGATGGACAGGGAGGCCTGGCATGCTGCGATTCATGGGGTTGCAAAGAGTCGGACATGACTGAGTGACTGAACTGAACTGAACTTGTCCTGAAACAATGAGAGTTTTTGAAGTAGAATTATATGGTGGTGTTTGGAAGTCAGTGAAATTGCAGGTAAAAAGGCCTATTAGGATAAAGTGACAAAATAGTGTGATGGAAAATAATCAGCCCCAGAATGAAGCAGCAAGGGCAGGAGCTGCGACAGTGAGCTGTAGGAAAAGAGAAGAGAGGACAGGATTAGGTATTCACATTTCCCCCTGTACCCTGTGCTCTAGCCACATCAAGTTATTTACCGTTCCTTGAATTAATTAACTTGGGGCTTCCCTGGTAGCTCAGCTGGTAAAGAATCTGCCTATAATGCAGGAGACCCCAGTTCAATTCCTAGGTCGAGAAGATCCCCTGGAGAAGGGATAGGGTACTCCCTTCAGTATTCTTGGGCTTCCCTGGTGGCTCAGACTGTAAAGAATCTGCCTTCAATGTGGGAGACCTGGGTTTGATCCCTGGCTTAGGAAGATTCCCCTGGAGGAAGACATGGTAACCCACTTTGGTATTCTTGCCTGGAGAATCCCCATAGATAGAGGAGCCTGGTGGGCACAGTCTATGGGGTTTTTCTGTATGTGTGTGTGTGTGTGTGTGTGTGTGTGTTTGGAGCAAAGTGAGGTCTTTACATACTTGGAGTCCACACCAGACTATAATCAACCTAAGGGCAGATGACATACCTTGATCATCATTACAGTCTTAATATACCATGAAATTCTTGGTACTCAGTGGATCCTCAGTACATACCTGGTGAAAGAGTGAATGAATGCACTCTTACCTTCCTTCTTCCTCACTCATTAAAACTCAACTCAAAAAAAAAACTTCTCCTTAAGAAGCTAAACTCTCCTTTTTCTCCTGCTTCTTTCAGCAAAGTATGGTGCTACTAGAGTAGATTGCGTTATTGTATTAAATCCAAGGGAATAGTGATGGCGAATTTTAGAAACCAAAAGGAAAGTTGTATTCTTTTTCCTATACCTAGTGCCTGGGATAGTATTTAACACATGTTACATGCTGCTGCTGCTGCTAAGTCGCTTCAGTCGTGTCCGACTCTGTGCGACCCCATAGACGGCAGCCCACCAGGCTCCCCCATCCCTGGGATTCTCCATGCAAGAACACTGAAGTGGGTTGCCATTTCCTTCTCCAGTGCATGAAAGTGAAAAGTCAAAGTGAAGCCGCTCAGTCGTGTCCAAATCTTAGCTACCCCATGGACTGCAGCCTACCAGGCTCCTCCCATGGGATTTTCCAGGCAAGAGTACTAGAATGGGTTGCCATTGCCTTCTCCAATATGCTACATAGCCATTGTCTAATTAATGTTAGTAAAATGAGCATGTATTTAGACTTTAAGAGGTTGATCTCTGAAGAATCAATCATCTTTCTAAACAATTCAGACTGATTATTCATCACTCTATTTGGTAATCCAATCCCTGATTTGGTTTCAACTTTGATATATCTTTAGCCTGACAACAATTTAACTGTTGGACTGTATAAGCTGATCATAGTGTCACCATTTCTGTGCCTGATCAAATGAGTAGAAGTTTAATATAGTGTACATTTCAGACAAATTGGATGGCTAAGAAGGCTAACAACATGAAGGCTAAGAACCATAACAACAAAAAATAAAATCAGTTGCTTGTTTGTATTATAATTGTATAGGCACTGTTTTAGCTACATCTGCAAAATTAGAATGATATTAAGTTTTTCCCGAGTGTAAAGAATGAATAGTAGGTGATTAGGGGGTATTTTGGACTTACAGTATCTTTTGCCAATAGTGGTTTGAAGATTCTTGATGCTGCTGCTCTATGCTTTTATTCCCCTCTGAGAGCACTCCATTTGCCTCATTAACCATAGGACTTAAATTAATATGAATTATTGAAGCTATTTTTTGTTGTCTGCTTTTTAAAAACCATTTGGCTTAAACATCATTGTTCCTTTCAGAGAAAATGTCGATTAACCCTTTCTGATGATTGTTTAAAAAAACATAATATTGCCAGTTTTATTCATTGCTTTAAGACAGAATTAATCATGAAATATAACAATTAATTATTGTAACCCTTCTTCCCACTTCCAAAGGAAGGAAAGAAGTGCTATGAATGTACAAGGAATGGAATTCTAGGGGATCACCATATTTTTTTTACATTGCTCTATTTCTTTCTCCTTTTTGTCTTTCTTTTATGCATCCTTCCTCTTCTTACCTCTCTTATCATGTGACCATCAATCTTGGATTTCTGGCTTCTGAACATTAAAACTAACATAGTCTCAGATGTTCAGCCACAAGAAGAGTTTGGGAAATTTTATAGTTTGTTTCATAGTGTAACTTTGGGTGTTAGTTACTAAGAGTGTCCAACTTTTTGCAACCCCATTGATTGCAGCCCACCAGGTTCCTCCGCCCATGGAATTCTCCAGGCAAGAATACCAGAGTGAGTAGTCATTCTTTTCTCCAGGGGATCTTCCCAACCCAGGATCCAACCCAGGCTGGATTGGGTTGGATTGTGTGCAGAGTCTTTACCATCTGAGCTACCAGAAAAGCAAGTCATTCACAACTGCAGAGCTAAAGAGCCCCATTAGGTACTGTTTGAGTTAGATGTATAAGCTGGCTGGACCCCAATTGACAACCATTGTCAAGATCTATGAATCTCCAGGGTGAGTAAACCAGACAGATGGGGGACATTACATACTGACTCTTAAATATATATATATATATATATACACACACACACACACACACATACATACAATAGATATATATACACACACATACATACAATAGAATGGGAAACAATAATAAAATGGGAAAGACTAGAGATTCTTCGAGAAAATTAGAGATACCAAGGGAACATTTCATGCAAAGATGGGCTCAATAAAGGACAGAAATGGTATGGACCAAACAGAAGCAGAAGATATTAAGAAGAGGTGGCAAGAATACACAGAAGAACTATACAAAAAAGATCTTCACGACCCAGATAACCATGATGGTATGATCACTCACCTAGAGCCAGACATCCTGGAATTCGAAGTCAAGTGGGCCTTAGGAAGCATCACTGCGAACAAAGCTAGTGGAGGTGATGGAATTCCAGTTGAGCTATTTCAAAATCCCAAAAGATGATGCTATGAAAGTGCTGCACTCAATATGCCAGCAAATTTGGAAAACTCAGCAGTGGCCACAGGCCTGAAAAAGGTCAATTTTCATTCCAATCCCTAAGAAAGGCAATGTCAAAGAATATTCAAACTACCACACAATTGCACTCATCTCACACACCAGTTGGACACAACTGAGCGACTTCACTTTCACTTTTCACTTTTCACTTTCATGCACTGGAGAAGGAAATGGCAACCCACTCCAGTATTCTTGCCTGGAGAATCCCAGGGACAGGGTAGCCTGGTGGCCTGCCATCTATGGGGTCGCACAGAGTTGGACACGACTGAAGCAACTTAGCAGCAGCAGCAGCATCACATGTTAGTAAAGTAATGCTCAAAATTCTCCAAGCCAGCCTTCAGCATTACGTGAACCGTGAACTTCCAGATGTTCAAGCTGGATTTAGAAGAGACAGAGAAACCAGAGATCAAATTGCCAACATCCACTGGATCATTGTAAAAGCAAGAGTTCCAGTAAAACATCTACTTCTGCTTTATTGACTACGCCAAAACCTTTGACTGTGTGGATCACAACAAACTGTGGAAAATTCTTCAAGAGATGGGAATATCAGACCACCTGACCTGCCTCTTGAGAAATCTGTATGCAGGTCAAGAAGCAACAGTTAGAACTGGACATGGAACAACAGACTGGTTCCAAATCGGGAAAGGAGTACATCAAGGCTGTATATTCTCACCCTGTTCATTTAACTTATATGCAGAGTACATCATGAGAAATGCTGGACTGGATGAAGCACAAGTTGGAATCAAGAGTGCCAGGAGAAATATTAATAACCTCAGATATGCAGATGACACCACTCTTACGGAAGAAAGTGAAGAGAAACTAAAGAGCCTCTTTGTGAAAGTGAAAGAGGAGAGTGAAAAAGTTGGCTTAAAACTCAACATTCAGAAAACTAAGTCATGGCATCTGTTCCCATCACTTTATGACAAAAGATGGGGAAAGAGTGGAAACAGTGAGAGACTTTACTTTTGGGGACTCCAAAATCATTGCAGATGGTGACTGCAGCCATGAAATTAAAAGATGCTTGCTCCTTGGAAGAAAAGCTATGACAAACCTAGACAGCATATTAAAAAGCTGAGACATTACTTTCCCAACAAAGGTTCATCTAGTCAAAGCTATGGTTTTTCCAGTAGTTATATGTGGATGAGAGAGTTGGACTATAAAGAAAGCTGAGTGCTGAAGAATTGATGCTTTTGATCTGCAGTGTTGGAGAAGACTCTCTAGAGTCCCTTGGACAGCAAAGAGATCCAACCAGTCCATCCTAAAGGAAATTAGTCCTGATTATTCATTGGAAAGACTGATGCTGAAGCTGAAACTTCAATACTTTGGCTCCCTGATATGAAGAACTGACTCATTTGAAAACACCCTGATGCTGGGGAAGATTGAAGGTGGGAGGAGAAGGGGACGACAGAGGACTAGATGGTTGGTTGGCATTACAGACTTGATGGACATGAGTTTGGTTAAGCTCTCGGAGTTAGTGATGGACAGGGAAGCCTGGCGTGCTGCAGTCCATGGGGTCTCAAAGAGTCAGACACAACTGAACTGAACTGATATATACATTCATGTCTGGGTGTGTTCCCATTACACATCTGCTTACCTGATCACATTATCTTCTCCAGTCAATTGTGCTGACTGTTTCTTTCATGCCTGAAATACACTTTATGGGAACAAAGATAAAAGTCACTGCTTTAAACTATACACCCTGTCTCCAGAATTCTCAACTTGGAAACGCTTAGGTAGGAAAGATTCAGAATTTTGTGTCAAACCTGCTCACAAAGGAGAAGAATAAAGAAATGAATTTTGACTCTATAATAAATTATCTGTCTAAACTTCTGAACTAGTTATTATGCTTCTCTGGAGCCTCAATTTCCTCAAGAATAGAAAGTGAAGTTTTATGAAACTTAAATAGGATAATCTATGTAAAGAGCTTAGAACAGTGTGGACACATGGTATGTCCTCAATAAATGTTAGTTTTATTTTCTCTCATGAACCTTAAAGAAACTTGAATACTCCTGGCTTCTTGCTGACTTCCAGAGCAGTCAGCAGACTCTGTTAATTTTCAGCAGACTTCTCTCAGTCTTCTAGAATTTTCTGCTTTAGTCTGCAGATACAACATGGGATCCAACCATATTTAAACACTGAAGAAAGGAAGGAGAGAAGGAGGAAAAGAGAGGGAAAAAATGGGATGAGGGAGGGAGGGAGGGAAAAAGGAAGGAGGGAAGGAAGGACAGAAGGAAATACCTTTTTCTTACAACCTTTAAGAGTCTATTGTCAAGACAGTTTCACCAAATAGTAATTAGCAAACTGTTTTAAAATTTGTTCAAAAATACAGATGAAACAGACTATGTTTGAACACATTGCAATATTGTGTCATGTTTATCTTTACTCAGTTGATTCAACAGTTGGTATCACCACCCATCACTTTATCAGTATGCAAATCTTGGTTTTCCATTTCCAATATGTGTATTTTAAAAACGTATATTAAACATTCCCTTGTGAATAGCACAGTGTTTCTCTTATAATATTTTTAAGATATTTTTGCTTAACCCTGAAATTCTAGTGCTTTTATAACACTGTAAAATCATTTTATATCTTATTATGTAAAAACAATGAAAATATGCCAAAGCTTCAGTATTTCTTCCTGTTCTAAAAATGAAGGTTTTATTCAAGAAAAGTTAAAAATGAATATTTACCCATAATATAATATAGAAAGGAGAAGCAAAAACAATTGTCAGGACTTTTAAAAATTCTCATGATTATTTAATATGACATTTATAAGCTTTCTGTTATTCCTGTTGTGGAGAATGCTACAATGAGGAAAACCACAGTATGAACCATGAGACTGAAGCAGACTATTTGATTTTAGTTTTGGATAAATAAAATACTAAAATCTCATCTACAAAAGAGACACCTGGTTGTATTTTACAAAAGCTGTGTCTGTATAGCAGCTCATAAATATGTCTACATTTAATATTGATATGATTTTAAAATTACTTCCAATTTATTTTTATTTTTTGACAATGATACCAGCCAAGCTGAAAGAGTTAGACAAAGTTAAAATAGGCGCTAGAAGACACTCTTCTATTCCTCCTGATGGTCATTGATATAATTAACTGCCAGCAGCAAAGTTAGATATATATTCTGTGGCCTTGAACGTGAGTCCAGCTAACTGGCCCCGGTGGGGCTAATGCCCATGACTTTGCCTTTTTATACTATACTTAATAGTACAGAAACATAGATTTTGTTTGGCTCCTAAAGGATTAGACTGTTCTCTACCTAGTCTTCTTTCAGATACCTATGCCAATTTTTTTTTTTTCTTTTCTCTCAGTTTTCAAGGAGCTAAATTTGGCAATAATGGGTAAATGCTGATTTTATAAACTTTAAAAAAAAATCCTACAGGCAATTTTCCTCCCTCTCTAGGAACAAAATATCAGAATACTAGAGAGAAAAATGGAAATGTCCTAGCATTCCTAGAGGAGGTTGTTCTTTATGCTCCCTTTAGGCTAAGAAAGGAGATGCTATTTCTTATTCCTATTCTTAAAAAAGAGAGAGTGCAAAGAGTAGATCAGGGGAAGCTTCCAGTTTTTCAGTCTTGTTAGTGTGCCCTTCCCACAACTACAGGGCCCTCACATCTCTCCTCCACCCTTTTTTCTCTCACTAGCAACAATTTCCTGCGGACAGACACTGATAGTGAAATAGGGTCACATTTGGAGACAGGTGATGTATGTTAATATCCACTCTGGACTAGCTGGGATCACCAATTTCAGTCCCTATGAACTACAGCCTCCAGGGCAAAATGTATTTAACCTGCAGTGACACATAGCCCAGGAGCCATTCAGTATTTATGTCATTCTGAATTTTTATTTAGAAACAATTAAAGCTACTTGGATTTCAAGAACTGTCATGGTTTCTGGTCAAAGTTTATTTTTTAAAAAAGACAGAATAATCTACAACTTTATCAGCGTACAGCTAAAGTCATGACTAGTTCTCCTTTTTCCCCTCTAACTACTTCTATCCTCTGCCTCTGGACCGTATGCATGGAAGTACACACCAAGAACATACACAGTGAAGGTTGTGGACATGGGTGATGGGTGGGGGTTGTGATAAATCTGAACTTTGTAGCAGTAAGAAATTTCAATAAACATATTTTCATAGAATAATCTCATTTCTGGACAAGAATAGGTGTATTTCATAAAAAATCTACGGCTTGAACTTCAAAAATTTTAAATCGCAACAGGTTGCTGAGTTGGAAAAGGCAGCAATTAGTCATTTAGTACTAATGGTACTTTACCTGTTGAATTTTTGATTCACTGGGATACCTTTGAACAGTTCAGTTCAGTTCAGTCGCTCAGTCATGTCCGACTCTTTGTGACCCCATGATCCCAGCACGCCAGGCCTCCCTGTCCATCACCAACTCCCGGAGTTTACCCAAACTCATGTCCATCAATTCCGTGATGCCATCCAGTCAACTCATCCTCTGTCATCCCCTTCTCCTCCTGCCCCCAATCCCTCCCAGTATCAGGGTCTTTTCCAGTGAGTCAACTCTTTGCATGAGGTGGCCAAAGTATCAGAGTTTCAGCTTTAGCATCAGTCCTTCCAATGAACACCCAGGACTGATCTCCTTTAGGATGCACTGGTTGGATCTCCTTGCAGTCCAAGGGACTCTCAAGAGTCTTCTCCAACACCACAGTTCAAAAGCATCAATTCTTCTGTGCTCAGCTTTCTTCACAGTCCAACTCTCACATCCATAATGACCATTGGAAAAACCATAGCCTTGACTAGACATACCTTTGTTGGCAAAGTAATGTCTCTGCTTTTGAATATGCTATCTAGGTTGGTCATAACTTTCCTTCCAAGGAGTAGGGGTCTTTTAATCTCATGGCTGCAATCACCATCTGCAGTGATTTTGAAGCCCCGATAAACAAAGTCTGACACTGTTTCACTGTTTCCCCATCTATTTCCCATGAAGCGATGGGACCAGATGCCATGATCTTCATTTTCTGAATGTTGAGCTTTAAGCCAACTTTTCACTCTCCTCTTTCACTTTCATCAAGAGGCTTTTTAGTTCCTCTTTACTCTCTGCCATAAGGGTGGTGTCATCTGCATATCTGAGGTGATTGGTATTTCTCCCAGCAATCTTGTTTCCAGCTTGTGCTTCTACCAGCCCAGGATTTCTCATGATGTACTCTGCATATAAGTTAAATAAGCAGGGTGACAATATGCAGCCTTTACTTACTCCTTTTCCTATTTGGAACCAGTCTGTTGTTCCATGTCCAGTTCTAACTGTTGCTTCCTGACCTGCATATAGGTTTTCAAGAGGCAGATCAAGTAGTCTGGTATTCCCATCTCTCAGAATTTTCCACAGTTTATTGTGATTCACACAGTCAAAGGCTTTGGCATAGTCAATAAAGCAGAAATAGATGTTTTCCTGGAACTTTCTTGCTTTTTCAAGGACCCAAAGGATGTTGGCAATTTGGTCTCTGATTCCTCTGCCTTTTCTAAAACCAACTTGAACATCTGGAAGGTCACAGTTCACGTATTGCTGAAGCCTGGCTTGGAGAATTTTGAGCATTACTTTACTAGCATGTGAGATGAGTGCAATTGTGTGGTAGTTTGAGCATTCTTTGGCATTGCCTTTCTTTGGGATTGGAATGAAAACTGACCTTTTCCAGTTCTGTGGCCACTGCTGAGTTTTCCAAATTTGCTGGCATATTGAGTGCAGCACTTTCACAGCATCATCTTTCAGGATTTGAAATAGCTCAACTGGAATTCCATCACCTCCACTAGCTTTGTTCGTAGTGATGCTTTCTAAGGCCCACTTGACTTCACATTCCAGGATGTCCGGCTCTAGGTGAGTGATCACACCCTTGTGATTATCTGGGTAGTGAAGATCTTTTTTGTACAGTTCTTCTGTGTATTCTTGCCACCGTTAAACAATGTCAAATCATCTTTAAGCTGTAAAATGTTGATTACTTCAAATTATCTTCTGATCTTTTACTCCATGGACTGTAGCCCACCAGGCTTCTCTGTCCATGGGATTTTCCAGGCAAGAATGCTGGAGTGGGTTGCTACTTCCTTTGCCAGGGGATCTTCCTGATCCAGGGATCGAAACTGAGTCTCCTACATTACAGGTGGATTCTTTACCATCTGAGCCACCAGAGAATATGAACTCTTTGTATAATATAACAAGGCAAAACTCAAAGTCCATTCAAGTCTAATCCCTTGATATGGTATGAGGTAGACAGAGACCATGTCCAACATCACTGGATTTCCTGAAATAGTTCATCTATTACATGAATAAAACAGCACTTTCTAGTGAGGGCGATGTGCATACAGCACTGAGGTGGACTCATTCCCTTAAATTTTAGTTACACGCTGTTCATAGAAAGAATAGACATTCTTCTGAGTTATTTATGTATTACAACATTAAAATTATATACTTGGAAATAATTTCATGAGAATCCAGGAATAGCCACTCCGTCATATGGCCTGACAGCCAGAACTCAGAGAGAAATAGAGTTAAATAACCAGATGTATGCATACTGTCTCCAGCATCCTCAGGACAAGTGTTTATGACTCATCTACTCTTCTTCCCAGGGAGCAATGATTAAGATTCTGCATATTTGTGTCTCTCTGAGTAATTATCAAACAGGTGATTCTTTCATGTGTGTATGTATATATAAATATATATACTTATGTCCTTTGCCTACTGATAATTTCTACTTCTGCATCTTACTCATAGTTACTCACCATACTCATCTCCCTTGTAACTTCACTTTTTCATCAACTTGAGGAACTCTCCTTACTTATTTGTAGTTTTAGCCCTTATTGCTCCCTCTGGTTCTCTCTGTACTTCTCAATACAAATTTCTAGAAAGAAGAATTTTAATTGCTCATTTTGTTTTAAATGCCAGGCTTTATTATTAGTTTCTGACCCACTTGAGTGGCAGTAGTCTGCACTGATTCAATCAGTTCTGGTTTATGGGGTTCACTGGGCTGGCTCTTCAGCCCAGGCTATAGGTCACAGCCTTTCACACAGAAGAATCTGAAATATCTAGTATATCTTGTCTCAAACTACTGTCCCTTTAACCTATCATGTTCCCTGAATTAGTCTTTTCATTAAGTAAAACTGTTACCTAAGAGAAAAAACATACCAAGTTATTATCAGCCATAAACCCTCAAGTTAAATTGATGATACAGGCACCTAGCATAGCCCTGAGTGAGCTGGTAACATTTATAAAGTTTTATGGAAAAGATGTGTGTGTGTGTGTGTGTGTGTGTGTGTTAGTTGCTCAGTTTTGTGCAACTCTTTGGGCCCCATGGACTGTAGCTCATCAGGCTCCTCTGTCTATGGAATTCTCCAGACAAGAATACTGGAGTGGGTTGCCATTTCCTTCTCCAGGGGATCTTCCTGACCCAGAGATCAAACCTGAATCACCAGCATTGCAGGCAGATTCTTTACATCTGAGCCACCAAGGTTATTCAACTTGATATCAGGAGACCTGAGTGTTGGTTCTGTCTGTGCCATGAACTGAATCTTCAGTTTGGCAAGCTGTTTAACCTTTCAGGCTCTGGTTCTGCATCTGTAAATCTGGGTGAGGGGATTCACATGGTTCCCAATCTGACATCCTAGGAGTTCCCGTCATAAAGTTTGAGGTCAGAATAAATCTGGAACATGATAGAGGCAATAGGATGGATTCACAGGGGTTTCATGCAGACAGAAATCACAGTGAGGAAGAAAGGAGGCCAAGAATGGTTTCCTTGAGTGGATTTGCCCTTGAAGGTCTGGAATGGATCAGGGCCAAGCCTTTTGACTGTGATCAATATCAATCAATATCACTGAGGCAAGGCTGAGAGAGTCAAAGTCTGCAAGAATAGATTCCTAAGGGGATGAAAGTCAAGTTGCCAATCACTTCTAAAGATGCCATAACTTCCATTAGTGAATATGCCTACTCTTTGGGAGTCAGGAAGTCAGGGAGTCAGTCATTTTTTAAACTTTTTATTTGTTTATTTAATTTTGGCTGTACTGTGCAGCATGTGGGATCTTAGTTCCTTGACCAGGGATCGAACCCTTGTCCCCTGCACTGGGAGTGGGGAGTTTTAACCACTGGACCAGCAGGGAAGTCCCTACACTCCTTTTATTGATTATTTGACTTACCTCCACATTCTCCTTGTTCCATTTGCTATCAATTTTGGCTGTCTCCCTTGGGATGAACCCCAAAGAATCTAGATGTGAATAAAGTTGGATTTACACTGAAAGATCAATATGTACCCCAAGGATAGATATTCAAAGTCATGGGATAAGAAGCAAAATGGCTCCCAAGTTAGCAAACTTCTTGATCATCTGATCAAATATATGAGAGCCAGAGAAAGACTATTTCCCTTAGAAGATGGGTTGCTAATTGTGAGCACATGGCCATGGGAGAGTGTCATAAGCCCCTTTGACTTGTGTGCTCATCTGAGCACTTTCCTGAGGAGATACGGTTTTAGTCAGTGGACTTGTACTATTCCAGATTCTTTAGCAAAGTGGAGAGAAGTGTTGGGGGTTGTAGCCAAAGGACATTGAGTTTCCTGGACTCTGATAACTTATTACAGATTAGTACAATAAGTCTCCTACATACGAACCTTCAAGTTGGGAAATGTCAAAACTGTGAACATGAGTGCCGGTCCCTGTATATCAGCTGTTGTGCTCTACTACTGTACTTTTCAAGGTACTGTACTGTAGGATTTAAAATATATACTTTTTGTGTTTGTTTTTTATGTATGTATTGCTTGAAAAGTATTATAAACCTATTACAGTACAGTACTATATAGCTGCTTGTGTTAGTTGGGTACCTAAACTAACTTTGTTGGACTTAAAAACAAATTAGACTTAAAGAACCTCATTTGTATATAAGGGTCTTACTGAATATAGACATTCTGGTTTTGTATATAGATCCTTAAGTCCTTGATTCAGTTCAGTTCAGTTCAGTCGCTCAGTCATGTCTGACTCTTTGCGACCCCATGAATCGCAGCATGCCAGGCCTCCCTGTCCATCACCAACTCCCGGAGTTTAACCAAACTCATGTCCATTGAGTTGGTGATGCCATCCAGCCATCTCATCCTCTGTTGTCCTCTTCTCCTCCTGCCCCCAATCCCTCCCAGGATCAGGGTCTTTTCCAATGAGTCAACTCTTTGCATGAGGTGGCCAAAGTATTGGAGTTTCAGCCTCAGCATCAGTCCTTCCAATGAACACCCAGGACTGATCTCCTTTATTAGGGTGTGTTTAATCCTAAGAGATATATTTTCATTGATGTGATAGAAAAAAGGCAAGTTTTGTCCTATGAGTCTCAGGACCATACACGGGGCAGTGATACATTGACTGAAGTGTCAGATGCTATATTGAGATCTTCAACATAGAATAATATAAGTAAATTCAGATAGTCTTCCTATGGTGATCATCTTGCATTGATGTGCCCTCAGGTCTTTCCTATGCTTAAAAGTTTTCAGCATTTCCACATTTTCACTTAGAGTAAAATCCAAACTTCTTATGTGCCCTATGAGTTTCTACCTCATTTGCCTGCAATCTCATCTTCTCTGACTCTTCCGTTCACTTATATCACTCAAGCCACACAGCTCTTCTTTCTGTTCTGATAACATGTCAAGGTTGCCTCTCCCTGGGAGCCTTTACACTTACTATTCTCTTTGCCTGAGAATCTTTCTCCCGTAGCATTTATGTGGCTTCCTTCTGCTCATTATTCAGGCCTTAACTCAAATATAATGAGAAGGTTTCTATGACACTGCTATTTGATATAGTCTTTTCTCTCTACTTTAGCTCATTTTTTTTCAAATTTTTTTGTAAAAGATACAGAAAAATTAAACAAAATTTATAGTAAGCTTCTGAATGTCCACCATGAGACCCTACCATTAATATTTTACTAGAGCTTTAAAATTTTTTTATTGTGGTAAAAGTCACATAATATAAAAGTACTAACTTAACAACACTTAACTCTACAGTTTGGTGGCACTACTTAGCTTATTTATTTTTGAAACATTTTATTTATGAAAGCTAATATTATCCAAAATGATTACATTTATTTGTTTTCCTTTTTGAAAAAATCTATTTCCTTCATTAAAACATATTCCATGAGAGCAGGATCTTTTCTGTCATGCTTGTTGCCATATCCTATACATACATAATTTTGATTTTAATGAATATAACATTTTTATACGTATGTGCTTTGCTTAGTTACTCAGTCATGTCTGACTCTTTATGACCCCATGAACTGTAGCCTGCCAGGCTCCTCTGTCCATGGGGATTCTCCAGACAAGAATACTGGAGTGGGTTGCCATTCCCTTCTCCAAGGTATCTTTCTGACCCAGGGGTTGAGGCCAGGTTTCCCACACTGCAGGCGGATTCTTGACCATCTGAGCCACCAGAGTATACTCTGGCCATTATCTAATCAGTATAAGTTGTTGTTGTCATTGTTCAGTCACTAAGTCACGTCCAGCTCTTTGCGACCCCATGGACTGCTGCATGCCAGCCTTCCCTGTTCTTCACTATCTCCTAGAGTTTCCTCAAACTCATGTCCATTTAATTAAATCAGTGTAAGTATCCTGTATAAAATTCACTGGTTTATTTTGATCAGCTGGTGACATTCCCATGTGATTCACAAATGGTTCTGATTTTTTAGAACAAAATAAACTACTTTAGGTTATACTTCTCTCCAGAGCATTAATCCAAGCTTAGTAGACAACGAACACTACAGAAGGTGAATTTCCTACCTGGAGGCCTGAGGCTGTTGCAAACATTTGATTTATTAGGAAATATATAAATCAAAATAGCTCTGCTGATCAGGCCAGAACTAAGGTTATACTAAAAAATCTTTCACATATGTTTCTAGTTGGGTGGATAACTTGTATATGACTTACACAAGAGACTTGGAGTAATCTTTTCTAATTCTAATACCACTTTGTATTTCAGGGATTGAAAAGGCAGTGTGCCATAGTGGGAAGAGTTCAGACTCTGCAACAAAGGAGCTGGGTTTGAATTCAGCTCTATCATCTACTAGGTATGCCTTTGAACAAGTCCTTTCATTCTTCCTGAGCTCCAATTTCCTCATCTGTAAAGTGGAATTAGTAATACTTACCTCCCAGAGCTTCCTTTAGGGATGTATACATAAAGTGCCAGGCACTTGACAGACTCTTGTTGAACTTCTAGCCACCATTATTTGTTGCTTAGTTGCAAAGTCGTGTCCTACTCTTTACAACCCTGTGGACTGCAGCATACCAGGCCTCCCTGTCCATCACTATCTCCAGGAGTTTGCACAAACTCATGTCCACTGAGTCGGTGATGCCATCCAATCATCCCATCCTATCTCCCTCCCTTCTCCTTCTGCCCTCAATCTTTCCCAGCATCAAGGTCTTTTCCAATGAGTGTGCTCTTTGCATCAGGTGACCAAAGTATTGGAACTTCAGCCTCAGCATCAGTCCTTCCAATGGATATTCAGGGTTGATTTCAGGGTTGACTGGTTTGATCCCTTTGCTGTCCAAGGGACTCTGAAGAGTCTTTTTCAGCACCACAATTCAAAAGCATCAATTCTTTGGCACTCAGCCTTCTTTATGGTCCAGCTTTCACATCCATGCATGACTACTGAAAAAACCGTAGCTTTGACTATACGGCCCTTTGTCCACAAAGTGATGTCTGTGCTTTTTAATACGCTGTCTAGGATTATTATAGCTTTCCTTCCAAGAAGCGAGCCTTTAAAAAAGCTTTTATATATATAAAAAAATTTTGTAAAAAAAAAGGCTTTAAAGCCTTGAATGGTACTGTGTTTTAATATTTGTTTTATTTATCTGCTTTCAAATTATAGTGGTTGCTTCTAAAAACATCAAGTTATGATGGATAATGGGAAGATGGGTATCTTGAGAGAGGAAAAGTACATAAACCACATCACAGTTGAGGACCATTTGAACTGGCAGTGGATCCAAGGTGGCACTGGGACTATGGTAGCTGGCATTCATGTATATATACGTGTGTGTGTGTTAGTCACTGAAGTCATGTCTGACTCTTTGTGACCCCATGGACTGTAGCCTGCCAGGATCCTCTGTCCAGACAGAATACTTAAGTGCATTGCCATTCCCCTCTTCAGGGGATCTTCCAGACCCAGGAATCAAACTGAGGTCTCCCACATTGCAGTCAGATTCTTTACCCTCTGAGCCACCAGGGAAATCCGTATATACTAAAGAGCTGTGGTATTTGCATGGTCCAGTTGCTCTCCATTGCATTCTTCTTATGCTACTTAGTCTCTCTGTTGTGTATCTCTTTTCCTTATCATGCTTTCTGCTAACAAACGGACTCTATTTTCTTACAATTTCAGGTTACCATGACTCTGTCTCTGAAGGACACGCTTCCCATTATGACCTATCTTTTGCTTCCTACTTCTTCAGTCTTATATTGCAGCTTCCACGTCCTGCTAGCTGCCTGTTTCTTGGTTTGTTTCACTATTCATTTCTGCAGAGGGACTCAGATTGATCTTACTCAAGCTTTCTTAGCAAGCCATGCCATCATCCTCTGAATAGTTAGGTATTAATTTGATTCATCTAAAATTAACACTTGCATATTTCAAAATAAGCAAATACCAGCAAGTTTGTGTGGTATAACTTAATATGTGATGTCTCTGGTGAGGGACCATTGCTAAAGCCAAGGGTGAGGTGGTATCATATACAACACAAACAAGCAAGAACAATAATTTTTTAAAGAGTTTTAATTTATACCATGTAGAACTGGGTATGGCTGGAGCAGGCACTGTGATTAGCTCTTTAGCAAAATATGAAATCATTTTTATTGCCTGAAATGTTAGACCCAGAAGGGAACTTAAAGACATTTTATTTAGTCCAACCTGTTCACTCTAGAGATGAGGCATCCAAACCTCCAACCAGTAAGCCCTATGTGACATACAGCTAGTCAAAAGTTGGAAAACTAAATCAGTGAAAAAATGTTAAAAAGAAATTGAGTTATTTACTTTGGAAAAGATGTCTGAGTGTGTGAAGATGAATAAAAGGCAAACCAGTCCATTAGAAATATCACCATCTGTGCTGTGCTGTGCTTAGTTGCTCAGTCGTGTCCGACTCTTTGTGACTCCATGGACTGTAGCCCTCCAGGCTCTTCTGTCCATGGGGATTCTCCAGCCAAGAATACTGGAGTGGGTTGCTAAGCCCTCCTCCAGGGGATCTTCCCAACCCAGGAATTGAACTGGGGTCTCCTGCTTTGCAGGCAGATTCTTTACCAGATGAGCTACAAAGGAAGCCATCTAGTAGGGAAGAAAAATTAATTTTAATATAGAAATGCCATAATAAATACATACGCAGGGTCAGAATGCCTAATTATGGGGCTGGGGAAATTCAGGGAGATTTTTCTAGAAGAGCAATGTCTGACCTGGGATTTGAGGCGTTGAATCCCTGTTAGGCAGTTGCAGTTGTGAAGCATGTTCTAGAAAGTATATTCCTGAGTGAGCAGAAACTGTATTTTGTGTGAGTGTGGTGTGTGGAGGACACAGTAGTTTGGGCCACAGGTTGTCCAAGAGAAGGTTCAATGTCTCTCCTTTCTCTCTCACCTGACCCTGCTATATATTTTCCCCCTCATCTCGGTTAGGTTCACCTCCAGTGACTGTTAAAATCATGCTGCATTCTACCTTTATGATCAGAATAACAGTGTGAAAAGATTGTTCAGAAGCATGAAGAGGGGTGGAAGGCAACCAATTTGAAATTTATCATAGTTAAAAATGGTACTGAAGAATTTATTTACAGGGCAACAGTGGAGAAACAGACATAGAGAATAGACTTATGGACATAGGGAAAGGGGAGGAGAAGGTAAGATGTATGGAAAGAGTAACATGGAAACTTACAGTACCATATGTAAAATAGATAGCAACAGGAATTTGCTGCATGGCTCAGGAAACTCAAACAGGGGCTCTATATCAACCTAGAGGAGTGGGATGGGGAGGGAGATGGAGGGAGGTTCAAAAGGGAGGGGATATATGTATACCTATGGCTGATACATGTTGAGGTTTGACAGAAAACAGAAAAATTCTGTAAAGCCATTACCCTTCAGTAAAAAATAAATTAATTTTAAAAAATCAGGAGAAACAGTTTGTTTCATTTGGGATTGCCCAATAAAATCTGCCCTTGTCCCCTGTTCTTGGGGGTGCTGCCATTTCTTGGTGAAGGCCACTTTAAATGGTATTCACATCTTCTCAAGTGTTTGCAATCTAGTCCAAGGTATTGTCATTTTCACACTAAATAAGAGCACTTTTAATTCCTTCCCCCAGTCCAGATGCCTTCTAGGATTCCACTCAATACACCCCACCCCCAACTTCAGGATGACAGGAAGCCGTTGATTACTCCTGTTCGGTATTCCCCCTGAGCTAGCCATATACCACCTACCTTAGTGTGGCTTGTACTGTGCTTTTTTCCCTCTGTTTCTGTGACTCAGGTTATAACACATGATTCACCTGAGGAAAATTAGCAGTCTGTTTTGTCAGAGGGTCGTACCACAAATAAAAACCCAGGAAAGCCTATGTAGATTCCAAGAAAGCAATGAAAAAAGTACAATATTTTGAATTCACTGTCAAATAAAACTCAAAATGACCACTTATTGGAAAAGCAAGAATTTAACATAGGCATTTACATTTTCCACTTCCCCCTCTTTTTATGGATTAAAGAATAAATCTTTGCTGAAAATAAGGACTCATTCAGAGGGAAACAAGGAGGAAAAGCTGAATGCAAAGCATTGCTCAAGGCAAGAAAAGGTTTGATTCAATACATTTTTACCATAAATTTAACGACAGAGTTCAATATTTAAACGTAGTGAAGGGTTCACCACCCAATCTTAAGCAAATTTTTCAAAATCGACCCTATCTTTTCTTGCATTTTGTTTTTTTTAAATTTCACTGGAATCTAACATTTTTCATCATTTCTGTTTAATGATGAGAATTAATTTGCAAAGGAATTTAAGTCAACATCAAAGGGAGAGAAGAGAAGAATTTATGGGCTGAGATTAGCACTCCAAAGAAAAGAAAGCAGAATACAGCAATAAGCTCCCACTCTTGGTAAGCGGTAAACGCTCCTCTGCTTTTAAAATTCCCTAACAAGGTGAGCGAAACCATTCCAAGAACACTATTGTCAAGAGACACCTTTGAACTGATCTATCCTGAAGAATAACCCCCAGAAAGGTAGGGAAAAAAAATAACTTTCATATGTTTGTGGCCACACAGTGCAGCTCCGACTTCTGAACATTTTTCCCCAATTATTTTTGTAAAGTATTGATCGCAATTTAATTTTGTAGTCCCAACATGAGAGGCGCTTCATGCTGAAATGTCTCACAGG
Organism: Bubalus kerabau; assembly: GCF_029407905.1. Lineage (NCBI taxonomy): Eukaryota > Metazoa > Chordata > Mammalia > Artiodactyla > Bovidae > Bubalus > Bubalus kerabau. The sequence goes on from NC_073624.1 coordinate 28,531,174, forward strand.
AGATTGTAATCAGGGTCTAGCCTGAAGGTGAAGCGTTCGTACATAGGTTTTACTCTATTTCTCCACTCTTCATCAGCTCGGGGATTGGAGCAGAAGGCATTCTCAGGCAGATTAATTTTTGACGATGGGATCGATGGAAGATGTTTTTTCCTCCTGACATTGAGTCATCTAATTTGCTGTTTATCTTTGGCTTATTGAGTTTTGAGCATTGTTAAATCATACCTTTCAGCTGTTTAATTTCATGTGTGAATTTTGCATTCCCCTCTTGTACTCTGGCATAACTCTTTTACTTAAAATGAGCAGGCTGATGGGCCTTTTTTTGACACAGGGTTACTGCTTTGGAGTCTGTTAAGTACTCCAAGGTAATGTTCTGGTACTTTCTAGCCTTTTTTTCTTTGCTTGTGGCCATAGATCAGTTCACCTCTAGGGAAATCATTACTTGCCATGATTATTATCCTCAGCACCTTCATCTATTCTCCCTTGTTTCCTGACTCCATGGCTTGATGAAGTACCTAGATGTGCCAACACCTTATCTCAGGTCTCATAATTAACCCCTTCATAACACGGGCAGAGGAAATTATTTTTCCTGTGAAATGCTCTGTCTAGTTCAACACTGGGGCTTCTTTATAGTAATCACAGCAGCTTTCAGAGTTTCAACTCTATCTTTCCAGTCAGATGTGGATTTTGTAAGTGTGCTGATGGCTATAAGAAAAATATTTTCCACCTAGAGAAATTTGGCCTCTTGTAACCTTTTTTCCACCCACTTTTTAAAGATAATCAGCTGTATTCCCAACACCTTATCTATACACACTGAATATTTCCCACTGTTGCAATCTTGTATCACATTAGTCATTCTACCAATCTTCATGAGTGTACTCATAATAATCTAGAAATTAATAAAATGTGAACGGGTCTTTTCTAGCTTGAAAGGCATGTAATGTATTTTAAACTGGAAAACAAAATTTTAAAACATTAACAGAATATACTGCAAGATTTGAATTTAACTTTAAAACAATTGATTAGTTTATTAATGCAGGAAAGAAAAAATCCTATTCCACATGCCAAACCATTTATGGATTTGATTAAACACAGAGATGCTATTCCTATTATCATGAAAAGAGCCCGAGACCATCCATTAGTAAAACTATCTCCAGCTCTCTAACTAGTTGGATTTCCATGAAGAAGTCATAAAGAACCATATCTCTCTTTTTTTTTAATTTATTTATTTTTTAATTGAAGGATAATTGCTTTACAGAATTTTGTTGTTTTCTGTCAGACCTCAACATGATTCATATATCCTCTCCCTTTTGAACCTCCCTCCCATCTCCCTCCCCATCGCACCCGAAGAACCATATCTCTTTGGTTCTCATTTTCCTCATTAGTAAAATCAGGAAGTTTCTTATAATTGAGTTGGCCAGAAAGCTCATTCTGGTTTTTCTATACCATCTTCAGAAAAATCCAAACAAACTTTTTGGCCATCGTATCTGCAGCATTATTACTCTGAAGTGTTACATACTTATTCACCTCTATCTGTCACCCAAGACCTCAGTTAAATTCCACCTCCTCCACAGAGTGTTCTTGCCTGTTACTGCCCACAATGGACTCACCACGTATTATCATAACGTCTTGTTTGGCATTGTTTCATATTAGTTTTGGTAATGCTTTCTGGTAATTAAAAAATATTTCACGACTGTATTTACAAAAAAGACCCATAGTTCCATTTTACATGTTATTTCAATATCTTAAAAGAGAGACAATATCTTTTTTTTTTTGAGGATGTATTTGATTTTTGGAATAAGCTCAAATATATTAGTTGACATTCCAATAATGTAGGTGAATAATGAAGACTGGAAACTTACTCTTCAGGTAAATCTCTGTATTATTTAAATTTCTTCCTGGAACTGATCATGGACACAATTACAGCGGAGGAGATCTCAAGATGTTTTGGGTATGGCAGAGTTGCTAGAATAAGCATATGGCCTGATGAGGTTAGTATTAGTTGCTCAGTCCTGTGTGATTCTTTGCAACTCCATGAACTGTAGCCTGCCAGGCTCCTCTGTCCATGGGATTTCCCAGGCAAGAATACTGGACTGGATCACCATTTCCTTCTCCAGGGAATCTTCCTGACCCAGGGATCAAACCCAGATCTCCCACATTACAGGTAGATTCTTTATCATCTGAGCCACCAGGGTAATTCCAGTGAGGTTACTACTTTGGAAAACAATTTCTATTTTGTAATAATTATTATTATAAAGGCTGATTGTTAATACAATAATATAGTTATCTAATTGCTTTATTAATTGGTTTCATGTCCTTATAGGTAACATATGTCTTGTCCTAATAAGTTACAAGGTTTTTGTAGGCAAGAAAATGATATTAATCTTTCAGCACTTACTTTGTAAACATTTCAAGTTTTTCCTTGGTTCAGACTTGAAGTTGCTATTAAAGATTAAATCAGCTGAAATTTGTGAGAGTGTTTTTGTACTTCCTTAGCTGGAACCAGAGATGAGAATGAGTTAGCGTTAAAAAAAAAAAGAGGAAATAAATTTTCTGCTCCACAGGAGAATACACAAATTGCACATGTAAATAAAAATTCACAAATTAACATCCATATCTATAAACACTAACGTAGGTTAATGTCTTTGTGAATCATGCTGCAATACGTCAGTCCAAAACATTCGGAAACAAATTTGAAAAAGAAAACTGCTACAAATAATGTAATACTCTGTTTCCCCAAAGTGTCTCTTTCCTTAGGATCTGAATAAGTTGTGGAGGTTGAAGGAGAATATTGGGTGTATTAATCATGTTTGAGACCAAGGAATCATGACCATCAATTCCCCGTATAAAGAGAAGTTTACCTGGTGATGTTGACCAGTTCAAGTCCAAGTCCTTGCCAATCAGATACTAACATACCAAGAACAAGACCAGAGGGAAGAGATACAAAACCTGGTAAATGTATTTGGCTATTTTCTAGAATTCATAAAACAGTCATAAGTTTGTTCAAAATCAAATTTTTAACTCCAACATTTTATTTTGGTCTTAATTTTGCAACTGTTGTACATATCTATTCTATGGGCTTCCCTGGTAGCCCAGGGGTAAGGAATCCATCTTGACCCCTGCCAATCCTCCTGCCAATGCAAGAGATGTGGGTTTGATCCCTGGGTTGGGAAGATCCCCTGGAGAAGGAAAAGGCAACCCTCTCCAGTATTCTTGCCTGAGAAATCCATCGACAGAGGAGCCTGGTGGGCTACACTCCATGGGGTCGCAAAGAGTCAGACAGACACAACCGTGCGACTAAACAAACTATTCTGTAAAAAGTTTACATATTCATATCATATATAGTAAATATGCCTATGTACTATATTTGTAAGGCAATGGCATCCCACTCCAGTACTCTTGCCTGGAAAATCCCATGGGTGGAGGAGCCTGGTAGGCTGCAGTCCATGGGGTCGCTGAGAGTCAGACATAACTGAGCGACTTCACTTTCACTTTTCACTTTCATGCATTGGAGAAGGAAATGGCAACCCACTCCAGTGTTCTTGCCTGGAGAATCCCAGGGACGGGGGAGCCCGGTGGGCTGCCGTCTATGGGGTCGCACAGAGTCGGACACGACTGAAGTGACTTAGCAGCAGCAGCAGTAGCAGCAGCAGCAGAATAACAGTCTTGACAATAAATAACTGGCTCCTCTAAGGAATTCTCCAGGCAAGAATACTGGAGTGTGTTACCATTCCCTTCTCCAGGGGATCTTCCTGACCCAGGGATTGAACCCAGGTCTCCCACACTGCAGGCAGATTCTTTACCTTCTGAGCCACCAGGGAAGCCCATTAAATAAGTAGGATAAACACTAAAATTATCGTGAAAGTGTTAGTTGCTCAATCATGTCCGACTCTTTGTGATCCCATGAACTATGTAACCCCTGTCTCTGGAATTCTCCAGGCAAGAATACTAGAGTGGGTAGCCATTCCCTTCTAAAAAGATTTAATTTATGGAACTGTGCTAATTTCCTTAATCTGTACTGAGTATAATCTAATCCTATCTGCAGTCCTGGAGATGGCTACTGCTATTACCTTCATGTTATAGTTCAGGTACTTTATCAGGAACAGATGGCAATGGAATGATGTCAAATGATATAATGATTCAAATGATTTAATAATTCAAATGACTTAATGACAATGGAATCCATTCTATATGTAAGAAATATAAGATTCCCCCAAAGCTAAGTGATTTATGCAAAGCTGCATGGACAGATTTCAGGTTAAAACAAGGGTCTCCTCTCTTCACTGGAATGTTCTTTCTACTCTGTCATTCATTCTCCTAATGTGGTATGTGGCTTAGAAGGTAGCATACACTTTTGTTTGTGATGATCTCATCATTTCACTGAAAGAAGTCAGGCTGTGCATGAGAACTTCCCAACAGAATGTTGTTAAGATTATCTTCCTTTGGTAAAAAAGAAAACCCACAGTAATCACGTTAAGGTTTTGTTACCGTGTATGTTTTTGTTTAAAAGTTACAAACATGATTTTATTTTTATTACCAAGGCCTGGCCGTAAAAATGTTTTTACTCTATTTGCCGTATTTTATTTACCATAAATTAAATAAAGTAGTTATAGTAACAGCCAGGTCTTAGGATGTAAGTCAGTGAGAGATAAATCCAAACATTGGTTTAAAGAGCCTGGCCAGGTTCGATGCATGATACTGGATGCTTGGGGCTAGTGCACTGGGATGACCCAGAGGGATGGTATGGGGAGAGAGGAGGGAGGAGGGTTCAGAAAGGGGAACACATGTATACCTGAGGCGGATTCATTTTGACATTTGGCAAAACTAATACAATTTTGTAAAGTTTAAAAATAAAATAAAATTAAAAAAATAATAAATAAAGAGCCTGGCGAGGGAATTCCCTGGTGATCCAGTGGTTACAACTCTGTACTTTCACTACCGGGACTGGGATTCAATCCGTCGTCAGGGAACTAAGATTCTGTAAACTGCACATGCTAAGTTGCTTCAGTCGTGTCCGACTGTGTGACCCTATGGACTGCAGCTTGCCCGGCTCCTCTCTTCATGGGATTCTCCAAGCAAGAATACTGCAGTGGTTAGCCGTGCTTCCCTCCAGGGGATCTTCCTGACCCAGGGATCCAACACGCATGTCTCATGTCCCCTGCATTGGCAAGCAAGTTCTTTACCAGTAGCACCATCTGGGAAACCCAAAATGTTTTATTTATTTGGCTGCACTGGGTTTTAACTGCAGCATGAAAGACTCCACCCCCCCCCCCCCCCCACCAGTTGCATCATGCAAGAGAAGGCAATGGCAACCCACTCCAGTACTCTTACCTGGAAAATCCTATGGACGGAGGAGCCTGGTAGGCTGCTGTCTATAGGGTCGCACAGAGTCGGACACGACTGAAGCAGCAGCAGCAGCATGCAAACTCTACTTGCAGCATGTAGGATCTAGTTCGCCAACCAGGGATCAAACCTGGGCCCCCTGCACTGGGACCACAGAATCTTAGTCACTGGACCATCAGGAAAGTCCTGTAAATTGCACAATGTGACCCATGACAAAACAACAAAACACCAAAAAACCAAACAAAACCTTGTGAAAGGTGAACTAGGAAGGGAGAGAAATCCTGTTTTAAATGCCAGAACGTAGAAAAAGTGAGTCTTGAAGATTCTAAGTTTAGGTCTGACATAGCTACAGCAGTTCTTGTGTTAAAACCATGTTTTACTCCTGCTTCAAAAACTCCCGCCTCTATTGTGTGTAGGAACTCAGGTTCCAAAAGAGCTGAATTGTGATCTGTGATAAACTATTGCCGCATCTGTCCCTGTTGCCATCCATCTCCAAGAAAGAACTTCCTGGGCTATGAGGCTGTCTGGCTCTAGGACAGAAATGAGGAGAAAGGCAGTACTTCATTTTGAGTTCATTGCACATCAGTAAAAATATCTCCCCAGGCCCATTTTTAGGTGCTGGTGTTATGATGGTGTTATTTGTTTCAGCATTCTGCAACATAACTTACACCCACTATTATCTATCTAGTCTCTTTGTATGTATTACATAATAATGAATTTTTCAAAGTGTACCCACAGAGGAAAAAGAATAAATTCTAAAGTCCTGGATGATCCACAGCATCACAATTAGCTCTTTAATTAGTTAGAGGCAACTGCAGCATTTTATAAATCCAAACCATGGGCACCTAATAGCCATCATGTCTTGCATTAGTATCATATTTTGAAGACTTTTTGAACTGTGATAGGCCATGATCAGGTTCATTGCATGAAAATTCTGAATAAGTCCAAGAAATTGAACATGGAAATAGCAGGTTACACAGAGTAGCTCAGATGGTAAAGAATCTGCCTGCAACGCAGGAGACCTGGGTTCAACCCCTGGGTCGGGAAGATCCCCTGGGGAAGGAAATGGCTTACCCACTCCAGTATTCTTGCCTGGAGAATCCCATGGACAGAGGAGTCTGGCAGACTACAGTCCATGCGTTGCAGACTAGGACACGACTGGATGACCAAGCATGCATAACGATAGAGCAGCAGGAGATTGTGAACCAAGATGTTAAACTGGGTAATTCGACCATATGTAACCCATTCTAATCACTGTTCCTCCACCCTTCGATGACTTAAAATGCAGTGAGTTCTGGGATCTTCTGGCTTGATGGATACTTCATTGGATTGCTAAGACGATTAAACTTCAGGTATACGTTCAGGGAGAATAAGAAGTCATCAGGGTACTACATCCAATCCCATCTTCATCTCTCTTGGCTTGTTCACCTTGCAGTCTTTGTTATGGTCCTTCTCATTAATACTGGAAACTGAACCAGCCTTTGTGGTCTGGCCCAGAACAATAGCCTAGCCCATAGATCCCTTGTTTGATTTTTCCAAACACTGCACAAGGCAGGCACGAAAGCTGCTATTATACCTAATTTGTCGATAAGGAATGTAAGGCTTAAGGAGATTATGTTAAGTTTGTAGAGCCAGGAAATGTGAGATAAACTCAAATTTGGGTCTTTTGAATCTTATTTCTATGCTCTGTGAAGAAGAGCTGCTCTTCTTAATTGAGCTTCTCTTGTTGGTTGAGCTGCTTCCTTTAGAAGGGGCAGGTTCTATGTGCTTTAGCCACTCAGTTGTGTCTGACCCTTTGAGACCTATGGACTGTAACCCACAGGGAGTGGGTTTCCATTCCCTTCTCCAGGGGATCTTCCTGACCCAGGGATCGAATCCAGGTCTCCTGCACTGCAGGCAGGTTCTTTACCATCTGAGCCACCAGAGAAGCCCGGGCAGGTTCTATGGACCTAGCCAAATTGTGAATTAACAGTATAATTAATTCCAGATCATTTGGGCTTGTTTTCTCCAGGCAAAGCAATGTTCATGCTTTTTCATTCTGTGGACTGACCCATAAATTCTCACTGGCTGCACTGCCTGATTCAGTGACTGCTGACCATAGTCAACCACATATATATCATCATGTGCTAAATATAACTCAAGATACAGTTCTTTGGGGAGGAGCCTTGGAAGGGAGTTTATCTAGAGAATTGATTTATAGAGTTCAATGATACTGGGAATAAAAATAAAATAGACAGTCCAAATAAACTAAAGAGAAGACCGATACTCTTAAGAAGGTTATCAAACAAGAAAGAGGAATATCTAGTATTTATGAAGCATTGTTTTCTTCCTCTTAATGTTATATATCTAGGCAGCCAGCCACATGTCTGTTCTGTTCTGTTGGAAAGACTATCAATTTATGGTGGCTTAATAGCCACAGATGATGAATTTTACTTTACATTCATTTTGTCTTTGATAAGAGGGAAAGCCTAATGTAAGATGTACTAGGTAAAAGAATAGAAGAGAATATACATTTTAGTTCTATCAATACTCTCTAGTCAACAATGCTTAGCAAGGTTTGTTGTGTGGATCTACTCCTCACTTGGTCTAGAAAGACATCTATGCTTGGATGGAAAGGGGTAGCTTACCATAAAAAGACAAGTATGAGGCCTCCAAGAAGAGTCAGTGTAGAGTGAAGAAGGGTGTAAGTCTGGGTAGAAGGGTGAATGCCTTTTTAACTTAATTCTATCTGACACTGGACCTATGTGAAAAACAATCAACTACTAGGCTAGGTCCTTATACATAATTAGACTTCACTGGAAGATGAAAATCCACGAGAGCTCTTAGCCTCAATGATTCAGGGAGAGAAGGGACCAAAATTGATCTGACTCTTAACACCATTTATTAATCCCCTTAACCGCATTCATTCTACATATGACCACCAATTTGGGGGCATTTTTTTGCTTCTCTTTGGCTCTTATCCCCTTTAGTCCTACTTTACAATTTCTTTCTTAGTGTCTCATTTTTCTTTCTCTCTCCTGCCCACCAATTCTTGGGCTATGACTTTCATCTTTCCTAAGGCATCTACACCATTGTGACAAGACTGACTTTTTTCACTAAAAAGATTACTCAGTATTTTTAATGGGCCTCTGGTCTCTTTATTCAGCAACCCACTGATGCTCTGTTAATTAAAGCATCTAAAGAAAACATTTTTGATATAGTACTCTCTTTCTGGTTATATTTTGAGGATTAGTTAGAATGCTAACTTTTCAATAAGATGGTCTATGACCCTCTGTTAGGTAGGTCTGTTACCCTAAAAGTAACATAATTAAGTTACTCTTCTGGAAGTAATTGGTATACAATTCTGTCAAGGATTATATGGTAGTTTATAAATTTTAACATACCTGTCTTCACAAATTAAGTGGGAATTTCTACATTCAGGAGCCAAATATCCCCCATGCATATGACCCCAATGAATCTGAGTAGAAAGAACTGCAAAATTTCTTTTGTTAAAATCATGAAAAACAGAGCATGGAGACCAGTTTTTCTTCTCTAGACAAAGTGTTTGGGTCTGGGTTATTTGTTAGAACATAAATGAGTTGGCATTTATGCTTATGGAATAAGCTGGAAATCTATAATTGTAAATTCACGCTGATTTTAATGAAATCAAAACTCAAAGTGTGAAACCATCCAAATAAATATAATTTTCCCCAAACTGCTTTGATATGAAAAAGACTCTTTGGCATAGCTCCAATTAACTATCTTAGTCACCCACACAGAAGCAAAAAGCCTCCCTCCATCTGATTATAAGTTTCTGCAAATAGCAAAAACTGCTCAAAGCCTTCCTGGTTCTTCTCTCTCTGTGTGCATTTTCCCTGACCCAGAGCAAATAGAACCGACTGATTCTGTCATTTGCATAGACAGATCTGAGATAGTCTCACTTTTCAAGCTTTACAAGTCTGATCAAATATGGTTTTAGTATTAAAAAGAAATCATATAAAATATACTCATATATGTGATATTTTATACTGAGTCTAATATGTTATGGCCAAGACACACATGCATAGTTTAATTATAATAGATTAAACGACACTACTGGTGTGCTCTCCTCTGCAGTTCTTAAGTGCATTTTTAAAGGGCCTTTGTTGTTTAAAATGTCAAGCTTTTGTTTTATATTCTTCCACCCTTTGCCCACGACTGGTATCCCTGCTTCTGTTAATTGTTCCAAACACCTGCTACAAACTCAACCCCTGAACAAACAAAAACTACAGGGAACTTGACAGCAAAACAAATATATACAGAAAGAAGAGTTTTATAGAACCTGCCCTCTTACTAAGTGTGCAAACACTCAGACTGAAAAACGAGATCGTCTGCAGATATATCTCCTGGCAAATGAGAGACAAGTCCCCCAGTGAGGCCAGTTGATGGAGGCAGTGAAGGCCCAGGAAACATGTCTTCTTACCCCTTGACATGGTGTTCCAGATGGTTGTGTCGACACAAGACAGACCCAGTCAGCTGGCTCATTTTCTATCATGAAGCTGAAGGAAGCAACTCACCACCGTGGACCTGAGCAGGATATTTCTCCGTGCATGTGCAATAGAACAGACAGGTATAGTTTTGAAGGTACCTCCCTGCCCCCTCATTTTTGAATGAAGGAACTTTTCCAGCACTGGGCATATATCAAATGTCTCATAGCAAGATTAGAGCTTCACTAAAAGTAAGAGCATGGTCTTTGCCCAGGAGGTGATAAATTTCCTGTGCTTGCAACAGTGAAGACTTGGGAAGTGAATAAAGAAATGTCTTTAAGCATCTCTTAGGCATGTCATAAAAGGGCACATTCAATATAACTCATATGAAAAAGTAATGTCTGATGGGGCTCGGGAAAGAGAGGCAGAGAATGGTAGGGCTTTCAGCAGGAGTTCTGGGAGGAAGTTGCCATCGATGTTTTTATCACTAAATATATGCAAAGAGATTGGCTCCATCCTCCCAATGTCCTCCTCCAAATGATGGTAGATAGGAGCTGGGTGTGATAGAGTCTGTGATTCCTTCTAACTAGAGGACCTAATTTTGAAAACAAACAGCACTGAAGCCAAGCTATACAGGCTTATTTAGATTCTTATTCTTATTTAGATGTATTTTTTTAGAAATTACAAATAGACAAATAAGGAGAATTCTTTTCTTCAACTTGTAAAATCTTGCAGTATCTTTTTAAAATTAGAGTTGATTTACAATATTGTGTTAACTTCAGGTGTACAGTGAAGTGATTCTGTTTTTTTGTTGTTGTTGTTGTTGTTCAGAGTGTACTCTTCTGGAGGTTATTACAGATACTGAATCCAGTTCCCTGTGTGTGGGCTTAGTCTCTCAGTCATGTCCGACTCTTTGGGACTCCTTGGACTGTAGCCCGCCAGGATCTTCTGTCCTTGGGATTTCTCAGGCAAGAATACAGGAGTAGGTGCCATTTCCTCTTCCAGGGGATCTTTCCAACTCAGGGATCGAACCCACTCCTGCTGCACTGCAGATAAATTCATTTACCCAATGAGCCATCAGGGAAGCCCCTAGTTCCCTGTGCTATATGGTAAATCCTTGTTGCCCTTCTATAATGTTTTATGGATATAGTACTTTGTATCCGTTAATCCCATACTCATTTGTCTCTCAAAGAAGGAGAATTCTTAACGCTGTCAATGTTTTTTCTTTACATTCACCTTTTTTGTTCTTGTCACTAAAAAGTGGGAACTAAAACCAGGGCCATGAGGAGTGTCTCTCTGTATTGGAGGTAGAAAGGAAAAGCATGAAGACTGAGAAAATAAATGGAAATGCAAAGAAGAAAGGCTGTTTCAGAAGGAAAATTTGAAAGGACCCTGAAGGGCAGGACTTCTTGAGTTTTTAGGAACTTACATGTCTAGCAGGACCTTGCACTCAGGGAGACAGGTTGGTAAAATGTGTAGAAGCCGAGTGTGACTTGGAGGCCCGCCAGCATGGAGGCACAGAGGCACTTCTTTGTGTGGTCTTGTTTCGGAGGGTGAACGCCAAGGCTGGCCCTGGGCTCATTGAAATGAGCAGCTGCCTGGGTCACATCAGTAAAAAGAGCAAGTATTAACAGGTGCAAGGGGGACACAGGCTTTTCCTTTGTCAGTATCAAAGTAAACAGGTAAAGCTGCTCATTCGTCTTAAAATGTAAAACTTCAGGCTTCAGTTGTAAGCAGCCCTTGGCATCTCCTATGTGTCTGTCAGTGAGTCTAAGGTGCCTCCAGCTTCCTGAATTCAAAACCAGGCATTTGCTCATGTCCAGGAGGAAACAGAGGTTCGAGGGCTTTGTCTTCAGGTGCTGATGCTCTGGATGGATTGAAAATCATAGGAATTTTGAACAGGCATTGAGGGGTTTCCCCAGTACAGATTGCATCTTAACGTTCTTTTTCTTCAAGAAGCCTCTTGTCGGGGGAGAAAGCCTCTCTCCTGTTTCTGATTCTGTTCAGGGCCACTATAATCTTGTTCTTGTTTGCTTGCTTGGGGGCATAGAGAGCACTAGGGCTGGCCCTGCTAAGCGTTTCATTCCCTCTGCATCCCTGGTCATCTCTGTCAAAGAAATTGAGCTAAAATGGTTGCTGGGAGTTAAAAAAATTAACATTCTCGCCACAAAAACTTCAGATTGGAGGAAAGAATCTGTGAGTGGTGTTTAATGATCCATCAAAGCTATAGGGTTTAATTTTAGACCAGAAATATTTTTTATTTATGTTTATTAACGTGTGAGATTATTTTCCAAGGAGGAAAAAAGGAAACTTGGAGCTATAAACCAGAAGCATAAACAGTTGATTTTCTCATCAGGGATAACAGTCATTTTAGCTCTATGGAGTTGGAGTGTTCAGGGGTCCACCAAGGTTCATCCCCATCACAGATTCTTATTCCAAACAACCTGGAATTCTGCCGTTTCCCGAGGGTGGATGAGATAAATGTGTGTTTTTTTGTTTTTTGTTTTTTTTTTTTCACCTCTCCATAGCATACCACCTGAGTATTTTGAAAAGTCTGCTGTTTTATGGAATGCATTGCTGATACCATTTTACGTTCTGTAGTCAATACTGAAAGACCTATACCACTTCTGTTTGGTTTTAATATTTGAAGTCATTTTGGTAGCCAACATATGAAATTTGGTATGGCTCACCTGAGACATGCCACAGATCCCATGAGAGATTATTAATAACGCTTAATCAGAAATGTCTTCTTGTTGAATCTCAGATGAAGCTCAAGAAGATGTGTTACCATAGCTTGGGACCTTGGGGTGCCACAGCGCCTCTTTCTTCTTTCTGCTACTTTAAAAGAAAGCTGGTGAGTTGAGTTGACTGCATTTTATGCACTTGCATTTAAAGAAACAAGTCTGGTTCTCTCTTTTTTTTTTCTTTCATTTTGTTTTGCTCTAAAGAGCTGGCATGGGAAAGACAGAGGACTCTAATTTTTGTCTGTTTTACTGGAAGATGGGCTAATCTGGCACTCACTGTAGTAGTCACTTGTCAGGGAAAATGTGAAAGGTGAGGATGTGCATGGTTCATCGTAGCCTCTGGGTGTGAAAGAGGGGCTGTGCACCCTTGATGTGCAGAATGAGCCTTGCCGGTGGCTGTGTCATTTAGACCCAGCAGCTGGGAGACTCAGCCCCCTCATTTGTCTCTCTGCCACATCCCCCGCAAACAGGCACATCTGCTTTTCCATGAGCCATACTTTATTTATGGAGTCTTGCTTTAGCCCAGGTTAATTTGTTCCTAAGTTTTTTTTTTCCCCCCCTTGGGCTTCCTAAGTGGCACTAGTGGTAAAGAACCCTCCGGCCAGTGCAGGAGACGTAACAGACACGGGTTCAATCCCTGGGTCAGGGAATATCCCCTAGAGGAGGGCATGGCAACCCACTCCAGTATTCTTGCCTGGAAAATCACATGGACAGAGGAGCCTGGTGGGCTACAGTTCATAAGGTCTCAAAAAGTCAAACATGACTGAAGCAACTTAGCATGCACAAGGTGTTTTCCTAGCTCATCAGCCTCTTTGGCACATTATTGAATACTTTAGCCGTGAATTATTGAACTGGAGACTCCGGATCAATTATATATCAATTTATATAAACATTCCCAAATGGTAAAATCTCTTTGTCCAATTGAGGGATTAATCTGTCAAATTTTTATTAAGCACCTATTCTCTGCCAGTTGTTGTTATTCATCCTGAAGAACTCTTGAGGTGCTTATGGTCTAGAGAGAGGGATGCAAAACACATTTGCCACAAATTAGAACGCAGTACCCTGAGTGCCGGAGTGAAGGGATACTGAGGAAACTGTCTAACTCAGTCTTTGAGATTAGAAAGGCTTTTCCACGAGTGATTTCTTTGGAGCAGGTACTTGTGGGTGAGTAGGTGTTTGCCAAGGCAGAGGAGTCAGCCTAGACAGAAAGAGGAGGCTTCAGAGAATACGCTTACTTAGGGAAGAGTGAAAAGTTCAGCGTGGCTGGAGTACGGGGCATACAGAAAAGTAGAAGATGATTCTGGAATAGAAGAAGCCATGTTTGCTATTGGGAGGGTTGGAAACTATCAAATTTTAACTTTTGCTTTAAGGCAGTGATGTGTCAACTCAAACTGAGCATATCCTTAGGTTGTTACTTCCTCTGATGAGGAAGTGTTAATAAAATACTATGAAAGAGGGAATTCAGTGGTTAAGACTCTGCACTTCCACTGCAAGGCAGCATGGGTTCGATCCTTGATCTGCTAACTAAGATTTCACATGCTGCATGGTGTGGCAAAAAAAAACAACAACTCTGAAGGAATAAGTATAAATGATTTAGAAACATAATCTGTAGGTAATACATAGGGTAATCTAGACAAAAATAACATGAAATGCCTACCTTTGATATGCATGTCTGAGATGAAGACAGTATTTGTGAGAGCACATTCCTTCCTCCCAGAATTTTCTGGCAAGACTAGCTTTTGCATAAAGAGCATGTCTCTCCCTCAGTGTAGCCACTGTTTCAAACAAAACATCTGCAATCAACACTGGCTGGATTCCCACCACTAGGTTCATTTCTAATGTGCTTTTCATTTATCTTTTTATTATGTATTCTAGGGGGCTGCATATAGTCAGGGATGGCATATGAAACACGAGGCTAAATGTTCCCTGATGTATTGTGTGGAGCAAGGATACGGATGGTTTTCTAAAGAGCCAGAAAATAACCTCCCTGTATCAAAGATTATAGAAGCTCTGACTTTTAATCCAGAAAATAGAGTTGCTAGGAGAATAAAAAGGGTCTTGCATCTTTATTTCTCCAAACAACGACCTTTTTCTTTGGTTTGAGAGATAGTGCTCCACTTGGTAGGATCAATGGGATATGATAGTCATTTTCAACTTGAGCTTTCCCTTTCCTTTCGTCTCATAAGAGCATATGTGCTCAGTTGGGTCCAACTCTTTGCAACTCCATGAACTGTAGCCTGCCAGGCTCTTCTCTCCATGGAATTCTCCAGGCAAGAATACTGGAGTGGGCTGCCATTTCCTTCTCCAGGGGATCTTCTCAACCCAGGGATTGAATTCAAGTCTCTTGTATCTTCTGCATTGGTAGGAGGATTTTTTACCACTGCACCACCTGGGAAGCCCTGTAATCAGCCAGGAAATTTATCTGTACCCACTAGCTTAGGTCCCTCCTCCCAAGCCTTTTAAGCAGGCTGTCATATCCCTGATCCCTACCAGATCAATTCATAATGAGAAATATAAATTATTTGTGGGGAAGATGGTTCCTGGGTAATCACCATGTGTCTGCTCCTTTCCATCCATTTACTCTCATGGGTTCTTACTTTTATAACCTGGATCTTAGCCTTTGACCTTGAACTCAGTGCCTCCCTCTGGTGTCCTTCAGGTTTGATTCCCTTATAGGTTTTCTTTCTGGTTCTTCTGTTTTTCAGTATTTTAAAATACTCTGCTTTCACTTTTTGTTTTGGTTTCCTCATTGCCTTAAGTAATAACTCTTCATGCTAGTCCTTAGCCTTCCTCCTAGGTCAGACACAACTGAGAAAATACACACAAACACACAGGCAGACACAAAACTGAAAATTTTACCTCAAGAGTAATCATCAATGAACAAGTAGTTTTCGCAAGAGTGGGCTGTAGGCTCCATGTTGAATATAAACAATGGCTGACAAAAGACAGACCTCACAAAACATGCCTGGGAAAGATAGTGATATCTAGCAATTTTGGGGAAATTCCCTGGTAGCTCAGTTGATAAAGAATCTGCCTGCAATGCAGGAGACCCCAGTTCAATTCCTGGGTCCAGAAGATCCCCTGGAGAAGGGTAGGCTACCCACTCCAGTATTCTTGGGCTTCCCTTGTGGCTCAGCTGGTAAAGAATTCACCTGCAATGTGGAAGACCTGAGTTCAATCCCTGGGTTGGGAAGATCCTCTAGAGAAGGGAATGGCTACCCACTGCAATATTCTGGCCTAGAGAATTCCATGAACTCTATAGTCCATGGGGGTCACAAAAAGTCAGGTACTACTGAGCAACTTTCACTCACTAAGAATTCTAAAGAATCTTAATATAGATAGAAGACACATTCTTTTGCTGGATCAATTTCAACATGACAGATAGGGACACACATGTTCATTTGTGACAGAGAAAATCAGATAATACAAACATTATGGGAATCCCCCAGCAATATGAAAAAATATATATCTCTGGTGCAAATTGGCCATGAATTAGTGAAATTGCATTTTCATTAGGAAAAAAAAAAGCGCTTTGATATTGGTATCACACATAAAGCTGCACTATAAGATGCAGTACTCATTAGCTATGGCTCTTAAGACATTTCACACCTGGCAGATTACTGTACCCACTTCTGAGCTTCACAACCAAAAATATATGTGAAAGAATCAAAAATGTTCAGAGGAAAGCCACCAAGATTATCCAAGTTTTGGGACATAAGACCTTTGAGAAAGGTCAAAGATTGGGGATTATTCTGGATGAAGAACGACTTCAAGATGATCTGTGAGTTTTTTAAGTTTCTTATTCAGAGAACAGTTGATAAGCATTTTTATCTATCACTACTAAAGGCAGAAAAGAAAGGGAAAGGCTAAAGTGAACCACAAAGGATTTAAGTCTGAAAGGAGAAATGTTGGCTGAAGAGGGCTGTCAACCATTGGAAAGGGTTGTTTCATCTTCATCTGAAGCCTGGGTGGGATCTCAGTAACTTGGCCTGGGTGTATGTGCTCTTGTTTAAAAGCCAAGCATATACTAGCCATTTCTTCTATGAGACTTGTCCATGTAATGAGCTATTGCCTTGTTTAGCGACACTTTATTGAAGGGGTTAAAAATAATTTTATCAATTTAGTTTTATACTCCAAATAAGATGAGAAGCAATCTGTAACATGGATGAATATACTGTAAGTCCCTACATAATGAATGAATTCCATTCAGAGAGGGTGTTCGTAAGTCCACATTTTCTGTAAGTCCAACAAAGTTAGTCTAAGTGGTCAGATGGTAAAGAATCTGCCTGCAATGCAGGAGACCATGGTTTGATCCCTGGGTCAGGAAGATCCCCTGGAGTAGGGAATGGCTACCCACTCCAGTATTCTTGCCTGGAGAATCCCATAAACAGAGAAACCTGGAGAGCTACAGTCCATGGGGTCACAAAGACTTGAATACCACTGAACGACTAACATACACACACATACCCAACTAACACAATAAAAATAATACATAAAAAACAAATACAAAAAGTAAAGAAAACATTTTGAATCTTACAGTACAGTAACTTGAAAAGTATGGTAGTTCAGTACAACTGCCTCCATATAGGGACTGGCATCAACGGAACTGGCAAGAAGAGTTACTGACTGGAGGAGGGAGAGGAGAAGGGAGATGGGGACCTGGAGGATCATCAGCAATAGGAGCCGGAGGGCAAGCTGCAGTTTCACTCATACCTGAAACTGACGGCGTTGGTTCTGGTTCCTTGTTGGATTCAATTCTAGCTACGCACTTGAAAAAAAAACGATCCAGTGATGTTCGGGTAGTAGCTCTTTTCTCTTGTCGTAAGTGACGTTGTAGCACTTGTTTGCATTCTGAATGACTGCTGCAACTGCTGTACTCCCCTTCATTTGGGTTCTGTGCCTCAAAAGCTGCTGCTGCTAAGTCGCTTCAGTCGTGTCCGACTCTGTGCGACCCCATAGACAGCAGCCCACCAGGCTCCCCCGTCCCTGGGATTCTCCAGGCAAGAACACTGGAGTGGGTTGCCATTGCCTTCTCCAATGCATGAAAGTGAAAAGTGAAAGTGCAGTCGCTCAGTTGTGTCGGACACTTAGCAACCCCATGGACTGCAGCCCACCAGGCTCCTCCGTCCATGGGATTTTCCAGGCAAGAGTACTGGAGCGGGGTGCCATTGCCTTAAAAGCTAACAGTGCACATTTGCATCTTTGAAAGTTCCTAACTTGAAGGTTTGTATGTAAGAGACTTACTGTATTACCACATGTCATGGCACTTTCTGGGCCTCACTGCGTGTGAAAGAAATGGGTGGATAAATAAAACCCACAATTTCAGAATCATAAATTCCATCTAGTTCTAATTGTAATAGTCTTCTTGAAGGACAAGTAGAAGAAATGGTTCTGAGAGAAGTAAAGCCATTAGAAAATAGTCCTTGGGATCATGGAGGACTACTAACAGAAATTGCTCATTCTGTTTTGGTGCTAAAAAACAACCCTGAAATGATGCCTTATGCAAATGAATGAGGTGGGTGAGGGTAACAACTAATCTGTCTTTCTAATTTCTTTACTCCATTAACCCTTGCATATCTCAACAGATTCAGATAACATTTAACATTTAATTGAGATTTTATACTCAAAACAGTAAGATATGGCTTACGATTTCAGTGGGTTGTCGAAGTAACACAATTTAAAGAGTACAGAGCAGTACATTTACCACCCAGTGGCACAAAATCCAATTTCTTCAGGTTCCTCATTGTGAACTTTTAAAGTGTAAATACCTGTATTTCCAAGTTCTATTCCAAGGCCATTCAAAAGCAATGTGTCTAAAACTCATCTTCTTCCCCAACAAACTACCACCCACTCCTGTATTGACTGTCTCCTAAGTGTCTTTGAAGTGTACCTTCTCCCCAGTTCTGCTCTATTGCTTTTAAATCATTCTCTTCAACTGCATCAGCTGGACTCCCAGCCTGTAGTCTCGGCAGCCTCCACTTCACCTTTCATAGGATCACTAGACTGAACTTCCTGAAATGTACATATGATCATGTCATCCTCTGCTTTGTAATCCTCCAGGCTCCCCTCATCTAGGGCAGAGATAGTCACACCTGATGAATCATTAGAATCACCATGGAGTTATTCAGATGTATAGAATTTAGGGTATCACAACACACCTACTGAATTGGAATAGCTGATACCCAGATATGCATACACAGGCACACACACACACACACACAGACACACACACACACACACATCTATACTTCTGGAACTCCGTAAGTTTGGAGACCAGTATCCTACACTGGGGGCTTCCCTGGTAGCTCAGCTGGTAAAGAATCTGCCTGCAATGGAGGAGACCCTGGTTGATTCCTAGGTGGGGAAGATACCCTGGAGAAGGGATAGGTGATCTACTCCAGTATTCTTGGGCTTCCCTGGTGGTTCAGACAGAAAAGAGTCTGCCTGCAATATGGGAGACCTGGATCCGATCCCTGGGTTGGGAAGATCCCCTGTAGGAGGGGATGGCAACCCATTCCAGTATTCTTGCGTGGAGAGTACAGTATTCTTGCCGTGGACAGAGGAACATGGCGGGCTGCAGTCCATGAGGTTGACAAGAGTTGGACATGACTGAGCAACTAAGCGCAGAGCATCCTAGACTGATGTAAGGAAATAATCCCTTCCTCACTGGACTTGAACCTGTAACTCTTCATGTTAACTGCAGTTCTTTAACCCACTGAAATCTCTTCAACTTTGAAGTCTTTGTACATGCCTAGAACAACATTCCTTTTTTCCCTAATCTACTGGAAGCACTTCCACTTCTTAAGACTCAGCTGATTTCTCTTAGAATTTATGACTGATGCTCTCGAAATTAGGCACGCCTTTCTTTCTGCCCCTAAACTATCTTGTGCATACTCCAATAGATTCCAGAAGTACAGAGCTGTTTTCCCCTCATTTTGCCAATAGACTGCAAGCTCCTTGAGGGTAGAAAGTATGCCTTGGAGCTTGGGTGTGGTGACTCTTCCTCCCATTTCTTTTGTCTCCATGCTCCTGGAGGTTGTAAGGTGACTGGTGTATAGAAATTAGCAAATAAGTGATCCTAGAAGCATGGGGAGGAAGGAAAAATGATGAATAGAGATATTCTTGAGATGATATCTTGGATAATAGTGAATTATTAAGTTAACTTTTCTGCTGACAGAGGAACCCAAAGTACTTGGAATCTGGACAGAGCAAAGCTAAAGATTAGTGTGGAAGCTAGTTAAGAAATGGGGAGGTTTTATTTGAGGGGCATAAGATTGAAATGAGATTTTTGGATTTACAGTAAAAAACACCCCAAATTAATGGATTTCACAAATTTATATATCCACATTTAAATACATATATATATATTTTTAATAGGGAAAACAGAATGAAGTGGATAACTGTTTATTTCACCAAGTAAGGTAATAAAGAACAAAACCTATTATCTACCATCACCATATTTCCATAAAGGAAAGGCTATCTGTACAACCCCTCAAAGTAGGAAAGGTAAACATCAGATTGAAAAACTATTTTGAGTAAACATAGTCATGTAAAACATATGTAAATATGTCTTTTTTCCCCTTTGTTTAATTTCATGAGTCAAGACTGATCTTCAGACAGAATTTTAGGAGAGGTAGAAAAACTTTCAAAACTTCCTTTGTATCCAAAGCAGGGATCTGACATTATCTCCTCAAGGTGAAATAACCCTGAATGGCCTGACATTTGCACAATGGCTTTCTTTTGATCTGTCTGTAGTTCTAACTAATTATTTAAAAATACCTTCCCTCTTTCCCTGCATCCTTCTATCCATAATATTTTGTGACAGTCTAATAAGAACTCAGGCTTATCCACTGACCATATGTAAAATTAGATAAATTGTAATATTCCAACAGAAATGCTAACTTTATGTCAAAAATTCAGGGTAGAGTTTTGGGAATATGAACTGTGGTCACCTGATGCAAAGAGCCAACTTACTGGAAAAGACTCTGATGCTGGGAAAGATTGAAGGCAAAGGAAGAAGGAGGGGGCAGAAAATGAGATGGTTAGATAGCATCACTTACTCAATGAACATGAATTTGAGCAGACTCCAGCAGATAGTGAAGGACAGGGGAGCCTGGCATGCTGCAGTCCATGGGGTTGCAAAGAGTTGGACATGACTTAGCAATGAAACAATGACAAAAAAGATCAAAGAGAAAATAAAATATACACACTAGAAAATTTATCTTCTGGCTTCTATTGTTAGAGGATTATGAGTTCTCATGTGACAAGTGAAAAAGAAAGTGTTAGTCACTCAGTCATGTCTGATTCTTTACCATCTGAGGCACCGAGGAAGCCTAAGAGGGAGATAAACTGGGAGGAGAAAAAAATAAAACCATAATGTCGGGGTCTTATAAACTCAGTACAAAGTTTCCCTTCTTTGAATCAGGCTACAGCTGAAATCTTATAATGTACCAATAAAATTTCAAAGTTTCTGTAAACAAATATGTCAGTTCAGGGCTGCTTTTGACCACATGTAACACAAACCTAACCACACTGACAAGAGGTAACCCAACCACAGTGACAAGATGTCCAGAGATAAGTTGGACAGTTCCAGTTCAATTTCCCACTGTGATTTGTTCTGCAAGCTTCCACTTACATTCCAGGCAGGAAGAAGGGGCTAGTAGAGAGGAAGAGGACGTGTTAGGATCAGGAAAGGCAAACATTGCCCCCAAAATCTCCCAGTGACTTATTTTTGCATCCTATGATCCAGAATGGTATCAAATGACCCCAGGTGCCAAAGAAGCTGTGAAATGGAAGTGTGTGCTTGGACACATCACTGCCTCTTATGGTGTTAGTAAGAATGAAGGAGAAATGAATGAAGTAAGAATGAAGAAGTATGTGGACACTAGCAAGAATGAAGAATGTGCACACCTATCGATAGCCCTGTTTAATTTTTCCTTTATAAGCCAAAAGAATCATGTTCTGTACATCCAGAGCATCATCAAACAGGATACATTTCTTATTCTCTCTTTTCAAGGTCTGTTTGCTATGTTAGCTATAATAATTTAGAGTAAAACATCCCCACATCTTAAGAGTCATATTTGACCTTTCCTCCTTGTTCCTTTTACATTTAGTCAACTCTCATATTTGGTACAATTTGTCTCTTTCATATTGTGTCCACCCTTTTATTCCCCAATAGCTAGTATGCTGCTTAGGTACTTCTCTCTTTCCTTGTTTTTCTTTTTTTACAAAGTTCTCTTGTCTGAACGAACTATCGACATCCCCTCTTGTCTCTCCCTAGACCCCTCTGTACCTTACAGGGAGTTAGTTCAGTTCAGTTGCTCAGTCGTGTCTGACTCTTTGCAACCCCATGGACACAGAGCACACCAGGCCTCCCTGTCCATCACCAACTCCCGGAGTTTACTCAAACTCATGTCCACTGAGTCAGTGATGCATCCAACCATCTCATCCTCTGTCATCCCCTTCTCCTTCTGCCTTCAATCTTTCCCAGCATCAGGGTCTTTTCCAATGAGTCAGTTCTTTGCATCAGGTGGCCAAAGTATTGGAGTTTCAGCTTCAACATCAGTCCTTCCAAAGAACACTCAGGACTGATCTCCTTTAGGATGGACTGGCTGGAACTCCTCGAAGTCCAAGGAAGTCTCAAGAGTCTTTTCCAACACCACAGTTCAAAAGCATCAATTCTTCAGCGCTCAGCTTTCTTCACAGTCCAACTCTCACATCCATACATGACCACTGGACAAACCATAGCCTTGACTAGACGGACCTTCATTGGCAAAGTAATGTCTCTGCTTTTTAATATGCTGTCTAGGTTGGTCATAACTTTCCTTCCAAGGAGTAAGTGTCTTTTTATTTTTTTTTAATTTTATTTTATTTTTAAACTTTACAATATTGTATTGGTTTTGCCAAATATCGAAATGAATCCGCCACAGGTATACATGTGTTCCCCATCCTGAACCCTCCTCCCTCCTCCCTCCCCATACCATCCCTCTGGGTCATCCCAGGGCACCAGCCCCAAGCATCCAGTATCGTGCATCGAACCTGGACTGGCAACTCGTTTCATACATGATAGTATACATGTTTCAATGCCATTCTCCCAAGCTTCCCACCCTCTCTCTCTCCCACAGAATCCATAAGACTGTTCTATACATCAGTGTCTCTTTTGCTGCCTCGTATACAGGGTTATTGTTACCATCTTTCTAAATTCCATATATATGTGTTAGTATACTGTATTGGTGTTTTTCTTTCTGGCTTACTTCACTCTGTATAATAGGCTCCAGTTTCATCCATCTCATTAGAACTGATTCAAATGAATTCTTTTTAATGGCTGAGTAATACTCCATTGTGTATATGTACCACAGCTTTCTTATCCATTCATCTGCTGAAGCGTCTTTTTAATTTCATGGCTGCAGTCACCATCTGCAGTGATTTTGGAGCCCCCCAAAATAAAGTCAGCCACTGTTTCCACTGTTTCCCCATCTATTTCCCATGAAGTGATGGGACTGAATGCTACGATCTTAGTTTTCTGAATGTTGAGCTTTAAGCCAACTTTTTCACTCTCTTCTTTCACTTTGATCAAGAGGTTCTTTAGTTCTTCACTTTCTGCCACAAGGGTGGTGTCATCTGCATATCTGAGGTTATTGATATTTCTTCTGGCCATCTTGATTCCAGCTTGTGTTTCCTCCAGCCCAGCATTTCTCATGATGTACTCTGCATAGAAGTTAAATAAGCAGGGTGACAATATACAGGCTTGATGTACTCCTTTTCCTATTTGGAACCAGTCTGTGGTTCCATGTCCAGTTCTAACTGTTGCTTCCTGACCTGCATACAGATTTCTCAGGAAGCAGGTCAGGTGCTCTGGTATTCCCATCTCTTTCAGAATTTTCCACAGTTTATTGTGATCCACACAGTCAAAGGCTTTGTCATAGTCAATAAAGCAGAAATAGATGTTTTTCTGGAACTCTCTTGCTTTTTCAGTGATCCAGCAATTTGGGCAGTTTGATCTCTTGTTCCTCTGACTTTTCTAAAACCAGCTTGAACATCTGGAAGTTCACAGATCACGTATTGCTGAAGCCTGGCTTGGAGAATTTTGAGCATTACTTTACTAGCGTGTGAGATGAGTGCAATTGTGTGGTAGTTTGAGCATTCTTTGGCATTGCCTTTCTTTGGGATTGGAATGAAAACTGACCTTTTCCAGTCCTTTGACCACTGCTGAGTTTTCCAAGTTTGCTGGCATATTGAGTGCAGCACTTTCATGAAGTCAGTCTTTGTTTATTTATTTGTCTGTACCAGGTCTTAGTTGGGGCATGAGGGATCTTTAGTTTAGGCATGTGAGATCTAGCTCCCGGAACAGGGACCAAACCTGGGCCCCTGCATCAGTCTTAGCCACTGAACCACCAGGGAAGTCCCTAGAGTCAATTCTTTTAAACTTTGACATTCACAATGCTCTATAAGTTTTCAAAATCTTTGATGGTTTCCTATTGCCTACCAGCTAGATGAGTCACTACGAAGCCCATTGCTCCATGAACTTAAATTCAGGGCGGTTCCTGTAAAACATCGATATTCCCTTCACCTCCCAATGGTTCAAGACCAAATTTAAATGTCTATTGTGAAGCTTTTTCTAATCTCCCAGACAGAAGAAATCACTTCTTCCCCAATGACCTTATAGCACTTTGTGGATAGCTCTACTTTCTAGATTATTACCTCTCAGGTTTAACAGTTGTTGCCTTGTCTTCCCTCAAACACAGGGATTATTCACTGAGGTCCTCAGGGGACATGGCAGAGATTTCCCCATGCAGTAGGTCCCCAATAAATGTCTGTCTGATTGACTATATGGATATAGTAATTATTGAGTTCCTCTGGATAATAAAAGAAGTGGAGAATACCCCAGTATAAAGTGAAAGTTGCTCAGTCTTGTCTGACTCTTTGCAACCCCATAGACTATACAGTCCATGAAATTTTCCAGGCCAGAATACTGAAGTGGGTACCCTTTCCCTTCTCCAGGGGATTTTCCCACCCCAGGAATAGAACCCAGGTCCCAGCGATTGAACCCAGGTCTCCCACATTGCAGGCAGATTTTTACCAGCTAAGCTACAAGAGAAGTCCAAAAATACTGGAGTGGGTAGCCTATCCTTTCTCCAGCACATCTTCCTAATCCAGGAATCGAACTGGGGTCTGCTGCAGTGCAGGTGGATTCTTTACCAGTTGAGGGAAGCCCATCCCAGTATAAATGCTAGGCATATACATGGCAATGCACACACACATACACAAAATCTCTGAGATGAAAAGAAAATAGTAAGACTATATTTGACCATGCAATATATCTGATTGTGGCCTAGATCCCCAATTTAATTTCCTCTGTGAATTTTGATATTTTGCTTGGAAGGAGTTTTCTAGTTTGTCTGTTGAATGGTTTACCTGCAATTGTTATTCTTTGTCCCACATCTACCTACTGGACATAAATCACCTCTGAAGCTCACCCATCCAGGCTGATTAGCCTCTCTCAGGGCAAATGGCACTTAAGAGACTC
Source organism: Bubalus kerabau (assembly GCF_029407905.1). Classification (NCBI taxonomy): domain Eukaryota; kingdom Metazoa; phylum Chordata; class Mammalia; order Artiodactyla; family Bovidae; genus Bubalus; species Bubalus kerabau. The sequence continues at coordinate 28,556,229 of NC_073624.1, forward strand.
TCAGAGAATTCAGAATTCATAAAAACAATAACAGTAAAAGTAACTTAAACACTGTATACCAAGGCATTATATTAAGGACTTAACATAGATTGTTTCATTTAATTTTCAATAAACTCTATGAAGTAGTTATTATTATCTATTTTACTAATGAGAAAACTGCTATCCATGGAACTAAGTAATTTTTTCAAGATTATTGTCACTCTTATGGCAAAGTTGATAATGCTAACCACTGTTGCTTACGTCTTAAATGGTTTCCATGGAAATATAGGGTTTTCCTAGTGGCTCAGTGGTGGGCTTCCCTGGTGGCTAGGAGATAAAGAATCTGTCTGCAATGCAGGAGACAGCCTGCAATACAAGAGTGGCAAGTTCTATCCCTGGATCAGGAGATACCCTGGAGAAGGAAATGGCAACTCACTTCAGTATTCTTGCCTGGGAAATCTCATGGACAGAGGAACCTGGTGAGCTTCAGCCCATGGAGCTTCAGCTCCATGTCCCAGCCAAAGAGTAGGACACGACAGTGGACAACCACCATCACCATGGAAAAATTAGGGTTAACTGAGACTAAGCAAATTGTGTTTTGAAATAAAGAATAATCATGTTTATCTAAAAATTAATCAAGGTCTGCAGAAACCCGATGATGACAGTGTAGCACCAATAATGGATGATGATGAAAGTCGCTCAGTCGTGTCCGACTCTTTGCGACCCCATGGACTACACAGGCCAAGGAATTCTCTAGGCCAGAATACTGGAGTGGGTAGCCTTTCCCTTCTCCAGGGGAGCTTCCCAACCCAGGGATCGAACCCAGGTCTCCCGCAGTGTGGGCAGATTCTTTACTGGCTGAGCCACAAGGGAAGCCCATAGCACCAATAGGTCTTGTTAAATATCCTCTGTGAAAAGTGAGGTAAACTCTTGCAGATGTGGGTGGTTATGTCATGGTATCAGCTCTTGAGTTCCCCTTCTGTTTCTTTATTTTCTTCTTTTCAATGTCCAACTAATGTCGTACTGATACCCTCCTTCTAAAACGATTTCTTCTACCTCTGCTTTTACACAGCCTCTGTTTGGCTGCTGCAATTTTCAGGTTGAGCACACATTTCTAGACCAGTTCACCTTTGCTCACCTTGTTGTACTGCATCTGCCTTTTCTCTCAAGCTCTTTATTTTTGGCTTTCTGAGTTTCTAAGATAGTATCTTTCAAGACAAATTTTTTGATTGACACCTACAGTAAGAACTACACACACACACACACAAATAGTTGAAACATAACCTACTACTAAATCCACCTGCAATGCATCTGAGTCTATGAAACCATGGGTCTACAACTGTACTCAAATAGGGAAAAGTTAATACATAACAGTTATAATATTGAACAGTTAAATAAAATGGTACACAGTTTTATAAAGTTAAATAAAGTGGCTGGTTTCTCCTGAATGCATACAGTATCAATTCGTATTTGTTTGTTTTCTGAGTAGAGAATTGTCAGTGAAATCATACCAAGAACACAAAGTACTAATCAACATAGGTAGTGAGGCATTATAATCAGTTCAAAAGAAGCTCCAATAATTTGTGCAAGAAAGAGGATTAGTCATGTGTCCTAATAGGAAATTTGACTGGATTGATTCAATTCCTTACTTCTTAGGAGATAAAAATCTCTAAATGATCCTATAGCTTATAATAAGATATTAAATGGCATACCTAAGCTTTCAATAATGTCAGCACATATCAATTTAGGAAAAGCATTGAGTTGTGGGAAATTATAACCTAGGTGAAAGACTTAGACTTTGAAGAGTTACATTGATGTAAAAGAAAAGCACAGCTATTAAATTATCGGCCAGTTGATGTCACTGACTCAAATTTGAATCATTTAGATCAAAGCAGTTCATTCTTGTGCCCTAAACAAGGTTTAGAGAGTCAAAACCACAGATCCTGTAACCTCAGCTAGTTGAGACAAAATTCTCTAATTTTTTTCTTTTTATTGACTGTGTGGCATGTGGAATCTTAATTCTCTGACCAGGGATCCTTGCACAGGAAGACTGTCCAGAGTCTTTACCACAGAACCACCAGGGAAGTCCTCCAAATTCTCTAATTTTAAAAGGATTTACACCTTAGAAAGATATGAAGCAAAATACAGAAATGTTAATTTTTTTTTACAGCTTTTAAAAAAAATATTTAAATATTTTTAAAAGAAATTTTGACTTGTGAGAATGTCTGGCTTTAAAGAATTGAAGCTTACTAGATGGTACTTTATTGAAATGTTCAGAAGAATTTGACTAAGATTCTAATCAATGTTTAAATGGTTGGGTTTGATTTATTCAATTTACAAGTTTTGGCTTATTAGCTGTTTAAATAGTGTACAAATGTTTAAAGAAATAACATTTGTTAGAGTGGTATGTTTAATAAATGGAGCATTAAACAAACAAGAAATAGCAGTGAACATTATATTTTATGCACCAAAGTTTCTCAGGCACAAAAGCTTAGAAAGGCCTTATATGGTGCTACACACATGGAAGGTGTGTGATTTGTTTTTTTTTCTTTACAAAGTTTCCTGGCTCTTTCCATGTAATTTTTATTCCATTTTCAGCTTTTCTCCCATATCTTATTCTCATATATCAATAACTGCTGCAGATGTAGTTTGTGTTTTCACTGAGCCCCTGATATTATTCATACTAAATTGAGGATTCTCTAAGAATAATATAGGAATTATAGGTCAAGATTGACTTTGAGACAAACTTCCAGCTCCACCAAACTTGGGCTGTGAGAGCTAGATGATTTTGGGATATTTTAGTGAGTCAATTTATTTAGTGAGTTGAATTTAACCCAAGGATCATGCAATTAAAAATTCTTGGGGGTTCCACTGTGTTTCCTAAGTTGAGGAATTACATGTTGTTTATGCAATTGTGTTTGACCACTTCTCTCCCTAATCATCAGAGCTCTAAGCTTTCTGATTAAGTACTAATTATATATTGAAAATACAGGAGCTGCTTGCAGGATGGAAATTCCCATTACAACCACTTAATCTGGAATGATTTATGTTTGGAAGGATCCCAGTGTATGGAGAAGGCAATGGCACCCCACTCCAGTACTCTTGCCTGGAAAATCCCATGGACGGAGGAACCTGGTAGGCTGTAGTCCACGGGGTTGCTGATGGTTGGACACGACTAAACAACTTCACTTTCACTTTTCACTTCCATGCATTGGAGAAGGAAATGGCAACCCACTCCAGTGTTCTTGACTGGAGAATATCAGGGATGGGGGAACCTGGTGGGCTGCCGTCTATGGGGTCGCACAGAGTTGGACAGAAGTGACTTAGCAGCAGTGTATGGAAGTGGCTGTGGTGATAGTAGTAAGCTGTTGAAGCAATGGAAGGAATAAAGTCTCGGGGATCTTTCTGTGGTCAAATGAGGATGCTGCATTTGGCTATCTGAATTTGGTTCTAGTCTATGTTCATGATAGCTACTTTGGCTCTAGTCTATGTCAAGGATAGCTGCTTTGTCCATTGGGCTTTCCAGGTAGCACTAGTGGTAAAGAATCGCCTGCTGACACAAGAGTCTAGGGTTTGATCCCTGGATCGAGAAGATCCCCTGGAGAAGTAAATGGCAACCCACTTCAGTATTCTTGCCATGGAAATACATGGATGGAAGAGCCTGGTAGTACAGTGCATGATGTTGCAGAGTCGGACACAACTGAGCATGCATGCACTTTGCCTACTATGGCTTCAACCTTGTTTGCCACTGTAAATTAGAAACTAGAGAATTCCCTAATTATTTGGCCACTGATCTGGACCAAACATCCCCGACACCTTGTGTATTTTAGCCCAGTGGAAACACTGTTTGACACAGATTGCTCCTCTAACTTGCAGTTTGTTTCATGTCATCTTATGGAAATAAGTTATAAAACATCAAAGACAGGTAACACACTTTCAATGTTTTGACTTCTGAGAGCAGTCTAGCCTCATCTCATCACTGCATTTTCATACTGATGCAGAAAATTGAAGGTTTCTACTCATGCTCTCCAGTCTATGGTGACTGCCTCTTGTCTGACACAGTACTTCTCTGCCGCTACTGCTGCTAAGTCGCTTTAGTCGTGTCCGACTCTGTGCGACCCCATAGACGGAAGCCCACCAGGCTCCCCTGTCCCTGGGATTCTCCAGGCAAGAACACTGGAGTGGGTTGCCATTTCCTTCTCCAATGCATGAAAGTGAAAAGCGAAAGTGAAGTCGCTCAGTTGTGTCTGACTCCTAGCGACCCCATGGACTGCAGCCTACCAGGCTCCTCCGTCCATGGGATTTTCCAGGCAAGAGTACTGGAGTGGGGTGCCATTGCCTTCTCACTCCTCTACTAGGGATCCTCTATTATTCCTAGCTTGGCAGCTTCAAATAAATTACTTAAAGGTTGAAAGAAGGAGCTACCAAGTGGATTGATTTTAGGAAAACCTAGGGAGGCCTGGTGTGTGGCAGTTCATGGGGTTGCAGAGTTGGACACGACTGAGCGACTGAACTGAACTGATCACTCTTATTTCTAATTTTCATCTTTAAAGATGACATTCATTCTGAAATGTTTGGAACTTTTGCTCAAGCACAGATTACTTCTAGTTTTTGGCTAGAATGTAATAATGATGATGATGATGACAATGACAAAATAATAGTAACAACAATGAAAACACTATGAAACAGTGCAGCTCTCGAGTCAGAAAACTTATATTTAAATCTATTTAGTGTATGACCTTGGACAAGTTAAGTAATTTGTTTACTTTCATTTAAAATCTGCAAAATAAGGATAAATAGAACCTATGATGTGAGTTTACATGTAATGAAAACCCAATACATGGCATGTTTAGTAGGCATGTGTGTGTGTGCATGTGCTCAGTCATGTCCTGACTCTTTGCAACCCCATGGGCTGTAACCCACCAGGCTCCTCTGTTCATGGGATTTTCCAGACTGGAATACTGGAGTGGGTTGTCATTTCCTTTTCCAGGGGATCTTCCCAACCCGGGGATCAAACCCATGGCTCCTGTCTCCTGCATTGTAGGTGATTCTTTATTGCTTGAGCCACTGTGGAAGCCCCTAAGTGTTGAGTAAGTGTTAGTTATTATTAGACATTACTGATAACGAGGCATATAATATTATGTGTTAAAAATGGACTGTTTTCTTTTATGTGATTTAAAGTCTTTTGCAGAAACAGGGTTAAAAAAGATTTGTATCATCTGTTACCTGAATGCCTCTTGCTTTTCTTTGTACTATATCCATTAAGTCTGGTATAGTTAACGATGACCACCTTGCCAATAAAGCCAAAATATCTGCTATGCCAATTTCATGAGTATTCAGCTCCTCAGCCCAGAATACCCATTGTGTAAAAAGTGCAATGAATTCTAATTCACTTTTGATTGCAATGATCTGAACCAAACACGAAACCTAGCTGATCCAAGAGGACTTGTGCTTTACAATGTAGAGCATTATGTTGATTGGCATGCTCCGAACAGGAATATCTTTGAATTTCCTTTTCAGGAAACAGAATTCTTTTAATTAACAACATTTTTAAAAATTTCAGTATGTGTAATTGTTAACACCTGCTATGTGTTGCCAACAGATGTTTCTTTCTTACCTAAGGGAACTGTTATAATTATTCTATAAGCTTAGTGAAATGGCATTTACTATGATAGTTGGAAAACTTTAGTTGGTGACTTTGTAATATTTGGCTTTTCTTTTAATCTTGTTCCCTACTACTGCCAATCCCCACACACCCTACCCAACCTGGGTCCCCAAAGGCAAAAATGTCCTTTTTTGGGGGGGGAGGGGGGTTGCTGAATGTTTCAAAACTGGTCATGCATATTTTAGTGGTTGTGAATTTTCTGACATTATGTGCATTCTAAAACATTGTAAAACTGTACTTATGTTTTAGCAGCTAATCCACATAGTGTTCAACATGAAAGTTTTACATCTTGATTGTAAATATAAAAATATACTTTTTAGAAAGGTAATGATACTCTTCCAGTAAGTTGGCTTCAAAAGAAGCTACAGCAAAAAATGAGATTTTTCTTGATTTTTTTTTCAATGATGTATATCGTTTTATTTGTAGACTTTCAGAATTCTTCATTTATGATACTAATCACACAATTACCTACAGGCATGTGTTAAATATGACCCTAGTTTCAGTCAAATAATAGGCCAATTGCAAACAATGAATGGAGGCAGCTCCATTTATAATGGCTGTTTCAACAGAGCGATATTGTCATCAGTGATCTGAGGGTGACTCATTAATTAATTGATGTTCTTTTTTATTATGTGCTATTGAGTTAATGAGTAATTTGTGTGAAATAATTCTCTGAACACATTGATTACTTGAGATATTTTCTGGGGCTTTCATATCAATGACATGCTGAATAGGTAGACGATGGTATGTGCTTTTGTGTGCTCATTGCTCCTAGGTTTGAGATAAGGACAAATCAGCGCTAACACTCCCTAAGGTGGTGGAATGTAGGAAGTATCCTAAGGCAACCCTCAGGAGGTTGAGGACTCAGGGCAAGACATGTCACATAGTAGGTACTCAATTAATGTCATGTGAAAAAATGGCTGTATTAAAGCTTTGCTCCCATTTACCTTGCCTTGCATTAAAATCACATTTAGGAAGTATCTGTAATGGCATTTTTAAAGAAAAAGTAATAATCAAAGGGCTTTTTTAAAAACTGTATTCAGCGTTAATGGTCTATTACAATAAACACGCAGATTGTTTTCCCAACATAGTTAACACTAAATATGTTTGGCCTGTATCATTCTATGAAATTGTTTAAATGACTAGTCAGAGAGTGGTTTGCCTCAACTGACAGTTAAAAGGAAACCACTTGCGAATGGTGTGTTTGACTACAGATGTAATTTTCAGCCTTGGTTCAGAGAAGGTAAAACATTTCTTCCTTGAAGAGGTAGGATTTAGTTGAGTTCTGTGTTTTAATTCATTATGCAGGAGTGAGGAAATCTGAAATTTAGTCTGACAAGAGCAACATGGTTGCTTTCAGAAAGATCACTTAAAATTTGTATAAACGTACAAATTTATACCCACCAATTGCTACCTTCATTTTGACAGTTTTATTTTCCGCACAAAAGTAAATAGCAATAAACTACCTGGATTGGAGATCCTGCATATGACATTTGGAGAAAGCATTTGGGGTACTTTTTTCTGCTTCGGATCTATTAATACCTTTTGAAAGTAAATGTCCTTATACACTTTTATTCATTTTGCATACTATGCTTTCTAGATATCATCTTAGACTTTTGCCAATTTGCGCAAATAGTGTGATGACCCTTTTATTAAAACATAAATCCAAATATAAAAAAGTGAATGAAAGAATCCAGCAGATATTTATTAAGCAAGATGGAAGTGAAATTACAAACACAGGTCAGCTTTTCAACTCAGCCAGCACTCTGGTGGGTGGAGGAGCTTGGTCCTTCATCACAGTCAGCCTACACGAGATGCACGTAGGCAGCTTCCGCTGCTTGAGGAAACCAAACTCCATCGGAGGTGTCCTATTGGAGCCTTCAGACAATAAGCTAAATGACGTCAGGGTTACACAACACAAAGAGGAAAGTTGACAACAGTTCAGGGACTCTGAGGAGTCAAGACAATAAGCTTAGTACTTCAGGTCAAAAATGCTACTATTTTCAGGCAATTAGCTGTCAGATGGCCTATTTCTATCTTGTTCCACCATCTTATGGAGATTAAAGATAATCTAAAGAGATTAAGGCCTTAATCTTTAATCCAGGTGAGTCATTTTGTTTATAGAAAAAGCATAAGAATGAATTCCCAAAGGATTAAGCAAAAGAAAAGGCAGTAAAAACCTTGTTTGGTCTTTGGGTGGCAGGAATAATGGAACGGTGTCAAGAAGCTGAGAGAAGTTTGTTCCCAATTTACAAGTATTTTGACATATTGATAAACATATGCAAAAGCATTTAAATATAAAAAAGATCATTTGCAAAAAGATACTGACAATTCGAATTTTACATTCACATGAATTTCAAACAACTCTTAATGGGGACTAGGAGGGCTGCTTTAGTAAAACCATTTTTCACATATCTCCCCCACCTTCCTCACATTTGTTCAGTTTTGTTTTTTTGGTTTTGGCTATGCAAGTCTTTTCATGAAACAAATGTAAGTTTCTAAGGCTAAAATAATAATTTTGTGGACCGCATACTGCTATTCTTGAAATATCTCTGGGGTATATCTCAAATTTGGAAGACACATGACTTGAACACTCTTAACCATGAATCCTTTGTAAAAATACATACTGTTCACTTTTCACAGAACCATCTTCCTAAAAATGAGAGGCAATATCCAGATCCACACGCATGTTCATAGTAAAGCTTTGTTTTAAAACAACTCAAATCCACACCAGAGTTATTTTCAGTTTAATATTTTGGCCCCAAATCAAGAATTCAGGTATCACATTTAATTTTCATCTGCAGTGCATATTCGGCAGGACAAGGCAGGGATGCAACTAACACTGGAAAATATTGTTTCCTATACAAGTGATCAATATATATATAAAAAAAGAGAAAGCCCACAGAACTAAAATTTGCTCTAGTAAAATATGCTTCATTGTGCCTGTTGTGGAATTAGGTCTGTTGAATAGTTTGAATACAGGGAGCAGAAGCAAAGAAGCAAAGTGTGAACAACCCAGAAGAAGGGAACACAGTCTTATCTTTATTTCTTTAATTGTAATTTAAATAATCAGTCTCCATAATTTTTCTTTCTAGAAAGCTTTCTTCTTTATCAGCTATCATGTAGGTAAGGGAATAATCTTTCACCTTTCAAAAATGGAATGACAGATTTCAGCCTAAGTGTGATCAATTCTGAATGGTAATTACTTAGAGAAAGCAACGAAGAGTAAGACACATCAAACTTTGAAAGTGTTCACTTTGGAACATTAAAATAAGTGGCAGGTAAATACAGGAAAATATATAATCACCAGTTCTCAGCTTTTTATCAATCCCTTTGTTTCTCTTCCTCTAGAAGATTCTGTGAGCACTATGTTGCTCTGATCAAAAGTGACTTCAATCCTCAAATATCATCATAGCTTCAGTGTGCATTATCATGATTTCAGTAGATTCACACTCAAAACCTTTTAGTGCCAGAAATGTTTCAAGCCATAATGTTATTATACCCTTAGCTCTTATGGAGAGGTCTGGGCAAAATTTGCACAAGAAATTTATCATTTTAAGATTATCTCATAATTGCAGTAACACTTATTAAAAGTAACCCTTTGGAAAATTTTTAAATGATACCCAAAGGCACTAGTTCACATAGGGGTGAATGGCGCTGAAGGAAACAAAACAAAGCCATTGACTAGGTAAAGAGCACAAAAGAGGATATTAAAAGGAAAACTGTTAAGCTTTAAAGTTATTCTAAAAATGGCACTTTTCACGTTGGTAAAAAATGAAAGTGCTTTAAGATGAAATTTTTATGCATTATTTTAAAGCTGATCTTTAACCCCCTGAAAATAGGGGGTTATAAATGAGAACACTGATAAAGACTCTAAATCATCGTGGCAATAATAGTGGATGTTGCTAAAATGCTTTGTGTGTCTTTCTTTTTCTGTATTTTTAATGATGATAGACTTGTTTAATCTATACGTATCATTAGTGAGATTTGATCTTCAATTCTTTACTAGAAAGTTACAGCTCATTTAAAATAGCTGGTAGATACAGAAAGCATAAATATACAGTAAGTTTAAACACTGATTGTACTAAATGCAACAATACAAAGAAGCAAACAGAACACAAATGGTAACACAATAAAACTGTATTACATTTGTGCTTCAAATATTACAATACATTATATACAATAGTCCAAAATAAACATCTCATGCCAAGTGACACAAAAAAACGAATAGCAAGCAAAAAAATCCAGCAATATGTACATTACTTTTTTCTTTAATAATAAACATTCAACTCTGAACTGGGGCAATTTCACTACATACAGATGCAGTCCGCCTTTTATTCCATAACCATCCTGCTTTCCTATATCTACGCTATTCAGTTGGTTCCCGTGTCAATTCGTATATACACGTGGAGCAAAAAAAAGATAAAAGAATGTAGTGCTTTGTATTCTTAATGGGGTGATGTTGATAGATCAGCGAACCTGGGGTGCATAACCTTCTTTCATTAAACCTTCCTCGTAGTCCGTCTGGCAAAGGATCATGTTATTCTTTAGGAAAAATTTATCTCCAACACAAAATCTGAAAATATTTATAAAAATAAAACGGTTAAGATGACTTCATTCAGATCTCTAATTTTGAAGATTTCTTTTCCTAATCATCATTTCATATGGTAATTCCCTGAGTTTGAAAGTTTGGCTTAGAAAGTTGCCTTTATTGTCAAAATTAAACCATCCAGGTCATTTAATAAAACACTGCACACAAAATTTAAGATCCTACTTTTATACATAAAAATCATAAGAACATTGAGGAAAACACCTTGAGCAGCAAAGGTCATATTTTTTTTCATATATTGGAAAGAAAAAAAAGAACTAACGTGTATTTACACTCATTAATACAGGAGACCTGGGTTTGATCCCTGGATCAGGAAGATACCCTGGAGAAGAGAATGGCTACCCACTCCAGTATTCTTACCTGGAGAATCCCACAGACAGAGGAGCCTGGTGGGCTACAACATACAGGTTCGCAAAGAGTCGGACATAACTAGGCAACTAACAGACACATAAAAGAAAGAATGATAATATTTCATGACAGTGATTATGGGAGCTTTCATCACTGCCCATTTATCCACTTTATTAAAAAAAAGTAAAAACATTAAAATGAATCAAATGATTAGGGAATAGCCAATTTTAGAGCTTCTCATTTAAAGCTTCCTTTTATTTCCTGTTATTAAAATGTGATTAAATTCTGGTAATTTGGAAGTGATTGTTCTGAACTGAAAGCTGTTTTAGCATCAGACTTAGATGCTGGGCCATGGTGCTTTGTTTGTGGCAAGTTCACTAACTATGAAATAGTAAGTGGACTTCTTAGAGCACTTCCAATTAGACCTAAAGGAGTAACCTGATGAACTTAATACTGATGTGATAAACAAACTAGTTTCTAGTAGTTAATTATAAATTTTATTCTATAAAGCATTGTTTAATGTGCAAGATCATAATGTTTTTAATAAGTGCTCTTTTTGTATAATTTCCCAGTGGTGACACTTTGGACACAATTAAGGTCAGAAATAAATGCCTGTGCTGTTTCCGGTACATTTAACAATAAAGTAACTCTGAGGAGATCTGTATATATTTTTAATTGTAACAGTTTAACCTTCAAACAGCAGTGTCTGGTAGAGTTGACCCAGTAAAACTACTTGTAATTGTACAAGTTGACCTCACTGACCTTTGATAGTGGTCTCTCTTTATCAGATAGTCAATTTCAAATGATGTTCAGGCAGAAATCTTAGTGGATAGATTAAATTGTGTCGTGAAAGCCACACTTTAATGTTTTGTGAAGTTGAAGGTTTAAATGAGGAGCAGTTGGGCTGATTTACATTTGCAAAGATTGGAATGCTAGACAAACAGTGAACCTATTTATTTTCCAACTGGGTAGCTTTGGAAATTTATCCTTATTCTAGCTAAGTAGATAGAGGGGAAAATAGTGTAATAAAAAAAGTAGATTGAAAAGAATTAGCTTTCCTCTTAAAGGAAGATTGGTCTGTTTATTTGTGGAATTTACTTTTTTTTCCCCAGGATTACTGCCTGCTGATGATGCTGATTGAAAGTACAGACTATGCCCTGATCTTGAAATCTTGCAGTTGTTTGTGGTCAAGGCTATTGGATACAATGGACATTCAAGTCTGGACTTCTTTTTATTAGTTGCAAACTATAAACATGAAATATTGTGCTTAAAAAGTGGTGTTTGGATAAACTAGTTTTTGTAGATTATCCTGATCATTAGGATATGTTGAATAAAAGGAAATATTTCTTTTGTTGGGCAGGCCTAAATAGGCAAATTAGATACTTTTCTTTTATGTGAGATTATATAAAACATGCAGAATACATTTGATTATCGTTCAAATTTTTCACTTTACATTAATGATGAAATTAATTTGAATTGACTAATAAACTAATAAAATATCACATCAAAAATAATTTTAATATTCTTGTGTTCCAGCTGATGTTACTGAATCTTATCTTTTCCTAAAAACCAACTAAACTAGAAATACTTTTTAAACTCTGTACTGTCTAAAATTATGCTTTAATTTTTAAAATAAGTCTCCAAATTTCTATTTGCTATCAAATAAAAATGTCATTAAAAAATTTTTGTTTTGCCATGTTGTGTCATGCCATTCTTACCTTCAGGGGCCTTGAAATGTAGGTAATTTTATTTGTAGATTAATAAAGTCAGAGTAATTATATCAACAAAAGCACTGAACCAAGAGCCTGGGGATTTGGTACTGAGTGCTGTGGTTCTCACCTACCCAACACAAGATATAGGATGTATTTCATACTTTCTCTGAGTCATTTCTCTGTGGGTAAGGTAAAACAGTTACATCAATGAATGGTTCCGTTCAGTTCAGTTGCTCAGTCGTGTCCGACTCTTTGCGACCCCGTGGACAGCAGCATGCCAGGCCTCCCTGTCCATCACCAGCTCAGTAGGAATGTTAAAATAAGAAGTATATTAAAGGCAGAGAGACATCTGCAATGAATTGAATTCAAATCCCAACCTTCTACTCACGATATTAAAAATGAAACTTCAGGATTTTTGTTTTCAACATCAGTAACTTTTGTAAGTTGGTAGTAAAGAGTAGAAATGTAGTATGTAAAGCCTTCTCTCAATGTTTGGAATGTAGGTAATTAAAATAGACACCTCTTGTAAAGTACTTACCATGTACTAAGGCTGAACATGTATATAGATATAGTCATTGCATTTATTCCTTAAATCCAACTGATAAAATATTAACATTGTCCTTTTCAGATGAAAAGCCTAACGCCTTCTCCAGAATTTTTAAAACCTGCTCAATGTTCCATAGCTAGAACATGTATGGTAGAGGAATGAAAAGCACCCTGATCTCTTTGGATTCAAGATTCAAGTTTTTATTATTCACAATAGCCAAGATATGGAAACACTCAATGTCCATCAACAGAGGAATGGATAAAGAAGATATGGTATGTGTGCGCGCACACACACACACACACACACACACACTCTCTCTCTCTCTCCTCTCTGGAATGCTACTCAGCCATAAAGAAGAATGACATAATGCCATTTGCAGCAACATGGAGTGACCTAGAGATTATCATACTAAGTGACTTAAGTCAGGCAAAGAAAGACAAATAGCATATGATATCACTTACACGTGGAATCTCAACTATGACACAATATACATCTACAAAACAGAAACAGAATAATAAAGCATGGACTTGTGGTTGCCAATCTTTAAATAATCTTTAAAAAAGGTGCCTATCATTCAGTGAGATATAAAAGGAATTCATCTAAAACATTCCTTCCTGAAATATGTTGTTACTAATGCGTTGTCAACTGGATAAAGTACATTTTATGTGTGTATCAATTTATACTTAAAGGTCAAAATGAAACAGAACACAGGTGAGGAATGTCACACACATAAAACTTAAAACAGCCTTGAAAGCTTTGGTTAAGAGCTGATTATGATTGCTTTGCAACAAGAGCTAATATCCTCCTTTAAAATGTTCTATACACAAACATGACAAAATTAGAGAAACAGCAACGCAGCTATCAGACATCTAACAAAATGATCTACAACTGTGATTTTGTAAGAAAGGCTAATTTCCAATGTTCTATAACCAGATCCTAATGCGATTTAGCATTTGTGGAAAAACATTATAAAAATAGTGATGGCCAGAGGATGTTGAATGCATGTATATTAACAGGTCAGGCTAAAATTCTTGAAAATAAACATATTCTTTTTTATAATCTAACCCTAACTGCTTGTGATACAGTCAGTTCAATTAATTCCAGCATCATTAAAAAATATGTTAAGGAATAAAAAAATGTCCAATCAGTTTATTAAACCATCTAATCTTAATGTTTAAGAATTAATCATAGAATTAATTACCTGGTATTTTGGAGTAACTATAGTTAAATTCATATGGTCTTAGATACTAGAAAAGTACAGACAATAAGTATAATTAAGAAATTATCCCTGTAAAATGTGGGGCTTACAGTGGTTTTGAACAGGTTATCAAATGCCTCTGCAAGGAAGCCTTCATTTGTGACATCGTTTCTGAGAATGAAAATGTTACCTTAGTCATCTTACTTCCCTAAGATGAGTGACTATCAATTATAATTAATTTCCATTTCCACAGCACTTTGGAAAGAAAGGGAATCTAGTCCATATCTACAATATTTCTACTGTCCTATTTAGCATACCTCTGCTACTAAAAGTGGAGATTTTGATACTGTACTTCAGTAAGAAGTGGAAGTTATACACTCATTGTACACTTGTGAACACACTTACTGTCTTTTCCCAGTGACAGCATAGTTGTTATCACACAGAAACAATCTTCTCTGTGCCAAACTACACTACCCATATCCCAAATCCTGCTATAAATTATTTAATATCTACCTCACTTAACTCCACTCTATCTCCTCACATTTATATCCACTTACCCCTGGACAGGGGCTTCCCTTGTAGCTCAGATGGGAAAGAATCCGCCTGCAATGTTGGAGACCTGGGTTCAATTCCGGGGTCTGGAAGATCCCCTGGAGAAGGGAAAGGCTACCCACTCCAGTATTCTGGCCTGGTGAATTTCATGGACTGTATAGTCCATGGGGTCCCAAAGAGTCGGACATGACTGAGCGACTTTCACCCATGGACAGAGGAGGCTGGCAGGCTGCAGTCCATGGGGTTTTGCAAGAGTCGGATGCAACTTAGCGACTAAACCACCAATACAGTCAGCAAAGAAAATACCCACCTTGAAACAGGCCAGGGTCCTCATACTGGATCTGAGTCCAAATTTTGAATCTACCTTTTTCTATCTGTGCAATCTTGGGCAAGTTATTTAAATGCTCTATACTTTCATTTCTTCATCTGTTAAATGAGGCTAATCATAGTGACTACTTCTGGGTTATTTTGAGTACTAAATGAGCTGCGGCTGCTGCTGCTGCTGCTGCTGCTATGTGGCTTCAGTCGTGTCCCACTCTTAGCGACCCCATGGACTGCAGCCCACCAGGCTCCTCCGCCCATGGGATTTTCCAGGCAAGAGTACTGGAGTGCGGTGCCATTGCCTTCTCCGACTAAATGAGCTAGCACACGTAAAACAAAACAATGTCTGATCAGCACTGTATGAGAATTTGCTACCATTATTATTTGCTACTGACAATCTTCTCTTTGCTTAGCTGTTTCCTACTCAGGGATATTTCTCCTTTTTTTTACCTACTTACTAGAAATTCTTTTTTTTGGGGGGGGGGAATATGGGAATAGGTGAGTAAGAGGTACAAACTATTAGGTATAAAATAAGCTACTAGGATATATTGTACAACATGAGGAACATAGACAATATTTTATAATAATTTTAAATGGAGTATGACCTTTAAAATTGTGGATCACTATATTGGAGCTTCCTTGGCGACTCCATAGTAAAGAACCCGTCTGCCAATGCAGGAGACACAATTCAATCCCTGGGTCGGGAGGATCCCCTGGAGAAGGGCATGACAACCCATTCTAGTATCTTGCTTGGAATACACCGTGGACAGATAAGCCTGGCAGGCTACAGTCCAATGGAGTCACAAAAAGAGTCAGACACAATTGAAGCAACTGATCACACACTATATTGTACACCTGTAACTTACATACTATTACACAGAAACTATATGACTTAGCACGCACATACTTCAATAAATGAATAAAGACTTTTTAGTTTCCATTCCTTCGGTAAGTATTCCCTGACCCCATCAACTCATTCTGATCTTTTCCAAAGCACTTACTTTTTGGTGTATCATTTACTGTGCCATTTCAAATTCTCTCATGAATGTGTAACAGATTTCCCACTCAGAGTGGTAGTGCTGAGGTAAACGACCATGAGTTAAATTTTGTTTGAACCCTTTGAAATACCACCATAAACTATACTACCACTTGAAGTGGGTGTTCCATAAATGTTGGTAAAGACAGACTAGAACTGAATACCTCAAATAACAAAGCTCTTTTTGATGAATAATTTAAATTTGGATTCATGTTGACTTTAGTTCACGGACTTCTTACCTTCACAACTTCCTCTCTCTGTTCCCTACTCCTCCACATCCTCACCAAACTACTCCACAACTACCCATCTCTGAGCCTCTGTTCATTTCCAGAACACATTCCATGGTTTCAAACCCCCATGTCTTGCCTCTGCTCCATCTATCTGCAAAACCCTTTCCTCACTGCACTAAGGCTTTGTCACCTCCCCAGACACACCTCCTACACCCTAAGCAGTCTTAGGGAATCCTTTAAAATCCAGCACATCAACCCTTTGATGCTTTCATAAGGACATAAGGGACAGACCTCTCTTCCCTCAGTATAGATCTGCTTTGTATATTTAGTAAACAGATATTTACACTCTTCTCTTCTGTGATTCTTCGATCTCCAGTCTGTTCTATAGTTCTGAACACCTCTAAGACAGAAACTAGAATTTATTCACCTCTGTTTCCACAGAGCCTAGCACAGTGCTTTCTCTTTTTTTCAAATGTCACACGGTTATATATATTTGAGGCCATTTCATTACAAACGAGCACTTTTTTCTCATCTCTTATAAAACCATCACTTAGCTTTCTAGAATGTTCCGGGGGGGGGGGGTCACTCATCTTTAAGAAATTAACCAGAATTTCCCAATTCTGAATAAGCTTACAGTTATCATACAAGGTGCTCAAAATAATCTTCTTCTGGTCCTTTCAAAATAGATATATTTTTAGATATTTTAAAATTCAGATTCACACATTTTTAGCCATGAAGTGAAGAAGTGTTGGTCACTCAGTTGTGTCTGACTCTTTGCAACCCCATGGACTGTAGCCCTCCAGGCTCCTCTGTCCATGGGATTCTCCAGGCAAGAATGTTGGAGTGGGTAGCCATTCCTTTTCCAGGGGATCTTTCCAATCCAGGGATTGAATATGGGTCACCTGTATTGCAGGTGGATTCTTTACGATCTGAGCCCCAGGGGAAAAAGAGCCAAAAAGCCCATTTTTAGCCATACCCTTTTACTTGAAGGACAGAGAAGACCACCAATCCTGAAAGTTCACTGTTACTACTACCTTATTCAAAAATGTCATTTATTTATTTATATTTGGCTATGTAGCATGTGCTATTTTAGCTCCCCAACCACAGATGGAACCCACACCCTCTGCAGTGGAAGTGCAGAGTTGTAACCACTTGACCACCAGGGAAGTCCTTTTACTATCTTTTTTAGACATTCAGCAATGCTTTATGTCTTGCTGATACTTTGATTTAAAAGTTAATATGAAACGCCTTGCTAAATGATTGCTCTTATTGTTGTTCCATCTCTAAGTTGTGTCCGACTCTTCTGCGACCCCATAGACTGTAGCCCACCAGGCTCCTCTGTCCATGGGGTTCTCCAGGCAAGAATACTGGAGTGGGTTGCTAATTCCTTCTCCAGGGGATCTTCCCGACCCAGGGATCAAACCCCATGTCTCCTGCATTGGCCGGCGGATTCTTTACCACTGAGCCAGCAGGGACTCCCACTGCTAAATAATACTCATAAGCATTTATAGTATCATAATTTCAGATATCAAGAAAGTTTGCTTAAGGGAAAGTGCCTATAAATTACCCATTGGTTTTGTGTGTCCCTTGAAAAGGTGTACTACTGGGACAATGATTCGGCTACTATGAGTACAGGCTTCTGTGGTGAATGGCTTTACTGGGGAGATTTCCCCAAGCAAACATCAATGTAAAAGGAGAGTCTCCTGTACTGAAAACCTTCTGGATTCAGAGTAACACAATCCGTCTGCTTTGCTTGACTAATGAAGATTAGCTGACTTCTTGCATTAAAAGAGTTTGTCTTGTAGGGATGGAAGTGACAAGACAATAACTAAGTGCTAATTGTGCATAGCCAGCACTAAAGATATGCAGTCCCATTATGGCATGTAATAAATGAAGCGCACACAGAAATATATTAGGTACTTTAATAATGATACTAGAACAGTATTTTGCAGCAATAAGAAGGTGAACAGTTTTAGAGTCAAAATTTAGGAGTATTTGTCTTACTTGACTGAGTTCCACTGAGGAGACAAACTTAATTGTGAATGCAACTTTTTATTTCAATGGTGAAATAAAATTGATATACGATTTGTAAATAGCATTAACAACCTACAATTACTTTGCATCATAATAGAATTTAGGCTGGGCTTAGCATTTGAATGATGTTTTAATTTTCTGTGTAAGAACATGGATAAAATAGGTAAGTCTGCCTTAATAGAAAAATGGATGAAAGGAATAAACAGGCAGTTTCTTAATAGAAAAAATATCAAAGAGCCACTAGTAATCAAATAAATGCTAATTAAAAATGATAATAAGATGTCATCTTTCACCCTCAAGGTGACAAGGATATCTTTAAAAATAATAATTCCCAGTGTTAGAACTTCTGTAAGGGAATGCATTATTTTTTCATTTCTGGAGTAAGGATAATTGGTATAATTTTTCTGGAGAGCATTTTGGCACTATATAACATAAACCTTAAACTGTTATATGCTTTGTCTAATTAACCATGTGCTTGTGAATTTAGCTTGACACAGATTTGAGTATTTGTTTATAAAGTCCATATTAAATTGATGATACTGTAATACAAAAACCAGAAGATAAAACCTACACATCTGATGATAAAAGACTGATTTAACAATATATGAGGCTCTACCCATAAAGCTGAACACAAGAAAGCTTAAAATATCATAAAATAATTTTTAAAGGCAGGTAAAAAGGCTCACTCTATTAATGAAAAAGTACAAGTATCAAATATTAGGATTCTTCCTTGCTACTTTCCTTTAAGATGTTTAAGTGTGGGTATAATATAAAGCATATGTTATGTATCACTTGTCATATGTACATAGAAAAATGTATGACAGGCTACACACCAAAACATTGAAATAATTTCTTTCAGAGTAGTGAGACATGGGACAATGTTATTTTACATCTTTATTTTCTAAATTTTCCATTATTAATCAGTAACATTCTATAAGTAGAAAGATACCTCTATTGTTAATAAATGTTTAGTGGATCAATTTGAAAAGTAAACAAAAAAATTCTAAATTTAGTATTAATACACCTTTAAGACATACATATGCAAAGTAATGAATCTATAAGGATGTGCGGGTATTTGTATTTTTGTATTCCTATCTTTATAATAAAAATATGTACATATGCCAATCTATTTTTGGCTAAATGTCACTATAGACTGAATCAACCTACTATGATTCCAAACATCTATTGGGAAGAATCAACATGCTGCAGGGTGACTTCTTGAATTATTTCCTGGGTCAATTATACATCATGAAGTGTATCGGGCAACATTCTGAACATCTACATTTAGCAAGAGATATCTCGTGTAAAAACCAAGTTAGTGAAATATTATATGGTTAAAAATAAATCATAGATATCAAGGTAAAAACTAATTTTTGAGAACCTATTATATTCCTCATATTTTTAAGTTTTTTTCATTTAATTTTCAAAATCTGCAGGATAGGCGTTATTGTCTACATTTTAAGGATGCACAAACCAAACTCAACAGCCAGTACATGGTGGGGTTGAGATCTGAATCCAGTTATTACTGTAAACACATGTTCTTTCCACTATTCTACAGCACCTCATAAGAAGATACTGCATTTGACAGTGAAACAAGGCCAATTACAGTAACTGAGAACTGGACAAAACTAACTGAATATTACATTCAGGTTTTTTTTCACCCACGTGCTGAATTTATTTTCATTAAACTCCATCAAGCACAGTAATTTTTGAAATGTATTTTGATGATGTATCTTTTAATATTCTAGTATCCTCTGCATTTATCACATAAAACAGGTATCATAGTATATAGCTCCCACTAGAAATAAAAGTTATAATTTTCACTTTAGAAAAAATGGAATGAAATCATAACACTTTGAGATGAAAGAGTTCTCTGAAATAGACTTATCTAACTCTATTTTGTTATAAAGGAGAAAACGGGTCCAGAGGACTAAAATGGTTGGCTTATGCTCATATACCTTGTTAGGGAGAGTCCAGACTGGAATTTAGGTTTCTAGATCCCCTCTGTAACATTCTTTCCATCCTTCAATGCTGCCTCTCCGATACTGATAACTATATCCAACCTAGTTCCCAAAGAGCTTTGGAGCAACTTTAAAAGTACATATACAATAAGTTTAAAATTCAAGATAAGAAATTAAGAGATAGAGCAACTGTATACAATGAAAATAAGATGAATACACACTGCCTGCCACAAATTTCTGTATGTTTTTCTTTGCAAATTTGTTTACTCAAGTAGTAAAGATATGTTAAATTTACTTTTAAAAAGAAAAACAAGAGAAAAGAATGAATAAGAAGAGAAAGTTTTCTATAAAGTTTTCATATACTTAAGTTTTCATCTCTTATCATATCCTGTTCTATGATGCAGTTCTTTGAGGGACAGAAGGATAGAATTGAGACCTTTCTCCTTCTCAGTGACGTGTTTCTGGCCTTGAATGATTTGTTGCAGAAAACAAAAATGCTGAGATAAGTTGTTTTAAGGGTACTAAAATAATTCCTACCATTAAACACATAGCCAGCAAAGGGAGATTTACCGTTTTTTTAGAAGCCAGAATGAACTGTGCTTACCTCTGATTACAAAGCTGACATGCAAAGCAGTCGAGGTGGTAAACATTGTCCTTAGCGCGCATCACCATCTCAAAGGCAGGGATGAGCTTACTACAAGCAGCACAGTTTCCTGTTACTCCGAAGAGCCTAGAACAATAAACATTTTTTTTTTTCAGACTATTCCAGGGAAATCTGATTTGGTGACCAGAAAAGATGCTAATAATACTTTGTAAAACTATCAATACACAAGTGAGCTTTATCCTATGTGCATACATAAATATTCTTCAGTGATACATACTCAGCTGACCTTTCTTGATGAAAATCACATCTTGTTTGAGAAGAAAAGGAAAAGACAAATACATTAGGAAGCTTACAGAACTGCACCGAACAGAAGTTAACAGGGGTGAATTCACAGCAAAAACCTTCTACTTGTTAGAATATAAAATATAAAAGCAATATAACTTTGATCTCAATGCCTCCTACTAAATATTTTCATTGGAAAAGAAACCCATTTGAATGACTCACTATTTTCTGATACCTAGTTACTAAAAGCTTTGCCATTATTATTAAGGAACGTTTACGAACAAGCCCTTAAATAGTCAAAAAACATTAGCGTTGCATGCACCCTGTGGTCCTATACCATAGTTATAGCTATGATTATGTTATTCAGGTAGCATATTAAAGTAAATGAGGCTGTAAACTATAAATAGCTAGACCAGGACCTGAAATATACTATAAGAGCTACTGGAATTGCCTAGGAAAAAAGGTATTTATAAAAAAAAAAAACCACAAACCTATTTGCTGTATTCCTGAAAATAGTTATTGTAATGACCTAAAAAAACAGTACAATATAAAACGTCTCTATAGTTTAATAATGGCAGGAAATAAAATATTTTATCCATTCGCACTGGCAATATTTAAACCAAATTTCTTTAAAGTTGTTAATGGTGGTGAAGAGTTATTATGAATAATATTCCATGCATACAAGTTAATGCACTTTTTAACTAGGAAGCAAACTAGATGAAAAACACCACGTCTGCCAGTTTTCTTTTTTCTCCAGCATCAGGCTGACAGGAGAAAAATATAATGGCTCTCATGGGAAAGACCAAATTAAAAGCAGTTCTAAACTAATGAATTCAAAGGTGCTACGGAGAAAACTCGTTTTAGTTATAAAAATGTACTTTAAAATATCTTAGCCTTTCATTTTACTGAATTTAAGGATTATGTACAAATGTGCTGAAGTTTCTCTTCTTATTACTTTCTATATACTCCAAAGATAGGTCTTTGCTTAAGGCATACATATTCATTTTCAAGTTTATAACGATCTCCTCTTACCAGGATAATGACAATTGTCAAAAAGAGTTGTGAGAACAGCTTCTAAGTGTCTGGCAAAACGTGTAATAAATGTTTATGCTTGTGTTTTTGTTAGTTGTCTCTTAAAGAACATAAGCGCCTTGAGGGTAGAAACTGTAGATGCTTGTTAAAGACTTTGCTAGCAAAATCTGGGCTCTTGATAAAAGTAAGCCAAGGTTTCTATTCACGAAGACTAAATTTAAAACCATGTTCTTTTCTTGAAAGAATTTTAAAAACGTTTTAATAGGCTTATTTTAACAAATGTAACTCTAATAACCTTTGTGTTCTCAGTTTACAGAACCTGCTTTGGGAAATAATTTCTCTTTAAAAAGAACTTCACTGAAAACGTAATATGTCCCATCTCCTACTGCACTGTTACAAATGAAACCACCACAAACTAAAGCTTTCATCTTACTCTTTTGTCAGCAGAATTTTCCCTGTGCCTTCTAACATCTCACATTTACTTTTCTGTGCACCTCACAGAATCAGGAGTCCCATCACTTATGTGCACCATTTGTTTCTTCTGTTCTCTTGTTTATTATTTTTGAGAAAGAAGGAAATCTTAAAAGTTCTATATTGTATGCATGTGGGTGTAAAATGTGGTTAGGACGAGCAAGCAGTTTTTCAGAACGACTCAGTTTGCTTATATCTAATAAACACACACACACACACACACACACACACACACACACACACACACAATGCCATTTTGAAATTCTGGACATAGTTTCCCCCAGTTTCAATTGCTCTCGCTAGCTGAGCATTTATCAGCTACCTGATTAGAATTTGTTTCCACACAAACCATTGATCATCAGCCTATTACTAGGCAAATGACAGTTAATTACCCACTACATTAACCACTGGGACCTGAGACCTGCTTCTGCTGCCATCAGTCAACATGATAAATGTGGCAAGTTCGGTAATGCATGGCCAGCCCTGAGCTGCCTGCTATACTGCGAACAACCCTCAATCTCACTTCCAGGCCCAGGAAAATCTATGGCAATCTGCATAATTACAAGCTCTGGGTTAATAACAGACAAATGATTTGTTGCATCTAAACAAAGTCCTTGGAATGGTCCTGGTCTCTGGTGGCTGCCCGTACAGCCTGCTACCACGAATGTACTTTCTACTCCAGTGTGCACAAAACAGTCCTCTGACGTTACAGCCTTCCAATTTGTGGCCCTCCAATTTATGGATTCTGCATATGTGATTTTTAATCATTAAAGGACTCTTGAAGCAATATTATCTTAATTATTCTCTGCTGTAACCAGGGAATTAGGCTTCAGATAAAATTTTCTTCTTCCACGCACTTTCTCTGCCTCGCTGGAGGGCTCCATCAGTTTCTATCTACACCTGGACTCTGAAATCCTAATGATGAATTATTGCCCCTTTTCCTAAGAGGGCGAACCTTACAAGGGAACATTTTACTGAACTGTCAGCTCACAGACTGAGTGCGGAGATGCGGAAATCTGATCTAATTTACTGCAAAACGATGCATTTGTTAGACTTTTTCCTCAGTTTTGTCCAAGGATCAAGAGATCATTCTATAGCCACGTTCATGTTTTCCTTTTTCTCTGTGGGATGAACCAAGATTCTCTGGGGGCAGGAAACAAAATGTATTTTCTTTTTTTGAAAGTTGGGTTTTCAAAATATATAATGTTATCCTTTGGTTTTCAAACACACCATTTGGAGTCTCAGACAAAAAGAATTTTCACATATATCAATTAAGCTGAAGGAGTGCACAGTCCTCATTTGCAAGACTTTTTCAGATATGTCTAAGAAATACTCAAGAAGAGTCTTTTAATTATCTAATTCATTTAGATGATTCATAAACTGAGAAATTCCTGTAACCCCTTCCTCTCCACTCCTTACTAGCAGACTCATTTTTAAAGAAATTAAGAGGGATCCGCTCTTCTGTGTAAGCTAAAGATCCTTGGAATCTGTTTATAATGCTTATACCATCTTAGTAAGTCGTACATTGAGACAGACAAACCTTTATTTCAAAAAGAAATCATTTGAGATTTACCTAAATTAATCAAAGAGCACTAGTTCATAAGGGATTCCCAGCTGGTGCAGTGCTAAAGAATCTGCCTGCCAATGCAGGAGATGCCGGAGATGAGGGTTCGATCCCTGGGTTGGGAAGATCCCCTGGAAAAGGAAATGGCAACATACTTCAATATTCTTGTCCCCCAAATTCCAAGGACAGAGGAGGCTGGTGGGCTACAGTCCATGGGGTTTGTAAAGAGTCAGACACAAGGACGCATGCATGTACGTCCTGCGCTGGCTCATAAATTTACAGTAAGGAAAGAAAATAAGTTTATTGATCCATTTTGTTCATCTTAAGATGTCTTACGGATTATTGAAGCATAGCAGGGGTTAACTTGCCAATTTATGAGCTGGATTGCTCCCCACCATTTATGCTCATAATTGGCTAAAGCAATATGACCTTTATTTTCTGACACACCACCAAAAGAAGACATACAATATAAAAGGTAACAACTATCATCTATACAATATCAGTGCAGATTACTGTTTGCAGGAATCCCAAAGGATGTTTCTCTCCCTTTTCCATCCCATTTTCTTTTTCACTACCTGATACTGACAATCTAAACACAGACCTGAAGACAACTTTTTCATGGGTAAGAATGCAGTCTATCTATGCGCTAGATAACACCTCCCAACAGTACTGAGCATGCATGTATTGAGAAATACCTAGTAATTCTTGTGTATGGGTGGCATAACAAGAACTAAGGCAACACACATTTGTACATTTTAAAGATACCCAGAAAATTCTGCATTTTTACTAAATGTTCAACAGCTTTTGTAACATAGCTATAAATCAAGTAAATTCTGTACAGGTTAGTATATACCCATTACTAAAGTTCCTGGGGGTGGTGGGGGTGGAGAAAAACTCAAGACATATAATCATTTAACACAGCAATAATGAATATGGTTTACTACAGGCATCGGGGGAAAATGAGTGTTCATTGTATTAGTGTCTTTTATTTCACAGCACCAGATGTTTCTATAGATTTTTTACCAGGTCAGTGGCTCAAGTCACTAAATCAAATTCCCCCAAGCCAATGGAAAGCACAGTATTTGACGCAAATTAATTTATTTGGGGAAAAATGCATAAATAAATATCACTGCAGTAAACTTTAATTCTGAACAAAGATCAAGTAAGTCTTCTAATATTCAAGCAGCTTGAATACACATGAATTTAATGAATGATAAATATTTTTTAAAATACTGAGGATAAGACAGTGTAGTTATCCTGTTAAACCCCACCCCTCTTCAGAATAACTAGAGTGAACAGAGAAAGTTTCGTTTTCTAAGGATATGAAATTGTGATCAGTTGAAACGATCTTTAACTTTTGACTGCCAAATGGGGAAGTTTTATTGAGTATGTTCTGTGGGAAAGAATGGAACATTTTCACAGATTGAGAAGGGCAATTGCTTTGTCTATTACAAGTATACTCCTCATCTTCTTTTCTATTTCACTCTTTTAAACTAAGGAATGTAGTGATAGAAAATGAAAACACTTTAAACATTCAATTCTTTTATTTAAAATGGAAAAAAAAATTCGCACCCATGACAGGCTGAAGAGAGTTCAATCTATTGTTCTCTCTCCTGTTGGGTCAAAGAAGGCACACCCCTGTCACAGAGATAAAGATAATGTGGGAGAGACAAGAAGCAAAAAAGGAAACACTGAACATCTGAAAATACATCAAAGAAAACAAGACATGTTTAACATTAGTTTGAACTATGCTTCTAATTGTTACACAGTTAGGCTGCTTAACATATATTTTTAGAATACATTGCTACATGGAGATGACTTTGAATTTTTCTAAAGTTAAGCTAAAAAAAAGCTATAAAAGTTGACCATATTTTTTTTTTGTTTGTTTTTGGCTGCACAGTGTGGCATGAGGGATCCTAGCTTCTCGACCAGAAGCCATTCTGCCTGCAGTGGAAGCTCTGAGTCTTAACCACTGGATGGCCACAGAAGTCTCAAAAGTTGATCATATTTTAAAGTAACTAGATATATCTTCTGGTTAAAGGAGACTTACAGATTATTCCTTTCATAATAAGCACTTTTATCCCATGCCTGTGATGCAGGAGACCAGGGTTTGATCCCTGGGTTGGGAAGTTCCTATGGAGAAGGGAATGGCAATCTACTCCAGTACTCCTGCCTGGGGAATTCCATGGACAGAGAAGCCTGACGGGCTACAGTCCGTGGGCTTGCAAAGAGTCGGAAACGACCGAGCAACTAATGCACGCATTCCATGAAATTAACTCTAATTCAATTTATTAAGTCCAGCCTTGGCAAATGATAGTTTTTATTAACATATGTAGATTATGACAAACATAAACATAAAAGCCATTTGTTGAATTGTTACTATATATATTTGAATATATACATGTATATTCTCAATGTATGTTACATATTCTTATATATATGTATTTTCTCTTTATATATAAAATTTTACAACAGATAATGGATATAATCTATATATTTATATATAGATACCTACAGAAATGGATATATATATATATACATAGAGAGAATACACATACTTACTAGGTAGGCAGATATTACATTGAAAAAAAGGAAATAAAGGGTAAATGGAAAAATTAAGGTGGCTCAGACAGTAAAGCGTCTGCCTGCAATGCGGGAGACCAGGGTTCGATTCCTGGGTTGGGAAGATCCCCTCCTGGAGAAGGAAATGGCAACCCCCTCCAGCACTTTTGCCTGGAAAATCCCATGGATGGATGAGCCTGATAAGCTATAGTCCATGGGGTCGCAAAGAGTTGGACACGACTGAGCGACTTCACTTTCACGTGCTTATATTATATTGTATATTATGAGAAAATATGCCACCTGCTACCTGAAAATCCCACACACAACTTATGGTTACAGACAGAAAGCTCAGGTTCAATGAACCCTTTTTAATGAAAGTGTGTGTTAATTGCTCAGTCGTGTTCAATTCTGCGACCCCATGAACTGTAGTCTGCCAGGCTCCTCTATCCACGGAATTCTCCAGGCAAGAATACTGGAGTGGGTATCCATTCCCTTCTTCAGGGGATCTTTACAACCCAGGGATCAAACCCAGGTCTCCTGCATTGCAGGCAGATTCTTTACCATGTGAACCTCGAGGGAAGTAGATGCCTATATGTGCAAGGTACGTAGTGAGGGATGCTGAGGTGAATATCGCTGGGCGTGTGCCTTGGAGGAATTAGTCAGGACAATACCAGGGCAGAAGGTGAGGAGTGCTCTGCAATCAAAACAGGATGGCAGTCACTAGGTCACTGCGCTGTAGAGTCAGTGGAAACATGTCATTTGAGGCGGGACTGGGATGACAGATACCATGTCAGAAGGTAGAGAACTGCTGGGAACTGAAAGTAGAGCATCTTGGGAAGTTAGAGGGTAAGCAGAAGCCTGGAGATGGTTAAGATCAGGGTTTATTTACAGTTCATTTGCAAAAGGGCAAATATGAGAGCTGTCTGTTAGGCTGAGGCTAGGTCTACTAAGAAGAGAAGCCTGGAAGATGGGTGACTCTGGTCTGGGTGCCTGAGGCTTAATGTTCAGTGCAGCAGTAATTTTAAAGTTTTCTCAGCACGTATCTCTCACCCATGCTGGGGCAAAATTCCACTCTTCTTTGAATCAGACAGAATTGCCTCAGGCATCGTGAGGCTGGGTATTCAAACAGAACCAGAGGGCTAATTTCTCAGCATCTGCCAACCACCCATTGGATGTAGAATATCAGCTCATGATCCAACCCACTCAATGTGGTGAGGATAACAAAATTATAGATTAAAAAGTTACCCCTGAATAGGAAGGGAGATGGTTTAACTTTTTAGTTTTCAGACTTAGAACTACATTGGGAACAGAAAGATAAAAAGATAAAAAGAGACTAAAGGTGAAGGAAGAGATTTTTGTGGAAGCCACTGCCATCCATCTCTCTGGGTCTGGCATTTTAGGTAAACAAAAGACCAAGGAAACATTCCAGGAAGACTTCGTTGTATACATGTGCAAGAACCAAGCTGAGCTCCATGAATGATTGGTTAGGTGTCCCTACCCTAACGATCACAGAATCTATTCCAACTTGGGAACTATGATTCAAAATAGGTTGCTTTTGACTTTAGATAGTCCAGGAAAACAAAATAAAGCAGCAGTACCTTCTACATCTAGAGTACAAACTTTTAATTTCACCATTGAGGTGGTTTCTTCTTTACCTCCAAACAAGTCATTGGCCAAGCTTTGATACTTTCACTCATTGTCTATAGTTAGGCTGACCAGTATGGTAATCAGAAGCCACATATGGCTACTGACCACTTGGCATATGGCTAGTCTATATTCAGATGTGTTCTAAGTGTGATGTACACACCAAATTTTGACATTTAGCATAGAAAAATAAAATATCTCATGAATAACTTTCAAACTATTGATTACATAATGAAATGATACTTTCTTAAATCCATTAGGTTAAAGAAAATATGCTTTTAAAAAAATTAATTTCACCTTTAAGAAACTTTCCTTTTAACAAGGTTGCTAGAAAAATTAATATATGAATCATATTATATTTCTATTGGACAGTGTTGGTCTACACTTTTGCAACCACAGATATATAAGACTTAAGGCAGTTAAACAAATGGAGAGATAGAATTTTCTAATTGAAACTCATCCTAGAAATCTCTCTGCCAGTATCTTATGTCTATAGATAGAAAAAGGTCAGAGATATTTTATTATTTTTTTAATTGAAAATGATATTATTTTTAAAATTTTTTTAGTTGATTTACAATATTGTGTTAGTTTCAGGTGTACAGCAAAATGATTCATATATATATATATATAAAGAATATATATATTCTGAGAAAGAATAGTGATATATAAATATATTTTGAAAGAGAATATATATTCTGAAAAACATGTATACATATATTTTTCAGATTCTTTTCCATTATAGGTTATTATAAGACATTGAATATAGTTCTTTGTGCTATATAGTAAATCCTTGTTGTAAGCCAAAGATATTTATTCCAACCTAAAAAGTATATATGCTAATAGTGTGAATCATTATAGTACATACATAATCTGAACTAGGAGACAATGTTTCACCTACTTTTCCACTTACAGGCTTACTCAGAACTAACTTTATTCTAAATTAATTATTTTCTGCTCCATGAAGGCAGCAACAGAATAACATGTAAATAAAGTGAGCTGATGGCTTGTGCTTCTTCCCTATTCTAGCGCTGATACGAAGGGTAGGGGACACCCCATGTCTTTATACAGAAGCTTACACCATTATTTAGTGTCAGAGTTGATGTGATAACCTAACCCTCCCAACCCAAATCTGATCCTTTTCTCACTATACTTCTCTGTTTGTTTTTTTTTTTTTCATCTGTAAAAATCTGGCAAGAAGGGACTGCTCTGGACAAAAGTCTCTAGGTTGCAGACCTGAGGGCTGATTTAGTTAAAATTAGCATCTCTCTTATGAGAAGGCAATGGCACCCCTGTCCAGTACTCTAGCCTGGAAAATCCCATGGACAGAGGAGCCTGGTAGGCTACAGTCCATGGGGTCGCTAAGAGTCGGACACGACTGAACGACTTCACTTTCACTTTTTACTTTCATGCATTGGAGAAGGGAATGACAACCCACTCCAGTGTTCTTGCTTGGAGAATCCCAGGGAAGGGGGAGCATGGTGAGCTGCCGTCTATGGGGTCGCACAGAGTCGGACACGACTGAAGCGACTTAGCAGCAGCAGCATCATCTCTCTTCACACCTGACTCAGTTAAAAGTTGCAAACAGGATTTAAATATTATACTTTCACTTTCAACAAATAACTGTCAATTTCTTGTCATACCCATTTCCTAAAGCCTTATGAGCAGGTGTTTCTGCTGTTTATGATCTTCACAGCAACCTACTGGGAGAAGTGATTCAGAGAAAAGTAAAACTGAATATTTTTCCTTCAACATTTGATGAGGATAATACTTCTGGGCAAGTATGGCAATTGTACCAACATTTCACAGAATCATAAAAATTTGAGTCCTCAAAAGAATCTTCAGCAGTTAGAACAAAAGAAATGTGTCAAGCCTGCTATTTATTGCTGTGATACTCAAAAGACAAGATTTTTCAAATTTTTAGATTCAGTTATGGAAAAAGGCTAGAATAATAAGAGACAGAAATAAGAAACAGTAAAATAAAGAATAATATACATGAACTGAAATTACAAATAGATTTTTTAAAGAACAAAGGTGGATATTTCAACTGATTATTATAGCATCTCTGCTCTAATTTTAAGATAGGTTTTTAATGAAAGGGCAGGTAAATCAGTCACAATTACACGAGCATAAAAAATCTATGACTATTTTTACAGATATTGTGGGCAATTTAATTACTGTATATCTCTTCCTTGATATAACTAAGGAAGTCATTGGTATCAAAATAAATTACTCACTGGTTTCAGCCACAGTATAATAAATGCTAATTGGAATGTGCTATATATAATTTTATAATAAAAGTTTTAAATAATTTTATAAAGTGATAATCTGTTCTATCATATATTTTTCAAAAAGCTTTGTCTGCTTAAAATTGTAAAGGTCTTTCAAAGTGGAAACTTTTAAAATAAGTAATATTTTCCTAAAAATCAGCAAGGAAGTCTTTTTATATCTTTACAGACTTTCTACAGCAACAGTTCCCAACCAGCTGAGGTGGACCTGATACAATAATAATAATAAGGTGCAGAATAAATATAATGTGCTTGAGTCATCCTGAAACCATCCCTCTGGCAGTTCGTAGAAAAACTGTTTTCCATGAAACTGGTCCCTGGTGCCAAAAAGGTTGAGGACCACTGCCCTAGAGACCCATAACTACCTTCTCTTTTATCTCTCTTTTCCATACCTTTCTTTGCATATACTATATAATAAGTGAACAAGAAAGTAAGTAGACAGGTGTCTTATTTTAAACTATTATTTTTACCCATTTTATAACTAATGAACTTGAAGTACTACAACATTTCAAAAGAAAAGGAAAGAAATACAGGAATGTGATGAGGGTCGTTCTGTAAACAGCTATTTGAGAACTAACCATGAGAAAGACCTTTTATTTGATCTTCAAATAAGCCACCTAATATTTTAATGTGTCAGTTTTACCAGATTGCACTCAGTCATTCAGTCAGACACTGACCAATGTGCCTGAATCGGTCAGGCACATTATTTAGTATAAGAGCTGACGTGATAACCTAACCCTCCCAACCCAAGTCAGAGAAACTCTGACTCTATGATGGTAGTGTAATTGGAACTGCAATGCAAAAGTCATTTATTCTAATGTAAAGTGTACCTTTCATATCCAGAGATTATGAGTTAGTGACAGTAATTGCTTGATTATTTACAAAGGTAAACAAATTGCTTAACCTAGAAGAGGTAAGGCATTTATTTATTCTTGCAACTAGCAAGTAAAATTTCTGACAAACATTTCTTCTAGGATTAATTATCATGACTTACTTGTAAGAAAAAGCGCTTTATGGGAGAATAGTGACAATCTATCTAAGATCTTATCTACAACTTAGTTTCAAATTTTATTTAAATCTTTTACCTTACTTCCTTGAAGAAACAACTTAATTACAATTTTCTTTTAAAGTATATAGCAGGATTTGGGACATTGTGTAACTGATTTTGTAGGTTAGTTTTACTAAAGAAAAGAGGTACAAAAAATGGCATCACAGATATTCACCCTTGTTTTCTTGGAGGGCAATCACATATACCCTAGCTCTGAATTCCATTAACATAATTACCACAGATTCATGGAATATACCTTATTTGTTTCTTTAAAAAATTATTATCTGCAAAGTAAATTTAACAGCTGACATCATTTACTTCTTTAGGACTTTAAGGACAACTGCTCTTAAGTCTTATAAGAAAATGCTTTTAAAACTACCATTAAAAATATTATCATTTAAAAAAACTATCATTAAAAAATCATATTATATGGGTTAATTATTTATAATAGCAAGAGTATTCAGAAGTTACAGTTTGTCCAGGACAATCTGGTATACATACTTTTTTGTGCCTGTCAGGCTCCTCTGTTCATGGGATTCTCCAGGCAAGAATACAGGAGTGGGTTGCCAATTCTTCCTCCAGGGGATCTTCCTGACCCAGGGACTGAACCCACATCTCCTTCATTGCAGGTGGTCTTTACCGCTGAGTCATCAGGGAAGCCCATATATACCTTTAACCCAGTCTAATTCTCAGCAGTGGTGTCTTTATTGAAAGCATCCTGGGTTGAATAGAAAACTGTATGGCAACTCTAGCAAAGCCAAAGATCATTGAGAATTCAGGGGTTTCAAATTTTCTGTTCAAACAGTTCCTTTTTTTGATCCAGTTAGGCATACTGAGCTAAATACCCTTCAAGGGCTTTTACATAATTTTAAAATTCTGTGATTCTTCATCTAGTTGAAGTGTAACTGGTTGAATCAGGTAAAAGCTAGTTTGGAGAATCTGACTTTTAGTTGTCAGACTAAATTTGTAACAGTCTCTTTAAACTCAGTCAAAAAGGAAGGTACATAACTTTTATGCAACATGAGTTATTATTTAAAGCATGAACATATCATATTATATATATTCAAATTGAATTTTTAATTTGAGAAACCTTTAAAGGATTCTTGAGTTGCTTCAAAGTAGGATTTAGTAGAATTATAAAAATAAAGCTAAGAAAACAATTATTTGTAGGATTAGATAAATTTATTTTTGGAATAAGAAATCAAAAATGATAGAAGACCTCCCCCTCTCCCTAACACCAAGGAAACCAAAACAATTTTGTGGAAAGAAGCGTAATTCTTGAGTATTAATTTGTCCAAGCATAATGCTTTCCATAGTAAATTAGCATAATACAGTTTTATGGAGGAGATATATTAAAGTTAAGTTTTTGTGTAGTAAAACTATACAAAGAGAATTATAATCCAAACCTGCAAATTTCTGTATATAGAAATACAATATCATTCATAAACATAAATGACTTTTTCTGTATAGTTTTTAAAGCATTTTTCTTTGTAAAATGTTATTTCCATAGCACTGAGTTAAGTAAAGACTTCATTTTTGGAATGTGTATGTATTTTCTTACATACATAAATAGAGCTACTGAGGTTATTTCCTTTGTTGTGTCACCTTTAGGACTTATTATTTGAAGTACTTCTTAGAAATTGCTATGCCACAGTGTCTAGAATTTTAACTATTCCTTAAACACTTCTAAAGCTTGATGTCAAACCCTTCATAAACAGAATGTGTAACATCAATAAATATCCATCTTCCAATTTATAAAATACACTGAGTTCAGTTATCTCTAGAACCACGCATATATTATTAACTATATAAAGTTCTGCTCAGTGTCAATAAAGTAAATATTTTTGTAAGAAATCTAGGCAAAGCACTTTGGGAAAATCTGTTTATAAAATATATGCAAGAATAATTTACTCAAAGAATATTACATTAAGGTAGACTCTGCTAAAATATTTGAAATTAACTCATTCATCTAATTTTCCAACAGCATGATATTACCAAGCGGATATGAAAGTGGGTTATCAAAACCGGAAATTACAAATATAAAACCTATAATGATTGAAAGTAGAGATGTTTTCGTAGTAATGAGTACAATTCTCAAAATATTTTTCTATGCATTTACTATGTTTTTTTACCCAGATACATGGTATGAAGGAAAAAAAAGTTATGCTTAAATTCAATTAAATTTTTAATTTTTTTATTAAAGCTGGCAATAGCCATTTAGTTAAATCATAGATAAGGAAAAGATACTAACTACATATATTTTAATGCTGATGCATTAATGCCCATTACATCAACCTTCAATTAACACACATTATTCATGCAAATATTACCTGAAGTTAAGTGAGAAAAAAAGCTCTGAAAAATTTAAAATCATTTGTGAATGAACTCAGACAAAGTAATTTCTAGAGAAATTTCTAATTTTCAAAGATTTTGAACTCAGACATATTGAATATAGAGAAGTGAGGTATTAGAGTCATTTGACAGCTGATATTTACCAGTAACCAGAGGCCATGAAAAGACAACTTAAAAGATATTTGAACCTGTGTGTGCGCATCTTTCTATGTGCTTTGTGTGTCCTCATGTATAAATGAAGTACTAACCTACTAGTTATCTCTTTTTACTCTCAGCCTGTCAAAAAAAAAAAAAACCTGTCAGCTGCAAAAGCGATAAGGGGGGCAGTTTAAAGAAGATACTGGAGCTTTAAGCTTCTTAATGTGCCAAGAATCAATCCCATGAAAGCGAACAACTTGAAAAAGGGTTCTATGTATTTAGGAAAGCTCTCGGGCTCCCTTCCCGGCTCTGCTTAGAGCCCGAGCTGGTGTTCAAGTTTTCTCACCCTAATGACCCCTGAAGCAGCCCTGAGGGATTGCAAAACAAGGCCGTTACACAAGGCAGCTTGCTAATTGAGAAGTTGATCGGGGGTAGAGAAATCCTGCTTTCCCACGTTAAGTGTCGAAATCAAGCATGACTGGATTGACGTCGCCAAATCACCGTCTAGAGGCCACTCCACGCCAGGAGCAGCAGGGCTTTTCACACCTGATAGGCCCTCACTCCATCTACATCAAGTCACATTAAGAAAGGAATGTATTAGGAACCAGAGCCCGCGCCCAGAAGCGCGTTACTACACCGCCTAATTGCTGCTCCTCTGCGCTCCCCAAGTAGCAGACGTGTCCACGTGGTGGATGTGCAGCTCACCTGTTCCCTGCGGAGGACCAGCCTTCCTCCACCCACTCTGTAATAACAGACCCTGGGACCGGTTAGAGAAAGAAAGTAGGGTTAGAAATTTGGTATTATATGTGGCTATCACGTGGATGTAAATTACAGAGCCCTTGGAAGGGTTTTTAAAGGATGGTTCTTTACAGTTGTTTGTTTTCTTTCCCCTCTTTTTGCCTCTTTCTTTCTCTTCCTTTCTTTCTGTTTTCTTTCTTTCCCTCTCTTTTTGTTTTAAATGAAGTTGCAGATTCACGATGTATGATCAATGGAATCGCCTGCAAATGGAGAGTGATTTAAATGCTGCCTGGTGTGCAGAAGAGAGGCCAGACCTCCTGCTTTTGAACTCTGAGTCCCCAGTCATGGATTTGCTGCTCTCCAACCTAAAATCTTCTGTGACAGATGGCATAATAGATATTGCTGACAGCCCGGACTGGCAGTCTGATATTACTTGGTGTTTTTTCCTACTATTTCTGACAGGTTCAAAGGGATTCACCAACAATGTGTTTTAGGTGTGTGTGGTGGGGGGTAGGGTCGGGGGGCGGGAGGGTTGAATCAGGAAAATTCTCCTTTTATTTCTCCCCCTTTTTCATTTTAAATCTTAGGGTTTTTTTTTTTAACTGAGACAATGGAATTAATTCCTATCTGTCCTCTAACTGCAGGGCACATAGGGAAATAAATAGCATGTTTCTAAATGCACAGTGTTTTTTTTTCTTGGCCATTATAAAAGATATAATATGAATTTGTAATAGGAAAATTAATCTTTACCATACTTATCAGGCAGTGGGAGGTGGCAGCCATTCTGTAGGTAGGGAAACTGAGGCATAAAGGCAGCAGTAACACATCTCAGAAGTTTCAATGGGCTAGTAGCACTTATGGAAACCAGGCAACTCTATGTTTTCTGGTACCCAGATAGGCACTCACCACATGCTGGATTTCCTCTCTTGCCCTTAATCCATACGATAGAAAGATAGTACAATAATATGGTAATAAAGAGAAACACTCAAAAAATAGACAAGAGAAAAGATTTTGTTACCCAGCAAAAGATGACACGGCAATCCAATGTGTTATATAAGCCAGCACTGCCTTTCAAGGCTTAATCTAAACTTAATGTTATGACGTCTGTCGTTTTTTAATAAAAAAAAATGAAACACATTCTCTTTTGGAGCTCAAAATTAATAAATAAAGCCTCAAGACTAACACACCACTAAAACTGAGGCTTTACTTCTTTTAGAAAACACAAGCATGAGATCAATTTTCACACATTAGAGGTAATTCTGTCTACAAAGCATTTTTAATGGAAAAAGCAACCAAAAGACTAAGTTCTCGCTGATAATTAGACCTTAGCAAATTAGACAAATCAGTCAAAAGATTTTCCTGTGCTTACATTTTAAAGAAACATCTCAAATCAATATCAATATGAAATCTGGTCAATTATGTAAGGGCTTAGCCTGCACAGGCTAATGTTTATTCAGCCCTACCTCTGTACCTGATACTGTGCTAAGCATTCTATGTGGGTTATCTCATACATCCTCACAACAACCAAATGACCCACTTTATGGGTAAGAAAAATGAGGCCTTCCAGACTTTCGTAAATGCCCAGAGTGAACTCCATGGATCCCCTTATCCCAAAAGAACAGAAGGAGGAACCTCAAGGGCAATTCACAGTTAGGACCTCTTAAGAATCCCTTTTCATTTCCTGACATCTAGGAAGGGCTTGTACTTCAAGCTAAATTCTGACTCCCTTAGACCTTCCACTCACTGGGGCTTTTACAGGACAAGCTTAGTTCTCCTCACATAACATCTTTCTCTTCCACAGACCACATCCCCATCCTGCCCTGTCATATTCAATGTCAAAATGAGGACTTCACTGGTGGTCCAGAGGTTAAGAATCCACCTGCCTTTTCAGGGGACATGGGTTTGACCCCTGGTCCGGGAAGATCCCACATGCCATAGGGCAACTAAGTCCGTGAGCACAACTACTGAAGCCTGTGCGCCCTAGAGCCTGTGCTCTGCAACAAGAGAAACACCACAGAGAAGCCTGCGCACTGCGACTAGACTGGCCCCCAATAGCTGCAACTAGAGAAAGCCTACATGCAAGCCTACATGCAGCAACAAAGACCCAGGACCGCCAATAAATAGTTTTTTTTTTTTTTTTTTTTAATGTAGAAATGAACCTTGGGACCCTCAAACCAGGCTTTTCAAATTCATTTCTGACCATTCCTTCTCTCCTCAGACCCCCAAAGCTAACCCTGCTAGTTCATTCTCATAAATGCCCTAAGAACCTGTCCTTTTTCTTCTGCAAGACTTCCTTCTAGTACATGTAATTTCTGCCCTGGACTCAGCTGTGGTCTCCTAGCTGAATGACTTTTTTACCCGTCTGCCTTGCCCTGCTCACCACTGTCTACTCTGCAGCCAGCTACCTTTCTATGACACTGATTCAATTCATTGCTTCTGTCTATAACCTTTTATAGCTCCCCACTGCATGTGAGGTGATTGCACTAAGGCATGAATGGGCCACTCTATTTGGCCCCAGTCTTTCCTTCTACAATTGTACCTCACCCCCAAAATGTTCTTTCCTCCCTGAACTTATCATCTACTTTCATGCCTGATCACCTATCATACTTGCCTACTGAACCCCTCCTAAACTTATTATCCCTGGCTCACTATGACTCTTTTCTACATTCAGCTCAAATGCCACTGGATCTATGAAATTCCCCTGCTTTCCCTAAGGCAAAATGAATAACACCTTCCTCTGGCTATATAACCACTCATTTTCATATACTACATGGCCCTTACAACACTGGTACTAGTTTATGTCCTTCACTTTGTCAATTTCTTACTGGATAATAAGCTCCCTGATAGCACACCCTTTCCTTTCCTCAATGCCTAAAATGTTAATATTCCTCTGATTTGAAACTACTAAACTAGAGAATTGGGTCATAACTGGAAATTAGTACTTACCTTGACAACTGAATAGATTCCACAGAGGGATTTACTACCACATTCATATCACCTATTGTATTTTTTTAAAAAAGCTTTATTGGAGTATGGGGCTACCTTGATGTTTAAGCAGTAAAGAACCCATCTGTAATGCAGGAGACACAGATGACACAGTTTGATCCCTGGGTGGGGAAGATCCCCTGGAGGAGGAAATGGCAACCCACTCTAGTATTCTTGCCTGGGAAATCCCATGGACAGAGGAGCCTGGGAGGCTACAGTCCAAGGGGTCATAAGAGTTGGACACGACTGACCTCAAACATACTGGAGTAGAGTTGACTTACAATGCTGTG
This sequence comes from Bubalus kerabau, assembly GCF_029407905.1. Taxonomy (NCBI): domain Eukaryota; kingdom Metazoa; phylum Chordata; class Mammalia; order Artiodactyla; family Bovidae; genus Bubalus; species Bubalus kerabau. Next base: position 28,594,416 of record NC_073624.1, read on the forward strand.
TTAGTTTCAGGTATACAGCAAAGTGATTCAGTTATACATATACATATATTCATCCTTTCTCAGATTCTTTTCTCATATAGGGTATCATAGATAATTATTGACTCAAGTTCCCCGTGCCACACAGTATCTTTGACATCCCATTTTGAACTCAGTGTTCAGGAAGAACAGCTCTAAAAGCACACCAACATTCAGCCTCAGTGTTATGAGGAGGCCCGACTCCTTCTTATTCTCAAGATCCATCTCTTCCATCTCCCAGATTCTAGAACCTTGTCTTGCTGCAACTCTCCTATGAGGCTGAGCTATCAAGTCACATTTTTCTAACCATCTGATAATTATTCTTGTTTTTTTTTTTATCATATATGTTTTCACTTTATTGCAATCATTGAAGCATTCCTAAGTATTTCAATCTACCCTGCCTTCTCCTCTGGCTTTCCAGTCAGTATTTATTGAGCACCTACTATCTGTCAGGTTTTCTACCAGATGCTGATATAATCAAATAAATAGGACACTTCCCTGCCCTCAAAAGGTTTACAGTCTAGTGCTGGAGTGACAAACAAATAGGCATATCAGCAAGTAAAAAGTGCATTTTCTCCTCTTAACAAGTCAGTCTGCACACATTCTGAAGAGGGTTTTACCTTAAAACACTAATTTCCTCATTTCATTAATATGTTCAATGACTTTCAATGGCTCCATATTACCCATATAACTATATCATTCTGCCCAAGATGGCTCCCTAAGCCAACTCTACAGGACTACAGTTCTGTTTTCTAAATTTAAGATTCCCCAGTATTGCCTGGGGTCCACTAGTATTAAAAATATTACCTATTACTGCCCTGAAATTTAAATTTAACTGGGGATGCTGGACTGTATCTGGCAACTCTACACCTAGGTAGACCAGTCCATTTGTCTCACTGTTAAATTTGCAATGGACTCCAGCACTTGGGTGGGCAGCTACCCCATTTGAAATGTATTCTCTCCTCATCTTTCATGCCAATCTCATCTCCTCCCGTAAGTCTTCCCAAGCAACAGAGGCTGTGCTTTGATCTCTGATGGTTTAATTCAACTTAGAAAATATTAAGTAACTACCTAAAGTGACAGTACCGCAATTGTCTCAAATGGAATGGAATATCTGGGGGATTCTGAGATTTTTTTTTTTCCTTCTAAAGCTTGAATAAAACTACTCAAGCTTTAGAAATATTGTTTTACCTAGATGGCACCCCACTCCAGTACTCTTGCCTGGAAAAGCCTATGGACGGAGAAGCCTAGCAGGCTGTAGTCCATGGGGTCCCAAAGAGTTGGACACGACTGAGCGACTTCACTTTCACTTTCATGCATTGGAGAAGGAAATGGCAACCCACTCCAGTGTTTTTGCCTGGAGAATACCAGGGACGGGGGAGCCTGGTGGGCTGCAGTCTATGGGGTCGCACAGAGTCGGACACAACTGAAGCGATTTAGCAGCAGCAGCAGCAGCAGCGTGAGATGGTTGGATGGCATCACTAACTCAATGGATCTGAGCAAACTCCAGGAGATAGAGAAGAAGAGGGAAGTCTGGTGTACTGCAGCTCATGGGGTCACAAAGAGTTGGACACGATTTAGCAACTGAACAACAACAACATCTCAACCTGGTGCAGGCTCAGTTCTCACTCTAAAAAGTCCATACGTCACACCTGTTAGAAAGGCTATTATCCAAAAGACAAGAAGCAACAAGGGTGGTCGAGAATGTGGAGGAAAGGGAACCCTCATGCACTCTTGGTGGGAAAGTAAATTGGTGTAGCCACTATGGAAATCAGTATGAAGCTTCCTCAAAACTTCAAAAATAGAAACCTCAGATGGTCCAGCAATTCCACTTCTGGATATCTAGCCAAAGGAACAAAAATACTAACTTGGGAAGACATATGCATTCTCATGTTTATTGCAGCATTATTTATAGTAGCCAAGATGTAGAAACCACCTGAGTGTTCATCAGTTAAAAAAAATGGATAAAGAAAATGTCATACACACACACACACACACGATGAAATATTGCTCAGCCATAAAAAAGGAAATCTTGCAATTTGCAACATGGATGGTCCAACATGGATGGGCCTCAGAGGCATTATTCTAAGTGAAATACATCAAACAAGAAAAAAACAAATATTGTATGAATTAGGGTATATGTGAAATGTAAAAACAAATAGCAACCAAAAAAACCCCCAAAATTCACAGATGCAGAGATAAGACTGATGATGACCAGAGATGGGGATTGTGGGGGTGAGCAAAATGGGTGAAGGGGGTCAAAAGGTACAAACTTCCACCTGAGTATAAAACAAACTAGTCCTGGGGATGTAGTGTACACAACAGTGACTACAGTTAATAATAATGTATCACATATTTGAAAGTTACTGGGACAGCAGATCTTAAAAGTTCTCACCAAAAGAAAAAAATAGTAACTATGTGTAGTGTGTGTGTGTATACACTCAATCGTGTCCAGTTCTCTGCAGCTCCGTGGACTTCAGCCTGCTAGGCTCCTCTGTCCATGGAATTTTCCAGGCAGGAATACTGGAGTGGGTTTCTATTTCCTACCCCAGGGGATCTTCTCAACCCAGGGATCGAACCCACGTCTCTTGTGTATCCTGCATTGGCAGGCAGATCCTTTATCACTAGCGCTGCCGGGAATGTGCATAACTATGTGTGGCAATGGATGTTAACTAGATTTACTGTGGTGATTATTTTACAATATATGCAAATATTTAATAATTATGTTGTACACCTGAAACTACTACAATGTTTATATCAATTACATCTTAAAACAAAAATTTTTAAGCATTAGATTAAGTTACCTTAATTCACCAAAGGAATATATTCAATAAGAACTCATTCATAGCTCTGTACTTTAATAAAGTCTCACTTGAAATAAAAAGCAAAAAAAGTTTTTCATTCCAACGAAATATATTGCATTGTTAAAGTCTAGTATATTACACTGATACACGCTCTTGACAGAATATATCATTGCAAATAGGTGACCTTTTCCAACCCAAACACTCTCTAGAGCCTAGTTTAAAAAAGAAAAAAAAAGCATTGATTACAAAGGTCATAAACTTCCAAAGGGATTTTTTTAAAAAGAGAACAAATTTCTTCTCTTCTAGCATTACATATATATGTGTGTGTACATATATATCTGTGTGTGTGTATCCATACATACACATTGTTAATACATTTAGAGAAACCATTATGAAATGGTTTGGCTCTTATCCAACAGGCTTAAGAAACCAAAAAGAAAGAATAATCTGAATTTCTCTATTTGTTCAGAAAATTATTACCAGAAAAAAAATGAACAGGCTTCATAGGGAGCTATTTGATGAGCCTCAGAACAGAATTAAAATCTAATGTGTCTGATGCCACAGAAACACATTTTCTGGTACGTATTTCATACTCGGGCTTCCCAGGTGGCACTAGTGGTAAAGAAGCTGCCTGCCAATGCAGGAGACACAAGAGATGCAAGCTCGACCCCCGGGTCAGGAAGACCCCTTGGAGGAGGGCACCACAACCCACTTCAGTATTCTTTCCTGGAGAATCCCATGGACAGAGGAGTCTGGCGGGTTATACTCTATCCATAAGGTCTCCCAAAGTCGGACATGACTGAAGTGACTTAGTAAGCACACACTTTGTACTCTTCCAGATGTACATTTAATTAACTAATAAGTCAGCCATGGTGTACCAGTAGCTTAATGAGGTAACACATATGTATGAGGGAGTAGTTCTCTAGCATTATGGCACACTAAGACTACAGTTCTATTGTTGTTTAGTCACTAAGCTGTGTCTGACTCTTTTGCAACCCCATGGACTGTAGCCTGCCAGGCTCCTCTGTCCATGGGATTTCCCAGGCAAGAATACTAGACTGGGTTGCCATTTCCTTCTCCAGGGGATCTTCCTGACCCAGAGACTGAACTCGAGTCTCCTGCCTTGAAAGGCAAATTCTGTACCACTGAGCCACCAGGGAAGCATGACTATAGTTACCGCAGACTGAAGTATACCCTTGCATCTTGGGAACTTTGGCTAAGTAACCTAATCACACTGTGCCTCAGTATCTTTGTCTCAAAAATGGGCACAATGATAATAGCCTTTAGACTACATGAGATTATATCTGTAAAACACTCAGCACAGTTTCCATCTGTGGAAAATACCTCCTAAACAGCAGTAAAATAGAAGATATAAAAGGTAAAGATTTTTGTCTGTTTTTCTTTCACCTCAACCACCTCAGTATCTGGAATAGAGTAGATTGTCAAGAAATCTTCACCACCATCTAAGTCTAACTTCTGTTGACTTTATTACACAATGTTAAAACTAACTCTCATAATTCCATGCTATTATAACAGCTCTGCCCTTGGTCCAGTTGAAATTTTTCTATATTTACCCAGTATTTGTAAACAGAAAAATATAGAACAATCTTATTATTAGAGTTTTACTGTGAAAATATTTCTTCATGAAAATGCTGGCCTAATGCCTAAGCATTTTTAAAGTTTTATTACCACTCAATGAATTTCTTTTCTTCTCCATTGCTAAGATGTCACTTTTCAGCATAGAGTAAAACTGGAAATTCTATTTATCTTGTATTTTATCTGGCTACTCTGCCAAATTTTCTTATTAATTCTTGAGTTTTCCCAACTACCTCCAAAGAAAATAATTTTTTTAAATATTTATACTGATTACTTCATTTTCTTATCTTGTTACATTAACCGAAACCTTTAAAACAACACTGAATGGAAGTGACAAGAGTAGATATCTCTGGCTTCTCCCTGATTCTAGTGGAAGAGACTTTAGTATTTAACTGTTTTATAATTTTCTGTTAGGTTTCAGTAAATTTTCTTAATCATGCTTAATTGACTTCCTCTTATTTCCTTTAGCTGGAAGTTTTGTAATGGCTGCAGAATTTTATCAGTTGCCTTTTTGGCACATACTGCTCTAGCCATGGTGTTTTCTTCTTTGTGTGTGTGTGTGTGTGTGTGCATGTGTGTGTGTGTGCATGCGCGTGTGCATGCACACATGCACTCACTCAGTTGTGTCCGACTCTTTGCAACCCCATGGACTATATAGCCTGCCAGGCTCCTCTGTCCATGGAATTCTTCAGGCAAGAATACTGGAGTGGGTTGCCATTTCCTCCTCCAGGGGGATCTTCCCAACTGGAGGGGATAGAACTCACGTCTCTTGCATCTCCTGCATTGCCAGTTTAACACTTTAACACTGCGCCACCTGGGAAGCCCCATTTTCTTCTTTAGTTTGATACTATAATAAATCATGTTGCAAATCATCCTGCTGTTCGTCCTCTGCATTCCAGAAATAATCTTGCTTGTTTCTCCTGTATTATTCATTTTATACACCGATAGACTAGTTGCTGGTACTTTTCTAGTATTATTTAGCTACACAATTAGTTTCTATAAATTTTAATATTATCTTTATCAGGTTATGGTACTACATGGTACTATATTAGAGTTATGTTAATTCTGTATAAGTTGAGTTGTGGATATTGTTTCCTGTTAACATTTACTGCAGATGCAAAGGAAGTTGCTAAATATATATAGCTTAAGCCTAGAGGAGAATAATGCACTGCAGGTAGAGATTTAAGAGTATCACAATACAAGAGGAATGAAAATCATGAAGACAGATAATATCTTCCAGGAGAAAAAGTGCGCTTCAATAAGATCAGTGTTCCTAAGGTATTTTCCTTCACTCTTTTAAGCATCTGATGGGGATGAGATACCCAGAAAAGACTCTGAACTGTGTAGGGTCATGGCATCTAAGATTGTAGAAAGATTTTATAAAGGAGTGATCAACATTATTAAAAGAAAAAGAACCTAACAGAGGATCCCTGAGAAAATGTCCATTTGTTTCAGCAATTAGAGACCAAGAAAAGCAATTTCAGTAGATTATTTAGAAGTAGAAGGCAGGTCACAGGTGGATGAAATTGAAGAGAGGGAGACTGTTCTTCTAAAAATACTGAAAAATAAAGGAACCGGACAACACCAACATATATCTGCGGCACTACCGGGTGGATCAGTGGTTAAGAGTCCACCTGCCAATGCAGGAGATGTGAGTTTGATCCCTGGGTCAGAAGATCCCCTGGAGGAGAAAATGGTAACCCACTCCAGTATTCTTGTCTGGAGAATCCCATGGACAGAGAAGCCTGGCAGGCTATCGTCATGAGGTTGCAAACAGCAGGACACGACTGAGCACACAGGCATGTATGAAACATATATCTGTAGGAAAAGATTTGCTCTTTCAGAACCAGAACATTTTGAGTATATTCATATGCTGAGGGTCAAAAGTTTATGAAGAAGAAGATACTAAAGATGCTAAAGAAAAAGGAGATACTACATCAAAAGAAAACCCACAGGATACTGGAGGGAATGGAGCCAAGGACAAGCAACAAGAACAGCTCATTCACAGAGACGAGATTAAAAATAAAGTTAAAAGTAAATAGGAAAGTAGATTAAATGTAAATGGTGGTAGAGAGCTGATTTATATCAAGCCTGATGGCTTCAATTTTGAAGGCAGCAGCAAAGACATTGGACAACTCTCCAAAAATGGGCCTCAAGGGGAACTATGAATGTTCAGTAGAGCTGTTGAAGGTCATGAGCAAGGATGGTGGCCAAGTACAAATAACTGGTTCATCCCTTGAGGCCGAGTGAGAGGAAAACCAATTATTTGTGGGAGCATCAATTTATATTTTATTTGCTTGTTTCCAGCAATGCTCAGCCATGCCATTGGAGTAGAAAAGCAGGGAGTGGAATACCAATGACAATTTGTCACACAAAAGTCTTGCTGGGCACTAAGATAAAAGGGTAGGCATGGTAGAAGATGGAAGGGGGCTTACATGACCAACAGTTCGGTTTGTGCTGGACAGGGAAGAAGTCTGATAGATTTAAACAAAGTAGGGGGAAAAGACATAATGGAAGAGCTGAATGTTTGAAATCAAAGAACAGCTGTATTGCAAGGGAGTCAAAATGATATTATGGAGTTTAAGATTCTTGAGATGGGGACTTTCCTGGCAGTTCAGTGTTGAGACTCTGCACTTCCACTATAGAGGGCACAAGTTCAACCCCTGGTCAGGGAACTAAGATCCCATATGACACAGTGGTGCTAGTCACACAGCCGTGTCTGACTCTTTGTGACCCCATGGACTGAAGCCTGCCAGGCTCCTCTGTCCATATACTGGAGTGAGTTGCCATTTCCCTTCTCCATGGCCCAGCAAAAAAAAAAAAAAAAAAAAAAAAGGATTCCTAAGATGAAATATTTAAGGACAAGAAGCTGTGTGTGATCCTAGGAATGGGGGGCTGATGTTTAATATTTAAGGGAGTTAAACAAGTTAGGACTGGTTTCAGATAGGTCCTCTATAAGCCTTTTCAAATCGCCTATAATTATGACCATAGAGAAATGACAAGAGTGAGAAAGGGTAAAAAATAGTGTAACTGGACTGTATGGGTTTTTTTCAGAGGATGATGCATTTTTATTAGTGGGTAGAGATGGTATCCAAGAGAATACCAGCTTCTTCTTTTGGTTTCATGGAACATGGGATTTACTCTGGGATTTACAAAGTTAAGTAGTACTGTGTCCTCGTGGACAGCTGAAAAGAACACCATCTCTTTAAAGGAGAGGCAAAACTCTGTTAAAGCAAAGATGAAACTCAGTTAGAGGCAATGTTCTGATGAAAAAAAGCCAAAAGATAGTAGACATAGAATGCTGACTGACAATGGCACAAGGTTTCCAGAAGACCCAGTAGAAATGTGTTGAGCTGAGGCACCAGCAGAAATACAGCAAATGGGGAAAGGGATCGAAGTGAGAAGATTAGATCAAATTGATGGGCAAAGGGGTGGTGGCAGTGGATTTGTCCTTCATCCAGTGATGAATAATCACAAGGCTGAAGAGCTCATTTACATGTATATGTGAAGGGACTTCCCAGGTGGTCCGGTGGTTAGGACTTCACCTTCCAATGTAGGGGGTGCAGGTTCGATCCCTGGTTGGGGAGCTAAGACCTCACATGTCTCACGGCCAAAAAAAACAAAACATAAAACAGAAGCAATAATATCTTGCCTGGAAAATCCCATGGACGGAGGAGCCTGGTAGGCGGCAGTCCATGGGGTCGCACAGAGTTGGACATGACTGAGCAACTTCACTTTCACTTTTCACTTTCATGCATTGGAGGAGGAAATGGCAACCCACCCCAGTGTTCTTGCTTGGAGAATCCCAGGGACGGGGAAGCCTGGTGGGCTGCTGTCTATGGGGTTGCACAGAGTTGGACATGACTGAAGTGACTTAGCAGCAGCAATATTATAGAAAATCCAATTATGACTTTAAAATGGTCCACATTAAAAAAAATCTTAAATAAAAGAAATATATGGGAAAAGAACCTTGAAAAAGAGTGGATATACATATATGTATAAATGAATCACTTTGTGGTACACCTGTGGAGAAGGAAATGGCAACCCACTCCAGTATTCTTGCTTGGAGAATCCCATGGAGAGAGGAGCCTGGGGGGTCTACAGTCTACAGGGTCACAAAGAGTTGGACATGACTGAGCATGGCACGCCACGTGGCACACTTGAAACTAACACAACAATGTAATCAACTAAAATATAAAACAAAATTTTGAAAAAAAAAATTTAAAAAGAAAAAAATCCTTATTTTATAATTAAAAAAGTAAGTAGATGACCACAAATATCTTAACTTGGGCACAGTAAGGGATCCTGAAGATATATTGCTTAATCCCAGGGAAATGGCAATCACCATGAGGTTCTAGAAAAGACAAAAGAGCTCTTTTCTTAGAAGGGACTTCCTCCCACCTCCCAGGGCAGTGAGTTCCCTCCCCATTGCAGTTCTCTCCAGTGCAGTCTACCGTCTACCCACTTTGATTATTTAAACAATTTCATTTCCATGATTTCAAAATCTCCCAGGAGATGTCTGAAACAGGAACATAACGAGTATACATGGGATGCAGGATGGTGATCTTGTCTTCAAGAATTCAGGATGCTAAGACACATTTTCAAACATTTCAATCAACTGTATGGATTAAAAAGCCTGGTCAGGAACTTTTCTTATTCTAAGATGAGGGGGAAAGTTCAATAGTGAACCCATAGGACATTGTGTGATACAGCAGACAAAGCCCATAACTGCATCTCTAACACACTGCAATGTCTGCGGTTATTTATAAACATTTTCTTCAATGCCAGCTAATGGTGATCCCTCATGCACAAGACTGTGGAAGGTTTTCAGGGGTCAAGGTCAAGTGTAGAGCTCTCTGAAGTGATCCAAAAAATATATTAAAGCTATCAGAAGAAATAGGTTAGTATCTAGTTTTTCAGGTAATCAATCCACCATAGACACCATTTCCTTCGAAAACTTCCTAAAAAATAAGCACCGAGAAGCAGCATTTGAAGTCGTAATCTCTGGCGAGAATACTGACTGCAGAGGCACTATGATGTGATACAGTTCACATAGGGAACTTCAGAAACATCACTAAAAGGTGTGCAGAAATGGAGAATTGAGGATTCCAGCCTTCTTCTGCATGAAATTCTGTGCCTGCTACAACATACAGCTGAAGCAGAGGCCCTGAACAATGCGTCTGGACAACAGGCATTACCTTCTAGAAGAATCTGTGGTATAACATCATTGGATTGGAGCCAACTGCCTTTTGGAGGACATCTGCAAAGACACAGCATTGCATCTTGGGACATCCTTTCATGGCACAGTCTACTGCCTCCCTGCACTCATCCTGGTGGTGGCAATAAAACTACACCATCAGGGCTGCACTGATGGGGTAGTCTTATAGGGCTTCCCTGCTGGCTCAGGTAGTAAAGAAACCACCTGAGATGCAGGAGACCCAGGTTCAATGCTTGGGTCAGGAAGATCCCCTGGAGAAGGGCATGGCAACCCACTCTAGTATTTTGCCTGGAGAATCCCATGGGCAGAGGAGCCTGGCAGAGTCCATGGGGTCCTAAAGAGTTGTACACGATTGAGCATCTAACACTTTCACTTTCAACAGGGTAGCAGACATAAGATATGTATCATTTGATTCTCCATACCAATGAATGATATATTTTCCATTTCTCTGCTACCCAAGTTAAACTTTGAAACTCACACTATATATTGCATTACTTTTGTAATCTTTCTCCCAAAGGAACATGTAATCCGTACACAGTTGGCATTAAATATCACTGGATGGCAGATGAGTTTTTAAAATGGTAAAATTAGATACTACATCTGATCTAAATTCATGGAGTTTTCTTCTCTAATATGAGAGCTATGTGACAGCTTAAAAATACATGTTTTGTCATCCTTACATAGCAGTTTATTCATTAGTATATTCTGTATTCTTCTGTAATCCAATGTATCTCATCATATCTCATATTTGGTTATTTTCCTTCTCAAAAGGCCCTGTTACAAATCCAATGCATTTAACTATCAAACTATGCCCATAAGGAGACTTGAACAATAGCTTACATTTTAAATTGTAGTAATTGTGGGTGCTGCTAACCTGACAATCTCAAATATATTTATAAACTACACACACAAAAATGAACAAAGTGATTTCAGACCAACCAGCTCTGACTACACATTTTAAGAAAATCAAGAGGTATGCCTAGGATCCAATGAGAACAATTTGCTACGCACTGCAGTGTTACAGCTTTCTAAATGGTAAGTAACTGTTTAAAAATTCCAAAGCCTTCTTAAAATGTTGCACTTAAAACATTTCTGCAATAAAATCTTATTGAACTGTTGCTTTCATTAATTTTCTACAGACTAGAGAGCAAGGAATTCAAGTTCGATTTTTTTTTTCCTTTTAACTTTGCCTACTACTAGCAAATAAACTGTGCCTCTTTTTTAAATAAACCCTTGGCCTTGAGTTTTGGCCCCTTAATAGTAGTCTACATGGTTGACTACCCTTGGTGTTAAATTTTCTTAAATTGTATTTCTGTCAGTGTATCATTTTTTTAAGCAATGGACCCTATAATAGCAAGCACTGGTCTGTCAGGAGTGCATTTTACCAGCACGACACAAGTATTTTTCACTACAGGAGACAAACAATGATATGTATTACATGCAGTAAACACTGCCTTTGGTACATGGGGTTCTTTTAGCATTTATCTATCCAAACTCTCACTGTGTCCAGAATTGGGGGGTGCCAGGAAGGGAGAGAAACCCTGCCTTATATTAATGTTGCCAGTGGCTATAGTACAGTTTTAGAAAGAGTCCACATACACTGGATATTTCTCATGAAAGCAAACCTTGATTTAATATTAAATGAACAGAGTCAGGCATAGCAGCCCATGCTTAGTCCCTTTCTTTCAAACAACTACTACATTTCCCTTTTACAACTCTTGTCCCAAGTACTGGTACTCCCTTTTATTCACACATATCACTACCACACAACTTGCAATCAAGCTTAAAAAGCTATTAAAATTAAGAGTGCTCTCCAAATTGGAGGTACGTAAATCTCAGGGATCCTTAAACAAGGAATAGCTTTTCTGTTTATTTGATACCTTAGCCTTTACACATTGTCTTCCTAATTTTAGAAATGTACAATGGAATATTTATCAATATCTGTTTAAATTGAGGGTGTCCTCTTAAACTTCCTCAGGATAAAGGTGTATAAACAAAATGTTTTTCGAGAACACTGTGAAAACGAATACCAGTTAAAATACTGGCATTCAACTGTCCTTGCCACCTGAGGAAAAAAGATATAGAAGTCAAGACTACAAACGAAACTTTAAGCAAGCTAACATTTTATATATAATTCTACCCCATGGGATATTAAATATGATGCTGTACAAGGTCATAGAACTTTCACAAGCTTGAGTGTGGAGAGCGTGGGCATGTAAGACATTTTAGAAAACTACCACCTCAGTTACAAAGAAAATCAATGTTCAGTAATTTCCATCAAAGATTCAAATTCATCTTACTTTATGCAAAATATACTAAAATCTTAATTTAACAACCCATTCCAGATTCCCATACTCTCCACTCTTAAATTATTTTTTTCCTATATGGCTCCAGGTGCATGTGGTATTTAAGCATTTCTTCATCTATCTTCTTTGTAGATAAAAAGTAAAAGATCTTATTATGTTAAAGCCTTTCATATTCTTGATTATTAATCATCCTTAAATCTCATCTTAATCTGTTTCGTTAGTCTTTTTTCTTAGTCTCTTTTTTCTTTAATTTTCTGTCTTATCTTCATATGTGTGTGTGTGTGTGTTCAGTCATGTCAGACTCTCTGTGGCCGCATGGACTGTAGCCCCCTGGCTCTTCTGTCCATGTAATTCTCCAGGCAAGAATACTGGAGTAGGTTGCCATTTCCTCCTCCAGGGGATCTTCCCAACCCAGGGATCAAATCTGCATCTCTTGCGTCTCCTGAAATGGTAGGCAGATTCTTTACCACTGGCTCTACCTGGTAGCACCATAACCACCCATGCTGCTGCTGCTGCTAAGTCACTTCAGTCGTGTCCGACTCTGTGCGACCCCAGAGACAGCAGCCCATCAGGCTCCCCCGTCCCTGGGATTCTCCAGGCAAGAACACTGGGGTGGGTTGCCAATCCCTTCTCCAATGCATGAAAGTGAAAAGTGAAAGTAAAGTCGCTCAGTCGTGTCTGACTCTTAGCAACCCCATGGACTGCAGCCTACCAGGCTCCTCCGTCCATGGGATTTTCCAGGCAAGAGTACTGGAGTGGGTTGCCATTGCCTTCTCCATAACTACCCATAACTCAGCGCAATTCTTCCTCTGTAACAACAGAAGCTTACACTAGAGTGTTGGCCTGTGTGTTGATTCTTTCCTTATGGTGTTTCACTGACACTGCCTGAATGGGTTTGCTATTTCTATTTACAGATAGGTAAACTGAGGCTTGGAGAGGTTCAGTAACTTGTCTAGGAAGATACAACTAGGAAGTAGCAGAAAAAGGGCAGTCATCACATCTGTACTCCTCACCTTGATGCCTCTGAAACCTAGGGATTAGGTCTAACTAGCATCTGGTTTGGGAAAAGCTTAGAGAATTAGTAAGAACTGATACACATTTTTCTTTGTATAAAGTAATATCACAGATGGTAAAAACAGCAGATGAATGAATGCATCCTAACAGTCACACATGACTAACATGCCATTAATGATAGCTGGAGTGGGGTAACACAATGTGGTAGATTAATGAGAAATACCCAGTGAAATGATTTAAAATACACTATATGTGTTAAAATGAAAGGCAGAATGAGCTTGTGACTTTATTTTTATTTAGTATTTTCCCCCCAATTTGTGATTTTAGAAGCACAGTGAAAAATGAGTTTTAGTGAAAATGAAAGGCTCTGGTTACTCCTAAATCAAAAATGTTTTTAAAAATTTTAATCTCCTCAAAATACATAACTTTTTTCTCAGGTCACTGCAGCAATCCACAGTTAATTGAGAAGACAAAGCATTTAACACCTTTAGTGGAATAAGCATGTGATCTCTGTGCTAAAGATAATAGTTAATTTAATAACTATCAGTGACAAGATTATTTCAACACTTAGCAGACTATCAGTCAAGACCAAGTGACTTTTCCTTAAAATCAAGCTCAAACTGGGGGTCTTCCCTGGTGGTCCAGTGGTTAAAACTTTGCACTTCCACTGCAGGGGACGATAATTAGAGCAAATGTGTTATTTTAAATGTTTTGTACCAGAAATTAATTTCATTAAACAAGACTTGGCTTGACTTTAAAAATAATGGAAAAAGATCACTTTTCAGAGATAGAATAACTGACATTTCTCCTTCAAGAGTAGAAATCGGCAGTCAATGAAAAATCCGTACCTTTTTATGTAAGTATTCAAAAATATCAATCCCTGGTTGGGGAACTAAGATCCTGCATGCTGCCTGGCATGGCCAAAAATCTTTTTTAAAAAATCAAGCTCAAACTGATTCATTTTGGAAGGTGAGAATCACACAGTAGTTAGGAATATAGGTCTTCGGCTTAAAGTAGGACAAGATGGCTGTTACAACACATGCCCCACCTACCAAATAGAATAGAAGGGTTACTAGAAATCGTAACAGGAAAAAAACAAAACAAACACTTAGGATGTGCAGGGTGACCGTAGGAATTAAGGCTTGCAAAGTCATCTGGCCACCACTTCCCAGCTTTCTGGAAAGTGTGTTCGAGATTTCTTTGTGCATGAAGTGTAGACAATCACCGCTTTGAAAGCTCACTTGTTCATGCTGTGACTCTCTGTAAGATCAATGGGCAGCTTCTTCGCCAACACCCATAATGAATCCTAGCCCATTTTATAAATTTAAATACAGGCTCAAGAACTTTGATTATATTTACTGGTTGAATTTAACTTTTAATTTTAAAAGTACAGACAGCTGGCACATCCAGATCCCACTCTCACAAAAAAGAATGCATATTAATCTTCTAGTTTGGAAGATGAATGCCTGGCTGTTCTTAATGTGAAATTAAAATTAGTGAGTCAGGGTTAGGTGAGGGGCCAGAAGCATGAGTATAAACAGAACACTTCTGTAACAATTTATCTCATCTCATCAAGAAGGTGATTCAATTGTTATAAGTAACAATACGTCTTTGATATATTTCCTCTAAATGCTGGATTTGGAAACACTGACGATAATCAGAGCAAATATGTTATTTTAAATGTTTTGTACCAGAAATTAATTTCATTACACAAGACTCAGCTTGACTTTAAAAATAATGGAAAAAGATCACTTGTCAGAGACAGAATAACTGACATTTCCCCTTCAAGAGTAGAAACTGGCAGCCTATGAAAAATCCATATCTTTCTAATTTTTATTACATAAATATTCAAAAATATCTATTATATTGTGATCAGGGCAGAGTTTAATGACAACTTTGGTCAAGATGTTACCCTCACCCATGTTGTGTTGGCAGCTTTAGCTCATCAATATGAACATTCCTATTGTATTATATAATAAATACTCCAATAACCATATAGTAGACATGTGTAGATGTATCAGTTTCAACTCAAACATACAACTATACCATCTCCGTGAATTAGCAACAGTCAAATGAACAAATCCTGGGGTCTATTTTGAGACACATACTTCACAACTATTATATAATCACACAGGGTCATCATTGAAGCCAAATAAAGACATAAAAAAGATACTAGTAAATTATACATTAAAATAATCCCATTCAATTTAGCAGATGAGTTCTGTAATCTCAAATGGGAATTCAGTCTATAACAGCCTGAGTTAGCATTACTGTGGTTCTCAGATGGTACCACTTTCTCACCTAACATTTAGAAAAGTGTAGGGGGTATTCATGGTTGGAACAGTGATACCAGGGTACCACAAAACCATATACTGGCTGCCTCTAATCCTTGCTTCTTCCTCTCTGACTCACTCCAACCACAGGAGCATCCTTGATTTTCTTCAAACACATTAGAAAATCTTCCACTGCAAGTTCTTCATACTGACTGGCTCCTATGCCCAGAATGTCCTACCTATACATCCTCATGGCTAGCTCCTTCACATTCTTTAGGTCTTTATTCAAAGTCATCTTCTCAACAAACGTGCCTGTCTACCCTGTTTAATTTTTCAAATCCTTATCTCCTCCCCACCACATTCACACAGGCATCATCACTCATAAATACAAATTCTGCAGACCTCTTCAGTTCAGTTCAGTCGCTCAGTTGCGTCTGACTCTCTGCGACCCCATGGACTGCAGCACGCCAGGCTTCCCTATCCATTACCAACTCCTGCAGCTTGTTCAAACTCACACTACTCCATTTTTCCTGTGCATTTTTTATCTTCCTAGTGTACTCAAATACTTATTTTGTTGACTATCTGCTTTCTCCACTAGAACAGAATCTCTACACGGGAAGGAGTTATTTCTGTGTTTTACTCCGCCTTGTGTCTGACAGCTTTGCACAGTACCTAGAGCATGTGCTCAGTCGCGTCTGACTCTATGTGACCCCATGGACTGTAGCCTGCCAGGCTCCTCGGTCCATGGAATTTTCTCAGCAAGAATACTGGAATGGGTTGCTATTTCCTCCTCCAGGGGATCTTCCTGACCCAGGACTGAACCTTCATCTCCGGCATTGGCAGGCAGATTCTTTACCACTAGTGCCACCTGGGAAGCCCCACCTAGAGTGTATAGGATAATAGCTGTTCAGTGGGAAAATGGGGAACTATGATGCCAAGTGTTTTGCATCTGTTGATAACTTACCAGTATCTGCAGTGAGAGCGGAATGATATAAAGAGCATGAAAGTTACAAGGCTAACTCTATCTTTCTCTGTATCTAAAACTTAACTATGAAGCTTGAATCTCAGTTTTTATAAAAGGACTACTGGCTTATCAAAGGATTTTCACAGAGCACAATTTTTACTTGTTATTTATAATGTCCCTCCTGAAATTTTTTTTCTACTCATTCCTAATTACCTCTTCTCATTCTCTGTACTGGTTCCATGTGATAGAACTACACTAAAACTCCTTCTATTTTTTCCTTAGTTATTTAACAATGGTGAGTACATCAGCTGTAAAAAAAAAAAAACAAAAAAAAAAACTAAAAAATAATTTGCCATTAAGTGCTTCCCAAATTTCTCAGACTATCTTATTCTTTACATAGTAAAATATTAATAGTTTTGTATTTATGTATTATACAAAGTCAATTAGAAATATAAAGTTTATATATTCATTGTTTATAGAAATGAAATATTGGCACTCAAATATTTGTTAAGCAACTAAATGGCTTCATTTTCAAACTGTTAGATACAGCAAAACATGTAATCATAAATACAAACATGTAATCATAAATACAAACCCCAATCCTATTCACTCAGCAAGGACTTGTTGTCAAAAGAAGGGGTTCTTGTAGCTTAGAACCTTTTTCATTTTTTTTCCCTAATAAATGGTCACAGAAAATACTCGTTGCTAAATTTTTAGGCAATTCAGTAACATTATTTCTTTTCATCTCCCAAAACACAGACATCCCTCAATGGATAGTCACATGTAATACTTATAGGCTTTAAAATTATGTTCATAGTATAGTACAGTTGAACTTCTCACCCGTAAAACTAAATAAACCTGCCAATTGAAACTACTACTCATTTTTAGTGTTAGAAGTTATGATCATTTTTTCATTCACCTCTCTACTCCCATCCCTTCCAAAGGAACACTCATCTTAGAAAGTGAAGTGAAAGCGTTAATTGCTCAGTCATGGCCAACTCTTTGTGCCGCCATGGACTGTAGCCTGCCACGCTCTTCTGTCCATGGAATTCTCCAGGTAGGAATACTGGAGTGGGTTGCCATTCCTTTCTCCAGGGGATCTTCCCGACCCAGAGATCGAACCTGGGTCTGCTGCACTGCAGGCAGTCTATTTACAGTCTAAGTCACCTCAGTCTAATATGCAGCTGTTGGTCAGAATGTATTTTTATGGGATGGTTGATAAAAACAAAGTAAGCATCATGCTCAATGCCATAAGGTATTTTGTGGACAGTCTTGACTCTTAACTTTTTTGGTGAAATGTAAGCAATCTATCAAAGGGTACTACTTAAGAGATTTCAAAGTCTTTTAAAACAAAAAAGAGAATAAAATAATTTCAATAATGATCTGTACCTCTGCTATTAATAGAACTGCTAGAATAAAAACAAGGCATTGTTTTAAAAGTTTTCTGAAATCAGAATAAACTAGTGATGTCTAAAACTTCTTTTTGTTCTTGAATTTGCCTGTTGGGGTCCCACAGCATGAGATGGGAATTTATTTTTTCTTGGTGGTATTTAGATCACTATTACATGTTAACATTAGCACACTTTATGATGTTCCCTGCCCCATTACTAATCCATGTCATATTGGATATTTATGTTTACTAAAACTGATTTTGTTTTTATTAATAGGATGGGTTTACTTTAGGCGATGCTTTACTGCATTAGTAATAACAATTTTACTTAAATATGGCTTTGGTGTACTCCTATGCAAATAATCTTTGAAATCCTAAGAGTCTTTTATTTTCCCAGTAGCCCAGTTGGAGAGTTTTTAATATTACATTGAATCATAACAAAACATGCTGGTTAGAGTCTAACTTAATACATGCAGCTTAATGTTAATTTTCCAACTTCAAATCAGAGATCTAACTATTCCGACATGATTATTTATCTCAAGTGTGATTTTTGTTTTCAACTAATAAAGTCCACAGCTAGAGATTTTTGCATCATAAAAAACTAAAACTATGGAGTAAAAGAATTCAGCAAAAGAAATGGGATCTTTATATAACTAAAAAAATTCGTTGAGAAGAAAACTATCTATCAAGAACTTTTGATGGTATAGAGCAGAAAGCAAAAATGGTGCAGGTGAATGCCCAAGTGACTGATGCGGGATTCATCATAATGTTTGTAATACAGCAAATATGCTTGATGAATATAACAAAAGGGTATGCTTAGGTCCTAAGTTCTTGAGGGAAAAGTTATCCATTTATATGGATAATAAGGGGGAAAAAAGCCTCAATAAGCAAAAGAAATTGCTTTAAAGTAGGAAACAAAACTAAATGTCACATTTCTTGCTTCACAATGGAACTTCTACTTCAAAATAAATTTCTTATAAATACCCTCGAGAAGGGGAACATACAGTTAATCATCAAAACAAGTATGTTACGATGGTAGAAACGGAAATGAAGCAGACAGTATCGAACTCCACTGGAGCTGAGAAAAACAGAATTGGGTGATAAAAATCACAAGGGAATAAAGTTAGGCCTTCTGCAGTATTATAAACCTTGTCTTTCCTCTTAGAATGGTGAACACCCTGTAGGAATAAGGCAGTGCTATGGTTTACAATACTAAGGAATTAGCTGGCATCAAGTATCTGAATTTTACAAGTTTCAAAGCCTGCCAAAGTACGGTGATTTGGTAAAAGTTAATTATGACCAAAGTCAATGCACATTCTAAGGCTGTATAGATTCTAATATCTGTATGTGCAATACGCATACACACACACATACATCTCTTTAGGTGCTTACAAAGGGAAATGCAGTGAATCAGTAGGAATAATTGCTTGTATAAGCAGATTAAAAAATTAAAAAAGGAGGAAAATGCCTTTTTAAAGAAATGTGGCTAATGTAAATCCTTTTTTAAAAGCTATCTGGTTGATTGAGAGAGTATTGCTATTTTTATTTTTACTTTCCTTGTTTTCAAGATCTTGTTTTACATTTACAATCACATATTTTAACATTTATTGATAAAAGTGAGAAACCTTAATTTCTTTTTGGAAGATAGGATGAGGTTACAACGTATAATTTTGAAAGATAAAAGACATTCTCGTAGGAACTGGTAAATGTTTTCAAACCAAATAGTAAAATAAGATTTCAATGACTCATAATATAATGAGAAAAAAAATACAATGGTCGTTTAGGTTGGTGCAATTCTTCTTTAAGGCTACATAATTTTTACGTGAGGCAGAAAACTGAACTACATAATGCATTTCTACAATGCATATATTCATCAAAACCATTTACAAAATTATTACTTTCAGCATATTTTTAAACTGATTCCTTAATAAATTATGTTTATGCAGTCAAAACAGCATTAACATTTACTATTAGTCACTTACTGGAAGTTAATGGTGAGCTTATAAATGAAATGCTGGCTTACTCTGATACACTTTAAGAGCAACCAAAAATAAGAGATTCTTTCCCAGAGTTCTATGTATTTATAAAGTGCAAAATAAGCAATTTTAGCAATTCTCAAATGTAGTTCTTCCATAGGTATTTAATCCTAAATATACTTGTAGAAACAGAATATTTTTCTGCTAAGTCAGGTATATCTAACTTATCCATTTTATGTGTAAAAACTATCGTAATTGAAGTATTCCATGCTTTATGAAAAGATAAAAACAGTAAAGACAGAAACGGTGCGAAGTATTTTATTTTTAATATTCTTAGTGGGGGTTATTTTCAGTGACAATATCTCAAGTCTATAAAACAAACCAAAAGGCACAAAACTAGAATAATTAAGTAAGTACTCATTCCCTGAAAATGAGTATATTACAGAATTAAGGACAGATAAATTTATAAATAAGAAAATCTCTATGTAGATGAGATATTTTTAACAGAGACTGTTGCAGAGAGATTGTTGCTCAGGAATTCTAGTGTGGGTCTACCAATTTTTCTCTAAAGCAAAGGGTGTTCTCCCAAAGTATTGCACAAAATTATCCCTCTTGATTTGTGCTGGTCCATGAATGATAGATATATACTATAAAATGTTTGAAATAGAATGCAATAATACTTTTCTATAATAAACAGAAAAATAAACTTAAAATTACAACATTTTATAAAGCTGTAAATAAAACAAGATAATTTGCAGGAAATATAGCAGTATTTTTTAAAGACCCTAGAGTCTAAGTTATTAACACTTAAATAGCAAAATATCTCAAAATACAAAGATTAGCTTAGGCATTTAAATATGATAAAGTTATGACTATAATAAAATGTTAAGAAAGCTCAAATTCAAAAAAAAATATTTGGGAGGAGCGTCATTCCATATAGAAGATTAGTTTTTTTGGAATTTAAAACAATAAAAAGTTATATTTCAAATAATAATAATGTACTGCTCTCCAGGGAAGATCTTTTCAACTGCCTAATATCTAAAAGAGGACAAAGCAGGAAAAACAGAATGAATATGTCAGTTAGCATGAAAAAAGAATCTGTGCAGTGAACTGTCAGATAAAATAATAGTAATAATATATTCATATTTACTTTTAAGGCCATAATTATCTATTAATATAAATTTAATCTCATAAAAATTTATTTAGAAGCTCCAGTTTTGATCAGTGTGAAATAAAGTTATAGCTAGGCTAATGCTCTATGTAGCATTTAATTTTAATTTTCTATTGTAAAAATCATATTATTACATTGAAGCACATAAAATTTGCAATCAGCATCACAGTTTCAAATCCTTCTTGTTAATTGGTAGCTGTGGTGGAACAAGAAGCATCACTTTCTCCCAGTACTTTCATTTTAAACAAATCATCCTCATGTATAAAAACAGCAAATTGCATTGTCTTTTATACAAGATGTTTTCTGTTTCTTGTGTAGAAAAAGCTATATGTAGCTTTCCCTATAGCTTTGAGTACATTCTCTGGTAAAACATCATTCACAGAGACGCAAGATACAGTCTTCATCACCTTGATGCTTAAAATACACCACAAGTAAGAAAATGCAGGCTTCAATTTAAAAACTGGCAAAAATGGCCCAAAAGCTTAAGTGTGAGTGCTGATATTCTACACTGCCTCCAAGTTGAGAAGTAAAGTACTATGGTTTATCTCGTGGTTCTGACTTCATGAAATTTGACATAAAATCTTAATTCTACAACTGATGATAAATTAACTACTTTATTCATACTTAGCAAACAAATCAGAATGAAAGATAGTTTAGTAGTAACTACCATCCTATAAACATCATTATTAAACCTTGGCTAGTTTTACATAGTAATTGCTAATTTACTTTATGCATTCTTTAGTTCAAGGCACAAAAATGCTTCCACGTCTACTTTGTCATAAACAACTTTAAAAAAAAAAACTGTAACTGTATTGGATATATTTTTAACAGATACATTGTTAGGTCTTGGCATATAAATATCAGTGGGCAGATTGACTTCATAGTTTAAGTCAGAAAGCGTTAATAGAGGAATTTTTTAAATGTCAATGTTTCTGTTCCTATTTCTAATGAGTTTGAGGATGGCGAGCAATCCTACCAACCGACAAATTCCCTCTCATCAGACACGTTTATCTTATATTCTCCAGGAAAAATAAAAAATCCTATATCAGCCCTGTTATGGAAAGGGAACTGTCAAGATTTGAAACTCAGTAATAAACTGTAAAAATGTTTTCTTTTTCTTAAATACAGCTAAATGTGCCTCAAAGAAGAAAAAATTACAGCAGTAAGTTTCCAATACCCTAAAGAAAATATCTTATGATTTAAAAATTCTTATATTTATCATTTAAAGAACTTGTAAAAACCTGTCATCACCACCATTACTCAGAATAAGGCAAAATATTAATAAAACGCAAGAACTTCAAGATTCATTGTTCAGCAATAAAAGTGCTTTTTGTGTTCTCTTTTGGAAGGAGAAGTTAACTAGGAAGTTAAATAAACTTGGCAAAAAGTATTTCAGTCTTCTCTAGATGTGAAAAATTATCTGGCCCAAGATAATATCTATAACCTATAATTTACTGGTGCAGGTAAGCTACTTTTTCTTTATCATTTCCCACATTCTTACTTAGATGCCTGGAAAGTTAGACCAAGAAATACAAATCTGTAAAGTATGTATGGCTCGTTTGTGCCTCAAAGATATCACATAATATCCAAAAATCAATCTAAACTACTTTTTAATAGGATTTAAATGGTTAAGCAGTGGCTGTGCAAAATATAAGAAAGCAATGTGCTGAACACAGAAGGAAATGAGAAAAGTTATTTTCAAAGCTTGGGAAAATAGCCATAGAATATTACTTGTTCACTGATCATATTGCAGATTTTATGTAATTAATAAATAGTAACAATTTGAGGTGCACCTCCCTTTTTCCCTTAGTTAATTTTTGTCTAACTTAAAATCATGTCTCTCACAGAGCAGGCATAAGCATTTTGAATGCCTGTTTATACACATTTGAAGAAATTAATTTGTACATAAAATCTGCTTGAATGTATTAGACATACAGAATCAGATTATTTTAATTTGCCAATCAGAGACATATGCTTTTAAACATAGAATTTCATTGTGCTATGCACTTTCCACATAAAACTAATACCACATCTGCAGCATAATCTATAACACATAACACGGTGTTTTACACCCATACCATTTACCCATTTCACTTCTGCAGTTTTTAAGTGCTGATGAACTACTTCTTGCCAAAGAAGCCACGTTATATACAACAAAACC
Source organism: Bubalus kerabau (assembly GCF_029407905.1). NCBI lineage: Eukaryota > Metazoa > Chordata > Mammalia > Artiodactyla > Bovidae > Bubalus > Bubalus kerabau. The sequence goes on from NC_073624.1 coordinate 28,617,304, forward strand.
TTCAGTTTAAATAAGGGATAAGCTTGCTGTTAACAACTTAGTTTGAAATGTTAACAACCCTTAGGCTGTTAACATAACAACTGGCCATTAATGTGGTAATGACCAATTTGAGAGGAAATTGCACTCTGAGAAATGAATATATTGGCAATCTGGACCAGGGTTTAAATTTGAAAGAGTTAGGATTAAAAAAAAAAAAAAGTAACTAGATTAAAAGTTTGAGCTTATCAGAAATCAACTAAAAGTTGTATCACACAAAGCAGCAAATAGACTCCTTTAGAGATAAAGATTTCTGAGATGAAAACTATTTTGATAAATTCCCTTCAACAACACACTTAACTTGAGACTATCAAATACCAGTTGAACAACTTATTTTTACTACCATAAGGAAGACAGACGAAAGCAATACAAGGTTACTTTCTCTGCTCTCGACTTTGTTGACAACCGCAAAAGAGCTTCACTCAGGACACAGGTATTTCATTGGCAAATCTGTATTTTTGAGTTAAAAATTGCCAGAGATTTCAAAAGACTGTAAATTTGACACAATTTTTGTCTTTAGTCCATATTAGAATACTTTGATCTTGCCTAGACTATATAAACTCCTTGCTTTTGAAAGTGTTGTTACATGAATCCACTGGAGATTCTGCAGTGGTAAACAAAAGTCAAAGACAGAGTCCAAAAGCCTGTGGCAATTGGTTAGGAAGATAAAGCAAAACTAGGAAGCAATGTCAAGTCGCTAAAAGCAAATACACTCTGTGCAGAAATCAGGCTCTAATTCACAAAGAGCAGAAGAGAATTTTTTATTTGCAAGAGGAAAGTTCCAAGACTGCAGAATCTACAAGAATTCATGGAATAGCTTAATTCTGATGATTAGTTGCAGTAGTTAGAGAACTCCTTCCCTAAAGCCACTTCCTATTTCCATGGCTAGGACCTTACATGTATTTTGTGCCCTTGGAACACAGAGAAGTGGCAGCAAGTGGTCATAATTAGTCAGGGGGCTGTCAGATGAAGCAGTCCTAAGAGGGTAGAGAGTAGAATCTGATAAACAGTACCAGGCTCACCCTCTTGTAACAACCATTCATCAAACAATATGTTCTTCTATATAGAAACTGAATTGGACTGAAAATAACTGAATTATATATGAAGCAGCACCAAATTCCCTAGAAAACACCTCCCGAAATGACCAAGGAGTTACAGCTGATTGATAAATTTTGTGTCATAAGAGAAAAAAATTCAAAATAAATCACTTAATGTCAGACTAGAAAAAGTGATTAATTGTATCAAATATGAAAATCCAAATGATGCCATATATCATTTCTCTAATTTGATAGATCCTACTTTATTAATATAAGTAATTTGCAGCTGAATGAAGTCACAAAGTCCCCTGAAAAGCAAAATAATTTTTCTTAAACATAAGTCCATGTGTAGAGTACTAAACGCTAGAAGATCAACCTGCTTCATGGCTTCAGAAACAAGAACATCTGCATTGTCCTGAAACTGTTCAGATGTTTATAGGTTGGAGAGTGGCTATCATTTCCCTATAATGATGGAGGTCTTTACTTTGTTATTTTTCATAAAGCTACTGGCAAGTCTGAGGCAGACGAACATTCAAATGCTCTTTGCAAAGATCACTTGGAACGCCCTGGGGTTGCGGGCAGGGGGATATATATTCACATTTGGAGGAAGTTTTCAACAATCTACTAAAGATCCTTCTAATAAATACCAGATAAGAGTTTCAAACCGACTTTCTCTGACAAATCTGAAACAGAAAGATCGCGGAATCACTTTGTGCTACGCTCAGCCTGACCCTGTCCCTTTCCTGCTAAGAAAACTTGTATGCTGATTCATACTGAACACCTTGACATGAACTGGAGGTTCACTTATCCCCAGGTAGGAGCATCAGGCAAGGCAAACAGAAAGACTGTGAGATACTGTGTTTTCCTGACCATGACTCAAGCCCTCGTTTGTGCCACAGACATAGTGCGCTGAAGGCTGCCAGGTGGACATCTTTCAGGAATAGAAGCTGGCAGGAAAGACACAAAACACACAAGTACACTTACAGAAGTATTTTAAAAGGAATCCAGTGATCACTGGTGTGCAAGGCAAATTCCTACCTCAGATAGTCTCTGCGACAAAGGATAAGGTTAGCTTTTGTGTACAGGGTAGAACCCACTTCTCCCAAACGGCAGTCACAGCAGGCACACTTCAGGCAGTCCTCATGCCAGTATTTGTCCAATGCCTTTAGCAGATACCGGTCCTTGATCTTTCGGTTGCAGCCAGCACAACCTTTCGGCTTGGTGTCTGGCTGGACTGAGAGCATTTGTATACCTGAAGGAAGACAAGAACAAAAAAGAGAGCTGAGACTCCAAAAATCAAGAGATGTCCGAAGACCTCCATTAAGTTCAACATTTCTGATTGCCGTTTTCAAGGAGTGTTAGACTTTCCACTTAAGGGCTAGGCAGAAATTGGGCTTCCCTGGTGGCTCAGATGGCAAAATACCTGCCTATAATGTAGGAGACCTGGGTTCGATCCCTGGGTTGGGAAGATTCCCTGGAGAACAGAATGGCTACCCATTCCAGTATTCTTGCCTGGAGAATCCCATGGTCAGAGGAGCCTGGCTGGCTATAATCCATGGGATAGCAAAGAGTCAGATATGACCGAGCAGCTAACATACGAATATACAGAAATTGAAATAAATTTTGAAAACAAAGAGGTTCAAACTTTGTTAAGTGTCTTTGTTAAATCATTCATGAAGTTACACCTATAAAGTAGCAAAAATAATCAATTCATCTTGTACCTGGTAAGATAATATCATCTACATGAAGTTAAGTAATAGTAAATAATTTTATATTGGTACAGTTTTCTACATAGAGAAGTTCCTTTTGGGAGAAAATAGGAGTCAATGGTTAACAATCTAGAAAAAAGCTATTTAGCAGACTAATCTGTGTACACACTGTAGGAGTCAAGAATGAGTTGGTGGAAGGAAAGTTCACTTTTATGGGATACACTAACCTCACTTAGCAGTAGAGATGTTTATACTTAAGCATTAAGTACAGTCACCCAAAAAGTTCTCCAATCCTATAATACTTATTTACATCCAAATACTTCCTTCTATGTCCTTGATATTTCAAAGCATTCATTGTGTTAAAAATTTTCAAAACGCATTGCCATTCACAAGCATTGGTCTATGCATCTATTAGTGGCAGATCATCTAACTATAGGCTATATACTTTTATATAAAATTAAACTATAGGATTAAGTAATTTATTATCATAAACATGCACTTTATTTTATACAGGAAAGAAAAAACAACAGAAGACAAAGTTTCAATATATATAAAGTTACACAAACATCCACGGGCAAATATATATTATATACATATATTACACACTACACACATGCTAGACTAGACACAGGGACATTTATACATTTTAGAGACATATTTCCGTATCATAAATAAGGAGATGAATTGAATTCTCTGGTTAATACAACTTGATTGAATTTTTTTTTTCCAGTGAAAGGATATTTGCCTTCGAGTTTCTTCTTTTCCTAAATGTCAAACACTCAGTTTTTCAAAAAGCTGAACGAATTATTCACAGCTGCATATGTATCAACTAACGCATTTCAAGCACTCTAAACTACTGTAGACATTGATTTCAATTTCTTTTATTTTACAAATTATGATAGAGTGAGAGGTTCAGGGACTGGCTCAAAGCTGAATGACAGTTCAGCCCAAACTTCATGGCCTTCTTACAATCCAGAGATACCACTGCTATATTATGCCTCCTCTCTTAGGCAGAAAGTTTTAAACTTGGACACAGAAGGACACAAAACACCAAATGTGTCTGCAATTGAAACAGTATCAAGAAAGAAATGCCAAGCCTTAATCTAGAGCATTTTCAGTGTGTTCCCTGCTCCCAAACAGCTAAACCTTTTTTGGTTTCCTCTGATGCCTGATGATAAAGCCTTTACCTTTATTATCTTCACTATCTTTTTCTTTTTTAATCACACTAAGAGACAACAAGACACCATACCCTCACAGCAGAATAACTTTTCTAACTATAAATGATACATGCATTTCAAATAATAGTGTTATGATGTTGAATTTCCATTAGAAAAAAGCTTCTCTGGTCGAGTGATGGAGCAGGGACCAGCAGCTAGGCATCAGAGTAGGTGCTTTTTCTGCATGGGATGCACAGCCGTGGTCGTCGGATCTGCAGATTAGTAGCTGGATTTGTACAGAGGAGCAGGTGGTATTCCTATAGCCAGCTTTCTATCCCTTTCTTTGAAGGAGCTCGGGGTCTAGTGTAGATTAATCATAACCCTTGATAGTGCTGCTAAATCTCACTCTCTAGAACTTCTAACAAATGAAGTTTCTTTGATCAGAACTAGTTAACTGTCTTCTCACAAGGTTCCACAAGGAATGAATCCCATTAATTACAGTATAGAACATACCCAAGTGCCTCTTAACCGTCTTCCTGGGGGAAGGAAAAACTGTGATATACTAAATGACAGCCTGGATTTCATGATTGAGAACACCGAGAGGTATGTTTAGAGCAGCCAGTCTAATTACCCAGTTTATAAGGCTATTGTTTTTTTCATATCATCAAGCTGAAAATGTTTTGATCCAAATCCTTCTTAGTTGCAGCTAAGCTCTGTTTCTCTGAGCTGTGTTCTCATCACCAAGCGTGGAAGGTCAACTATCTTTATTCACGATGCTTTGCGAACAAGACAGGAGATACCAACATTTGGCACAAGCAACACCACCCTGCTTGTCTTCACAAAATGTTTTTGTTGGGCTGACATTTTAATTTAGCACTCAGAGGCCAATTAATATTTGAAACTCTTACAGAATTCTGTTTGGCCTTGGGCGTAGAAGGAGTTTGAGATTTTTACACTCCATCCTGGTACCTTCGTGTCGAAAACACCATCACGTTACTCTTGAAAAGGAAATCTTTTTTGATACTCTGCAAGTTAACAGTTGTGGAAAAAAAGGACTATTTTGCAGTCACCACGTTACCCTGTACCAAACAGGCATAAACCAGCCGGCAGCCTCCCTTCAGCATCCGGCAGAACGCATCTGGGTAAGAGTTATGTGTTCAGAGCTGAGAAACATTTTGCAAGTTGCTTATAGCACATCAGGACCCATAACTAGTTTGAGATTGGCATGTAAATTGTTCTGAGGGAAATTCTTATTGCCTCTGAGACCTTGCCATTCTGAGTTATTTGACAGTTTAAGGGAAATCATAATTTTTAAAAAAGACATAAATAATAGCCTGTGCAGTGTGGTGTGCAGAAATAAGTAGAACCATTTCATTTAAACTCTGGTGAGCTTTTAATTGCCTGGATTGCATTGTGAGGCAGCCTAACGCTTGATTAACTCCATTATGTCCCCTTGTTCTGTGCCATTCATCCGCGCAGTCTCAGCTTCAGTAGTTAACACAACAAAGTAACCACAACTCCACAACACGCTGGGGTTAAAAAAAAAAAAATCATAAAAAAAGATCTGCAGCACTTAGACCCAGTCTTCTATATTTTTGGACTGACTACACCGCAGTGAGTGGAAAACATTTTGTCCCCATCGGAAGATGCACAGAGAACAATTTGGGAGAAGGAGCAGGAAGAGGGAATCCATTAAAGGGGGTTGGCAGCAATGAGGTGCCTCAGGAAGATTCGAAAATGGGAATGCAGGTTCTGCAGCTGGGAGCAGTGACACAGATTAAAAGAATTTGGCCAACACCGGCCATTCGATTGCCAAGAGGTACCAAACAAAAGATTTTCTCTCCTCCTGCCCATCTTCATCCTCTCCCCAGCCCCCGGCCCCCGATTGGAGAACTGGATTGGGCCTAAAAGCTTGTTTCTCTCTGTTCACTGGCCCAGAGCGTCCCTACAGGCTGTAACCCCCTAAGGGACAACAATGCAAATAGATGTCCCCAGATCTCAGGAGCTGGAGCTGCTTAACTCTGTTCTGCCCCTTCAACTCCCAACCCTCCCCTCCCCATCCTTCCACCACCACCTCCCTCCCCTTTTTGAGCAATGGAGCTGGGAACCAATTTGATTCCCTTTTTCTCCAATGCAGCTGCAAGGCTCAGAGATACTGACATTTTTCCACTCTTATCAGTTTAATTACAGTTACCATGGCAGCAAAGTGCTAGTGCTTGGCAAAGGCCAACAAGAGATTTGCAAGACTGGGTTCAATTTTGATGCAGCTCACATGCAAAATAAAAAAAAAAAAATAAGAAACATACATACACTCTAACAAAGAATCCCTTGAGGAGTTTATGTTCCAGCCTTTTGTGGTAGCGTCTCTGCCGCCACACAAGGATGCTTTGCAAAGAATGTAGCAGTTATTTGTTGCACCTAGCAAGATTAATTGGTTTAAGCAGCCGTCTTTCAAAGCAGTTACAAACAATAATATTTCAGATCTTTTCCGAGAGACACAAAAGCCGCGGAAGGGCAAGAAGGCTTTGGAGCAGCAGAGAGTGCCGAGCGCCGGCAAAGTGCATCTATGATAGATTGTAACCTTACCAAAACTTTTCTCCTTTTTCTGCATGAGTTGACTGAGGCGTGCCTGAGTTGCCGCAGCTTCGCATGGAGCACCCGGCCCAGAGGTAGAAGTGGAAGGGGGTTTCCCTCGGATTTAGCTCAAGTGCGGACCCGGTGCGCAGCCTACACCCGCTGAGGACCGACTATTGTGAAGCCCACTTTGGGAGCCGGTCGGAGCGGGCGGCGGGCGTGTGGGGGTGGGGGAAGGGATGAGGGCGGCCAGACGAGATGCGGCGCACACCCGGAGCCCCTCGCCGGGTGGCGGCGTACAAAATGATGGCGAATGACAAAGCCACAAGCTTCCCTAACTCTGCCCGTAATCCCCAAATCCCAGCGGCCCCTTTTAGCTTCGTGGTAACAAATGGATTTGATTAAACTGTCACATGCAGCGTTAGCATAGCATATCATGTTCAATATGAAAAAGATCATAAATCTGACTTGTATTTCATAACAGCAATCTGGGTAGCCCCCGTAAAATAAAATGTGCCGCAGCAGTTTGAATCTCCACCGATTAGGACAGGGGCACCTTGCTTCAAGGATCCCCTCTTTTCTCGACACTTCTTCCCAACCTCCCCCTACACCACTCTCCCCCTCCCCCCAGACATTCACTTTTCCATCTGGTAGGAACAGTATTTTTGTTACAATGGTACAGTGGACCGGAGGCAGAAGTGGCCTCAGGAACCCAAAGACGGTCATTTCAATTCTTGGGGGAGGGGGGTGATGAATTTCAGAAACTAAGGTCAAAGGGCGGGCGGTATCCGGAACCCACCTAAGACTGAATTCCCTTCCTACGGGCCGGGCCAGGGCGACCATCTCCTCTCAAACTCTCCCAGCCTCTGTCTCCCCCGGTGTCAGGGGGCTGGGGTTGGGGGTGTAAATGCCGCAGTTGCTCGGGAACTTTGACTATTATCCACTTGAGTCGTAGTTGAGACGTTCCGCGCCGCAGCCGCTCGGCTCTCCCCGCCTTCCAGCCCCATCTTCCGCCCGCATCTATTTCATGTCTCATCATAAAAATAATGAAGCCTCACATGATTTAAACAAAACCGTCTCAGCAGAGCTGCAGCCCGAGTGAAAGTTGCAGTGCGGAGCCGGGCTGCAGCTCCAGTTTATGCCTCATTAGGAGAGGCTGGGGGAAAAAAAAAAAAACCCACATCCGCACACGCACGCGCGCACCCGCAGACACACACACACACAACCACAAATAAGCCGCCGCGTGTGCACACAGTTGCTGCACTTACCTTCTCAATTAAGCGATACAGGGGGAGGCCGTTCAGAAAGCACAGTGGCTGCTTTGTAGCTCTTCTCCTTGGGAAAGGTCAAAAAGAAGCATTGTTTGAAAAAAAAAAAAGGAGGGGGAGGGAGGAATCTATTTTTTTTTTTTTTTAAGTTTAAAATAATGAGGTCCTCCAGGATCCGCCGAGCAATGGTGTTGACCGCATTTGAGCCACAGGTGTCCTCCTTTTAGGCAACTGCAGTCCGAGGCTGTCTCTCTCTTTCCGTCCTGGCTCAACACAACTTACCCCGGCGGCAGCACGCGAGGAGCCGAGCTGAAGCAGCCCCGGCTCTCAGCTGCAAAATGCAATCCCTTCCCAGCCAGACCTAATACAGCCCAAGAAAAGGTCACTCAGTTATTACTGAGCCGGCGGAGCCCAGGCAGCGCTTGTCAAGACCACAGAGAAGCAGCTCCCTTCCGATTTAAGACTATTTACCTCTCGCCCCCACCCCTCCCCTCTCCTCTCCCTTTCCTTCTCTCCCTCCCTCTCTCGCTGGCTCCCTCGCTCGCTCTCGGGTGCCTGTTCTGCAGCTCAGTCAAGTAACAGCCGCCCTCGGAAAGTGCAAAGCAGCCACAAGACAGATCGGGCTTTGTTGCTAATTTCCCAGGGTGAAAATTTACAAGCCTGCGAGTTGCAGTCAGCATCACCCCACGCATATGCTGCTCGCCAACGCTGAGGACGACCCACCCCCCCCCCCCAACCCCCCCGCCCGGGGCGCACAGAATGTGACCTCGGCTGGAGTCGACTTGGAGGGGTTGTGGGGAGGAGGACAGACCCTACCTCCTGGTCCCGTCCAAAAGAAGTCCTGCGAAAGAGCTCCGGAGGCAAAGGGTAGGGATCCTAAAATAACCGGGGCATTTTTGGAATAGGTGGCCACGTTGAAAGCAAACTGTCTTCCAAAGCCAGTTCTGAAGCTGCCAATTATGGAAATTAAAATAAAAGCCAGGGAATCAAACTGCTAGCAGAATACACTGGGAGAGCGCGCAACCCTCCCCTTGGAGAAACGTCTGGGGGTGGCTGCAGTCGCCCGGTTCTCTGACTTCTGTTCATGAAAGTCGCTCCAAAGTCGCTGCTCCGCAGGGCAGGTCTGCCACACAAGCCGGGGCCAGAGATGCCACGCTCCCCTCTCCTCCTGTGGCCCAAGAACCAAACTGTGAACTTGTTCCGCCTTAACTGATACTGAACCCCATTCCACTCTCACGGAACACTTCCTGCAATTGCTTGAATTCCTCACAGTTTAAAACTCACACGGTAGAATGAAAAACACCCAAGAGCACCTAGAAACTTGATTTTAGACTAACTTGGTCAAAAAAGTGTCTTCACCATCACTGCCTGGTCTTCACAGACTGGTTTTAGAGGCCTGGAAAGATTTCTTTTTTTCCTTGAAAAAGGTCCTCTTTTCCGCTAGCCTCCTCTTCTCTTAACTTTACTTTTCATGCCAGCTTTAAAATATCTTATTTTTCTAAGTTTTCCAACTTCAAAGTCATCCTCTTTTTTTTTTTTTTGGCAGCTATCATAGGATCTCCACCAGATTTTAAAAAGTCCTGTCAAAGGTCAAGCTTAAAAATAGCCCAGATTTGAATGACACTGGCTGAAATGTTTTAAGGGCCAAGAAAGACTCAATTGTTGAACTCCACAAAACTTTTTTTTTTTCTTCTCAGCACCATCAGTTTTAATCTAGTTCTAGCTTGAAAAACAATCAATGCACCCCCCCACCCCCGTAAATATTCAGGCTAAATTATGCTCCCCTTCATAGAGAATAACGTCTCAACATTGATAACTTATTTTTATCCCTTCTCTTTTATAAAAGACTCATAAGAAAATAGCTTGAAGTTTGCTTTCTTCTCCCTCTGAAAGGCAACAAAACGCAGAACTAACCTGAAAAATACCGAAAGTCGCAAACGGCAGATTAACAAGGACCCCTTCAGTGGATTTGTTCTGCACACAGGCAGATCTCTTAAATTTGGCTTCTCTGGCCCGTGTAAGCAGACATACATGCACCTCATCCATCCACACTGCTCCTGCTGTTCTACCCTACCTCTCTGCTCCAGCCACTCTGAAAACACCCCAGTGTGTGTGTGTGTGTGTGCATGTGTGTGTGTGTATTTCATGTGCTCTCCCTCTCAACCAATGCACTGAGAAGAAGAAAAGAGGAAGGGAGGGAGAAGTATGTGTGGGGAAAGGGAGAAATAAAATCAAAACAAATGGTACAGCTAATGAGGACAATTAAATTAATTATGTTCAAGGAGATGAGATTTTTTTTCCCTCCAACTGTATGATCTGTTACCCCTCGCTGGCAACTGCTGCTCAGTAATTCATGGCAACTGATTAGTGCATCTATGCAAATCTTTGTTTAAATCATTCAACTAATTAAATGATG